>NC_138513.1:40549241-41194539 GCF_964252035.2 Podarcis erhardii
TTTCTCTCCATTTACTTTGCCGACACCCTTTGATCCTCGGTTGTCGAACAGTCTTCTGGAATGGATTACGTTCGACAACCGAGGTTTGACTATACAGTGGTATCTCGGGTTAAGAACTTAATTCGTTCTGGAGGTCCATTCATAACCTAAAACTGTTCTTAACCTGAGGTACCATATTTGCTAATGGGGCATTCTGCGCCGCCGCATGATTTCTGTTCTCATCCTGAAGCAAAGTTCTTAACCCAAGGTACTATTTCTGGGTTAGCAGAGTCTGTAACCTGAAGCATCTGTAACCCGAGGTACCACTGTACAGTTCTCTGCGAGTAAGGCAGGTGAACACAGTGGGACTTACTTCCAAGTAAACATAGGGCTTGTCGGCATTATTTAGCTGTTAATCTATTCCCCATTCCGGACTTCCGGGTTGGCGCCATCGCCGAATGGCGGACTCCCTCCGAGCTCCGGAGGGAGCCTGCTCGGCAGGGGCTGGGTTCTACCGCGCCGGCGACGCGGGGACCCTCAAAAACCATGGGCGCTGAAACCCATGGGCATGGTGACTCGGCGGGCACCGTTTGCGCCCCCCGACCACGCGAAGGAGCCTTTTTAAAGGCTATGGAGCGGGTGACAGGGTGGTGGTGGTGCTGTGAGTCCTCCGCTTCCCCTGCCGAGTGAAGCCGCATGCCATTTGGCAGAGAGCGCTGACTTCTTCCATTGAAAATCTGGACTTAAAAGAATAACCCGTGAGTAATTGGAACTTGGATTAAAAAGGGGAACAATTTTTTTCTTAAATTTGGAGCGAGCGGGGGAGGTGCAAAAAGGAAGTCAGCCTCCTCCCTGTTGTAGAGGAGCTAAAGCAAAGGACCTGACAACTAAGATCGAGTGCAACCTTTTTTTGATAAAGTTATTAATTTCGCGATGGAAAATTATAAGCTGGGCTGGAGGAGAAAAGTGGAATGTGAATTAAAATACAACCCCCCCCCCCGAAAAACCCTGGGAGCGATCCGTGAGAGCGCCGGGAGAGGAGAAATAGAGGTTTTGACAGCTGTCAAAGGAACTGCCAAAACTGAAGAACAAAAAGAGAACTTTGTTACGAGGACTTTGCTGGTTACATTTGTTATAAATTGGATATAAACTGTTTAAAACAAGGAATAATAAGTTACTTTGACTGGTGGGTGTGATCGGGAAGGAAACTGAGTTATTATAATCCCTCTAGAGGAGCTGTGGGTCATTACAAGTATTGCTGGCATGGAATTTGAATCGGACTTTTTATCTCCTGGGAAACTGCAGAAATGGAACACTATTTTGTCTACAGAGGTCTACACACTAAAGGAGACAATAGATTTATCTATTGAAGAATGGAAGGGACTTGACGTAATGTTTTGTTCCTGAATAACAAAGCCTCTGTAGAGGAATTACAAGCTTTTTGGAATTAGAACATTTGTGCAGGAGAGCAGGGGAAAAAAAAAAAAAGAGGAGAAGAGAGAACAACAAGAACAACAAGAACAACAAGAACTGGACAAAGTTGGAAGATAGACCCCTTCCAAGATTGGACATTCGAAATCAAAGATGACCAAAAGACGGCAAAGACTATTAAAAAGACGGCAAAGTGGACTGGTGAAGGACTATGGCTTAGATGTGGGAGCTCCAGGACGACAGTAGACATTGATGGACATTGGGAACGCAACTGGGAAAGGGGGGAGGGAAATTTGGAATCCAAAGGGTGTTAAATTACATTTTATTCTTTTTTCTATTTTTTTAATGTTAATCTGTATTGTATATTAAAGAGGGGAACTCGTGGAAGGGAACAGGTCGATTTTAGGGGATGGGAAAATATTTTTTTTAAATTGGGTTAATGATAATAACTTTAAAATTTGGGGTAAGAATTTGCTGAATCTATTTGAAAGAACTGGAATACAAGAGGGGGAGGGGAGGGGAAGTCCTGGAAAGATGACATTGAAAATAAGGCCTTAAATTTGGATGTTTTTCTTTTCTCTTATATTTGAACATTTTTAATAAATATTATTAAAAAATAATAATAATAATCTATTCCCCATTCCCCTCATTCAAATTAGACCAGAGTAATCTACACCCTCACGTAATTGAATTTGTATATGCAGAGCAACTCTAGCCTTTCCTGTTCATATCTCTAGGCACTCCCTTTTGTGTTTATTCCTTCCTTCTAATCTGCTGATTCTATTACACCAATTAAGTACAAAGTGTGCAAAGAGCTGCACATGCATCTTTGTGGTTTGTTTGTTTTTTAAATCCCCACCTGAGAAGTGTGCGAAAACACAGGCAGGTGATTGCAAATTTGCTTGTGCGTGTTTTTTGTGCAAATCCAATGGGTAAAAAGAAAAAAAGAAATATAAAAGACTAAGTTCTTCACACAACCTTACTAGAATCCTGGAGAAGTATTGAAAGCAACTGAAAATGTATTTGCACCAGTGCTTTTTTTCCTAAAAAAAATAGGTGCCAGTACTCACTATGAAGTTAAGCAACACTTTTTAACAACAACAAAAAGAAGTGCCAGTACTGCGTAGCTTTGAGTACCCCTTGGAAAAAACCACTGCCTAGCACAGCCTTTTCAGATCGCTGCCCAATATATCTGGTTTACAAATTTTATATGTGGTTTGCTTGTGCAACTTTCTGGTTTTGTGCAAATCTGAGGGAGGAAAGTTAGAACAATACTGAGAAATAATACGGGGAAGGAATTCTTAGAACCGCAGCATTTGAATCCAGAATTCTCATACAATTAATTCACCAAAAGACCAAGCCAAGATGAAGAGAAGCCCTCGAAAGCGACTGTTTTCTGTAAACCTAACGTTTTCAAACCGCAAACCCTTTTTCCATACGTGTCAAAATGGCTTCTCAAATCACTGCTATAGAATAGTCAACCACATTGTTAAAGGTGTTAATGGACAGAGTTCCATTTCTAAGCAGAGAAAGTATAATAATAATAATAATAATAATAATAATAATAATAATAATACCACCACACATACACACAAACAAAATACCTAATCTCTCCCATACTGGAAACTCAAGAACCTAGAAAGAAATAGTGAAATAATCTGATGGTTTCCATGGCAGTGCCCACAATAAAAATGGCAGGTACGCCTTCTGTATTATAACTTTTCTATCAAAACAAGCCCATAGGAGATAAGCTCAGAATTGTCAGTGACTTACTTTGCTTAGTGTGACAATACAAGGCACATTATCTACATTAAGTCGAATACAGTCAAAAGGATCATCAGAAAGTTCAATTTCCCGTCCACCTTCATCCTCCAAAACACGTACTTTGGGTATTCTAAAGAAAGCAGAAGGCGATGTCAAATTAAGATATTGCCACAGGGAATCATTCCAATTCCTATTCATATGCTGAGATTAGTTTCCAAAGATAGATCCTATTAGCTTTCATACTCCAGAAGAGCATCTCACCCAACACCAAAACAATTAAGAGAACATTAGTTTGCAGAAGAGATATAGCTCAGTAATGGAGCATCTTTCTAAGAGGTACAGCTTTTTAACCTGGCAACATGAGGGGGAAAATCACACCATATTTATCATTTTAAAAGGATATATTGTGATTGTAGTTAGTGCAGAATTGGCAATTATCTTTGTTGTCATTGGTCAGTAAGCAGTTTAAACAATAAAAAGAGGAAGAGACCCAATTCATTTTCCAAATAGGGAGGTTTTCCACAAAATCGCAGGGTGTGTGTGTTCTTTTCCTTATCTGAACTTTTTAAAAATGGAAGCTGTATCTAAATGATTTAGAGCAGCTTCCCATCTGTAAAAAAGAAAAGGCATATTCCCAGCATAATACGGTTCATTCCTTTCTAAAGCTGAGATCATTTAAAATAAACAGCCGAGAAGTGTTTTGGACTGCTTTTCAAAGCAGCTGTGCCAAAGTGTTATGTAGGTTTTATATAATATAATGAGAAACAAAAAACAAGGCAAGATGTTTTCAACTAGGCTGTTTGGCAAAGTTAGGAAGCTTGATGGAGTTTACAACAGCCCTGAGATCTTATGACGAAGTATATAAATCAACCAATCAGACAGACAAACAAACAAACAAACAAACACTAAAGAAGGATGATGATGATGATAATAATAATAATAATTTTTATTTATACCCCGTCCCCAGCCAAGGCCGGGCTCAGGGCGGCTAACAAGCAGTAATAAAAACAAGCTAAATGAATGCAACTTAAAAACAAGATTAAAATACAACATTAAAATATTGAAACATTAAAATATTAAAATGCAGCCTCATCACAGGAGGAGAAAGGAAAAAAGAAAGAGGGGGAGGGTTAGGGTTAGGGTTAAGGCCAGGTGGAACAACTCTGTCTTACAGGCCCTGCGGAAAGAAATCAGATCCTGCAGGGCCCTGGTCTCATGAGGCAGAGCGTTCCACCAGGCCGGAGCCAGTGTTGAAAAGGCCCTGGCTCTGACTGAGGCTAATCTAACTTCCTTAGGGTCCGGGACCTCTAGGGTGTTGCTATTTATGGACCTTGAGGCTCTCCGTGGGGCATACCAAGAGAGGCGGTCCCGTAGGTACGAGGGTCCTAAGCCGTGAGGAACACTGGAGAATTTCCCCTACCCCCTTCCTTGGGCTGGGCAATTATTTATATATTGATATATCATCAAAAACCAGTTTGAAGTCCATATATTGATATTGGTTTCATAATTTTTTGACCTGGCAACATATCGTGAATCATGGTGTGTGTGTGTGTGATGCACAAATCACAATATGGGAAAAACCGTGAAGCAAGCCAATGCTTCTCTTGATTCCTGCAGCCCCTGTTATCTCTGCTGGTTCCATTTTCCCCTGCCTCCTGCAGGGGACAGCGAATCTCAAGAGCAGGCGCCGGCAAAAAATCAGGATGCAGGAAAAACCATGATGCCAGCTGATGCCTCTACATAGCTCCATCCTTATTTCAGACATGGTGATGTATTGGTATATCACGATGTTGAAAACCAGCTAATACCCAGCCCTAGTGTTCGCCTCTCCATCCTTATTTAAGACATCATGATATATCAATATATCACACTGTTTCGCTGGTGTGATATTGTGATGGTGAAAACCAGCTATCGCCCAGCCCTACTCCAGCCCCTGCCATCCCTCCCAGCCCTTTCAAATTTATTCAGTCAAATGCACCTGAAATGACTAGAGATTAATTCTGGTTACAGGCATGTTTCCTGCTTGTCTGGATCTACCACAGCCATGTGTCTGCGCAACCAAGAGTACATTTTATATCCAAGTTGAACCTGTTGTATCCTATCCAACTGACCAACAGGAAGTGGTGCAAAGGTGTGGGATGGGAACAGGGTCTCTGTTGCGGCGTCAGGGGATATCTACCCTGAAGCTACCACCACAATATTAGCTCGGGACTGTTTCAAATGGGGTGGCTTTTGTTCAGCCCTGTGGGAGCTCTCCTGCACGGTTCAGCTTGGTCATGCATGTTATTCAACATCTATACAAAGCTGCTGAAAGCAGTCTCCAGGACCTGAAGTCACCAGGATGGCAATGACGCACACTTCTATCTCTCGGTTCCACTGGTACCAAGTCCTGAACTAGCGTTGGGAGTATATGGTGGTCGTGCAAGGTAAGAAAAACCTTTTAAAAGGTAAAGGGATGCCTGACTGACCATTAGGTCCAGTCGTGGCCGACTCTGGGGTTGCAGCGCTCATCTCGCTTTATTGGCCGAGGGAGCCGGCGTGCAGCTCGGATCCGGGTCATGTGGCCAGCATGACTAAGCCGCTTCTGGCGAACCAGAGCAGTACACGGAAAAGCCATTTACCTTCCCGCTGGAGCGGTACCTATTTATCTACTTGCACTTTGACACGCTTTTGAGCTGCTAGGTTGACAGGAGCAGGACCGAGAAACGGGAGCTCACCCCGGCGTGGGGATTCGAACTGCCGACCTTCTGATTGGCAAGTCCTAGGCTCTGTGGTTTAACACACAGCGCCATCTGCGTCCCAAAAACCTTTTGGGAGATGATTTATAATGAAATGAAAAAACATGTTCAAAATAATGTTTGTTTAAAAAACCAGAACCTTTTTTATTAGGAATTATAGGCCACCTAGATTCCAAAGGCTCGGAAAAGACTATTTATGTATGCGACAACGGAATCACGGATGTTATTAGCCAAGAGGTGGAAAGAAGAAACAGTCCTGACCAGGGAAGAATGGCAAACCAAGTTGATGGAGTATGCTGAAATGGCAAAACTAACTGGAAAGCTCAGGAACCAAGAGGACAAGAACTTTGGGGGGAAATTTATAATTTATTTTAGAGACCATTGTAAGCAAATGGAAACATTGGCAGGATTTTAATCTCACTTGTAAGGTAACAAAGACTATGGATAAACTAGATGGACAAAAATGTGGATGTGCAGTTGCAAGCGGTGAAATTACGACCCATGGAAGGGGGGGGGGAGTCTCGAGATTCAAAGAAATCCCTTTATATGTCTTTGTAATTGATTTTGTTGTAAATTTTAATTTGTAAAATCAAATATAAATTATTTTCAAAAAAAAAACAGACAAAAAAACTAGCATTGGGAGGTTGTAAAGGGTGAGTTAAAAACAAACTAGAGACAATCCAAACAAGACAGAAGTGCTATGCGTGGGCGATTGACGCATCCAGGAGTTGGAAAAACTACCTGTCCTTAATGAGGCTGCACTCTTGTTGCAGGAGCAGGTGGGTAGGTTTGAGGTCCTTGTGGAACCATCTTAGTCCATTGAGTCCCAGGTAGCCTCAGCGGATAGGAGTGTCTATACCCATTTTCAGCAGATACACCAAATGGCTTCTGACATCTTAAAGCAGGCATAGGCAAACTTCAGCCCTCCAGGTGTTTTGAGACTACAATTCCCATCATCCCTGACCACTGGTCCTGCTAGCTAGGGATGATGGGAATTGTAGTTCCAAAACATCTGGAGGGATGGAGTTTGCCTATGCCTGTCTTAAAGATTAACACATTTAATTATGGCATAAGCTTTCTTGGACGAGAGTCCACTTCGAAGAAGCGGGGGTGGTTTGCTGCAAGTGACCTGTAACAGCAGCAGTGACAATGTAACAGCATTTGTGATTGTCTCTATTTGCCACTGTCTGTAGTTTTTGCACTTTATGTCCTTCTAATCTCACCGATTAAAAAGCAGAGACATCACCTTGCCAACAAAGGTCCGTATAGTTAAAGCTATGGTTTTCCCAGTAGTGATGTATGGAAGTGAAAGCTGGACCATAAAAAAGGCTGATCGCCAAAGAATTGATGCTTTTGAATTATGGTGCTGGAGGAGACTCTTGAGAATCCCATGGACTGCAAGAAGATCAAACCTTTCCATTCTTAAGGAAATCAGCCCTGAGTGCTCACTGGAAGGACAGATCCTGAAGCTGAGACTCCAATACTTTGGCCACCTCATGAGAAGAGAAGACTCACTGGAAAAGACCCTGATGTTGGGAAAGACTGAGGGCACAAGGAGAAGGGGACGACAGAGGATGAGATGGTTGGATAGTGTTCACGAAGCTACCAGCATGAGTTTGACCAAACTGCGAGAGGCAGTGGAAGACAGGAGTGCCTGGCGTGCTCTGGTCCATGGGGTCACGAAGAGTCGGACACAACTAAACGACTAAACAACAACAACAACAACAATCTCACAGATTACACAAACACACACACACAATATGCATATATAAAAACGATTGAGGATTACACTTGACGTGTCTGATGAAGTGGACCCTAGTCCGCAAAAGCTTATACCATAATAAATTTGTTAACTTGTTATGGCGCCAGAACACATTGTTTTGGCTGCAATAGAGACCTTTCCATTTTCCTCCGCAAGTTTCTTTTAGAAAATTACGTGTGCCTTACCTGGTATTAAACAGTGCTGCCTTCACCGCAACAGAGATGGCATCAAACAAGTTTCCACCACACTCCAGTAACTGAAATGTTAAAAGAAGAAGTGTGTTTTACATGAATAGCCCATTCAGTTATATCAATCCTAGAACCTACTAGTGATAATCTGATTGTGGCAGATAGGCTTGTTCTTATCTTGACTTTTTAAATCAAGATACAGTCCTGAATGAGCAAAGGCTGACATTGAGGTTCAGGGTTGTGATGGCGTTTAAACTATCTGCCCTGACTTTGAGACAGAAACAATCTCATCAGAATTCAACCCGTCAATGGCCCGAGGAAATCTCTGAATATCTAGTTTCGATTAAGCTGAAGTTTGTTTTACTTACCAGGACATCGACGTAAAGCACCCAGCAGTGCTCTCGGGGAGCAATGCAAAGCAACTTCAAGTCAATGCTGCTCTCGTTGTTAAAAATTCTGTAGAGGGTATTTGCTATTTCAGTGCCCAGCTCCTCTCCGCCGCGGCCCTCAAATTCGGGAGTGGCATTAGCTGAGCTGAAAGGAAGAATTAAAAAATCAAAGCAGTTTTCACCTTTCAGGGATCTACGGCTCAGCACAGGACATTAAATCCTGCCCTTTCCTTAGGAATAAGATTTAATAAACCAAAATAATAAAGGGGTCAGAGAGAGCTATAGATTACCTGAAACAGGCAACAATATAGTTTGGTATCTCAGCTCCAGTTCTTTGTTACAGTCTAACTACTGTGGTTTGATGGATATTAAGAACAATTGCTTTCTTCAGGTTAAGAATAAGAAAAGAAAGTTGCATGGCTAACAATATAGCCTGTTAAACATGACAGGGGGAGAGAACAGATAACCTGACAGGAAGACTGGCATATTTTTAATTGGCCTCTCCTGTCCTGGGTATTTCTCTACTGAAAAAGTCTCATTGCCTTCAACAAGCATCAGTCGTGATGGGCTCTAATCTTTTAAAAAATGCACACACAATTTCAAATATGCAAGGCAAAAATCAGCCTAATTAGAAGCTATTCCAGCAGAAGACACTGTGCAGCATACTAGAAGCCTACAGCTTTCAATGCTGCCCATCCTATTTCCTCCCATCTCCTACCTGGATTTAGAAGCTCTCAGGTCCACAACAGGTAGAAGTGGTTGCAAGGACCAGCCAGCTCCTTTTCCTCCTCTCTGTAGGGAGACAAGTCAACAGCCCCTAACCAGTGCTTGGCATCAATTTGAGTCTAAGTCAGGAAGAGTTATTGGGCTATTGTTTCGTTCTTGTTTTTGTTATGTATTTTGTGTTTTTATCTTGTGTTTTTATGCCACAAACCACCCTGAAATCTTTAGATGAAGGGCAGTATACAAATTTAACAAAAAACAAAACAAAACAAGAGAGTCACAAGCCATTGCAGCAGGAGAGGCACTGCACCAACCCTCTATGAAGGAGGGTTTGAGGGCCTCTGGGGAAACAACCATAGCAGTCTTCATTAAGGGTATTAGTAAAAGTTTTATCGTATTTTTCGCTCTATAGGACGCACCGGACCATAGGAGGGGGAGAACAGGGAAAATTTTTTTTTTCTTGTTCTTCCCCTCTAAAACAAGGTGCATTCAAGGTGCATTCACCCAAAGCCTCGGGAGTGCAGCAGGAGTACCCGCTGCACTCTGGAGGCTTCAGGTGAAGGCAGCCCGAAGCCTCTGGAGTACGGCAACCCGAAGCCTCTGGAGTTCCCGCTGGGCTCCGGAGGCTTCAGGTTCCTTTCGACCTGCTCTTTGGGGCTGGCGGGGGGAAGTGCTGCTTTCCCCCACAGTCAGCCCCAAAGACCAGGTTGGGGAGCAGCGCAAAGGCTGCACGCAGCCTTGCCGCTACCCCCCAAGCTTGTGGGGCTGGCGGTGGGGGAAGCGCTGCTTTCCCCCACCGCCAGCCTCAAAGATCCCTGAAGCCTTTGGAGCACAGCGGGACCTCGCGCTGCACTCCAAAGGCTTCGGGTTCCTTTCGCTGAAGCCAGGAGAGTCTTGCTCTCCCGACTTCAGCAAAAGGAACCCAAAGCCTTTGGAGCGCAGTGCGAGGTCCCGCTGTGCTCCAAAGGCTTCAGGGATAGTCACCCCGCTGAAGGCACACCCTTTGGGATGGCTGTGCAAAGCCCCCGCAGGGTTGCAGGGTGCTTTCATCCCGCTGCCCTGCGGAGGCTTTGCGCAGCCATCCCCAAGCTAGAACAGCGAGACGGAGCACTCCGCAGTGCTTCGTCTCGCTGTTCTGGCTTGGGGACAGCCTTTGTAGCCTCAGCAGGGCAGCGGGGTGAAGGCTTTGTGCAGCCGTCCGCAAGCTGCCCTTCCAGTGTGCACTCGGGGCTGATTTCCTTCAGAATAGATAGGTTTGATCTTCTTGCAGTCCATGGGACTCTCAAAAGTCTCCTCCAGCACCATAATTCAAAAGCATCAATTCTTTGGTGATCAGCCTTCTTTATGGTCCAGCTCTCACTTCCATACATCACTACAACGTGGAAGCACCAATCATAGCAAACCTTTAAGGGCAGGAGAAGCTGGTGTGGGAGGGATATGGAGGCAAACTCCTCACAGCAGCATCACTGCTACCAGGACAATGTGGGGCAGGGCAGAAGCAAGCTGGGACTATGTGGGTACACTGGTGGATCCATTCCACTGATCCTGTTTGCTGTGCAGCCCCTACACTTCATCTTAGCCAAAAGGCCGAGAAGCGATGTGTGCAGCCCCTGCTTCACCACTGTCCTGCTTCGATAGTAAGCAACAGTGCCCCTACTGTTGGGAGGGCAGCATATAACTCTCAGTGCTCCCATTAAAGCGGGCCCTTAGGCATTTATCTTGTCTGCTTTCCTATAGCATGTGTGTTTCTCAAACTTTGGTCTCCAGCTGTTGTCAGACTACAACTCCCATCATCTCTGGCCACTGGTCTAACAATAGCTGGAGACCCAAGCTTGATAAATGCTGGCATATATAGCTGAATGGCAGGTACAGGTACTATTTTTCATAATACCGAAAATAGGCAGGATCTTCGCAAAGCATTTATCTCACATTGATTCTTTTTGAGTCAGGCCACAAGCAATTAGTCAGAAATGGAACATTTCTTAATAGTATACTTACAAAGGTTTCTTAAAGGTTTCCTAGGGAGAAGCAGCTTATATAAAAAACAACTCCGACAATTATCTAATTTACCTGCACTATGCAATTTAGCCTCCAAGCACACTTGATTTTTAAATTGTGGCAAAGTTTTAATAGCCAATTTATATGAATATCAAATCACACAGTCATCTCTAGCTCACTGAGGGAGAGTTTTAAGTTATGTTTAATTAAAGGGCAGATTCACAGTTCTCATAGCAACACCTTGAGGTTGCCTCTTTGAACTTCAGCGTTTTAGAACTTTATAGCAGGATAACATTCCAATTAGAAAGCTAAGTAATACGCTACTCTGTGTCTGTTGCTGCTTCGGTCCATATCACCTTGTGCTAAATAGACAGAAGCGTCCCCATTATAGACTTACACTTACCCCCCCAACCCACAATAGAATTTGTTTTAAAAAACTATATAGGCACAATCCTGCTCTGTATATGCATAAAAGCAGGTTGCAGAGGCTTGGTGCAAGAGAGCAGGATGGATCAGCCTTCCTCTCCAAATCACAATAATTAAAAGCCAGATACAGTTGTATCTTAGTTTTCGAGAGCCTTGTGACTCAAACGTTTTGGTTCCCAAACGTGGCAAACACGGAAGTGAGTGTTCCGGTTTGCAAACTTTTTGGGGGAAGCCGAACGTCTGGCACGGCTTCCGAATGAGTGCAGGAAGCTCTTGCAACCAATCGGAAGCCGTGCCTTGGTTTCTAACGTTTTCAGAAGTCGAACGGACTTCCTGAACGGATTCCGTTTGAGAACCAAGGTACGACTGTAGTCAAGAGTCTCCCACAAGAGTTGTCATTGCCAAGTGGCAGGTTTTATGTGTGAAGGTTTAAGAAATCCAGAAAACGATTTCATCCCACCCTGTACCCCAAGATTTAGGAAAATTATATTAATTAGACCTAAATCAAGTTAGTATCAACTTTGTATGTGTTTGCCATGCTCTTCATAACTGGTTGCCCGCTCTCCTGGCACAGATCCCTGAAGTCACTCTTAAACATGCAACCACAAGCAAGAGTGCCAATCTTGTTTCTCATCTCAACAATGCGTATCAACATACACATTAAAAATTCTAGTGGAAGACTCTGCTCCCCAATTTTATCTTACATTATCTCAGAAAGTGCAGGAGGGACCAGGACAGCAATTCAAAACGAGCTAAGGATTTGAGAACCTTTTAAAATGGAGAGGAGGAATTGTCAAAATGCTCCTGGTGTTCAAAAACGCTCAGTTAGCACCACCTAGCGGCAGGCCAATAATGTGCCAGAGATTGAAACCCCACCATTTCTAATTGTAGCAGAGAAGGCTCTACAGTTGCTTTGAGCATGCACAGTAAAAAATAAATAAAATGAAGTTTTTGAGCAATTTTAAAGGAAATATGGACATTTTAACCAATTTTTGGAAATTCCGTCCAGATGCTATTTCCAACAGACAAATCCCGGATATATCCAGGAAATCCCAGACGTATGACAGCCCTAACAGTATACCAGTAGCTATATGTGCAGATCTAAAAGCACATATGTTCCTACTACAGCTCAGAGTGCTCTTGCTGGCAATAGTCAGTGAATGCGGTGAAGGTCCTGTGTGAATGTCTGGAGGCGGTTGAGGATGGATGGCGGCTAACAGATTGAGGTTGAATCCTGACAAGACAGAAGTACTGTTTTGGGGGGACAGGAGGCGGGCAGGTGTGGAAGACTCCCTGGTCCTGAATGGGAAAACTGTGCCCCTGAAGGACCAGGTGCGCAGCCTGGGAGTCATTCTGGACTCACAGCTGTCCATGGAGGCACAGGTCAATTCTGTGTCCAGGGCAGCTGTCTACCAGCTCCATCTGGTACGCAGGCTAAAACCCTACCTGCCCGCGGACTGTCTTGCCAGAGTGGTGCATGTTCTAGTTATCTCCCGCTTGGACTACTGCAATGCGCTCTACGTGGGGCTACCTTTGAAGGTGACCTGGAAACTACAACTAATCCAGAATGCGGTAGCTAGACTGCTGACTGGGAGTGGCTGCTGAACCATATAACACCGGTCCTGAAAGACCTACATTGGCTCCCAGTACTTTTCCAAGCACAATTCAAAGTGTTGGTGCTAACCTTTCAAGCCCTAAACGGCCTCGGCCCAGTATACCTGAATTATTATTATTATTATTATTTGCTTTGCAAAGTGGTGTTATTGGGATGGGGCAAGGGTAGAGTTTGGTCAACCATCAATTTACTGGTCCAGCTTCCAGAAAGGGACCTGAGATGGGAATCATCTACTGTTCCAGCCTAGACCTGGCATAGCAAAAAGAAAGAAAGAAAAAATATGACTCCTTTCAGCCTTGGTCTATAGGATGTGGCACGTCTGTAGTGGAAACTCTGCTCTGAATCTCACTGGCTCCTCTGCCCAGGGCTTATTAAAAATGTTTTGACTGCATGTACCTCTCTGGGCAGTATCTTGTAGCTACAAATGTCACCTTGAGAAATGCAAATTGCAGCAGAGAACTGAATGCAGTGTTCACTACTCTGGCAAAGAAGGCAAGGTCATCACGGTGAAGGAAACTAATGAGGTACCACCATCAGCAGCAGGTCAAAGGAATTTGCAGAAATGATTGGCCTACAGAGATCTGGTGAGGACTAGAAGGGGCTGTGTGTCCATTTTGGGAAAGGGTGGGACACTGGCCATGAGCAGAAGGAAGTAAAGAAATGAACTGCCAAATGCAAAAGATGGGGAAGAAAAAGGCAAAGAGGCAGTCAGATTAATGATTTGTTATCTGGCATTCTGAAATCCTGGAAAAAAAAGCAAACACAGAGAATATAGTCCTGCAACTAGCATCACTTTAAGGTATTTAGTTATATAGAAGACCACTCTGTGGCCCAGTTTGCACTAACCAATCAACAAAGAATTCCAAGTATCCTTCATTTGGTCTATCCAGCTTCGGTGCTCCCATTTCTGCCTTGACTCCAACCAGGATGTCTGTGTGCCCCTGTTGAAATAACAGCACTCTGCTACAGATGTTTTCCAAGTCTTATGATCTTACCAGCACACCTCCCTTTACTTTCTGTGTCAGCCAGTACTACCCAGTATTTTTCCTTAAAAGAACAAAAAGCCTTGAAAACACAATGGCAAACCTTTGAAGCACCTTCAAAGCACCGAAAGGGCCAACCAACTTAATATCACAATCTGATGCGGACTACTGTAGACACGCACTGCTAATAAACAGCATTGAGTCTGGTAGACTGTGAGATTAAGATTGTGAATATTTGTTGTTCACAGTACTTTTTTCTAGAAAAACAGGTGCTGGCACTCATCATAAAGTTGTTATAGTAAGTGCCACACTTTTTAACAACGAAAAGTGGTGCAGGTACTGCATACCCTTGAATACCCTGTAAAAAAGTACTGGTTGTTCAATATAATAATCCAATCGCTTTTCTGACAATTTACTTCTTCAGTCCCCTTTCCTGCAAATCTGTCTCCTCCACCCCCTCCCTTTTGATCCCTGCTTCTCATACCAATGCTTATTTTGTCTTCCTCCACTCACCCTTGCTTTAAGGTTTCCTGTTGCTTGGTTCCAAGACATTTTGGGTCTTCCTCTCACTGAGCTTCCCACCCCCTTAGCTTCCTTCTATGTTGAGCATTCAGCCAACTCTTTCCTCCAAGAGCAAACAGCCCCTAAGCCAGGCTTCCTCAGCCTCGGCCCTCCAGATGTTTTGAGACTATAATTCCCAGCATCCCTGACCACTGGTCCTACTAGTTAAGGATCACGGGAGTTGTAGGCCAAAAACATCTGGAGGGCCGAGGTTGAGGAAGCCTGCCCTAAGCCAACGTCCTTTTCTCATTCATACTAACCTTTCATTTTCCATACTGTATGCCATCCTTCTATTCCTTAAATACTACTGGGTGTTTAAGAACACAATTTTGCCAACTCAGTACGAACTGGGGAGTAATGGGCCACTATAACAGAATTATTAGTCTTGCATCTGGCTCTCCTTTCTATCTGTGTTCTACATGTTAATGTGACACATCTCTCTCCTGCACTATAAATGAACAATACATTTCCTGTGCCACAAAAATGTATGCCACTATAAATGAGTTACTTTTTCAGGTGCCACCAGACTGTTCTAGCTAGGTCAGGGCAGACCCAAACTATGTTTCAGCACTGTGCAGAGTGAGCTTCAACGAAAAATACAATATCATTAGCAATGTATAGAAGTCCCTGCAAGGCATACTTACAAGTTTTACTCTGGCAGACCCACTTGTATTAGATACTACATCTGTTTCCACTTCCATACATCTGTAATCTTCACAACCACGGCCATCCACCCGAAGATCCTCCTGAAACAGTCATTTATCACAATGTGTTACCTAATGCCATTGATTGATCACACAAATAAATGCTGCTGAGCAAAGCAGACAAATGCATATTATTCACAAGCTTGTGATTATAAGTGAATGCCCCCCCTCTCTCTATCTCTCTAATTTTTATTAAATTTTCTAATGTACATTTCAAAATATGTTAAACAACCTTAAATCAATGACTTCCCTTCTTCTCTTTCCGTGGTTCATTTTGCATACTGTACATCCCTGCATGTTTTACCTGAACTAAACCATTCAGTAATCCACTGTTACAGCCATCGAAACTTATTTACACTATTGAATTTATCTTAATGCTACCAGCATTTTTAAATAAACACAATTTTCACCCATATATTCAATAAACATTTTCCAAACTTCTTTTAATGTATGTTCTTGTTGTTCTCTTATTCTATAAGTTAAATATCCGAGCTGCGCATATTCCATCAGTTTAAGTTGCCATTCTTCTTTAGATGGGACCTCGTTCATTTTCCATTTTGGGGCTAACAAAACATGGGCTGCAGTAGTAGTTTGCCTGGTGCCTTCACTATACACCTTTAGGCGACAGGCAAAAACATTCCTTTTCAACCAGGCCTTTGCTTGACTTGATCTACACCCTACACCCTTTTAAAAAATTCTGGCTCTTTTTTGGGGGGGGTATTGGGGGGTATTGGTTTTGTTTTGAGTTCATGTATTTGATATTTTATGTGAACCACCCTGAGACCTTCAGGTATAGGGCGGTATAGAAATAAAATAAATAAATAATCTTTTTTGACACCTGGGAATTTCCCTCTGAATTATCCCCAACAAAAAGGTTTTCTTTTTGTAAAGGTACTTTAAAACATTTTTTTCCGATTATATATCATATAATCAAATCCACCCTGGCTGGAAGAAAAATCCACATTTGGCAACCAATGCACAACTTTGGTTTCTGATAGTACACAGGTAGAAGAGTCTAAAAAGCCCAGGGCACAAATTTTCAGAGTCCTCTCATGGCTATGGTGGCTCATTTACCAAAAGCAATGTATTTAGCATTGGCTCCGGAAGTGTATACTTGATTCTGAGCAAACAAAGACTCCTGGAACAGAAGGCAGTGTGGTGCAGTGGTTAGAGCAGAGGTGCACAGCCTGCTGCAATCCAGATGTTGTTGCACTACACCTCCCATCATCACTGGCTATGATGATGGGAGGTGTCAGAGTAGAACCCTGGTTCAAATCCCCATTTAGCCAGGAAGCTCACTGGGTGACCTTAAGCCAGTCATTGAACCTCAGTCTAACGTAGCTCACAGTAGTTGGGTTCTCATCTTTGTTCTGGCAAAATACAGGAAGGGATGAGGTGGTTGAATTATTTTTCAGCTGGTGCTGAAGCGACTTCAAAGCCATCCTATACAGTCCATTGCAGCCTAACAGGATGGCCCCTCTGGAATATGTCACAAACAAATACACGGATTTGTAAATCTGTCTGTGCCTTGCTACCCAAAGCTTAAATACATAACCTTTCACACACCGTTAGAGACGTGTATTTGGAGAGGAGAGAAAGAAAGATCTGAAATAACAGGACAAACTGCACCCCATATTAATGACAAGAGCATTTTTCATTGAAACATGGGACAATCCTGTATTATACAGGGCGGGTGGCAGCCCAGCCTCACAGGGTTGTTGTGGGGATTGAACCATCCCCCTTGAACCCCATGGAGAAACAGGTGGGCTATAAATGCAATACATAAAATAATAATTATTATTAATAATAATTAGTAACTGGGACAATCCTGTACAGGGCAGGTGGCAGCCCAGCCTCACAGGGTTGTTGTGGGGATTGAACCATCCCCCTTGAACCCCATGGAGAAACAGGTGGGCTATAAATGCAATACATAAAATAATAATTATTATTAATCATAATTAGTAACTGGGACAATCCTGTACAGGGCAGGGGGCAGCCCAGCCTCACAGGGTCGTCGTGAGCAATTGAATGAGGGGAAGAATCATCCCCCTTGAGCCCCATGGAGAAACAGGTGGGCTATAAACGCAATAAATAAAATTATTATTATTATTATTATTATTATTATTATTATTATTATTATTAAGCAACTAGGACAATCCTGTATTATACAAAGCAGCCAGCCTCACAGGGTCGTTGTGGGGATTGAATGAGGAGGGAGAAGAACCATCCTCGAGTGCCATGGAGAAACAGGTGGGCTATAAATGCAATACATAAAATAATTATTATTAATAATAATAATAATTAATAACTGGGACAATCCTGTACAGGGCAGGTGGCAGCCAAGCCTCACAGGGTCGTTGTGAGGAATTGAATAAGGAGGGGAAGAACCATCCCCCTTGAGTCCCATGGAGAAAACAGGTGGGAAATAAATGCAAATAATAATAATAATAATAATAATAATAATAATAATAATAATAATAATAATAATAACCGGCCCCAGACAGGCCTCCAGCCCCGCCTCAGTTACCTGGACGCCGTGCATGACGTACACTTTCTCCGCCTCGCTCAGCACCACCGACGCCATGGCGGGGACACCCTCACGCGCATGCGCCGCCCTCCGAACGCCTCGCGCCCGACCGTCGCCATCAGCAAAAGGGCGCCCACTCCCTGCCTGCCCACTTCTGCGGCGCTGCCTGATGACGCCCTCGCTCCTTCGCGCCCCCTCCACACCGGCTTCCTGACCGCGCAGGCGCAGGCGTCCTCGCGCCTTTCCCGCCGAGCGGCTGGGCTTACGGATGCCCGGAATAATCTCTTTTAAAACTGAGTGGTGGTGGTTGTTGTTTTTTTTGGACGTTCGTGACTGGTCAGTTCGCTCGTGTTTACTCCCGAGTAAAAGCAGGCGAGCCTGTGTATGGCCTCACAGTGGCTCCAGCGCCTCGGCTGTTGTCGGACTACAATTCCCATCATCCCTCAGCGCTGGTCCTGCTCCTTAGGGATGATGGGAGTTGTAGTCCCAACAATGGGGAAACGTTTGAGAAACACTGCGAGTTTAATGCCCAGTTTTCAGTTCTCGAGAAATCCTATGCCAGTCAAGGGAATGGATTCGGGGCAAAGGCAAAAAACCTCAGCCTGCCCTCAGCAATACAGTGGTACCTTGGTTCTCAGACTTAATCCATTCCAGAAGTCCATTCCAATACCAAAGCGTTCCAAAACCAAGGTGCACTTTCCCATAGAAAGGAATGCAAAACAGCTTAATTCGTTCCAGACATTTAAAAACAACCCCTAAAACAGCAATTTAACATGAATTTTATTATCTAATGAGACCATTGATCCATAAAATGAAAGCAACAATCAATGTACGGTACAATAAAATAAATAAGACAGTATTGTAGATGATAAAATAAAAATTTCTTAACTGCACTGTTGATAGTCTTTGTTACAGATAGGTAGCCGTGTTGGTCTGCCATGGTCAAAACAAAATAAAAAAATTCCTTCCAGTAGCACCTTAAAGACCAACTGAGTTAGTTCTAGGTATGAGCTTTCGTGTGCATGCACACTTCTTCAGATACACTGAAACAGAAGTCACCGGACCTTTCTATATAGTGAGAAGGTGGGGAGGGGTATTACTCAGAAGGGTGGTGGGAATGGGTGATTGGCAGATAGCTGCGATGAGCCTGTTGACGACTCTTAACGACTGCAATAGGTCTAACAGGAAAAAGCAAGGGGTGAGAAGGTGAAAAATGGCTTTGTCATGTATAATGAGATAAGAATCCAATGTCTTTGTTCAAACCAGGTCTCTCCATAGTTTTAAGTTTGGTGATAAGTTGCAATTCAGCAGCTTCTCTTTCCAGTCTATTTCTGAAATTCCTTTGTAATAGAACAGCTACTTTGAGATCTTGTATAGAATGTCCTGGGAGATTGAAGTGTTCTCCTACTGGTTTTTCTGTCTTGTGGTTCCTGATGTCGGATTTATGTCCGTTTATTCTTTGGCGTAAGGTCTGGCCTGTTTGTCCAATATAGAGAGCTGAAGGACACTGTTGGCATTTTATGGCATACACAATGTTAGACGATGAGCAATTAAATAGTCCCGAGATGGTATGTGTGATGTTGTTGGGGCCAGTAATGGTGTTGTCCGGGTGTATGTGGCAGCAAAGTTGGCATCTGGGTTTATTGCAGGCTCTGGTGCCAGTGTCCGTGTTAAGTCTGGTTATAGTATTATTGTGGGTTAGGAGTTGTTTAAGATTGGGGGGCTGTCTGGAGGCAATGAAAGGTCTTCCTCCCAGAGCTTGAGAAAGAGAACTGTCATTGTCCAGGAGAGGTTGTAGATCTCTGATGATGCGTTGTACTGTTTTAACTTGGGAGCTGTATGTGATGACTAGAGGTGTTCTGTTATTTTCTTTTTTGGGTCTGTCTTGCAGCAAGTTCTCTCTGGGTATCAGTCTGGCTCTGTTGATCTGTTGTCTAACTTCATCTGCTGGGTATTTTAGTTCTATTTTAGAACTAAAATACCCAGCAGATGAAGTTAGACAACAGATCAACAGAGCCAGACTGATACCCAGAGAGAACTTGCTGCAAGACAGACCCAAAAAAGAAAATAACAGAACACCTCTAGTCATCACATACAGCTCCCAAGTTAAAACAGTACAACGCATCATCAGAGATCTACAACCTCTCCTGGACAATGACAGTTCTCTTTCTCAAGCTCTGGGAGGAAGACCTTTCATTGCCTCCAGACAGCCCCCCAATCTTAAACAACTCCTAACCCACAATAATACTATAACCAGACTTAACACGGACACTGGCACCAGAGCCTGCAATAAACCCAGATGCCAACTTTGCTGCCACATACACCCGGACAACACCATTACTGGCCCCAACAACATCACACATACCATCTCGGGACTATTTAATTGCTCATCGTCTAACATTGTGTATGCCATAAAATGCCAACAGTGTCCTTCAGCTCTCTATATTGGACAAACAGGCCAGACCTTACGCCAAAGAATAAACGGACATAAATCCGACATCAGGAACCACAAGACAGAAAAACCAGTAGGAGAACACTTCAATCTCCCAGGACATTCTATACAAGATCTCAAAGTAGCTGTTCTATTACAAAGGAATTTCAGAAATAGACTGGAAAGAGAAGCTGCTGAATTGCAACTTATCACCAAACTTAAAACTATGGAGAGACCTGGTTTGAACAAAGACATTGGATTCTTATCTCATTATACATGACAAAGCCATTTTTCACCTTCTCACCCCTTGCTTTTTCCTGTTAGACCTATTGCAGTCGTTAAGAGTCGTCAACAGGCTCATCGCAGCTATCTGCCAATCACCCATTCCCACCACCCTTCTGAGTAATACCCCTCCCCACCTTCTCACTATATAGAAAGGTCCGGTGACTTCTGTTTCAGTGTATCTGAAGAAGTGTGCATGCACACGAAAGCTCATACCTAGAACTAACTCAGTTGGTCTTTAAGGTGCTACTGGAAGGAATTTTTTTATTTTGTTTTGATAGTCTTTGTTTGTTTTATCCATTTCCACAGTCATACAATCTATCCATCAACAGCTGAACTGGGTTCCACACAGTCAGAAAAGCAAATTAACCAAAAAAGCCTCAAAAATGCAAAATATATAGCAAAAACAAAATTGCCAAATACAGTGGTACCTTGGTTCTCAAACTTAATCCATTCCGGACGTCTGTTTGACTTCCGAAATGTTCAAAAACTAAGGTGTAGTTTCCGATTGGTGCAGGCGCCCCGGAAACAATAGCTGACAGCCGCATCGGACGTTCAGCTTCTGAAAAGCGTTGGAAAACCAGAACATTTTGTATTGCCATTTTCCTGTGCTGAACCGCCCTGGGATTCTTGAGTGATCAGTTTAACAAATAATAATCAACGCCTCTTTTTCTCCCAGGTCTTTCAGCTGATTACGCATTCTGTGGCCTTTTAAATTTATTTGTGTGGTTTATTATTAGTTCATTATTATTACTGGTTTATTTTTGTTTTGTGCGGTGTATTATTAGATGATGATGATGATGATTGGTTTATTTTTGTTTTGTGAGGTTTATTATTGGATGATGATTAGTTTATTATTATTATTGGATTATTATTATTATTATTATTATTATTATTATTATTATTATTATTATTATTATTATTGGTTTATATTTTTATTATGTATTTTGTGTTGCCATTGTTATTTTTCTATGGTGAACTGCCCTGGGCTCTTCTGGTGAAGGGCGGTATAAAAATTTTAACAAACAACAATGAAGCAACAAAACCTTTCTTTGTAACCAGACCTTGGGCTAAATAATAATACTAATACTAATACTAATAATAATAATAACAACAACAATGATACTTATACCCTACCCATCTGACTGGGCCTCCCCAGCCACTCTGGGCGGCTTCCAACAGCATATTAAACCTCCTACGGCCTTTTCAATGTGTTTCTTGCGTGTGTATGTGTGTGAGTTCCTCGCTGGCTTTTGCTTTTATTCCGTATTTTGTGTCTTTTCCCCCTGCGGTGAACCGCCCTGGGATCTCCGGGCGACGGGCGGGAACTAAAAAAAGGGCGGCGCTCGGAGCAGCCCGGAACGTTGGACCCGCGCACAACGCCGGGCAGCGAAGGGACGCCGCCACTCTGGCAAGAGGAGGACGCGGATGGGGGGAGGGCGTGGCCTCTCTTGGGAAGAGGAAGAATCGGATTGGGAGAGGGCGTGGCCTCTCTGGCAAGAGGAAGAATCGGATTGGGAGAGGGCGTGGCCTCTCTTGGGAAGAGGAGGAATCGAATGGGGAGAGGGCGTGGCCGCCAGGGAAGAGGAGGAATCGGGTGGGGGAGGGCGTGGCGTCCCTGCCAAGAGGAGGAAGCGGATGGGGAGAGGGCGTGGCCTCTGCGCTGCTCACTTCCTGGTTCTCTCTCCTCCCCCGCCCGCCCCCGGGAGCGTGAATGTAGCGCGTTGGTGGGAGAGGAAGGTGTAGAGGCGCGCGCTTGCCGGGGCGTCGCGAGCTGCCTTTCGCCGCTGGCGGGGCGGATGGAACGTCTGGCTGGGCGCTGGAAGGTTGACCCGGGAGGCGCGAGCGGCGGCGTGTTGCTTCATCCCCAGCCCTGGTAGGTTGAAGGGAGGCGAGTCTGGAAACCCCGGGGCCGAGGGAGGGGGATTCCCGGGGCGGGGTGGGTGGGGGGAAATTGGCAGGACCCGGGCGGGGGGGGGGTTGGCAGCCGTGGGCTGCTCTGCAGCAAAGCAAATCCACGCGAGGTGTGCGCTCGCGTGTCGCGCGTGCACGTGTGAATGTGGCTCAGGAAGCCGCGGGCAGGTCCTGGGATGCCGCTTCCTGCAAGGTGAGTCGAGTGTCACACGAAGGGACCTCGCGGGCCATCTAGCCCAACCCCTTGCAAAGGCAGGGACCTTTTGGCCGATGTGAGACTCGAACCCACGACCCTGAAAATGGAAATTTGCTCCCCATATTGAGATATGCTCCCCATACAAGGCCTCTCTCGGTATATGTGCTTTGCGGGCAGTCATGGGAGGTACAGTGCCGAGTATATGCTGTACAAAACCACAAAATACATAATAAAAATAACAACCCAATAACCCCCCCAACCCCCCCACATTTTAAAAGGGCGTAGGATTTTAATGTGAATCTACCTAATAGGAACTTTTTGAATCAATAGGCCCCCCAGCCCCATGTGTAGAATGGTAAAGTTAATCATTATCACCAGTTCTTTTTTTCTGGGGGGCTCAGGGGGACGCATACCCCTAAACATTTTGTGAATCTTTGAACTTTTGTCTGTTGGCTGTATTTGTTTTTCCCGATTTGAACTATAAAATGGTGATTTTCTTGAGTCAAAATGAGAGTACCCCTAAACATTTTTTAGGAAAAAAGCAGGGGCCCTGAACATTTTGTGAATCTAAGTTTGGCCTCATTGAGGGACAGTATTTCAATATGAGTAGGAAAAGGAGAGTATACCCCTAAACATTTTTTAAGAAAAAAAAGCACTGATAATAATAATTTATTACTTATACCCTGCCCATATGGCTTGGTTTCCCCTGAAGGGACCTGAGGGTCATCTATCTCAACCCCGTGCAATACAGGAGGCCCGTACAGGGGTTCGAACCCATGACCTTGGCGTTCTCAGCCTTGCGCTCTTAAACCACCTGAGCTAACCGGTTGGATTGTACTTGTTTTGGATGAAGTTTAAAGGGGAAAAGGATTGAATGAAACACTTGAACCGCAGGTTGCTGGGCTGCGTTTGCTGGGCTATGTTGCTTGCAATAATAATAGCAGTAATAATAATTTTATTATTTGTACCCCACCCATCGGGCTGGGTTGCCCCAGCCACTCTGGACAGCTTCCAACGCATATAAAAACGGAATAAAACACAAGAGTTACATTCTTAGGAAAAATACAGAACTACTCTTTTTCCTTTGCTAATTTCTGTTAGCAGCAGAAGTTCACGTTCACCTGCTTGGTGATCCTGGTGGAACTATACTACCATACAAATCTGCCATCACTCTGTGTTGTGTTAGTTGGTGAAGCGCTGGAATTTGGGAAGACTTTGGGTCAAACAGGGTTCGAAATTATCAAGGTGCATTTTGCACCTAAAGATTCTCCATTTGCGAGCGCCTCCAAAAGTCTGGGTGCCGTTTTTGCGCTTGGCTGACACTCAAGAATTACTGAAATGTACGGTATGTGCTTTGAAGCTTCCAAGTTAAGATAAACAATATATTAAGGAGTTTAACAATAAAGAGTGTTTTGAAAACTCAAGGATGGTACCAATATTTTTATTGTAAACACCAAATTAAACATGTATTAACAATTTCTGAAAAAATGTTGTATTAACAATGTGTCACTTATGTGAATTGTATAGTAGTTCCTGCTTATTAAAATAATAAATAAAAAGTGTTGCCAATTCTCCTGCCCTCGGTGGCGACTAGACATTCAGTTTTGGCACCTACAACCCAGGTCCCAGAAACCATTTGGCTCCTAGCTTTTCTAACACTCGGGTCAAATATCTGCATATCTATGAAGTTCTATTTTTTTAATATTTTATTTTCATTTTTAAAACAATATTCTTATACATTCACATAATTTTCGATTTCTACACTTCTGGGATTACTTAGATCTCTGACTTCTACCCCCACCCCTGGTTTCCAATTTCCCCCAATTTTTTTGCATTCATATTATCATATTCATATTCATAATTCATATTATCTCCTTTTTTGCCTTAAGTCATATTACAAGTGCTATAACAATCCTCCTAACGTTTTTAAGTACGGTATACACAGCGGTCCTTAAGATATTCTGTAAACTTTTCCCGCTCTTGACTGAATTTCTTATCCTCTTGGTGCCTGATGCTCACGGTCATCTTTGCCATTGCGGCCTAGTCCATCATCTTGGTTATGCACTCTTCTTTAGTTGGGACTTTCTATCTATGAAGTTCTCTTGAGTGATGTTGGACTGGTTATCATCTCTCAGCCTGTCTTGCGGGGATAAGGGACGGACTTATATGTGCCACCCTGAGATACTTGTTCAAAGGGCAGGAGGAAAACATAATAAACTATGTTATTAGCCCTTTAAATTCAGCGTGCTCTCAAATGGGGAAGTGTAATTGATCAACATTAAGTATTGTGGTGATGCTGGAACTGAAAAAAGCTCAGCCTGAACTTACTGGCAGAGGAATTGCATGTGTGCATACACACGTGACGAATTCTGTGGGACAAAAAGGACATTTCTATGAGACAAGAGCACCAATCTCGACACGCCCTTATTGCGTAGAGGAGTGTTGCAACATTACTCAGTCTCTGGAAAGAAGAAGCCTTCTCTTCATGTACTAAGCCCATGAAGTTACTCTCTTATTTTTGAGGACCTGGGCAAATACTTATAATGGTCGGGTCTGATTTTCCTGCTGCAGTAAATTCCAGAAGATAAAAGTTAAACACGGCATATTTTCCTGATAATCGGACAGCAACATGTTGCTTGAAGGGTAATTTTGTTAAATATATTCTGGATGGTGAGATTTTTGTGTCTTCAAGCTTTGCCTAGTAAATGAATGTGTGGACCTGATACAAGATTTCTCCTGTGTAGGTTTTTTCCTTTGTTGTTAAATTGGTGGTTGAGATGGCTGGAAGGCTTCAATAACTCAAGCAATGTTTGCAGTGCTCAGCAGTGCTTTTCTTTTATAATGCTAGGGTCAGTATTCAGATCTTGATTTATAAACGGTTAATTGATCAGTAACCTAAATTCTAAGAGGAATGTAGAAGTTTGTCACTGTAACCAGTAGAAGTTTGTCACTGTTAAATGTACAGTACTATGTAGTGCAGCCTTGAATTATTTTCTGTTAGCATTCTTCAATATCCCAACAAAATGCTACTCTTTGACCTGAACAGTTAAAACAAATAGAAAGTTTCAGGAAGCACTTTTTTTAGATTGTTTCATCTCTCGGATTAATTTGTGATTTTTTAAGCTACGAAAATTAGTTTATTGCAATGTTTTTCAAAAGGAGGCAATTGCATAAATTTGCAATAGGAGTACATTTTAAGTGGTGAAATAGGTACTTATTTTTCCATTAAGTTTAGCAATATATAGCTGTAACTTTTATTACTTGTACGGAGCTGTTTTATTCTTTGTTACAGCCTGTTCATGCTAGCTAGACTGTGGGTAGCCTTTAGTTAGAGGACTTAAGATTTGCCTTTGTGTGGGATAGTAAATAACTTTATTCTGATCATCTGTTTGCTCTTTTACATGAATGTTATTTCTTATCCGAGGTTGCAGTCCTGTGATAACACATTCTTAACCTGGGAGCAACTCTCATTGCACTTGAATTTGCATTTCAGGAGACCTGCCTAGGATTGTGCTGTTAAAAACTACAGTATTCATTTTATACAGACGTTCTGTTTTGTCATTCTCCTCTTAAGGTGTATTCCTGTTTTAAGTTAATTGGTTAATCGCATGAATGCAAAGAGAGAGAAGTGATCCAAAACAGGGATAGCAGAAGCATTGCATCTGCATAATCTGGCTCAGTGTAACTTGATCACACGCAAATTAAAGTACAGTAAAAGCATGTCCGCCCTGAATTGTGATACCATAAGTGTATCACCTTTGCAAATTCTGCTGAATTAGTACAGTGGTGCCTCGCAAGACGAAAAGAATCCGTTCCGCGAGTCTCTTCGTCTAGCGGTTTTTTCGTCTTGCGAAGCAAGCCCATTGACGGCTTAGCGGATTAGCGCTATTAGCGGCATAGCGGATAAGCGGTTTAGAAAAAGGGGGGGAAAGGAAAAAAACCCCGTAGGAACTCGCAAGACATTTTCGTCTTGCGAAGCAAGCCCATAGGAAATTCGTTTTGCAAAGCACCTCCAAAACGGAAAACTCTTTCGTCTAGCGAGTTTTCCGTCTAGCGAGGCATTTGTCTTGCGGGGCACCACTGTAGTTCCAAAAAACGTTCAGTCGACTGGTTCTGGCAGCTGCAACAGTAAACGGTTTCATATCTTGAGCATGGATAGATTTGAAGCATGTTTGGGCACAGAAGAGAAGCTACGCAGAATTTAACATATTTCGAGCCATAAATTTCCCTTGATTTGCCTATTAGAAGCAAATTTTATGTCCCAAGACATGTTGTCTAAGGTCACATGTCACTTTCCTGCAGTTCGTTTCACATCTGTTAGCCACAATAACCGTATTTGAAGGAAGTTTTATGTGCTGTAGTTAGTGGATGAGGCCACAACTGGAGAGGCCAAGCTCACTAAATCTCTTGCCTGTCCTACTTCACGGAAAAGTAGGATCTAGGATGCAAATGGAACGAACCAACATATGGGATTTAAAACAATGGAAAATAAGATTGAGAGCTCATTTTGTTCCAGGCTTTGTGTGCTGGCGAAGTTCTAAATGACCCCTATAGTATTGCACAAATACACAGATACACCAGTTTTCGTGTTGTGGCGCAGAGCTGTCCAGGGGGAAAGACCGACGTCTTGACAAACTCTCAGGCTCTTTTGGTACTTGTTCTTTGGCTGTACAATGGCTTCACAGAGCAGTTTCACAGGATAGTTACTGTGCGAAGCCGCAGCATATGAATTAATAGATTTTAGTATCTTAAGGCTAGAGTAAGCGTTAAGTGAGATGAGTACGACGAGTAAATTGCTTTTCATTTGGCTGTACACTGTGTTTGCATAGAAGTAGCTAGGCGGTATTTTGTATCCCCATTATCTTTAATTTCATTCCCTTAAAACAATTTCTGCTTGCGGGAATGTGTTTTCAGCCCAGTTATGGCAATCGGATGAAATAGGACGTTTCTTATTATCCAGTAGGTTTCTGAAGTAACACAGTTATTTCTTCTGAAGCTACAGGTTTTTCTGAAGGATAGTGTTTTCTGGGTTTTTTTGAAGCATAGTGACCAGTCCTGTGTGTGGCATAACCTAATATGCAAAGAAACACACAGGGTGAGACGTCTCATAAAAAGTAGCAGTGATGGAAATTTGCCAGGCGTGTTTTGTGACTGGTGAGGGTCCAATTCCGACCACGTGGAGATCTCTGGTTGCCAGCTTACCAACTGACCTCTCCCTCTGGCCGGCCCCTCCATCTTTCTTCAGCAGGTCAGCAGAAGAGCTTACTTATTGCGTTTATATCCTGCCTTTGTCTCCAAGGGGTACATGGTTCATCCCACTCCTCAGTTAATACCTAGAAAAACCCTGCGAGGTAGGTTAAAAGACTGCGACTGGAGAAACGTCACCCTCAGTTTCACGGCTGAGTTGGAATTTGAATCCTGATCTCCCAGGTCCTAGTTCGACACTCTGACCCAGGGGTCAGCAACCTTTTTCAGCTGTGGGCCGGTCCACCATCCCTCAGACCATTTGGGGCCCCCGGACTATATTTTGAAAGAAAAAAAAATGAACAAATTTCTATGCCCTGCAAATAACCCAGAGATGCATTTTAAACAAAGCAGCACATTCTACTCATGTAAAAACACACTGATTCCCGGACCGTCCGCAGGCTGGATTGAGAAGGCGATTGGGCCGCATCCTGCCTTAGGTTGCCTACCTCTGCTCTAACCACTACACCACACTGGCTTCCCAGAGCACTTTTGCTGTGGGGCAGCTCTATAAATTAAGTAGGTGAATAAACACGGGGAAAGCAAAATGTCAGAAGGATCTGAAATATTTTCAGATCCTTGAAGCTTGAGTTTGGTTTATTCTGGGTTGTTTAAATGTGTTGTAAACCACTTTTGAGTTTTTTTCTTTAAAATATAAAGCAATATAGAAATGAAAAGTATTATTATTATTATTATTATTATTATTATTATTATTATTAAAGGCAGTGCCTAGACATTCCGTTGTGGCAGCTGGAACCTAGGTTTAAGTTACCATTTGGTGGATTAGCTTATATATCTGAATTTCTAACACTGATCAATAAACAGATTCAGTAAAAGCTACAAAGCAGTATATGATTTTTAGGGGGGGATTAGCAAAGAACTAGGGGAGGAGTGGGGAGTGCAGTTGAACAAAGATGAACAGGCAGTTGATGATAAAGGAAGACTCAGCAACACAATGCATTTTGTACCAATGGAAATCTACATAGTCCGTTCAACTTCCAAAAACCAAAGCGCAGCTTCTGATTGGCTGCAGGAAGCTCCAGTCAGGGGGCCAGCCGGACGTTGGGTTCCAAATAATGTTCGCAAACCGGAACACTCACTTCCGGGTTTACTGCATTCGGGAGCCAAAATGTTCGACTTGCAAGGCGTTCGGGATCCAATGTGCGACTGTATGTGGACATGGTCTCAGAACACTTGATCAATATTTTGGACATCGCCTTAAATCACACAGATGTGTCAAACCCTGCTTAGCAGATTCTGCAGGAGAGTTGAGAATTCAAGGAGCCTCAGATGGCCGGTGAATAGAGGAGATTTCATTACAGGAGATAACTTATCTCTGGTCTTCTCTGCAACTCTGGACAATGAAGGCTTTATTACCTTGCTTTGCTATGACTGGTTAAGAGATACACCAGTGGCTAGATGTTATACCCTGCTGCATCTGTTTCCAGTGGCAATAGTTTGGAAAACAGGGTTTTTTCTTTCTGATAAATCCAGGAGCACAGGGAGAATAGATCATCCTTCTGTGTTCTTAAACTGCTCATTTTGATCAAGTTTTTGTCTCCCCAGAGTGGTGCATCTCTGGTTATCTCCCGCTTGGACTACAGCAATGTGCTCTACGTGGGGCTACCTTTGAAACTCAACTAATCCAGAATGTGGCAGCCAGACTGGTGACTGGGAGTGGCCACCGAGACCATATAACGCCAGTCCTGAAAGACCTATATTGGCTCCCAGCACATTTCCGAGCACAGTTCAAAGTTGGTGCTGACCTTGAAAGCCTTAAATGGCCTCGGCCCAGTATACCTGAAAGAGCGTCTCCACCCCCATCGTTCAGCCGAGACACTGAGATCCAGCTCCAAGGGCCTTCTGGCGGTTCCCTCCCTGTGAGATGTGAAGTTACAGGGAACCAGGCAGAGGGCCTTCTCGGTAGTGGCACCCGCCCTGTGGAACGCCCTTCCATCAGGGAAAAGGAAATAAAGAACTACCTGACTTATAGAAGACATCTGAAGGCAGCCTGTTTAGGGAGGTTTTTAATGTTTGATGTTTTATTGTGTTTTTAATATTCAGTTGGGAGCCACCCAGAGTGGCTGGGGAAACCCAGCCAGATAAGCAAGGTATGTATGTATGTATAAATATTCTTCTTCATGACAGTTGAGTTTACATATACAGTCATACCTCGGGTTACAGCCGCTTCAGGTTGCGTTTTTTCGGGTTACGCACCCACCGAAACCCACAAGTACCGGAACGGGTTACTTCCAGGTTTCGGCTCTCGCGCATGCACAGAAGCACTAAATTGCACTTTGCGCATGCGCAGAAACGCCAAATTGCAACCCGTGCGTGCGCGGATGTGCCGCTGTGGGTTGCGAACGTGCATCCCACACAGATCACGTTCGCAGCCTGAGCGTCCACTGTACAGTGGTACCTCAGGTTACAGACGCTTCAGGTTACAGACTCCGCTAATCCGCTAATATTACCTCAGGTTAAGAACTTTGCTTCAGGATGAGAACAGAAATTGTGCTCCGGTGGTGTGGCGGCGGCAGGAGGCCCCATTAGCTAAAGTGGTGCTTCAGGTTAAGAACAGTTTCAGGTTAAGAACGGACCTCCAGAATGAATTAAGTTCTTAACCCGAGGTACCACTGTATTATACTGATTCTCCAACGGCACACATGGAATACATAGCAGTCTTGCCCGCATGGCAGTTTTCCTGCCACTCTGTGTGAAAAATACATAATTCCAAAACCTTTCATTTAATACTTAACCCCAACTACAGGGTGTAGGTTATTAACCTAGGAGATAACAGTTTGCATTGGTGATCCCAAGGGCTAATATTTAATTCTATCCTCCTACTCAAGAAGTAGAGCTTTCCAAACCTCTTTTTAAAAAATGGGTATGTTCTGCAACTTGCTGCTGCTAGGGATTATTCTGTTACTACCTTGTGTGCTTCTAGGACATGACTGAACCATTTTCAGGCATATCAGAGGCATCATGAGTCTTGTTTTCTGATGCTTTTTGCGTTGTTAATAGTAATAATAATAATAATAATAATAATAATAATAATAATAATAAAATTTTATTTATATCCCGCCCTCCCTAGCTGAAGCCGGGCTCAGGGCGGCTAACAACACTAAAACAGTGCAACATTATAAAAACATTATAAAAATTAATTAAAATCAAAACTGATGGCAACCATAAACTAAAGTTTTGTAAAGATTGCCAAAGGAAGGAGTCAGGCTGCGCCCTGACCAAAGGCCTGGCGGAACAGCTCTGTCTTGCAGGACCTGCAGAAAGATGTCAAGTCCCACAAGGCCCTAGTCTCTTGTGACAGAGTGTTCCACCAGATCGGAGCCACAGCCGAAAAAGCCCTGGCTCTGGTTGAGGCCAGCCCAACCTCTCTGTGGCATGGGACCTCCAATATGTTTTTATTTGAAGACCGTAAATTCCTCTGTGGGGCATACCAGGAGAGGCGGTCCCGTAGGTACTCGGGTCCTAAGCCGTATAGAGCTTTGAAGGTTAAAACCAGCACCTTAAACCTGATCCTGTACTCCACCGGGAGCCAGTGCAGCTGGTATAGCACCGGATGAATGTGATCTCGCAGCGAAGACCCCGTAAAGAGTCTCGCTGCGGCATTCTGCACCCGCTGGAGTTTCTGGGTCAGTCTCAAGGGCAGCCCCACGTAGAGCGAGTTACACAATAATCCAGTCTGGAGGCGACCGTCGCGTGGATCACAGTGGCTAGGTCAGGGCGAGAGAGGTAAGGAGCCAACTGCTTAGCTTGGCAGAGATGAAAAAATGCCGCCTTTGTTATAGCTGTGTAACTGCATCTTTTGAAGTAATACAACTCAAACCCTGTCCCATAAAAATGCTGCACTCATGCATCTAGCTGCGCAACTGTCTGAATGTGCCTGAAATGCCAGAATCATTGTGGTACAAAAGACCTTAGTATGTTATACAGTGCAGAAACCAATGTATTTGGGTGGCAGGGTTTTGTTTTGTTTTTTAAAGAAAATTGGTCCTCACCCTTATGCTGTTAATCTCTCCACTCCCTTCAAAGTTTTATTTGTGGAAATGAGTAGAAGTAGTACTTGTGCAGTGGAAATCAGTTTTCTACAGCTTGTCACATCATAGCCATATTTCCTGCCCCCAGTCTGTAGAGTAGACAATTAAACTTGGAGGCTAAATAGAATAACGCTTGACTCTGAAGTCCATAGATTTAAAAACCTTTTTTTTTTCTTAAGGGTTGTTACTTTTAAATATAGTGCTTCTGTTTGCATGCTTCCTTCAGAAATACTGTATACGTGTTTTATTTTTTACTTTTTACCCCAAGCTTGTTGCTACATAACAACAATCACGAAGTTATATTCTGCCTCTATAGAGTATTGGCTTGAGAGGAGATTTATACAGTGGTATCTCGGGTTAACAGGGACGCGGGTGGCGCTGTGGTTAAAACCTCAGCGCCTAGGACTTGCCGATCGTATGGTCGGCGGTTCGAATCCCCACGGCGGGGTGCAGTCCTGTCGTTCGGTCCCAGCTCCTGCCCACCTAGCAGTTCGAAAGCACTCTTAAGTGCAAGTAGATAAACAGGGACCGCTTTATAGCGGGAAGGTAAACGGCATTTCCGTGTGCTGCGCTGGTGCTGGCTCACCAGAGCAGCTTCGTCACGCTGGCCACGTGACCCGGAAGTGTCTTTGGATGGCGCCCACTCCCGGCCTCTAGAGCGAGATGAGCGCACAACCCCAGAGTTAAGTTTTCTGTTTTGCAATTTACAGTGGTACCTCCGGTTAAGTACTTAATTTGTTCCAGAGGTCCGTACTTAACCTGAAACTGTTCTTAACCTGAAGCACCACTTTAGCTAATGGGGCCTCCTGCTGGCGCCGTGCCGTCGGAGCACAATTTCTGTTCTCATCCTGAAGCAAAGTTCTTAAGCTTATTTAAGCACTATTTCTGGGTTAGTGGAGTCTGTAACCTGAAGCGTATGTAACCTGAAGCGTATGTAACCCGAGGTACCACTGTATGCACAAATGTTGGCTCTAGTCTGTCTGATTTATGAAGATAATCAGATCTGTTCAGATAGCACAGCAGTACTCATGTGGGCGAATAGAAAAATATAAACTGTAGCATCTTCCTTGTCTGAGTTTTCTCAGGCAACAAGTGTTCCATCAAATGCATGATTATAGAAGTACTTTCACAGACATAAATTATGACTATTGATTGTGCTTATTATAGGTGGTGTCTTAGACTCTCATTACTTTTTAAGTACTTTTGATTTGCCTTTTGTAAATATACTGGAGTGGTTTAATGTTACTTCCAAGACTACGCACATGTTGATTGTATAGATTATTTGAATGTCTGAGACCAGTTTTCTGAATTCTATAGTAGTATGACTTAATCTACTCCCTTCGCTTAAAAAATAATTAAAGTCAAGGGGACAAAATAGAATGCTCCAGGGTTTCCCAAACTTGGGTCTCCTGATGTTTTTGGACTATAGTTCCTATCATCCTTGACCACTGTTCCTGGATGATGGGAGTTGTAGTCCAGCAACAGCTGGAGACCCAAACTCTGCTAGCTTCTGCATACTTAACTAGAAGTAATTCCACTTGAATAAAGGGAGTAAATATGTATACGATCTGCTGTAAGCCATGCAGCCAGTCCAGGGTTTAAACCTGAGTGATGCTAGAATCTAGTGCAATATGCAACCACTGTCACTCTGTTTGGAAACAGGGGCCACACTGTCAAATTCAATCATAATGGAAGTGGAAGCTTGCCTAGAAAGTCCAACAGGGTAACACTGAATTTCTAAAGGAGTCATTTGTAAAAATATATATCGGAGGATTAGTTTAAAGCAAGTTGAAGTCAGGATGATTGAATATCCTCAGGACGTTTGGAAGAAACCAGTATTATAAAAGCTCAGATAAAATGAGCGATTCCATGAATATGGCATAGAGCAGAGTGTGGACTGAGCGAAATCGCAGTCATTTTATTGCATGATTTAAATCACCAACCGAAGGTTTGTCTTTGCCTGAAGCTTGCAGTTGGGTTGGAGAAGCTTGAGCCTGAGTTTTGAAGCCATGCTAAACCAAACCTTGGCTTAGCTGGGTGCTGAACAGGGACAAAAAGGATCGAGGAAGAGTAGTGGCTGCACACTCCTCCTCTGGAGACCACATATCCCAGTAAGCTTGACTTCTCGTTTTTTGCCAATAAGACCAGCGGCTATTAGCCATAAATGGAACATGTTTCTGAATACAGTGGTACCTTGGTACTCAAATGGCTTGGTTCCCAAACACTGAAAACCCGGAAGTAAGTGTTCCGGTTTTCGAATGTTTTTCGGAAGCTGAACATTCGACGCGGCTGTCAGCTATTGTTCCCAGGCACTTGCACCAATCATAAGCTGCGCCTTGGTTTTTGAACATTTTGGAAGTCAAACGGACTTCCGGAATGGATTAAGTTTGGCACTTTTGTTTTTGCTATTTATTTTGCATTTTTGTTTTTTGGGTTTTTTCGGTTAATTTGTTTTTGTGCCTGTGTGGAACCCAGTTCAGCTACTGATTGATTGATTGAATGATTGATTGTGTGGCTGTGGAAATGGATAAAAGCCCCCCCATCCAAACAATGACTATCATCAGTGCAGGTAAGGGGGGGAAAAGAATTTTAATTTATTTAATTTTAATAGTGTCTTATTTATTTTATAGTACAGTGCATTGATTATTGCTTTCATTTTATGGATCAGTGGTCTCGTTAGATAGTAAAATTCATGTTAAGTTGCTGTTTTAGGGGTGGTTTTTAAAAGTCTGGAACGTGTTAATCCATTTTGCATTACTTTCTACGGGAAAGTGCGCTTTGGCTTTGGAACGGACTTCAGGAACAGATTAAGTTTGAGAACCAAGGTTCCACTATAATAGTTGTTGGAGCTTGAATACAAAGGAAACTTGTCTATCCTCTGACTGGCCACTGTGAGAAACTTGATGCTAGACTAGATGTTCCGATACAGTAGGATTGCTGTTATACCTAAAAAAAAGCACATACATTTGAGCTATTGGCACCGTTCACAAACTCTTGGTAGATCACAGAGTTTGGGGCGTTTCTTAAATGTAAATGAAGGCACCTGCCTCGACTTGAGGTATATTTATGGGGAAGTTTGCTCTGCTGGGCGCGCGCGCTCTCTCTCTCTCTCTTGTGGTTGGAATAATTAGTTGTACCAACAAGTAATGAGCTGCTGCTACCCTTGCATCTCATTTTATGGTGGTTTCCCATTCCGTTTTGCACAATTCGGAGGTGTAGGGAGTATCCTGGCAGCCTCATGGTTCACCTGCCAGCCGTAGGCACCTGGAAATCCCACGAAGACAAGCAGGTTGGCAAAAGAGAGATGAAATCTGTATTAGCCATGTTAGAAGCAAAGCCCTTTCCTCTGCAGCCGGCCCAGAAATGGAGCAGATTTGCAGAATATTGCTCTGTTGCTCCACCACTAATCCACTTAGTAGAAGACTTTTTCATGTTGACTGTAGAGGAGGAAGATCGGCTCCCTTTCTCCATATTCAGCATGGAAACACAGGCTGCTAACACCTTGGTAGGCTAGAGAAATCTTCTTTTGGCTTATTCGCAAGGTTTGATTTTGGCTTATTCACAAGGTTATGCTCCAATTTTCCCAGTTGGTTTTCCCAGTAGTGATGTATGGAAGTGAGAGCTGGACCATAAAGAAGGCTGATGGCCGAAGAATTGATGCTTTTGAATTCTGGTGCTGGAGGAGACTCTTGAGAGTCCCATGGACTGCAAGAAGATCAAACCTATCCATTCTGAAGGAAATCAGCCCTGAGTGCTCACTGGAAGGACAGATCCTGAAGCTGAGGCTCCAATACTTTGGCCACCTCATGAGAAGAGAAGACTCCCTGGAAAAGACCCTGATGTTGGGAAAGATGGAGGGCACAAGGAGAAGGGGACGACAGAGGACGAGATGGTTGGACAGTGTTCTCGAAGCTACCAGCATGAGTTTGACCAAACTGCGGGAGGCAGTGGAAGACAGGAGTGCCTGGTGTGCTCTGGTCCATGGGGTCACGAAGAGTCGGACACGTCTAAACGACTAAACAACAAATGCTACAGTGGCGCCCTCAGGACCTAGAGTCCTAGAGGATAAAGCTTTTTACCAAAACACTTGCCCAGGAGAGTAGGATTCAATATAGGAGCAACAAAGCCAAAGACAAGCACAGAGAATTACTTTAGTTCCCAGATATTATCGGAAGGAGGGCCCAAGGCATTATGGAGAACAGCAACATCTGACCAAAGATAGACATAAGATTTTACAAGGACAGGGAGAAACAGCAAGGACAGAATAATTGCCACACACAAGAACAACAAAGAGAGAGTTTGAATACTTCACCTCTAGGATTATAAATAATTTAAGGTGTTAATGCGAATGGAAGTTGTTAAAATTGCAGCTGTGGTATAAGGGTTTGTGATTCTGACTGGAAGTGTAATGGAAATTTGTAAGATTTTGGAACGCAGAAATAGAGTAAATCACCAAACCATCAATTCTACCACCTAAATTGTATAATTTGGTTTTTGAGTGATTGGTATTGTTAATGGTAGTATAATTTGGCATTGTTGTAATGAGGCTTTTATTGCATTATTGTAATTGAAAACGAATAAAAAATATTTTTTAAAGAACAGAAAACAAAACGTGATCAGGAAACAATCTAATATTTCACCAAGGAGCGAAAGACTAATGTTGTTTCTAGCAACTGGAAGTTCAAGAGGGAGGCTTAATTCATTTTTTGTTAAAGAAGTTCATAGAATTCTTTCTACAGATCATTCATGTTCGATGTGAGTCACCAGTGTTATAGGCAGTATAAAGTTGGGGGAGAAGAGAGGTGGAGAAGTAAACTTTCATTCTTCTACATAGTGTATGCGCAAGGTTTTGTGTCAGTGTCACGTGGATAGCTTCTATTCATTTGTTGGTTTTTGTTGAAGAGGGAGGCGTTATACCAGGGGTCAGGAACCTAAGGCCTATGGGCTGGAAGCGCCCCATAGAGGTCGTTTGACTGGCCCACGAGCCGCCCCTGAACCGAGTTTCCCGCTCGTGCACAGTGCGAAACCGGTGCAGCGCAGCACGGGGATTCGCTTCTGCAGCGCCGAAAATCGCATCTGTGCATGCACAGACACTGAAAATCACACCTGCGCAAACACAAGACGCCGAAAAGCATGCACGCGCAATGTGGTCCATGGTGGGATCTCCACGGGACTGATCCGGTCCAGGCATAATAAAGCCTGCTTTATACAGTCGTACCTTGGAAGTCGAACGGAATCCGTTCCGGAAGTCGGTTTGACTTCCAAAATGTTTGGAAACCAAAGTGCTGCTTCTGATTGGCTGCAGGAAGCTCCTGTAGCCAATCAGAAGCCGCAGAAACTGCGTTGGGTGTTTGGCTTCCAAAAGAAGGTTCGCAAACCGGAACACTTCTGGGTTTGCGGCATTTGGGAGCCAAAATGTACGAGTTCCAAGGCATTCGGGATCCAAGGTACGACTGTATATTCTTACTGCCTAAGTTACCCCTCCTGGCAGTGAAGGCATACTAGGGATTGCTTACTCACAAGCAGGCATCTTACGCATTGACCCAGATGACCCATCAAGCGGATCCTCAGTACGCAAGACGTATTTTTGACATGTTTGATGTCTGGGTTGTCCTCTGAGGACTCAGCATCTGATCCCAGGTCAAGGCTACATATGGCATCCAGTATGAATTCAAGTACAGTGGTACCTTGTTACAGATAGGTAGCCGTGTTGGTCTGCCATAGTCAAAACAAAAAATTCCTTCCAGTAGCACCTTTTTTTTTTAATAATATTTTTATTAAGTTTATGAAATACAGAAAAAAGAGATAAAGACAGAAATAGAAAAATACAGTAGAGAAATTACAAATTTCCATAATCCTTTTTTCCAGCACATCTATTGGACTTCCCCACATCCTCCAAACCCTGCATTCTCTGTAATACAAAACATCAGCAATTTGTTAACTTATTTCAAAGCTTATTGTATCTTTCATTTTATCATGTTGCCTAATTTCAAAACTATTGTAACCCAAATCTTATATGTTTTAGCTTAAACATAATAAAGTTATTTCATTATTCCACCTTTGACTTCTTGTACCTTAATTTCCATTTCATTAATTTACCGATGCTGAAGCAAGAATTTCTAAAAAGTGCATTTTTTAACATTCATACAACTTGTAATGTTTTTTCAAATAGTCTTTAAATTTTTCCCAGTCCTCCTCGATTGTTTCTTCTCCCAAGTCTCGGATTCTGCCAGTCATTTCAGCCAGTTCCATATAGTCCATCAACTGCGTCTGCCATTCCTCCAGCGTGGGTAAATCTTGTGTCTTCCAATGCTTAGCAATCAGGACCCTTGCTGCTGTGGTAGCGTACATAAAAAAAATTCTATCTTTCTTAAGTACTCTCTGGTCTACAATGCCCAGAAGAAAGGCCTCCGGTTTCTTAGGTAAGGTAAATCTAAGTACCTTTTTTAGTTCATTATGAATCATCTCCCAAAAGGCCTTCACTTTCGCGCAAGTCCACCAGAGATGGAAGAATGTCCCTTCCGCCTCTTTACATTTCCAACATTTATTGTCAGACAGGTGATATATCTTAGCAAGCTTGACTGGGGTCATGTACCACCGGTATATCATTTTCATAATATTTTCCTTCAAGGCACTACATGCCGTAAATTTCATTCCGGTGTTCCATAACCTTTCCCAGTCTTCAAACATAATGTTGTGCCCCAAGTCCTGTGCCCATTTTATCATGGCGGATTTGACTGTCTCGTCCTGTGTATTCCATTTAAGCAGCAAATTATACATTCTCGAAAGTAGTTTATTTTTTGGCTCTAACAATTCTGTCTCTAATTTCGATTTTTCCACCTGGAATCCAACCTTTTTATCCACTTTAAAAACCTCCTGGATTTGAGCATAGTGCAACCAATCTCGCACCTTGTTTTTCAATTTTTCCAAGCTCAGCAACCTCCAATTGTCTCAAATTTTTTCAATTATTTCCCAATATTTAGGCCAGTAGGCTTCCATGTTAAGTCTCTTACGTGCCTTGGCCTTGGTAGCCGTGTTGGTCTGCCATAGTCAAAACAAAAAATTCCTTCCAGTAGCACCTTAAAGACCAACTAAGTTAGTTCTAGGTATGAGCTTTCGTGTGCATGCACACTTCTTCAGATACACTGAAACAGAAGTCACCAGACCCTTCTATATAGTGAGAAGGTGGGGAGGGGTATTACTCAGAAGGGTGGTGGGAATGGGTGATTGGCAGATAGCTGTGATGAGCCTGTTGACGACTCTTAACGACTGCAATAGGTCTTACAGGAAAAAACAAGGGGTGAGAAGGTGAAAAATGGCTTTGTCATGTATAATGAGATAAGAATCCAATGTCTTTGTTCAGACCAGGTCTCTCCATGGTTTTAAGTTTGGTAATAAGTTGCAATTCAGTAGCTTCTCTTTCCAGTCTATTTCTGAAATTCCTTTGTAATAGAACAGCTACTTTGAGATCTTGTATAGAATGTCCTGGGAGATTGAAGTGTTCTCCTACTGGTTTCTCTGTCTTGTGATTCCTGATGTCAGATTTATGTCCGTTTATCCTTTGGCGTAAGGTTTGGCCTGTTTGTCCAATATAGAGAGCTGAAGGACACTGTTGGCATTTGATGGCATACACAATGTTAGACGATGAGCAATTAAATAGTCCCGAGATGGTATGTGTGATGTTGTTGGGGCCAGTAATGGTGTTGTCCGGGTGTATGTGGCAGCAAAGTTGGCATCTGGGTTTATTGCAGGCTCTGGTGCCAGTGTCCGTGTTAAGTCTGGTTGTAGTATTATTGTGGGTTAGGAGTTGTTTAAGATTGGGTGGCTGTCTGTAGGCAATGAAAGGTCTTCCTCCCAGAGCTTGGTTCTCAAATGCCTTGGTACTCAAACAACCTGGAACCCAAACCGGTTTGCAAACTTTTTTCAGAAGTTGAACATGCTCTGTTTTGAGTGTCATACTGAGGTCTGTCTGTTTCTGTTATTTATTTTGTGTTTTTGTTTTTGCGGCTCTTTTCGTTTTGTTTTTGTGAATGTGTGGAACCCAGTTCAGCTACTGACGGATGGAGTGTGTGACTGCAGTACATTGTTTATTGCTTTCATTTTATGGATCCATGGTCTCATTAGATAGCAAAATTCACGTTAAATTCATGCTTTAGGGGTTGTTTTTAAAAGACTGGAACGGATTAATCCTTTTTGCATTACTTTCTATGGGAAAGTGCACCTTGGTTTTGGAATGCTTTGCTTTTGGAACAGACTTCCGCAAGGGATTAAGTTTGAGAACCAAGGTACCACTGTACCATATAAGTGAGCATAGTTTATACCAAGCACCCTGTTCTGGGCTGCTATGCATTTTACAGAAAAAACTAGTCCCTATATTTATGCCACAGATTTTCTGCAATTCTTTTTGAGTTTTTTTTTTTAAGGATCTGAACAATCTTGTACGTGGGAGTTGTGTTCGCTCGAGGCCTCTTGAGTAAATTTATTTTCAGATAAAATGTTCTTTAAATTTTACAGAAAAGACACGATCATTTCGTAGTGGAGGTATAGGAATCCCATCTTTTTCTGTGCCATATGAGGCAGTTCTTAATTCCAAGCAGATTATTATTTTATATTGTACATAAAAAAATTTAAATACTGAACGTATAAAAAGCCATTTAAAAATAAAATAAAAGGCCAACTAGCACAGAGGGGGAAAACAGTGTACATGAAAATGGGGAGCTTAGGTCTCTTAACACAGCATTGATCTTGGAGTCAATAAAAGCAAATTTCAACTAGCCGTTCTTAAAAAGCAGATGGAAGGGATTATTATTATTATTATTTGCATGGGCCACCCTGTGTGTTTTCGCAGCAGAAAAATAAAACAGATTTTCCTATAGACAAGCTGACGTTTACCCACTGAGTCTGTTCTAAAATGAAGCGAAGAAACAGGACACTGTTAATTAAGCTATAAATATCTAGACTGCTTGGGGAGGGCTCAAGCTACAAAGCAGTGATTGGGAAAGTAGGTGAGCATTTTTGGGAATATGAAAAATCAAATAGGAGGAGACTTCTGCATCTTCAGGGCTTGAGCTGGCAATGGGGTTGGCACTGATAGCTTGGAGTTGTTGTTGTTTAGACCAGAGCACGCCAGGCACTCCTGTCTTCCACTGCCTCCCGCAGTTTGGTCAGACTCATGCTGGTAGCTTCGAGAACACTGCCCCACCATCTCGTCCTCTGTCATCCCCTTCTCCTTGTGCCCTCCATCTTTCCCAACATCAGGGTCTTTTCCATGGAGTCTTCTCTTCTCATGAGGTGGCCAAAGTATTGGAGTCTCAGCTTCAGGATCTGTCCTTCCAGTCAGCACTCAGAGCTTATTTCCTTCAGAATGGATGTGCTTGATCTTCTTGCAGTCCATGGGACTCTCAAGACTCTCCTCCAGCACCGTAATTCAAAAGCATCCATTCTTCTGCGATCGGCCTTCTTTATGGTCCAGCTCTCACTTCCATGCATCACTACTGGGAAAACCATAGCTTTAATGATACCTTGGACAGCTGCCACTAACTAAGAGTAGACAATACAGTGGTGCCCCGCAAGACGAACGCCTCGCAAGACGGAAAACCCGCTAGACGAAAGGGTTTTCCGTTTTGGAGGCGCTTCGCAAAACGAATTTCCCTATGGGCTTGCTTTGCAAGACGAAAATGTCTTGCGAGTTCCTGCGGGTTTTTTCCCCTCCCCCCCTTTCCTAAGCCGCTAAGCCGCTTATCAGCTGATCCACTGATAAGCCGCTTATCAGCGGATCCGCTAAAAGCCGTTAAACCGCTAATAGCGCTAATCCGCTAATGGGCTTGCTTTGCAAGACGAAAAAAACGCTATACGAAGAGCCTCACGGAACGGATTAATTTCGTCTTGCGAGGCACCACTGTATTGGGTTGGGTGGTAGAGCAGTAGTTTAATCTAAGGTGCTTTTGTGCGTTCATTCTTGAGGATGGAACTAAGTAGGGGTCAAGTTACTTGTTACATTAGCTGCATGGTTAGTAGCCACATCAGGAGGTTTAAATTTTTTAAAACCTAGATGTGTCGATTTCCCAATTTTCATTGGCCCTGTAGCACACCAGGTCCCTTCCCAGCCACGATCCCAACTAAAATCACCTCCTCCTTTCCCACTGCAGTTAATCTTTTAAAAAAATCCCTTAACAGTATAGCCAACTGAAGACTTATTCTGTGGCACTGCATATCAGACGACGGGTTCTGTGATTTTCCTATACCTGGCTTTCTGGGAAAAGGAAGTGACTACAATAGAAAGGAAGGCAGCACCCAAAATAGCAAAAACCCTAAATAAATAAAACAAGAGAGAGAGAGAGAGAGAGAGAGAGAGAGAGAGAGAGATTACCCTCTGTTGGATATTAAAGGGGAGTTTATTGATATATTTGCTATGTTAACAAATACCCTTTGCAAGCACCTGTACCTATTTGTGAACTTGTTAGTCTTGGCTGAATCACCAAATTCGGCTATGCATAGATTCTGGATCCTTGAAAGCATGCAGTCAGTCTCAGAAAGTTTAAGCATGCATGCTACCGGCAAAACTGACTTATTTAAAAGAAAACTGGCTTTAGCTTCAAGCCGGCCAACTATTTGGGCATCTGTGTGCGCGCACCTATGTTATGTCAACAAAGGCGCTGTTGAAGGCTAACAGTTGCAGAAAAGCAAATACCTTGGAGAACATTTAGATCATTTTTATATCTTCTCAGGAATGACCAACTTCTCCCCAGTCAAGAAGTGGAGGATCAAAGGCTCTGTGGTGATATTATCCTTATCAGGCCCAGAAGTTTGATGCCCCCTTCTCCCCATCCCACAGCCAAAGGCCCTAGTTGGCCCTGTATCCTGGTTGCTAGGTAACCCTTTGCATTCAGTTTTGTACTATATTTTGGAGGCTGGATGTTTGTGGTTAATTGGAAGTGGCTTTTAGCGATATTAATATATATATATATTTTTAAAAGACATGGGAGTAGGTTCCAGACTTGCAGCCATTAGCTACTGAGCCTTGAATTAACTCGCTTTTACTCAGTGTAATTGAAAAAGCAAGGTTTATACAGTGACCAGGACTGTTTGTCTTTCTTCTGGCATTCCACACAGGTGGTTGTTTTTTTAAGCTGGTGGTTGTATTTGAATTCCTAACCCCTAACCTTCATGTTTGTGAAGAGATACTGTGAAAAATAAACAGGAATCCCAGTATTCCACAAGCGGGATGTAGGTGCTACAAATGTTTGATGTATTGTGGTATTTTAATATTTTGTTGGAAGCTGCCCAGAGTGGCTGGGGAAGCCCAGCCAGATGGGCGGGGTATAAATAAAATTATTATTATTATTATTATTATTATTATTATTATTATTATTATTATTATTACAGCACCCTCTCTACAGGCAATTGTGCAAAAATACACCTTTCTTGTATTCTGACTTTTCCAGCTTCTTTACATGATTCCAAGTTCTACTGTTACATGAGAGGAAGAAAAACTCCCTTCTCCCTACTTTCCCTACACCATGGAAAATTTTATACACTTCTCTCATAGCCCACACTTAAGTCCAAATTCCATAACCTTTCCTTGTAGTTGCTCCAGCCCCCCATTTGGGCTACCCTTTTCTGAAACTTTCCAGCTTTTACAACATCCATTTTGAGATGCGGCAACCGGAGCTGAACACAATATTCACAGCGCAGTCACACCGTGAATATTGGCAGTTTTGCTTTCAATCTAATGATCCCTAACTTGGAATCTTTTCACGGCTGCCATTCACTTGGTCGACATCATCATCAAGCAATCTGCCACGACTCCAAGATACTTTCCCTGGCGACTTCATATGCCGGAAGCGTCTAGGTGAAGTCATGTGTTATTTGCCCTAGTGAACATCAGTTTGCACTCTCTTACATTGAACTGCATTTCTGATTATAATGCCCATTCACACAGTTTGGAGACATCCTTTTTGGTTTACACCACCCAGAACAGTCAGCAAACCAAGCCATCCCATTCCTAACCCCAAATGCCAATCAGTTAAAAACAAGTTAAAAAGCACCAGCCCCAATACAGACCCTTGGGAACCCCAATTCTCACACCCCTCCTTTGAGAGAACTGCCATTTTTTCCCTACTCTTGAAACTTCCAATTCTTTAACCAGTTGCTGCATCACCCCTATTGATGTGCTTATTGATGCTCTCAAAGTACAGTGGAACCTCGGGTTACGTTACCCTCTGGTAACGTAAACTTTGGGTTGCGAAAGCAGAAAACCCAGAAATGTTTTGCCGCTGGTGCATGCGCAGAAGCGGTCCTCCGGTTGCGAAAACTTCGGGATACGGCCGGACCTCCAGAACGGATCCCGTTCGCAACCAGAGGTACCACTGTACTCTGAAAGGACAAGACCTAACTCTGTGTAAGCCATGATGTTTCTTCTCCTGCAAGACGTTTTCTATATGCTTGCTGATTATATGTTTAATAATGCTTTCCACCAGTTTTCCTGGAACTAACATCAAGCTAATGCCTGTAATTTCTTGGGATCCACTGGGATCCACTTCTAAAAGTGGGTGTTCCGCCACTGGTTTTTGGTCCTTGCCAGTCTTAGGGGCGAATTACATATTTTTGTTAGAAAATGAGCAATTTCACATTTGAGTTCTTTTAAGAACTCTTGCGAGAATATCATCTGGTACTGTTGATTTGTTGGTTTGTAATTTGTCAGCAAGGCCTGGAATTCTGTCTCGATCGTCACTGTTTCCTCGTGAGAAAATTAGGCCTGGAGATTTCACTGTCAACTTTTTCAGTCGGGGATGTTGTAGGTGCGTCATAATGATTTGTCGGATGGAAAGGGACAGTTATTATCCCAATAATTTCAGTCACTTTTAAGGCACTTTCGGCTGCGGTCAATAAGTACCCTGACTTTCGTGTCCATTTACCGTATTTTTTGCTCTATAAGACTCACTTTTTCCCTCCTAAAAAGTAAGGGGAAATGTGTGTGCATCTTATGGAGCGAATGCAGGCTGCGCAGCTATCCCAGAAGCCAGAACAGCAAGAGGGATTGCTGCTTTCGCTGCGCAGCCATCCCTCTTGCTGTTCTGGCTTCTGGGATTAAGAATATTTTTTTTCTTGTTTTCCTCCACCAAAAACTAGGTGCGTCCTGTGGTCTGGTGCATCTTGTAGAGGGAAAAATACGGTAGCTTTTGAAAAGTCATTAAAATGTTTGCTGCCTAGAGACAGGCACTGCTTTCAATGGAGACTGTTCGTTCTTCTGCCAAGACCTCTGCTGATTTTCGTTTCTCTTCCTCTTAAAGAAGTCGTTGCTCTTCATGACTGTATTATTTGATTATAGGCAGCTCTGCCCTTCAAACTGCAGTATCTTGATGTTACTCATTCTCATAACAGCTCTGTGTAAGGTGTTACATAACTAATACTGCAGTATTATTATAGGTGGAGCAACAGGAATGAGTTCCAGTGATTTGCCCAAACCACAAAGTGCTTCTTGCTTCTCGCTTTAAGAATTGGTGCTCTCAGAAGGTCACCCTTGTATTTTGACACCATAAAGTGGGACGGTTGATAATCCATAACTGGATCGGAGAAGGACTACGGCGCTGTAAGGCTAAAAGCAGGCAAGAGTTTGAAACACTGGTTTGAAGGCGCTTCGCTTGCTCACACCTACGGCATTTTCCCCCAGTGTTGAATCTGGTCAAACAGGTTGGGGAGGTTTTGAGGAAAGAACCCCAGCTCCCTTCATTGGCTTTGCAGAAGATTTCCTGATTGTTAGGTTTATAGCTTTGGAGTCTCCAGACAAGAGACTGGAGACACCTTTCCCCAACCTTGGCTTTTCCAGATGTTCTTGAAGTGCAACTCACAGCCAACATGGTCAGTGGTAGGGGGTTATGGGTGTTTCGGTCAAGCAGCACCCAGAGGAGCCAAGGCTGATTTAGAGCAATAATAATAATAATAATAATAATAATAATAATAATAATTTATTTATTTATGCCCCGCCCTTCTGGTTGGCTTTCCCCAGCCACTCTGGGTGGCTTCCAACCGAATATTAAAAACAATGCAGCATCAGACATTAAAAACTTCCCTAAACAGGGTCGCCTTCAGTTGTCTTTTAAAAGTAAAATAGTTGTTTATTGCCTTGACATCTGCTGGGAGGGCGTTCCACAGGGCAGGCGCCACTACCGAGAAGGCCCTCTGCCTGGTTCCCTGTAACCTCACTTCTTGCAGCGAGGGAACCGCCAGAAGGCCCTCGGGAGCTGGACCTTAGTTGTCCGGGCTGGATGATGGGGGGGGGGGGGAGACGCTTCTTCAGGTATACTGGGCCGATGCCGCTTAGGGCTTTAAAGGCCAGCACCATCACTTTGAATTGTGCTCGGAAACGTATTGGGAGCCAGTGTAGGTCTTTCAGGACCGGTGTTGTATGGTCTCGGCGTCCGCCCCCAGTCACCAGTCTAGCTGCCGCATTCTGGATTAATTGCATTTTCCGAGTCACCTTCAATGGTAGCCCCACATAGAGCGCATTGCAGTAGTCCAAACGGGAGATAACCAGAGCATGCACCACTCTGGCGAGACAGTCTGCGGGCAGGTAGGGTCTTAGCCTGCGTACCGGATGGAGCTGGTAGACAGCTGAGCTGGACACAGAATTGAACATCGCCTCCATGGACAGCTGTGAGTCCAGAATGACTCCCAGGCTGCACACCTGGTCCTTCAGGGACACAGTTACCCCATTCAGGATCAGGGAATCCACCTGGATTCCCGGAGGCTTGGTGGCTATTGCTGAGAGGATGGAGCAGGATGGATTTGATTTAAATTAGGAGGAACTTCCTGACAGTGAGAGCTGTTCGACAGTGGAATTTGCTGTCAAGGAGTGTGGTGGAGTCTCCTTCTTTGGAGGTCTTTAAGCAGAGGCTTGACAACCATATGTCAGGAGTGCTCTGATGGTGTTTCCTGCTTGGCAGGGGGTTGGACTCGATGGCCCTTGTGGTCTCTTCCAACTCTATGATTCTATGATTCTATGAAATCCAATTGATTTAAATTGCTAGTCGGTAAGACTTGATTTAAATCTTTTTTTATACAAAGGCTCAGTCTTGCTGGTATAATCTTAATATTCACAGCCAGATGAAGGTTTCATTTTTGGAATAATAAATTTTCAGAGTAGTTTTTATAGTTATATCAAAAAAATACTGATTTGGTTGTACTATTAGAAATACATAGACCGATAATTATGAAATTATTGTGAGGTTTATTACGTTAACTGTTTATATTTGGGCAAATTTTATGCTGTACTTTATTGGAAGGAGAAAAAGAATCATTTCCTTAATAACAATTTAACTAAAATAGATTCTGTGTATATAAACTTGCAAAGGAACAATGGGATTAAGGTTTTTCCTCCACACTATATGTTTATTTTATAACATTTTTCCTGTGAAGAAAAGGCATGTTATCTCTGCAGACACAAATTCACACTTTTGAGAACTGCAAAAGCAAGCATCTGTGATAATATCTTCTCGTTAGAAAAACTGCCCCAAATAATCTTCGAGAAACCTCTGGAAGAGCGTGACATTGTGAATGGATTAATGGGATTCATTTACCAAAATATTTCAAACATTGCATACAAAGCCTCATGCTACATACTTAAAAACAAATCCTTATTTCCTTATGAATAGCCATTGAACTATAATGTAATTTAAATAGAAAATCTTTACAAAGAGGTTTAAAGACTGTCTCAAGGCAAATTTTTAAAAATGTAGTATAAACGCCAACAATTGGGAAACACTTGCCTGCGAGCGCTCCAATTGGAGAACAGCTTTTACCAAAGGTGTTGTGGGCTTTGAAGACACTCAAACTCAGGGTGCAAGGGAGAAACGCGCTAAGAGGAAGGCACGCTTGGCAAATCCACACCGTGATCAACTCCCGCCCGGAAACCAGTGTCCCCACTGTGGAAGGACGTGTGGATCCAGAATTGGCCTCCATAGTCACTTACAGACTCATTGTTAAAACCATTTTTATGGAAGAAAATCTTCCTCAACTACGAGTGATTGCCAGAGAAGAAAGAATTGCTGTGTTTAATGTTTTCCCCATTGGCAATTGTAAATTACAGGTTTTTTAAAAATCCATTGAATATTTAAAGTGGTGGGTAGAAGGGAGGTTACTGGATTTCTAGGGCTTTTCACAATTTAAGTCTTGAATATGATTAACGCATTGAAAACTAGCGTGAAGCTGTAGCACAGAAGAGTCTCTTCACAGAATGTAATTTCTTTTGTCTTGGTTAAGATGCCAAAATAATGCAGAAATAGGTATTTCAGCAATCCAGCAACTTTCTTCCTCATGCACTAGATTTGTTTTCAGGAGTGTCCTAGTCCTATTTTGTTGGAAACTGATTAAAAACAAAACACAAAAACCCAACCTATTCCAGCTAAAAATAAATATCCTCTTGGTAACCATCCCCTCCCGGCCTTCTCTAAACAGTACTAAATGCAGAATACTTACTTGTGCATAATGTAGCCCATGCTCTGTTCAACGAGTTTTTAATTTGTGGACCTTGAGCAATTTCCATTTATGTGTTTGCTCAGTCTGAACAGTGATAATTAGAATAATCAACTCACGGTTTTGCAATGAGATTGTCATTAATTACATATAACCCATATTAAGGAATAGAATTCCTCATTTGAATTTTTAGAACGTTCTCAGGAACTGATTGTGTATGTGGATATAGTTTTGTGTCTCTCTGTGTGTAATACAACATGGAACATTTCTTTATGGATTCCACTTGCATATCAAAACAGCCTGAGAACTCATCTCAATTGTACCTATACTGTAAAATAAAACTTGTCGCCATCAGCCTCTACGATGAAAACGAGCCATTTGTGGTTTGGAAATTACAAGTCCTTCTAGCATGTGTGGCAGAATAGTAGGTGCTTGTAGCATTCGTAGACGAAGTCAAGTTTCATTAACAATTTTCCCTTATGTCCCTGTGCAATATTGATCTTTTAAACTTAAAAAAGAATCAGTCCATAATGGGATATATACAAAAACCCAAATTTATTCATATTAATGTTAATGCATCATGCCAAAATGTGTTTGGTTGTGAAGTGTTGCGTACATAACATTGGGTTGTTTCTTTTATTTTTATTAGGTATTTTGTGGTTTTATATCTTGATTTTATTCTGTGAACCACCCTAAGACCCCCAGGTATAGGGCGGTGTATTAAATAAATTCAATAAATAACCACCACTACCTTTTTGTATTTTTTTAAACAAGCCCCCCAATGAATCCCCCTTTAACAGAGTTCCCTCACGAGAATTGCATAACTTAGATGCGATCCCCTTTGACGAAATTCATGAGACGAAGGGCGGTTATTTATTTTTAATCTTTTTCCCAGATCCAAGAATGGACATTATAGCCTATGATGATTACTCCAATCCACCGATGCAGAGATATTGAGAGGAAACCGGAATACCTTCAACCGGACCAGTGCGTTCCACCTCCCAGCCGTGGTTCCTCGGGAACAATGTGGTTTATCCGTGATGGCTGTGGTATTGCCTGTGCGGTCGTCACTTGGTTCCTGGTCTTCTATGCCGACTTTGTGGTCATCCTCGTGATGTTGCTTCCCTCCAGAGACTATATTTACAGCGTGATCAACGCCATCGTTTTCAACACATTGGCGTTCCTAGCTCTGGCCTCGCACATGAGAGCTATGGTAACAGATCCAGTAAGTTTCCTCTTGGAATATATTAACCAGCTGCTAGCTAGTTCTCTTGTTCTTTTGAGGGTGACTTAGGGACTAAATATTCTAGAACCTGTTGAACACACACATACACGATACAGTGGAACATTGGCTCTTGAACGGCTTAGTTGACGAACAAATCAACACCGCAAACCCGGAAGTCAGTGTTCTGGTTTTTGAACGTTTCTCGGAAGCCAAACATCCGACGCGGCTTCCGCTTGAGTGTAGGAAGCTCCTGCAGCCAATCAAAAGCCGCGCCTTGGTTTTTGTACGGTTTTGGGAGTTGAACGGACTTCCGGAACGGATTGAGTTTGAGAACCAAGGTTCCACTGTGTTGATAAAGCGTCTGGGTTTCTATCAACCTGTTCCCATGAATGGGAAGAACTTTATTTATTTGAAGCATTGTCCCTTTATATGCATTTTTGTGGGGGGGGGGGCAGATCATAATACTGGAGTCATGATTAAGAGAAGCTGTGGAGTGGCAATAAGGCATCAGTTGAATAAGATATGAAGGAGGATGAAGAAGAAATCTGTCCTTTTCTCTCTCTTCAGTAGTATGTGCAACGTTGCTGACATGTCGTGGCATGAAAAGCTGGGGAAAGCCTGCTTTGCATTCCTGTTTCTTTGGGAAAGTTCCACCGCGACTAAAATCTATTCTGAATAAAAGCGTTTCGTGTCAGCACTGGCTAGTGGCTATTGAAGGATGCCCAAGTTTTATCCAAGTGTATTTTAACTGTGGTCCTGTCTAAAGTACTTTTTCAAGCTTTCAGCTCTTTAGAGGGCTGCAAGATTGAAATTTCAATGAGAAAGCAGCTTTCCCCTTTGCGTGTAAATCTTGACTTATGTTCTTATCTGGATTATTGCCCAAATGTTATCTATTCAGCTTGCAAATTTGTAACAGATGACATAGATGGGAATCTCCCAGTCTAGCAAAATGGGTGGGTCTGTTTTCATTTTCCTAAACTTTTATTTGGAGTTCTAGCCGACCTCAAAAGAGGCATACAAATCCATGGTCTTCCCTCTAACCCTGTATTGTTTCACATTTCAAATGAACAGGACTTCCATTAACGATAGCTTCCCATTACACTTGAACAGGGAAACTGTGATTCATGGCTTCAGAATAAGTCAGAATAAGAAGCCATGGTTTGAAGTTGTCTTAGTTTCCTACCTTGCTCTGAAGTCGCTAACCAAAGTTACCCAGTTTGGGTATACAGTGGTACCCTGGTTCTCAAACTTAATCTCTTCCAGAAGTCCGTTCCAAAATTAAAACATTCCAAAACCAAGGCGTGCTTTCCCATAGAAAGTAATGCAAAAAGGATTAATCCGTTCCAGATTTTTAAAAACAACCCCTAAAACATCAATTTAGCATGAATTTTACTATCTAACGAGAACATGGATCCATAAAATGAAAGCGATAAACTGTGTACTGCAGTCACACAATCCATCAATCAGTAGCTGAACTGGGTTCCACACAGTCACAAAAACAAAATAAAAAAGAGCTGCAAAAAGAAAAACACAAAATAAATAACAGACCTCAGCGTAACACTCAAAATGGAAGTGTAGCACTCAAATCCGAAGCGTAACACTCAAAACGGAGCATGTTTGGCTTCCGAAAAGTGTTCACAAACTGGAAAGCTTACTTTCGGGTTTGCAGTGTTTGAGTTCCAAGTTGTTTGAGTACCAAGGCGTTTGAGAACCAAGGCCCCACTGTAATGGGAAACTATAGTTCATGGAAGAGTTCTAGGCTGGCTGTGCCAATCCTGGAGGGGAGAGTGAAGGGCCCGTGTTTTTTAACTTCTCAGAATGTCTGCATTGGTGTTGAATACCATTTCAACAAAACTCTGTTAATGTACCTAGGAGAGCGAAGTTTAACTTACCCTGTATATTCAGCAGTTCTGTGATGGGGCCTACTGAGGTTTTTTTCCTGATAGGGACTGAAAGCACTCCAAAACCCTTATATTTTCATTTGCAGGGTGCAGTCCCCAAAGGTAACGCCACAAAAGAGTTCATAGAAAGTTTGCAGCTGAAGCCGGGGCAAGTAGTTTACAAGTGTCCAAAATGCTGTAGCATCAAACCCGACAGAGCGCATCACTGCAGGTACGGGCACATTCTTTCGTTTATGGTTTACTTATGATGATGAGGTGGAAGGCTTGATGCATTACATCTGCAGTAATCCAATTTAGGGCGGGTTATACCATTATTGTGATGCGAACACATTTCCATGTTTCATTTGCACCTTGGCAGCATTTCGGCTCTTGTGACCTCAAGCTTTTGGCCAAGTGGAAATAGTTCTATTGCGATCTGGTATCTGGAGAAAACATGGGTCTTTGAAGCGGATGGAATTCCACTTTGATTTATATACAGTTGTACCTTGGAAGTCGAACGGAATCCGTTCTGGAAGTCAGTTTGACTTCCAAAATGTTCGAAAACCAAAGCGTGGCTTCTGATTGGCTGCAGGAAGCTCCTGCAGCCAATCAGAAGCCGTGGAAGCCCCCTTGGTCATTCGGCTTCCAAAAATAGTTCACAAACCGGAACAGTGACTTCTGGGTTTGCGACATTCAGGAGCCAAAACGTTTGAGAACTAAGCTGTTCGAATACCAAGGTACGACTGTATAATTTTATTAAGTTTTCTGTTTTACAATTTACAGTGGTACCTCGGGTTAAGTACTTAATTCGTTCCGGAGGTCCGTACTTAACCTGAAACTGTTCTTAACCTGAAGCATCACTTTATCTAATGGGGCCTCCTGCTGCTGCTGCGCCGCCGGAGCCCGATTTCTGTTTTCATCCTGAAGCAAAGTTCTTAACCTGAAGCACTATTTCTGGGTTAGCGGAGTCTGTAACCTGAAGCGTATGTAACCTGAAGCGTATGTAACCCGAGGTACCACTGTGTAAAGCACTCATTTTTACATACTTAAGATATCAATGACTTCCCTTCTTCTCTTTCCATGGTTCATTTTACACATCATAAATCCGTGCATATTTTACAAAAACTATACCATTCAGTATTCCATTACTGCAAGCATCAAAACTTGTTTGCACTGTTGAATTTATCCTAATGCTGCCATCGTTTTAAGCAGTACACAATTATTTCCCATATATTCAGTAAACGTTTTCCAATCTTCTTTAAACGTATGTTCTTTTTGTTCTCTTATTCTATATGTTAAGTCTGCGAGTTGTGCATATTCTGTCAGCTTGCCATTCTTTAGTTGGGACCTCGCTCGTTTTCTGTTTTTGGGCTAACAAAACACAAGCCACAGTAGTAGCATACATAAATAACCATTTTTGACACCTGGGAATTTCAGTCTGAATTATCCCCGACAGAAAGGACTCTGGTTTTTTGGGGGAAAGTACTTTTAAACATTTTTTTCTTCCTTCATTATAGATCATTTCCCAATACTCATTTACCCTTTTACAAGTCCACAAGGATTTTCCGTGTGCATTCGATTTACAGTGTGCCCTTTCTCTTTTAGTGTTTGCAAGAGATGTATACGGAAAATGGATCACCACTGCCCATGGGTTAACAACTGCGTGGGAGAAAACAACCAGAAGTACTTTGTACTGTTTACAGTAAGTAGTTCATTGTGTGGATTTTTCCTGGAATTCATAAAGGGGCCTTGAAACGTCAAGTGGGACTTCTGTGGTTATCAGTATAATTACACTGCAATTCTTATGGGAAAGTAATGGATTGTTAACACTGCAAAATGTCCGGGGCAAAGTAGTTTAAAAGGATAAAAGCAAGCTGGCAAAGGTATCCATTATTAGCTATTTAAAGAATCCCATCTTGGATTGGATCAGATTTCACAGTGGTGGTCAACACATATACATATATGTATATTTATGTACAAATATATGTACACACACACACACACACTTATGCGAAAAAGAAGGTATACCCTCTTTGAATTCTGTGATTTTATATATTAGGACATAATAACAATTATCCATTCCTTAGCAGGAATGTTTGATCTGTATCTGCAGAAGTGTGCATGTTTGTTTGTGTATCTGAAGAAGTGTGCATGCACATGAAAGCTTATACCCAGAACAAACTTATTTGGTCTCTGTGCTACTGGACATTTTTTTTAATTTTTTAAAGTTTTTATTTACCATATTTTTCGCCCTATAGGACACACTTTTTCCCCTCCAAAAATGAAGGGGAAATGTGTGTGCGTCCTATGGGGCGAATGCAGGCTTTCGCTGAAGCCTGGAGCGTGAGAGGGGTCGGTGCGCACCGACCCCTCTTGCTCTCCAGGCTTCAGGAAGCTATCCGCAAGCATTGCAAGCTCAGCGGGAGTTCCCGGGGGCTTGCAAGGCTTGTGAGCAGCAGCCTGCAGCCCACAAGCTCGGGGGACAGCGGGGAGGCGCAGTGCACCTTCCCGCTATTCCCCGACCTGGTTTGGAGGCTGGCACTGGGGAGAAGCGCGCTTCTCCCCAGCGCCAGCCCCACAAGCTCGGGGGACAGCGGGGAGGCGGAGCGCCGCCATCCCGCTGTTCCACGACCTGGTTTGGATTCCCCGACCTGGTTTTGGGGGGGAAATAAAGGGGGGGAAATTCCTTTATGCCCCCCAAAACAACAACAACTAGGTGCGTCCTATGGGCCGGTGCTCCCTATGGGACGAAAAATATGGTATTTATTTCGACTGCGTCAGACCAACACAGCCACCTATCTGAATTAAAAAACTTAAGTTCACCTTATGATTAAATAGCTTGTAGAACAACCTATAGCAGCAATAATTTGAAGTAATGGTTTTCTGTATGTCTTTATCAGTCTCTCACATCGTTGTGGAGGAATTTTGGCCAGTGTTAGAACCTGGGATGGAAAAACTAGGAGCAAAATGGCTTTTGGGACCTGGGTTGTGGGTGAATGTCTAGTCGACACTAGGGTATGTGTGGGCAACACTTTTTATTTATTATTTTGATGAGCATGAACTAATATGCATTCACATAAGTGACATATTGTTAATACCACATTTTAAGCAGAAAATTTGACACGTTTAATTTTGTGTTTACAATAAAAATATTGGTACCGTACTTGAGTTTTCAAAACACTCTACTCTTTATTGTTAAACTCCTTAACATATTGTCTATTCTTAATGTATACTTCAAGGCTTCAAATCACATACATTTCAGTAATCCTTGAGTGTCAGCCAGGTGCAAAAAATGGCACCCCAACATTTTTAAGGTGCTCGCAAATGGAGAATCTTTAGGCGCAAAATGCACCTGACACCCTGCTAATATTGAACCCTGATTTTGGCCTGCTCGTCTTTACAATGCACTCTACGTGGGGCTACCTTTGAAGGTGATCCAGAAACTACAACTAATCCAGAATGTGGCAGCTAGACTGGTGACTGGGAGTTGCCACCGGGACCACATAACTCTGGTCCTGAAAGATCTACATTGGCTCCCAGTGCGTTTCCAAGCATAATAAGTGTTGGTGTTGACCTTTAAAGCCCTAAATGGCCTCAGCCCAGTATACCTGAAGGAGCGTCCCCATCCCCATTGTTCAGCCTGGACACTGAGGTCCAGCTCCAAGGGCCTTCTGACGGTTCCTTCCCTGCGAGAAGTGAGGTTACAGGGAACCAGGCAGAGGACCTTCTCAGTGGTGGTGCCCATCCTGTGGAACGCCCTTCCATGAGATGTCAAGGAAATAAACTGTAAAAACTACTCTGAAAAAAATATTATTCTAAAAATGAAACCTTCATCTGGTTGTAAATATTAAGATTATACCAGCAAGAATGACTCTTTCTGTAAAAAATAATGATGATTTAAATCAAGTCTATCTTCTACAGATTATTTTGCTTGCTTGATAAACCATCAAATTTCAAAAGGGTTTGACCAGGCTTTGGGGGGGGGAACACCCTGCTATTATTGCATGGAAGAATAGATCCCCTCTTACCCTTGCCGTTATCTCATAATTCAGTATTGTTAGAGAAGAATAGACCTCTTGTTCAGTCAGTTTACTCCAGGTATTTTTCCACTGGATATAGCTAGGCCTATTAATTCTTTGGCTGAAGTAATTTAGGAGATGAGGTTGAAGATAAGGCGATCTCTATAAGCATGTGAGCTTGAATATATTTATCTGTCCTGAATGCCATGTCTTTGATTTCGGCTTCAGCTTAAAACCGGCAAACAAATTTGGGGCATGCAAAAATGCGCCTTGAAGTCTGTGTGTCTTCATAGCTCAAAATCCTATTGTGTTTCAGATGTATATAGCACTTATTTCCCTGCATGCCCTGATCATGGTTGGATTTCACTTCCTGTATTGCTTTGAAGAAGACTGGACAAGTGAGTATATTGACAAATCCCATGCTTCCTCGTGAACTGGATCCGATTCTTTTCGAGCTAGCGAATTGCTTCGTGCCCCTGATCCACAAAGTTGCTTTGTGCAGGTTTTGCCAAATCAGGATGGTATCCAGACCATAGCTGTCAACCTTCCCTTATTTGGCAGGAAACTCCCTTATCCCACCGCCGTGTCCCGCTGCTGTCCCTTATTGATGATGTCCCTTAAATTTCCCGGGTTTCATGTTCGCCCGGGTCAGGAGGGAAGCAGCGGCTCGGGGTCCTCCGCCACTCGAGAGAGTGCGTGTACGAGCTGCCGCATCTCCGTCTTTCCCTTTTCCCCCTCAGGGGCACATTGTGAGGAGACGGGTGGCGGCAGGCGGGCAGGCAGCCCCCTCTTGCGAGACTTCTGCCGCACTGCCAGGGGAAGCCGGAGGCAGCAGCGGCTAAGGAGGCAGCCTGAGGGAGGGGGATGAGGAGGGATGCAGAAGGGCGGCGCTTCAGCGGCGCCGCAGCCGCCTCATGCTGGGCTCGCGGGCGGCGTGGGTGAGAGTCTCTCTCCCTCCTCCCCCCTCGGGCGGGGAAGGGCCGATGGAACTCCTTGCGCCAGGACGACTGCAGCCCCGACGTGCTGCTTAGCATACCCTCCAACCAGTGCAGCATCTTAATGTAGTGATTTCCCCCTCTGCATCCCTTTCATAACTCTATTTTTATAAATCATTTGCCCAGCCATAGTTCAAATTTTTACTACTAGTTTTCTGTCAATCCTACCAATGTATGTAACTCTTTACAACAGCTTTTCAACTAAATTATAAACTTTGCCCATTCTTTATTAAAGAGGTCCTCTTCCTGGTTTCTAATTCTACCTGTAAGCTTTACCATCTTGACATCGTTCATCAGTTTTGTCTGCCCCTCTTCTTTGGTGGGAGTTGTAGACCCTTAGGATCATCTAGTCCAACTCCCTGCAAAACATAGTGGCAGCAAAAGCAGCATGGCTCCATCAGTGGCGGATTTCTGCATAAGCTAAGCCAAAAGCCCTTATTTTCGAGGCTGCTGGTCCCTTATTTTCAAATCTGTAAGTTGACAGCTATGATCCAGACATGCAGAATGGTCTCTTCCTATTGTGGTTTTCTGCATGAATCAGCCCTTTTAGGTCCCGTATAAGTTCGCTGGACTCTCAGAGACCAGGGACTGTTAATATTTCATGTTCAGCGTCCTTGGCTCTTGAGCCAAGGCTCTGAAGTGACACATTTTTAAAAAGCTGTTTCCCATCCTACTCAGATTTGGGTAAAACTGTCCCATTGGAGACCATCTGAATGGTGCAGCCCTCACAGACATATGTACAAGAAATATAGAGTATTTCATGTTTCAGTGAACCCCCACAATAAGAAATAATCTCTCCTTGTGTGAAGATAGCTAGGCTGAGTGAGAAGGAGCCTATTTTCTAAGGCTCTGAAAAATTCCCCTAAATAGTTTAATCTATGTACTGTGACTTACTTGTTTTATATTAATTTTCTCCCTCTCTTCTACATAAAATAAATTTAAAGCAGAGCATCGGTTACACTTTGTGTTTTATTTATTTTTGAGATTAATTTCCTGCCCTTCATCCTAAGGTTGCAGGGTGGGTTACATAGATGATGATGATGATGAATGTATTAAAGACAACCATGTATATTAGTCATCTCCAGCTGTCAGAATGCACAAGAGCTCGGGGCTAGGTAAAAGCTCTGGAGAGATACAGTGATACCTTGGTTCTCAAACTTAATCTGTTCAGGAAGTCCATTCCAAAACCAAAGTCTTCCAAAACCAAGGTGCGCTTTCCTATAGAAAGTAATGCAAAACGGATTAATCCGTTCCAGAGTTTAAAAAACAACCCCTAAAACAGCAGTTTAACATGAATTTTACTATCTAACAAGACCATTGATCCATAAAATGACAGCAACTATCAATGAACTGTACTATAAAATAAATAAGACAGTATTGTAGATGATAAAAAAAAATAATTCTTCCCTGCATTGATGATAATCATTGTTTGGATGGTGGGCTTTTATCCATTTCCGCAGTCACACAATCTATCAATCAGTAGCTGAACTGGGTTCCACACAGTCACAAAAATAAATGAGCCGAAAAAGCCTCAAAAATAAATAGCAAAATAAATAGCAAAAACAAAAACTCAATCTGTTCCGGAAGTCCATTTGACTTCCGAAATGTTTGAAAACCAAGGTGCATCTTCTGATTGGTGCAGGCACCCCGGAAACAATAGCCAACAGCCTCATCGGATGTTCGGCTTCCGAAAAACATTTGAAAACCAGAACACTTACTTCCGTGTTTTTGGCGATTTGGAACCAAGGTGTTTGAGAACCAAGGTACCACTGTACTTGATTGGAAGAGGAATCCAGATGCTATGAATTTGGGTAGTCTTTAGGGTGCCACAATACTTTTTTGTTCATGTTGCAAGAGACCAACACAGCTACTTCCCTTAAAAATGTCTTCAAATCAATAAAATTAACCCTTGCCTAAGTTTCTCACATCCTTTCTACAAAAGTGTAGTGTGTTCTGACTTTGGCATTTGAACAGGTACACACACACACACACACACACACACACACACACACACACATATATCTCATACATGCCTCCATTTAGTGCACAATGCTTAACGCTTAAGTGCAACCCAAAATCTATACAATTTATACAAGAACCTTCTAGGAAGTGTATAAGTTGTGCACTCTATATTTGTTTTGCTTAGGCTCCTGCAAAGAGCTACATGCTGAAACTATGTCTCTGGCTGCCAGCTTTCTGCCCATATCCCCCCCCCCATCCCCCCAACATAAACAAACCTTTGATACTGAGGCTTCACCATGCTTTGTGCATTCAAACAATCCGAACAAAAGAGCCAGAAGCATTTATTTTTAAGAAACTGAAAGCTGAGGTTTTGACAAAGCTGAATTTCCAATTCTACACTTGACTAAAATGCCAATGACTTTGATTATTCCTAAAACTATTATTTGCACAGGCTTTTAAGACTCAGTTCTGTTCTTAACTATTTTTTTGCAGGCTTTTATGATGGGTTTAAAAATATATCTCTCTAGTCTATTGGCTGGAGCTGCCCAGAGTGGCTGGGGAAACTCAGCCAGATGGGCGGGGTATAAATAATAAATTATTATTATTATTATTTATTATGTGTATTGCATTATTTCTTACTTGTAAGTCACTCTGAGTTCAGTGGAACCTCGGAAGCCGAACACCTTTGAACTCAAACGTTTTAGCTCCCAAACGATAGAAAACCGGAAGTGATTGTTCCGATTTTCAAAAGCCAAATGTTGGGTGCGGCTTCCAATTGGCTGCAGCACAGTCCTGCAGCCAATCAGAATCTGCACCTTGGTTTCGAACTGTTCCGGGAGTTGAACGGACTCCCAGAATGGATTAAATTTGAAAACCAAGGTACAACTGTACAGATCATTCCCATTTCGCATGAGGATTCCGTTGCAGACCCCCACACACCTAAATCTGCCCCGCCCTGTTCTGTCCCTTTTCATGACATCTTTATGTTGTCATAAAGGCTACTTCTGGGTCCGGCACTGTCATTCGGATGCACCTAAACAGGGAGTTGCCTCTACTATAACAACATCCATTGGCTCCTGCTTCTGCCTGGAATACCGTATCACGCTTTGTTTTTGCAGAGTGCAGTTCTTTCTCTCCACCGACGACTGTGATCCTTCTTATCCTATTGTGTTTTGAGGCTCTCCTCTTTCTAATCTTCACGTCTGTAATGTTTGGAACGCAGGTACACTCCATCTGCACTGATGAAACGGTGAGTGTGTCCTGATCTCTTGCTCCCATCCCCAATTCCGTACAGCGCGTGAATTTGCTTCATTCTGTTGGATGAATGCCGCTTTTAAGAAAAATGCTTTTCTCACTTTGATGAGCGTGTTCCCCAGGCAGGCAGGCAGGCAGGTGTAAAAGTATTTTATGAATGGTAATCAGAATCGCCTTGCGGGTTTCTTTCACTCCACCAAATAGACTAGAATCTCACACAACAGTCTGGTATCTCAACGGCTTCTGTAATTCCAAGTTCCCAGTTTTCACTGGGTTGTAGCAAAAGTCACTTCTACTCAGAGTAAACCCACTGACATTAATAAACATGACGTAACTATATCCATGGGTCTACACTAAGCAGAACTTTGTTGGGTACAACCTATTGTCTCTTATTATTGTTCACACCTTGACAGGCAAAGACGATATGAGATACATGGTATAAAGCCGTTTTTATTCACATGCAGCTTGAATGGGGCCTGTAGAGGAGCTGCATCCTAAAATAACAATCTTCACCATCCAGTTAGGTGGGAAACATGCAAATTGTTAAGACTATATTTAGTTGGACCATAAGGTAAAGGTAAAGGGACCCCTGACCATTAGGTCCAGTCGTGGCCGACTCTGGGGTTGTGGCACTCATCTCGCTTTATTGGCCGAGGGAGCCGGCGTACAGCTTCCGGGTCATGTGGCCAGCATGACTAAGCCACTTCTGGCGAACCAGAGCAGCGCAACAAAACGCCGTTTACCTTCCCGCCGGAGCAGTACCTATTTATCTACTTGCACTTTGATGTGCTTTTGAACTGCTAGGTTGGCAGGAGCAGGGACCAAGCAACGAGAGCTCACCCTGTCATGGGGATTCGAACCGCCGACCTTCTGATCGGCAAGTCCCACCCACGTTGGACCATAGTGTTTCATTAAAGTTGATGTCTTAGGTCTCTGCTTTCTGCCCCTTTCAAAGGAGAATTGTGAGGAACTATTATGTTGTAGTATTGACCTTCGCTTGACACACCTGAAGGAAACCTGTAGTCTCAGCATCCTTTCACAACTTCTGTGTCGCAGGACGGATGTGTCTGTGTTCCGACATGGCTGCTGGGGGGTGCACTTGGTTATTTGCCCCTCTTCCTTGGTTCCTCCCTAGTTAGTAGGATGTTCTTTTATTGTGAATTGACAGCTGTAAATAGATGCCACTCTGACCCAACACGGTCATTTTTGTCCTCTGCTTGTTTCCCCTCATAAATCAGACGGAAAGGCCTGTTTGTTTCCTTTGTTGATATCCATTATCAACGCGGGTTGCGCTGTGGTCTAACCACTGAGCCTCTTGGGCTTGCCAATCGGAAGGTCGGCAGTTTGAATCCACACAACGGGGTGAGCTCCCGTTGCTCTGTCCCAGCTCCTGCCAACCTAGCAATCCCAAAGCATGCCAGTGCAAGTAGATAAATAGATACCGCTCCAGCGGGAAGGTAAATGGTGTTTCCGTATGCTCTGGTTTCCGCCGCGGTGTCCCGTTGCACCAGAAGCGGTTTAGTCCTGCTGGCCACATGACCCGGGAAGCTGTCTGCAGACAAACACCGGCTCCCTTGGCCTGAAAGCGAGATGAGCGCCACAACCCCATAGTCGCTTTTGACTGCACTTAACCGCCCAGGGGTCCTTTACCTTTACCTTATATAAAAAGGTTGTCATGCAGGTGTGCTTGGCAACTTAGTAGTATCTTTAAAAAAGCAACTTCTGCAAAGGGCATTTCCTATAGGTGATGAACAAATATTTAACTATCCATTGCTATGTGTGGGAAGTAAATACTTCGTTCCTGGATTAAACAGCTTTGAACTAATGAGGTCATATATACCTGAAAGTGCTACTTAATCTCCCCGCCACACCCACATCCTACCAGGTGAACGTGTCTAAGTTCAGATGCCTAAACATACATGGCATGCTTTGCAATCCTAAGCAGCCTTACTGAGGAGCATATTTCACACTTTGTTATGTGGGGCATGCTCCCTAGTAAGCATGCTTAGGACCGCAGCCCCAGAGGCTGCAGAGGGATTTGATTTAAGCATAAACCTTCCAAGAATTCTGTGCCCGCTTTCAGGTTAACCGCATTGCTCTTACCCATGTTTTCTTGGGAGCTGAAAGTAAGTTGAATGCCAAAGCAGAAAGGGTTAAAAATGAATTATCTCCGAAGAAGAAACTGTTCTATAAAGTCATACCTTGGTTTTCGGACAGCTTGGTTCTTGAACGTTTTGGCTCCCGAACGCCACAAAACCAGAAGTGACTGTTCCGGTTTGTGAACTATTTTTGGAAGCCGAATGTCCGACGGGGCTCCCATGGCTTCTGATTGGCTGCAGGAGCCTCCTGCAGCCAATCAGAAGCTGCGCTTTGGTTTCCAAAAGTTTTGGAAGTCGAATGGACTTCCGGAATGGATTCTGTTCAACTTTCAAGGTACGACTGTACAGGTTATTTACCTACCATATTTTTCGCTCCATAAGACACACTTTTTTCCTCCTAAAAAGTAAGGGAAAATGTCTGTGCATCTTATGGAGCGAATGCCTACGGATGCCGGGGGGATCCTGCTGCAGTCGTGAGCAGAGGATCCATGGTTCCCCTTCCTTCCCTCCTCCGTGGCTCGCTTTGAAGCAGCAAAGCAGGAGAGGAGCCGCTTACACGGGTGTAAGCGGCTCCTGTCCGGTTGGCTCCTTTAAAGCAATCGTGCTCTTTCCCTCCCTCGTCCCTGCTCTGCTCGCTGAAAAGCTCCTTCTCCACACACCCCACTCATGCTCCTTGTCCCTTCAGTGTTTTTCCTTCCCTCCCCACTTAAAACGTGGTTACAAAGCATGGATCCACATGGATCCTCAGGATTTTGGCATTGGGCTACCCCAAACTCACTGTCAAATCACATGTCTGTGGCCACAGCATGAACCACAAAAATCATACATCCACTGTTTCGTTCAGAATATTTTTGTTCTTGTTTTCCTCCTCTAAAAACTAGGTGTGTCTTATGGCCAGGTGCATCTTACAGAGCAAAAAATACAGTAGTCACTGCTTCCAATGTCACTCACTTTTGCTACCGCTACAAAATTTTAATTGGGTGCTCTTATTTATTCAAACTATTTATATACCACTTGACTACCATTGGCTCTAAATGCTTTACAAGGATACAGTAAAAAAAGGTAAAAATCAGTTAAAACTGCAAAATTAAACCTCAATTAAAATGTCTGCTGGAATATAAAAGTCTTCAGTAGGTGCCAGAAGCTCAATAACAGAACAGCATGCAAAACTCCAGCAGCAGCAGGCAGGAGTTAAAACACAACAAAATGATTCTGTATAAAAATGGCAAATTACTTACTGATGGCAGCAAGCAGAAGGCTAAGAGCTTCACAGTTCTAAAAGGTATTAAATGACTCGAGCAAAACGAAGTTGTTCACTGGTGCCAAAGAGACGTTAGATTCAGTAGCCGGTCAGTTTCCCTGGGGAAGGCATTCCTCGCTTTGTGTGTTTGTGTGTGTGTGTGTGTGTGTGTGTGTGTGTGGAGGGAATGACATGGAGAAGCACATTGGAGGGAGATCTTCATACCTCGGAAGGTCTATGCAGAAGGCAGGCCATAAGGTACTCGGGCCCTAAGCCAATTGCATCTAGAAAAGTTACAACTTGCATTTTGAATATAGATGCTCATATATGTGGTCAGCTTTAGAATGGCCTATCGTAAATCTTGACAAATTGCTGTCCACACACACACACACACACACTCACAGTTGTACCTTGGTTTTTGAACACCTTGTGACTTGAACGTTTTGGCTCCCAAACGCCGCTAACCCAGAAGTGAGTGTTTGAGAACTTTTTTTGGAAGCCGAACGTCCGACGCGGCTTCCGATTGCATGCCAGGAAGCTCCCACAGCCAATCAGAAGCCATGCCTTGGTTATTGAACATTTTCGGAAGTCAAACGGACTTCCGAAACGGATTCCGTTCAAGAACCAAGGTACAACTGTATTTTATTACATGCTAAGCTGTTGTTTTCTATGCACAGTCCTCCAGAACTACAAAATCTATTTTCTGGGTAGTTGCATATAAATTCAGATCCCACTGATGTAAATATGAAGTTAGACTTTGGGGTCTTTTTTTTTTTTTGGCCCAAGTATCACTTTGCACTTCCTTGAATATTGTTTTGCCCTTTTGTTGCTCATCACCCAGTTTGGAGAGATGATCCAAAACTTCTCCATTCTTCTTTAGATTCCAACATCCTTAGTGCATCCTGCCAAACTTTGTTAAAAGCTCAAGTTATGCTTCCAAGCATGATGGCAAACAGTACTTTACCTTCACAAGAATCAAGGCAAAGCCAGGATTTCAAACTGTGGCCTAATCCTGCTTTGTATAAACCACAGTTTACTAGGCAGAAGTTTCTGAATCGCTACAGTGGTGCCTCGCAAGACAAAATTAATCCGTTCCATGAGGCTCTTCGTATAGCGGTTTTTTCGTCTTGCGAAGCAAGCCCATTGACAGCTTAGCGGATTAGCGCTATTAGCGGTTTAGCGGCTTTTAGCGGATCAGCTGATAAGCGGCTTAGCGGCTTAGGGAAAGGGGGGAAAGGGGGGAAAACTCGCAGGAACTCGCAAGACATTTCGTCTTGCAAAGCAAGCCCATAAGGAAATTCGTTTTGCGAAGCGCCTCCAAAACGGAAAACCCTTTCGTCTAGCGGGTTTTCCGTCTTGCGAGGCGTTCGTCTTGTGGGGCACCACTGTACTCTGGTTGAATGCCAAAGGAGGAGAGAGTGTGTGCAGGCCCAAGGTTATAGCTGTTCATAACAGTAAATCATGTTTTGCTGTTACAACTGAATGCATTCAGTATCTACATGGCTCACACACCTGTTGAGACTCAAAGGATTCTCAAAATATTGTTAAGGCAGAAGTTGTCTTTCCAGAAGCCGTGCTACTTCATTCTCAGCGAGGCTTATTCTTCGATACGCTCCATAATTTTATCTTACCTGGCTCAAAAATTAGGCTGATGAGTCTGTTGTTACCCCAATTTGCCTCCGAATCTCCCTTTTTTAAAAAAAGTGTTATATTTGTCGGTGATGAGGTTGATTTTGTAAGTAGACTATTTAGATGAGCAATTTTACGTTTGCATATGAATGTCATCCAGATCCAGCGATCGTTAGTTGAAACACATTGCCTTTCTCGGTTTGACTCGGATGTGTCAGATGTTGGCATCGCTAACATCTTCTGCGGTGTAAGCAGATGAAAATAATCCACCTTGCTCTCTGCTGTCGCCAGGTCCTCCTTCAGAGGACCCTTTTATATATTATCCAGAGGTCCTGCCATCTCCCCCTGACTCCTCGCCTATGATGTTTCTTAAAGAAATATTTAGCTGCGTCTGTGCCTCCAGCAATTTGCTCCTCACATCTCTTCTTTCTATGCCTTAGCGATTTCTGCATTTTGCCAGAGCTGTTTCCCCCCACCCGCCTATTTCCTTCAGTTTAGCAAGATTTCTGTTTTATTAAAGAAACACACTGGCAGCTCTTTTTGTATTCGTACCGATTCTGATGTATTTATTGATTGATGCCATTTTCTGTACTGCCTTTGACTCCAGGAAAGGCCACAAAAAGACCCCAACGAGTACTAATCTCTCCCCCAAATCATAAAACATCTATAAAAACCTTTCAGTAAAATATGAATATAAACTACAGGATTCAGGCATTAATGACCTGGAAAAGCCTGAGCAAATAAGTTTTTGAAGCATTCCGGAAGCACCCATCCGTTGATGCCTGCCTAAATTGGAGTTTTATGTTCTGTTGGATCATTTTTTATAGCGGCTATAAAGCAAGTTGACTCTCCCCTTCAACTTCCTTTTTAACTGGTCTCCATCCCCACCCCCTTTTTTTGAGGAATGGCTGCTTCTGGAAATGCATTTGACTGTGGGGGACTTTCTAGGCAATTCTCTTCTGGTTTGTCTATGATGAATTTGATACTGTTTTAGTTTCTATTCAAGTGGCTTGAAATTGCTCATTGCTCAGATGTGAGCCATTCACTGCTGAACATTTAAATCAAGGATCACCTTATCTCTCCTTGGCTTGCATGGCTATTTTTAGGCACAGTCATTTTGTGTGTGCGCGCACGTAGAAATATTTAGAAATATAGGAATATTTTCTTTGCCACAGTGTGTACACTTAACCACCATGACAGGTTTTCTGCATAATTAACACTTGTTATCACATGATCCCTTCTGGCTGTACCCAAGATTCCAATATATTTCCAGGTCTCCATTTTGATAAATGTGACAACTGTAGTTCCTCTGTGTTTGACCTGGTATTGTGAGTGCCCCCCCCCCCCAGCTTCCTTTGGCTCTCTGACTTGGTTCTCCCTAAAGTTTCTCATTTCATTGCACTCTGTCCTTCCTACCTTTCTAAATGTCAGTGTGAAAAATATACAACCATGTATATTAGTCATCTCCAGCTGTCAGAATGCACAAGAGCTCGGGGCTAGGTAAAAGCTCTGGAGAGATACAGTGATACCTTGGTTCTCAAACATAATCCGTTCCGGAAGTCCGTTCCAAAACCAAAGCGTTCCAAAACCAAGGCGTGCTTTCCCATAGAAAGTAATGCAAAATGGATTAATCCGTTCCAGACTTTTTGAAACAACCCCTAAAACGGCAATTTAACATGAATTTTACTATCTAAAAAGACCATTGGTCCATAAAATGAAAGCAATAAACAACAATCCATCAATCAGTAGCTGAACTGGGTTCCACACAGTCACAAAACAGAACAAAAAAAGCCACAAAAACACAAAATAAATAGCAAAAACAGGTAGACCTCAGCGTGGCGCTCAAATTGGAAGCGTGGCACTCAAATCAGAAGCATAACACTCAAAACAGAGCACGTTCGGCTTCCCAAAAAACTTCGCAAACTAGAGCACTTACTTCCGGGTTTGCAGTGCTTGGGTTCCAAGTTGTTTGAGTACCAAAGCGTTTGAGAACCAAGGCAGCGCTGTATTTTAGAAAACCGATTCATTTCCCAGTGTTCAACTCTACACTTCGTGCTGGTGTCATTTCAGATTTGGAGTCGTGATTGCAAACGCTAACATGCAAGTGGTCAGCAAACAAGTGGCGTGTTATCGGAAGCGTCTCAGTTTGCTCTCCCCCTAACCGTTCCTAAACTAACTGGGTACCTTTTTTCACTTTGATATATGCTCCGTCTTTATCCTGCAACTCTCTTCCCCTGCTGACACAGCCTGTAGCTTGCTAGTCAGAAGATTCAGTGGGGTTTCAAAAAGGGGCATTTTTTGAACTTCCTTGTGGAGAACTTGGAAGTGGTTGGAGGGATTAACCATTTGCACAAACCTTTTTGGCTCCCGTATCCAGTGCTTTTTATTTGGAGACTTCCTAAAACTTTCATAACAGTTACTATATGACTTCCTCTTTGTTCATAAATTTGCTGCTGGTTTGTGTCCGTTCTTTTTCTCTCCTTTTGCAAACTCACAAAGTGGGGAGTGTTCAGGGAATTGGTTACCTTCCTGCTCCAGCCATTTGATAAAAGGGTAGGGAGCCTTTTTCCCCGAAACCAGAACTACTGCGTTAAGTTCCTGACTGAAAATGTCATATTTCTGTTTTCAGGGAATAGAACAGTTGAAAAAAGAAGAGAGAAGATGGGCTAAAAAAACAAAATGGATGAACATGAAAGCAGTATTTGGCCACCCGTTCTCTATAGTTTGGCTTAGCCCATTTGCCACTCCCGATCAAGGAAAAGCAGACCCCTATCAGTATGTGGTCTAAGAATCCATGAACAGCATTTCCACTAAAACACAAAAACCACATTTACAGCACTACTGTTATTCTACATGAATGTTTCAAACGAATTTTTTTAAAAGAAAAAAACGCCTATTAAATGGCTGATGATGGCAGAGAAAAGACCAAAAAAAAAAAAAAAAAGCGCCCTGTAGTCTAAAAACAACTAAAAAAGAGAACTTTTCGGTCATTCTTTGTCTCTGGTGGCTAAAGCTTTTTTTCCTTTTCTTTTTTAACCTGTTAACTTTGATGGGTCTGTTTTGGTTTCCTGTCTGCTTTCTGTATGACATAACTAATGGAAAAAAAAGGGGGGGTCTCTTTTCTTGGTGCCCACCTCCAGTCTTTACACACCCTGACTGGCACCCGAGTGACAGTCTGTGCCAACAGTGCCATCTCGTTGCGTAACAAATTATGGACTTTGGGGTGGCAGCTGACGCTTTCGGTGGGGTATGGGGGTCTCTTCGTGTTGCGATATTCCCTTCCACCCCCACCCTGAGCTTTTAAGCCTCGCTAAGAACCGAAAGATGGAAGAACAAAAGCCCGAGCCTGTCAAAGGGTCTGTTAATAACAAAATTGCCTAGCTTTTAATGTCTCAAACGTATTGCCGACATTACCGTACTTTGGAAAGCTACAGAAAGGATTCCATCTCCTCCCCCCTTTTTTCAGTTTTTTTACTCTGTTTGGTTCCATCCTCTCCCTGATTCCTGGGTTAAACGGCGGAAGGTTTTTGTCGGCGTGTGTGGGTTTTGATGCCTTACGACTGGAGGAGGGAGAAATCTTTATTTCAATGTATAGAATAGCAAGATGATGTCTGTCCTTGTTTTGGAAAATAAAAATAAAAAGAGGGATGCTTATTCAACAGTGTTCATATGTATGTAGGCTTGCCGGTCCAAATGAGAACCTAAGCACAGAATGTTTCCGTAGATGCGTTGTCTTTTTTTAAAAGAAATATTGCCACCTTTTTTATATCTCTGTAAATGTCTGTTCTCCTTTATATTTATACATATTATATATTTTACATTGGGGAGATGTCAAGTGTTAAATGATCATGCATGCCTTCTGTCACGGCTTTGTGGACGGCAAACTCTGTATGTAGTAAGATCTGGGAAACGGGGACTTGAGTAGAGGGCATTCTGTATAAAACAAAAGCGAGTAGAATTAACTAGATTACAACCCAAAATGACTTGAGTCTGTAGAATTATTATTTTTTGGGTATCTCGACAGGGATTTTATTGTATATTTTGGATCCAAAAAACTACTGATTAGAGCCATCATAGTAATTGCAAAAAACAAAACAAAACCCAGCACCATAAGATGGTAGAACTGCAAATAAGCTATGCTCCTGAATTAATTCTTTTGACTGAATCAGAGCCGGGGTGGGAATCAGTGAAGGAGGCTAAGATCTGTCTCGTTTCAAAACTATGTAAATGCTGCATCTTTACAATTCTGTCAATGCTTCCATATGGGAAACAAATGCAATAAACCTTTTCTGAACACTGTTCCTGTGCCTTTTTATGTTGTTGCTGCTGCTGCTGCCGCTGTTGTTGTTAAACATCTTTGAATAACCACTTGCACCCAAGGAGGTACAAGGTGGAAGAAAGTTGAGTACCAGAATTTGGGTTTAAATCATGTCTTTTTAAAAAAAAATGTTTGAAATCAACCGTACACCGACTACTCATTTAAATTAGTTTCCACCAACTTGGTTCAATGAGTAAGCAGATATTTCTGTAACAAAATCTGTTTGGCTGCTCAACAGTTGGGTGTAGAAGTGTCTCTGTTGCTATAGGAATGCACAAAGTGGATTAGCCGATCTCACTGTGTGCTTGAAGTAGAGCAATTTATTCAGATGAAAGATGCCTTTAGCAATTGCATGCTTTTTAACGGTTAGGAAAGAAGGAGAGGGTATTTTTTCTTTCATAAGATAGTTCCTTCCTGCATTGAGCCTGGGGCCTTTTTGGGCGGCCCTGGGCAACATTCAAGAAAAAACATCTTAAAAAATATATTTTTGGGTGTCGTGCCCTGTTAGTGTATAATACACTGTTTTTCTCTCAGTAGAGATAAATACCTCACAATAGTTTATTTATCAAGCTCCTTTCCTTTTTATTTATGCCTGGACCCTGTAAGGGGGGCAAAAATCTTCAGGAGTCTTCACAGCCCTAACTAGAAAATTCTATTTATGCTGTTATTAGCAGGTGATTAGTTAGCAATGTCCCAGGTTCTGTGGTTTTTAACTGCCGGCGATGAATAAACCCCAAACTTTTCTCTTCTGCAGGGCATAGAGCGGCTTAAAAAACAGGAGCCGACGTGGGAAAAAGTCAGCGGCTGGGAAGGGATGAAACTGGCTTTCGGGGGTGATCTTTCACCCAGGTGGTTCAATCCTTTTTCAGACCTGAGTTGCAAGAAGGCTCCTCCAGCCGGCACGGCGACAGTGGCTCCATCTGAGATGGCGGTCCAGGAAGCTTTTGAGCAGCTTTCTCCTCAAGAGGTTGTTGTGGGTGTGCTAGATGAATAAGGTGTCCTTGCAGATCTCCGTATGCTTCTATAGCTCGAGCACTTGAGCCGTAGCTTTTTAAGAGATTGTGACGCATGAAACCAATGAGGCTTCCCTGTTCCTTTAGCCAAGGACCTCACCTGACGAGAAGCGGTACAGCTACATTCCTGCGATGGTGATGATGACTGACGGCGATGAGGATTTTAACCAAGCTTCTGTAACTCAAAAAACAGAACATTAACGGGTTGCCCAAAGTTGACCATGCCTAAAAATATGCAATAACGAAAACTTAGCTTAACTCTTACTTACCCATCAGATCTGGTGGTGAGCTTTCGTGAAAGACTGGCCAAGAAAATGGATTCAAGGACTAAAATCCACGCCCAGTATTGGACTCTTGGAGACCAGTGAAACTACATTGTTCCCGCTCACGCCATTGAACATATGTAAGTGGATTCCTCAGGAAGTATTAATGTGCTATAAACGGTTGGGTTTTGCCACATTTTTTGTGGCAAAATAACTATAAAGATTAGGTGTAACAGCCTCCCCCCCCCACGCACATTAAAAAAACCAGCATTAGTACAGCTAAGCTGTAGATACGTAGTATGCAAAAACTACATTTTGGGTGTTGGTCTTTGGTGGTTTGGAATCTGGCATTGGACCATTTACAGTGAAACCTTGGGTTATGTTACCTTCGGGTAACGTAACTTTTGGGTTGCGAATGCAGCAAAACCGGAAGTGTATACTAGATGTGGACTTTTCTGGGTACGGACGGACCCCCGAAATGAATTAAGTTTGTATCCAGAGGGTCCACTGTACTTACAGATGCCCCATTGATCTACATTTATTTCAAAGAGTACTGTATTTTTTGCTCTTTAAGACTCACTTTTTCCCTCCTAAAAAGTAAGGGGAACTGTGTGTGCGTCTTATGGAGCGAATGCAGGCTGCGCAGCTATCCCAGAAGCTAGAACAGCAAGAGGGATTGCTGCTTTCACTGCACAGCGATCCCTCTTGCTGTTCTGGCTTCTGAGATTCAGAATATTTTTTTTCTTGTTTTCCTCCTCCAAAAACTAGGTGCGTCTTGTGGTCTGGTGTGTCTTATAGAGCGAAAAACACGGTAATTTGCAGCACAGAGAGTCTCTGGCTCTGAAAGAGAACTGTTGCCATTGTGGTTCTGGCCTGGTGTAGAAGCTTGAAAGCCAAAGCGCATCTTTTTGTACAGTGTGTTCAGGAGGCTGGTTTATCATAGCGACTTGGCTGATCGCTTTGAATGGCAGAGCCTTGAGGGAATATTCTTGTGTATCTCAAAAGGGTTAACTTTCAGTGTTGAGGATGCTGAGCATCTCTAATAAAAACAGAGAAGGGTTACTGTGCAGCTATAGGGCCTAGTGAGCAGTCTGGGAACAACAGATGCTGTGGTATTATTGAATCTGAACCCCATGCAAGAGAATATACATGTAATGCTGTGTTTCTAAGAACAATAATCTGTCTGGAAGTGAAGACTTAAGAAAGAGATGAATGGCTTCTTTGATCTTCCCTTTTAATACCGGGTGCTATAAAAAATAATAACTTACCAAGGGGATTTTTGCGTTTTGTGTTGTTTATCAGTTGGGAGAGCCCATTTAGCACCTTATCTGTTGTCTTTTTGTAAAAATAGAGGGAACAGGGAGAGCTCTATGATGGATGAGCTCAGTATAGCTAGGATCTCAAAAAACAACAGCAACCTGTGTTCTTTTCTCTGTGCTTTGGGGTTTTGTGTTGCTTTTAAGTGTCAGCTCCTACTGCCTATTAGGGCATAGCAAACCACTTTTTTGAAACTGAAGGGAGTTTCTAAAGCAGCTTAGGAGGAGGGGAGCGTCCTGATCAAAAGAGCTGTGTGACATTTAAAGAAAAAAAAATCTATCCAGGAGTAGCTCTTTGGATCCTAGCCTATTACAGGGGTACCTTGGTTCTCGAACAGCTTGGCTCCTGAACAAATTGGCTGCCGAACACTGCAAACCTGGAGGTAAGTGTTCGGGTTTGCGAACATTTTTCAGAAGCCAAACATCCGACGCAGCTTTCGATTGAGTGCAGCCAATCGGAAGCCGCGCCTTGGTTTCAGGAGTTGAACAGATTAAGTTTGAGAATCAAGGTAGCAATGTATTAGGACTTAAAGCTTTATAGATAACAAAATATAATCGAAATATAGCTAATTTTAAAACGGGAAGCTAATTTTCAGGTGTCAAAAAGGGAACTGAAAAGCTCTCAGAGATTCCCACCATTTTGGGACTAGGGGGAATGAAGTTAGGCTAGGGCTATCTCGTAACTGGGAGCGTATGTGTGCGGACCTTTTTAAACTCATGCTCATTCCTCCCCGGTCCTTTTTGCCAGTACTCTTCCTCCCACCCCTTACAGGACATGAGCAGGGGTCTGTGATGTTGTCAAACCACTGGTCCATTTAGCCCATATTGTCAAATCTCCCAAGATTTCTGGCAGAGGTCTTGCTTATCACCCGGTCCTTTTTAAACCAACCAGGCCGGGGATTGAAAATGCGATGTTCTGGATGCAAGGCATGTGTTCTGCCACTGAGCTATGGCTCTTTCTCCGTCGCAGTTGAGTTAGGCAGACAAAGGGGAAGGAAAATATAGCAGTTGTACCTTCACTCCCTCCGCACATTGTCCAAGTTACAACTTGCCAGCCTTCAGTTACAATACCTGCTTGATTCTAAAGCAGTATATCATTTTAGAAGGGACAATGGAGCTATATAATTGGAGGAAGAGAGGCATTGTAGTTTTATAAATGGAAATTGATAAGTTTATCAAAATGGCAGCTGTCAAAATATTTGGAATTCCACAATACATAATATGCGAGTCCCTAATTCAAACCTGAGGACTCAATGAAGAAAAGAAACGCAGACGGTCATGATTGTTATGTGCCTATTAAGTGTGTGGAATTCTTTTCTGGCTGGATTGAGTAAGCATAAAAGCATCGGCCAAATAAAATGGATAGATCTGCAATGATGATTCTTGGCAACCTCTCCTGCTACATGGCAAAATTTTCAACTCACCTTCTAGCTTTGTGTCTGGGAGTTGCATTAAAAAAAAAAGTCTCTTGAATTGGAATAAGACAAGGAATTCGTTGAGACAGGCTATGTATTCGTACCCGCCCATGTTTGACGGCTAAAGTGTCAAATAAATATGGGAAAATAGCAACTTGCTACTCAACAGTGATCCTAGCTCATATTTACCGGTTGTCTTACAGGGACCATCACAATCCACTCAGTAATCCATATTTTTCTATGAGGAGCCTCTCCACTACTATCAGTAGAGCACCTATTAGCAAAATGCCTAACAAAACTTCTAATTTTATTGCCCTAATAAATAGTCCTGAGCGTGGGGAATAAATAGGAAAATAGAGTTAATGTGTGGCCTTTAATATGAACATTTCAGGAAATGCTAATTACTCAAATTCTTTAGTTCGCCATTTGTGTGGGGAAACATGCCTTTTCGAAATGGACCTATGCCGTGCCTTTGCTGGCAAGATTGGGGTGGTTTTCTTCTTTTTTTGCATTTGCATCTTAAATCGTAATAGCTACTATTGCAGTGCTAAGGGCCTAAAGTGAGAACTGTCTAACAATTGGCAGATTTCTGCTTTGATGCTGCCTGCGTAAGGTAAATGAAGCAAGAGGCGGGCTCCCAGTGGCTTGGGCTCCAAAGCGGGGGCTCCGTGAGCGGAAAGCAATTCCACTCACACAAATTACGCACAATTTCTGCTTCCCGTGGTTGCCAGAGGATTGAAGGAGAAAGCAAGAGAGCCCTTGTCTGTGAAGGGAGCTGGGTTGTGTTCTCTGAGTAGAAGTTAAAATCCAAGCCATTGAGGTCTTGTGACATTTATTAGTTTTTGACACAGGGGTGCTGCTATGCCTACCTGTCCTGTTGGCACAGGGGTGCCAACTTGGATAAAATACAGTCGTAACCTTGGTTTTCGAATGCCTTGGTACTCGGATGTTTTGGCTCCTGAACGCTGCAAACCCGGAAGTGATTGTTCCAGTTTGCGAACTGTTTTTAGAAGCCGAACTTCTGACGGGGCTTCCTATTGGCTGCAGGAGGTTCCTGCAGCCAAACAGAAGCTGTGCTTTGGTTTTGGAAGTTGAACGGGCTTGTAGAACAGGTTCTGTTAGACTTCCAAGGTATGACTGTATTGGGGGGCCCAGGTAAGCCCCACCCTGCGCAACCCATCACAAGACTCATGGCACGCACAGCATTTGAATGGCAAGGCCCAGCAACTGTGGAGGGGCTCAGCCCCCTCAAATATTTTATTGGGGGTGGGGGTTGAAGGGACCTCGGCCCATAGGAGTTGGCTACTACGGTCATATACCCTCTAGCGTTGGATTTCCATTCTTCCCCTTCCATCCTTTTTTTTTAAATTAAAAACAGGAAAAATCGAGGAATAAATGCAATTTGGGATTCAATATTTTGGCAGGAGCTGTCTCCCCTTACACTGAATAAAAGTGCCTTACTCAGGTCCCCAGGCCATTTTATAAAGCTTTACTGTTTTACAGAATACCTACTGTTTTACAGAATACCAAGGTTAATTGACCAAAGCTTCTAATCTTGCCTTCCCCCCCTTTCCGAACCCAAATGAATTTGGACACTGTTCTGTTCATTTATCGGAGAGACCTTTAGGCTTGAGCCCAAGAAGGTACTTCACACCAAATAAGCTTCTTGATCTGAGATCCAGTGTTTACATTTCTGGGTGTATTTCCACCTACTGTGAATAGCTCAGTTGAAGCCAGCAGAATATCCTGCCTTAAGTGAACTCTCTTAAGTATTTGCACAAGTGGCACCTCAGCTGCATTGAAAGTGCTCTTGTGCATTAAATTCATCATGTGCTGCAATATTGTGCAACCAATGACCCCCAGTGTTTGCTTGAAACCAGAAGTACGTCTTAAATAAGAAATGCATCTGTTCTGGAAGCTAAAGGTGCCTTCCTTTCAAAGGCTTTAAATAAATGATGGGCTGGGAGCCAGCATGCAAGAAAATATTCTTTTATTTTCACAAGGAGACTGTGCACTAGCCTATTCTATGCAACTAAAGAGTGTGTACATTTACAAATCTCACGTCTCACGTGTTCTATTTTTTGCTCTTTGTACCTTGTTTTCCGACTTCGACTGTGTAACAGTACTTATTAAAGAATCAATATTTTCATCTCACACCTGCTGTTTTGTCTTTAGTTGCTGGTGGTTGTGATGATCTTTCCCCCCCTCTGTATTTTGGGGCTCAGTTTATAGCCGCACTAGTTTGCTTTCACATTCGTAATGTACTGCAATTGGGCCTACAGTGGTGCCTCGCAAGACAAAATTAATTCGTTCTGCGAGTTGTTTCGTCTTGCGATTTTTTCGTCTTGTGGAGCGCGGATTCCCTGGGTATTAACGGTTGTAAGAAAAAGGAAACAAACTCGCAATACGTTTTCATCTTGCGAAGCAAGCCCATAGGGAAAATCATCTTGCGAAGCAACTCAAAAAACGAAAAACCCTTTCGTCTTGCGCGTTTTTCGTCTTACGAGGCATTCGTCTTGCGAGGTACCACTGTACAAACAATGTGCAGTAAGAAAATGGCAGAGGTAGCCACATATTCCAAAAGGAGTAAGAAGTCCCAAGGATTGCTGACATTACACAAAGTTCAGAAGTGCATGCGAAAGGAAAACAGAGGCAGCTCTAACCCACCCCAGAGTTCACAGATCATGCTTTTAGTTACCATAAGCTGCTAAATCGCCACACATGCAAGAACAGATTTGAATAATCTCTATTAAATTCCCATTAGCTAGAATCAAAACAGCTTAAGCCACTTTAAACTCCCTTAATATCGCATTTATGTCTCTCACTCTCCTATCTTTGGGCACATAATCAAGACTTCAGGCAGCGTCAACAAGGCTCTTTCATTGCACACACTGCCACTGACACCGTTTTGGAATGACAGCTACTCTGTGATTGAAATAATCTTTTCTGCAGTTATTCCTTTCAGCTGGGTGGAGTTCAGTTTGGCCACAATCTTCTTCAGCCCGGCTCTCCTTGGTGCGCACACAATTTTTGATTTAAAGATTCCACCCGGCGCTATGTCCCTACAAAGGATAAAAAATAAAATGACAAAGTCACATATCATAGCTCTTTGTGTGCTAGATTCCTTGGGGGAGTGTACCCACAATCAAAAGCCCATGTGAAGAGCTCCTATACAAGTAGGATTGCCCTTTTGGTGCTCTCCTCGAATCAGGAGAGGAATGAAGAGGAAAACGCCTGAAAGTGGCTTCATGAATTGCCGTACTTACAAGGCAACACTGGGCTTGGGTGGTAATGAGATGGGGAAAACTGATTGAGGGCTCCATGTCATGTTTACGAGCTACGTGGCATCCACAACATGGTGCGCGTGAATTGTGTGAGATATTTGTAGATATGTGGATCTGTCAAACTGGGTATCTTCCAGTCCAGGAGACGACGAATGAGAGATGTTGCAGAGATGTCTCTCTGCGTCAGGTCCATCATTTACAGTGGTGCCCCGTAAGACGAAAAACTCGCAAGACGAAAAACTCGTTAGACGAGTTTTCCGTTTTTGAGGTGCTTCGCAAGACGAATTTCCCTATGGGCTTGCAAGATGAAAACGTCTTGCGAGTTCTTGCAAGTTTTTTCCCTTCCCCCCCCCTTTTCCTAAGCCGCTAATAGCCGCTAATAGCCGCTAAGCCACTAATAGCCGTGCTTCGCAAGACGAAAAAAACGCAAGACGAAGAGACTCGCGGAACGAATTAATTTCGTCTTGCGAGGCTCCACTGTACTTTAAAGTTATATAGGGCTTGGGAACGGGCACCTTAAAGAATGCCAACTCCTATATCACCCTTCCTGCAGTCTCCTTTGGAGGCCCATCTCTGGGTGCCCTCACTTTTAGAGATGGGGCAGCTTTGATTGGGGAAGACCACCTTCTTGGGTGAGGAGCTGCATCTGGGAAACTCCTTCGGGAGACTAATACGCCTGTGTGTGTGTGTGTGTGTGTGTGCGTGCGTGCGCTAGGCAAAGGCCCTTTTATTTTCCCAAGCTTCTTTTAAATAAACCTTTGCTGCTTTTTACTTGCCATTTTGGGACGCGGGTGGTGCTGTGGGTTAAACCACGGAGCCTAGGACTTGCTGATCAGGGGGTTGGCTGTTCGAATCCCCATGACAGGGTGAGCTCCCGTTGCTCGGTCCCTGCTCCTGCCAACCTAGCAGTTTGAAAGCACGTCAAAGTGCAAGTAGATAAATAGGTATCACTCCGGTGGGAAGGTAAATGGTGTTTCTGTGCGCTGCTCTGGTACGCCAGAAGTGGCTTAGTCATGCTGGCCACGTGACCTGGAACCTGTACGCCAGCTCCCTCGGCCAATAAAGCGAGATGAGCGCCGCAACCCCAGAGTCAGCCACGACTGGACCTAATGGTCAGGGGTCCCTTTACCTTACTTGCCATTTTATCTGTTTGTGGTGTTTTATCGATTTTTAGAATTATATTATCGTTACTTTGCCAACTGCCTCAGAGATATGCATACTAAAGGGCTGTACACAACTCAATAAACAACCAACAGTCGGACTAGTCTTGGAAAAATGATGCTAGATAAGTCCAACATGGCACTTCTTAAGTTCTTAATGGTCCATCCGGTTCATAAAAGGTAAAGGACCCCTGGATGGTCAAGTCCAGTCAAAGGCGACTATGGGGTTACGGCACTCATCTCGCTTTCAGGCCAAGGGAGCCGGCATTTGTCCGCAGGTAGCTTTCTGGGTCATGTGGCCAGCATGACTAAACCACTTCTGGTGCAACGGAACACCGTGACGTAAACCAGAGCACAAGGAAACACCATTTACCTTCCCCCCACAGCAGTACCTGTTTATATGCTTTCTAACTGCTAGGTTGGCAGGAGCTGGGACAGAGCAATGGGAGCTCACCCTGTTCTGTGGATTTGAACCGCCGACCTGATCGGCAAGCCCAAGAGGCTCAGTGGTTTAGACCAGGCATGTCCAACAGGTAGATCGTGATCTACTGGTAGATTGCGGGGTTTCCTGGTAGATCTCTGGCCCCTCCGTGTCCCCCCCCCAAAAAATGCTCAACAATTCAGCTTTCCCAAGAAAGCTCAACAGTTATTGCTTCCCAAAAAAACCTCCACAACTCTGGCTTCCTAAAAGCAGCTCAACAACTTTGCCTTTCCAAAACAAGATCAACAGCTTTGCTCAACCACCTCAACAACTCTGGTAGATCACTGCCAGTTTTTTTTAATACTGTGAGTAGATTGCAGTCTATTGGGAGTTGGACATCCCTGGTTTAGACCACAGTGCCACCTGCATCCCTTTTTAATGGCTGTATGCAGCTCAAACAAATAACCAACAGTCTGGCTAGTCTTGGAGAGGTGATGCTAGACAAATCCAACATGGCGGTCCTTTGGCTCTTAATGGTCCAACCTCCTGTTCTCACAGGGACCATCCAGATGCCTGTGGGAAGATGCAAGCAGGACCTGAGGACAACAGCATCCTCCCCTTCTGCAATTCCCAGAAATTGGTACCGAGAGGGATGCTGCCTCTGATGGAGACAGAATATAGGCATCATCATCTTGATAGCCTTGTCCTCCATGAATTTGAGTAATCCTGTGAGTGATTACTGCAGTAGAAGGGGGTAGGGAGAACTCTTACAATTTGAAGTTCTAGACTGAACTTCTCCTTTAAGGTCCAAGGGAGGAGGTCAGAGGGACAGTGCCAGCAAAACAGTGCACAGCATGTAGCCCCCTTTTAGCTGCATGCACCTTACCCCTGATCAAACGTTTCCATCGTAAAGATGCCAAGGCCTTCCACGTGCAGTTTGCAGTTTTCCAAGGGAATGCACAGTGTGTTCTTGAAAATAAACGCACAGGTAAAATCCTGGTTGATCTTTGCAGTGTCTGCCATCTGCAAAAGAAAGAACGACCGCTGAAGAACGGATTCAAGATGGCGAAAGGAAATGTCAAGAGCATGCAATCCTTGTTCATATAAAAACAATAGGAAGGTTATGATTGTGAAGGTTCACCATCCACAAACACCTGCTGACGGCACAACACTGCGGGAAAAGGGAGCTGGGTTAGGGTTGGTCATCGCGGGGAGTTGATTTGAACTGATTTTAGAATGAACTGATTTTAGAATGTTGTATCATTTTACTGTTGTTAGCTGCTCTGAGCCCGGCTTCGGCTGGGGAGGGCGGGATAAAAATTATTATTATTATTATTATTTTATTTAAATATGTGTGTCTGAAATAGTATGGGAGAACAATCCTGAAGCCATTTTGACTCTCTCAATGACCTCAAATATTCCTCTGCAGTAAGGGAGGCAAATAGGGAAAGCCTTCCCATTTGTCTTTTTGCTTGCAAATCCCATCTTAAGAGCGCATTTGTGTATGAATAGGGTGAGCCTGTGACCTGGATTCAGGAACTAAAGTATTAACCATCACAAAATCTTGGCCAGACTGGCCAGGTAATACAATCAGTGACCATTATCAGGTATCCTGGCAGGCAGGATTTCTGCTGTAGACCACCTCCTGTGATGTCTTTCTGCTGTAGACCGCCTCCTTCTGTGATGTATGTATGATGTTTTGGGGTGGTGGTCTTGGGCTACAGGGTGGGCAATTTCAAAAGTCTATATAAGGGCTTGCGCACCATTGTTGTGGGTTCTCCCTCCTGTGTGTGGTGAGTGGGGACCCTGTTGCAACAGTTCCTTTAATAAAGAAGAGGCTTACTAGCCGCTTTGCTTCTCAATATACTCTGGTTGGCCTCTGTTTTCTCCTACCAATAGGAAAACCACTTAAGGACTCTATACGGGCTCCGGAATACCCCAAAAGGGAAAGGGAGCAGTTTTTCTTATAACACTTGCCTCTCTTTCCCCTCCAGTCAACCTCCTAGATGGCCAGGTAAGTACTGTAAGTGTGTGATTTCCTTGTTCTGACAATGTGTAGATGCAAGGTCTGCTATGGAAGGGAGTTCCACTGGTTTGGGAAGAACTATAACCTAGCAGAAGTCGGTTCCTAGTAGCCAGTTCTGGGACCTAGACTGACCGGGTGCACTGAGCCACCATCACTCCAGAAGTAAAACTTGGAATTTATTATTATTTATTATGGGTCTTGGGGCCACAACACACTTCCTCTGAGCCCAATTCCTGCCCCATCTGAACAGATGAGGTACCGTATTTTTCGCCCTATAGGACGTACTTTTCCCCCTCCAAAAATGAAGGGGAAATGTGTGTGCGTCCTATGGGGCGAATGCAGGCTTTCGCTGAAGCCTGGAGAGCGAGAGGCGCCGGTGCGCACCGACACCTCTTGTTCTCCAGGCTCCAGGAAGCTATCCGCAAGCCTTGCGGGCAGCAGCCTGCAGCGCGGAGCACGGGGCGCCCTTTGGAGGACGCCCCGTGCTTCGTGCAGCTGTCCGCAGCCTGCCGCCCGGTGGGCGGAGCCCCCTGAAGCAGAGCGCCCCGCGCGCCGGACAGACATCGGCCAGCCCCACAAGCTCGGGGGACAGCAGGGAGGCGCAGCGCCGCCATCCCACTGTTCCCCGACCTGGTTTGGGGGGGGAAACAAAGGGGGGGATTCCTTTATTTCCCCCCCTCAAAAAAGTAGGTGCATCCTATGGGACGGAGCGTCCTATGGGACGAAAAATACGGTAAGTGGAGTCCTAAGGTAGCAGTCTTTGCCCTGCTAACTAATATATATAATTCAGTGGAGCCCCTATTTATTTTATTTATTTCTCTTTCCAGCTCATCTGCTCTCAGGTTTGACATAAACTGACCACCCTGCACCGAGCTAATATTATTTAACTTCTTACCTCCACTTTCAGAGGTGGGTACTTGAAGGTTAAAGACAGCTCTTCCGTGAGCTTCTCGTTCGTTTCTTGAACCTCAGCAATAATGTTGACATTGACCAGAAGTTCATCTTCTATTGACATCATTGCTTTCAGGTAAGCATCAGCTGCTATTTTCAGAGGGATGGAATTAACTGCACCAACAGAAAGAAGAGACAGTTAGGAAGAGAAACAATGTAGAAGAAGGAAGCCTTGCATATGGGATGGTGTTATCGAGTCACAGTTATAGAATTTTTAGAGATGGAAGAGACCACAAGGGTCAAACCCATTTTCAGAGTCATGACAAAATAAAATCAGCATTAGAGTTTCCTCCTTTGTGTTGAGCCCGCCCTCCAAATCTGGCTGATTGATGCTCCAGGCTAGCCAATAGAGCTTGCCAGAAGGCTCTTTTGAATTGGGCCAAACTCTTACCAATGGCTCTTATCAATGGCTCTGGAGCAACAGCCTCAGCCCCTTCAAAGCTAAGAATTTGCTGCTATCTGTCCCCATCTTCCTTCCTTTTTTGTTTTGACTGGGTTTCTACATTTATCCTCCTCCTGGCAGGCAGAAGTTCAGCAGGTGGGGAGAATTGCCTTTCAGTATTGTTGCTGGATTGTTTGCAGGTTCTGATAGCTTCCATTTGTTGATTGTAATGGGTCGCTTTGAAGTCATTTCATTACCAGGTAAAGTACCATATTTTTCGCTCTATAGGACGCACCCGACCATAGGATGCAACTTGTTTTAGAGGGGGAGAACAAGGAAAAAATAAATTTCCCCCTCTCTGCTCAGCACCCCTTCAGCAAAGCGGCAGGAGAAATGGAGCCCCTTCCATTTCTCCTCCCGCTTCGCTGAAGGGGCGCTGCGCAGCTCTCCCTCTCTGCTGAAGCTGGGAGAGCAAGACTCTCCTGGCTTCAGCAAAAGGAACCCGGAGCCTTTGGAGCACAGCGCAAGTTCCCGCTGTGCTCTGGAGGCTACGCGTTGCTTTCGCTGAAGCCTGGAGAGAGAGAGGGGTGAGTGCGCACCAACACCTCTCGCTCTCCAGACTTCAGCGAAAGCAACGCGTAGCCCTCGGAGCGCGGAGGGAGCGCTCCCTCTGCTCTTTGGAGGCTTCGTGTTGCTATCGCTGAAGCCAAGGAGCCTGCATTCGCTCCACACACATTTCCCCTTCATTTTTGGAGGGGGAAAAGTGCGTCCTATAGAGCGAAAAATATGGTGATCTTTAGCTTCCCAATCCCCACCCCCACCCCACCCTGTCTCTTATTTTGCCCAAAGGTGGCAACCTTATTCTTCAGTGCCTCCCGCTTCCAAATGGAAAACACTACAAATAAACCAGTGAGAGAATGAAAGACCTGGAGAGAGAAGGGATTTAGCTACAGTGGTAGAGCCTTGCCGGCAGAAGGTCCCAGGCTCATTCTCTGGCATCTACAGAACCCTGCCAGAAACCCTGCAGGACCACTGCAAGTCAGTGTAGACCATGGGTAGGCAAATTAAGGCCCAGGGCCTGGATCTGGCCCAATTGCCTTCTAAATCCGGCCCGCCAACTGTCTGGGAATCAGCGTGTTTTTACATGAGTAGAATGTGTCCTTTTATTTAGAATGCATCTCTGGGTTATTTGTGGGGCATAGGAATTTTTTCATTTCCCCCCGAAAAATATAGTCCGGCCCCCCACAAGGTCTGAGGGACAGTGGACCGACCCCCTGCTGAAAAAGTTTCCTGACCCCTGGTGTAGAAATTACTGAGCTAAATATAAAAGGTAAAGGACCCCTAGATGGTTAAGTCCAGTCAAACGCGAGTGTGGAGTTGTGGCACTCATCTCACTTTCAGGCCAAGGGAGCCGGCGTTTGTCCACAGACAGTTTTCCAGGTCATGTGGCCAGCATGACTAAATGGCTTCTGGCGCAATGGAACGCCGTGGCGGAAACCAGAGCACACGGAAACGCCGTTTACTTTACCGCCACAGCGGTACCTATTTATCTATTTGCACTGGTGTGCTTTCGAACTGCTAGGTTGGCAGGAGCTGAGACAGAGCAACGGGAGCTCACTCAGTCGCGGGGATTCAAACCGCCAACCTTTTGATCGGCAAGCCCAAGAGGCTCAGTGGTTTAGACCACAGCGCCATCTGCGTCCCTTTTAAGATAGATATACCAATGGTCTGACTTGGCAGAAGGCAGTTCTCAATGTTCTAACTCTGCAAAAGGAGCTCTGCACATTGCTCAAAACAGCTGTGTTTCCAGAAGGGAGAGGCTCTCCTCCTGTAGGGAAGTGGGCAGCGATCATGGCATCAAAAAGAATGTGGTTTAGAACAGCCGTTTTCAGGTATACACACCTCCCTTGTCTTTTGTTTGGACAGTCTGTCTGATGGTGGCAAGGCTGGCCTCCACTTTCCCAGTATACGATTCTAACTGGCAAGATGCTGCAAGATTGACTGTCCAGGCACCTGCAGACTCGTTGGTTATAATAAGATTCAACTCAATCGGCTGCCCCGGCCACAATTCTTTTTCTCCTTCCATTCCAAGTTTCAAGTTAGCCTTGAGGGGTTCAGGAGGAGGTGTCACTTCACAGATTCCCAGATTGTTAGACTGCAGATAGGAACAAGCCGTCTCCACAGCTTTCCTTTCCTCAGGACTCTCTGCAAAAACAGGAAAGCGGGGAAACAATTGACCCTGGCGTCACTGGAAACATTTTCCGTTGTCAGCTGCATGGCATGGCCCAAGCAAAAATACCCTTTGTTTTTGTTTTGGTCAAATATAAAGAGCATGGCAGGCCATGCTCATTCTCTCAGGATGAAGACATGCCATCTGAATCTCTAGCCAAAATATTTTATGAGTGTGTATAATTTCTGACTAAGGGCACTTCAAACACTACCTGTTAGCCAGGTTTCTGTGAAGTGTAAAGGTAAAGGTAAAGGGACCCCTGACCATTAGGTCCAGTCGTGGCCGACTCTGAGGTTGCAACGCTCATCTCGCTTTATTGGCCGATGGAGCCGGCGTACAGCTTCCGGGTCATGTGGCCAGCATGGCTAAGCCGCTTCTGGCGAACCAGAGCAGCGCACGGAAACACCGTTTACCTTCCCGCCGGAGCAGTACCTATTTATCTACTTGCACTTTGACGTGCTTTTGAATTGCTAGGTTGGCAGGAGCTGGGACCGAGCAACAGGAAGCTCACCCCGTCGCGGGGATTCGAACCGCCGACCTTCTGATTGGCAAGTTCTAGGCTCTGTGGTTTAACCCACAGCGCCACTGCCCTGCTCATGTGAAATGTAGAGGATGGCAAACCCAAATTAGTTACCTGACAAGCATGGCTGAGAGATATATGGGTTTCCAAACATGTTTGCCTCATGAATTCATTACATTTTAGGTGTACACTTTGCAAACCTGAAGGTTCTGTTTTGTTTGTTTTACTCGTTTAAGGCAATAAATGCCACCCATTTCTGAGACTGAGGTTGAATCTTGACAAGACAGAAGTACTGTTTTTGGAGGACGGGGGCTGGCAGGTGTGGAGGACTCCCTGGTCCTGAATGGGGTAACCTTGCCCCTGAAGGACCAGGTGTGCAGCCTGGGAGTCATTCTGGACTCACAGCTGTCCATGGAGGCGCGGGTCAATTCTGTGTCCAGGGCAGCTGTTTACCAGCTCCATCTGGTACGCCAGCTGAGACCCTACCTGCCTGCAGACTGTCTCTCCAGAGTGGTCCATGCTCTGGTTATCTCCCACTTGGACTACTGCAATGCGCTCTACGTGGGGCTACCTTTGAAAGTTACCTGGAAACTACAGCTAATCCAGAATGCGGCAGCTAGACTGGTGACTGGGAGCGGCCACCGAGACCACATTACTCCGGTCCTGAAAGACCTACATTGGCTCCCAGTATGTTTCCGAGCACAATTAAAAGTGTTGGTGCTCACCTTTAAAGCCCTAAATGGCCTCGGTCCAGTATACCTGAAGGAGCATCTCCACCTCTATTGTTCAGCCTGAACACTGAGGTCCAGCACCAAGGGTCTTCTGGCGGTTCCCTCATTGCGAGAAGCCAAGTTACAGGGAACCAGGCAGAGGGCCTTCTCGGTAGTGGCGCCCTCCCTGTGGAACGCCCTCCCATCAGATGTCAAGGAAATAAACAACTATCTGACTTTTAGAAGACATCTGAAGGCAGCCCTGTATTGGGAAGTTACTGATGTTTGATCATGTTTTTAATATTTTGTTGGAAGCTGCCCACAGTGGCTGGGGAAACCCAGCAGGATTGGCGGGGTATAAATAAATTATTATTATTATTATTATTATTATTATTATTATTATTATTAATTATTATTACCCAAGAAGCCTCCATCTGAAATTACTAGTCTGTGTGGAAAATAATCATTTTCTCCCCTGACAGAAAAAAACTTTGTGTTTTGGTCACCTTCAGGAAATTTGTATTGGCCTGTGATGTCTTCACGAGTGTCCTTCCCAACAGCTTTGGTGCTGATGCTCTTCCCTATTACTTTGGTTTCTTCACGCAGTTTGGTGTATGTTTCCTTGCCATCCACATTCTTTACGAGCCAAAAGACTCTGTCTGCATTCACTTCAGCAAACACAAACTTGGAGTCATAGGGAAGATAGACTTCTCCCTTTCTGATTGCATTTACTGGAGTAGGGCCACACTGATAAATCCCTGTAAAAAAAACACACACACATACACAACCTACATCAGCTGTTTTACTGTTTGTATGTTCACCCAGAATTCAATGACAGCTAAATAATAGCAATAACTAATCTAAAATTGCAGCTCCTGGGGTGCTATGTTTTCAATTAACCTTCACTTTCATTTGCAGGTCTTTGTCGCCTGCAGTTTTGCATGTCTATGAAAATACTTTGACCATGTCAGAAAGTCCATAGAAGTTGTCTGTTCTAAGATTATACCGAGCTGGGTCGAAAAGGTGGGTATTAGAATATGTTGTTGGGGACACACACACACACACACACACCACTGCACCACATTTTAATCATTCACGTGACCAAACAAAACTTCTTGCATGGAATCATATGGTGTATTGGGTTGTGAATTTAATTCTGACAAATCCCAAATTCTGAGACAAACTGGGTGACTTTGGAGAAATTGAGTGATCCATGTGATGGTCACCTCTAGACTTGATTACTGTAACTTGCTCTACGTGGGGCTGCCCTTGAAGCTGACCCAGAAACGGGGTCCTTGCCATGGGATCACATTCATCCAGTGCTTTACCAACTGCACTGGCTCCTGGTGGACTACAGGGTCAGGTTTAAGGTGCTGGTTTTGACCTTTAAAGCCCTATGCAGCCTAGGACCCTCGTACCTAAGGGACCACCTCTCCTGGTATGCCCCGTGGAGGACCTTACAAGTCCATAAATAGCAACACTTTGGAGGTCCCGAGCCTCAAGGAGGTTAGATTGGTTTCAATTAGAGCCAGGGCCTTTTCAGCACTGGCCCCAACTTGGTGGAACACTCTGTCACAAGAGACCAGGGCCCTGTGGGATTTGACATCTTTCTGCAGGGCCTGCAAGACAGAGCTGTTCTGCCTGGCCTTTGGCTTAGACTCACTGTGACCCCTTATATGGGATTTGGTATATAAATTTTCCCTTGGTTTTTTTGCTGGCCCATGTAGGACCAGCATGGATAACTGGTTCAGGTGAATATCTGATGTTTCCTCCCTTTATCGTCTTGATTTATGAGTTACTACTAAAATGAGGCTCCATTTTAAGCTGCATTTTAAGCCATATTTTAATTAACTGTTTGTTTGTTGTTGTTGTTTTCTATTACGTTTTATTGTAATTTATATTTGGTATTAGCCTCCCTGAGCCCGGCCCTGGCTGGGGAGGGTGGGATATAAATAAAAGTATTATTATTATTATTATTATTATTATTATTATTATTATTATTATTCCAAGATGAATCAAATGCACTTCAAGGCGTCTGCAACTCACTAAATCTGCTAGCTAAACTTCTGGGCCGCCTTGAAACTGCAGCAGTCCAGAGAACTCAAGACTGTTTCTTTAAAATTGTTACGTATGCCCAAGCTCTCCATATAATGAAAACACCACAAGAGAAGATGAGAAAGAAGGGGGGTTTAGTTTTGGGACTGACAGCTTTAATTTTCCACCAGGAAATATTCATACATGGTATTTTCAAATAAAAACACTGAACAAATCTCTTTACTTCCAAACTTTTAAAGAGTTCCCTTGCTTGTGCATGCACACCACACACACAGCAGCTGTCTGTCTGAAATTTGGCAGGCTTCATCTGCACAGAAAACATCCATTTCAGCCAAGTCTTACCTTGGCTCTTTTCCTGAGGGGTGGCATCAATCGCCTGCCAGCCATCAAAGCCCTTTGGTAAGTCCGGCCTTTTCATCCAGACATCGTTCCAGACGTGGAAGTTCCTGTATTCAGTCAGGTTTCAGAATTAAAATCAAAAATTATCTTCAGCTATACTTCCATGATCAAACAGATATTAGAATTAGACGGTATAGGAAGGCATAAATAGTAACTGGCCATTGATTTAACAACTCAGTGTAATCTGCAGAGAATGCTAGCTTATGAATTTCTAGGCATCTCAATATATGAAACTAGACCAAGGATGCGGTGGAGAGGATCATATTAAATGAAATAAGGGTTAGGCTCTCAACTTCCTCCTTACAACTATTTTTTCCCTATGTGTGGGAATTTCAGAAAGAGGTAGTAATCTGTAGCGATGATTACCAAATCGAGTCTGTTGTCAGATTCTCCATTTTCCCTCCGTTTTCATTCAAGTAAATGTCAACTTTAAGATTTTCCTCTGTGTCGTGAGCTGAAGCAAAATTGGTCACGCTCCTGGCTGGAATCCCCAGGCTGCGCATAACTGAAATACAGAGAAGGATGTCGGCTCAAGATTCAGTTGGCTCCCTTCAGCCACACTCAACACCTATTATAGAGTATTTAATCAGGGGGAATATTCCAAGGGACAAGAATGAGCTCAGTTCCCAGAAGGAGATAGGAGGTTGGGCTGGAATAGGAGGGCAAATGGTGCCGTGATCTCAATTGTGCAGTTGTACAACAGTTTGAAGACCCACAAAGGTCTTCCTTTCTGCTGTTGGGCACTGGGGAGGGAGTTGGCAAGAGTGGCTTCCCTGCTTGTTTAGTGGCCCATCTTATTTCATTGTTTGTTGCCCACCAGGTCTGTGGAGCTGGCAGCAGGTGGAGTTGGCAGCAGGAACCACCATGAAGGGAAGGACAGGGAGAGATGTGTGTGTATTTGAGTGAGAAGCAGAGACGCTTGTGTGTCTCTGACCTGCACGTGTGCAGCAAGTGAGTCTGTGTGCAAGAGAGTTAGCAATGTATATTTTTCCTGGTACAAGGGAATGATCCCCTTTGACCTCTACAATCAGGACAAGTGAGACATAGCTGACTTCTCACAGAAAGTATGAGATAGTCCTTGGGGTAATGGAACAGTAGTAATGGTACACTACATGCAGTTCCCCTCACAGCAGCCATGTTGTGGCACAACCTGGCAGCCATTTTGTGACTGGCGCCCACAGCACTTCCTCAAAATTTGAAATGTGCCCACTGGGGTCCAAAAGGTGGGCGACCCCTGACCTAGTGCAACACCCCAAGATATTAGTGGAGAGCCTGCAAGCTTGGTTTGAGGGAAACAGCCCCACTCTTATTTCCCAGCTCATTGTATTCTATCCATCAAAAGCAGGCTGCTCGTGAAGATGGAGGATTTGCTTAGTTGAATTCCTTCCAAGATGCATGCCTCACCTGTGGTAAGCACTCCAGAAAAAACCCAGCACTGACCATACAAGACACTTTTTTTGGTCCTGTAATACTGCTGCAAAATGGGGGCACTTCCTGTCCAGGCTAGAGGTGGCGTACCACCAGTATATTTCCCTGACCAGCTTGCAAACACCACTCCACGATCATCCTCGGAGTTAACCTAAAAAACAAACAAAGATAGCAGAACCATACAGCAAAACTCCTAAATGGCTTTGTTTACCTGAAGGAGCATCTCCACCCCCATTGTTCAGCCCAGACACTGAGGTCCAGCTCCGAGGGTCTTCTGGCAGTTGCCTCCCTGCGAGAAGTGAGGTTACAGGGCCTTCTTGGTGGTGGCACCCGCCTTGTGGAACGCCCTCCCATCAGATGCCAAGGAAATAAACTATCTGACTTTTAGAAGACATCTGAAGTTTTTAACGTTTGATGTTGTGTTTTAATTTGCTGGAAGCCGTGCAGTGGAAGTGATATACAATGAAATGGGGGGAAAATGTTTAAAATAACATTTGTTGAAAAACCAGAAGCTTTTCTACTAGGAATTACAGGTTCTGACATTTCCAAAGACCAGAAAAGACTGTTTATATATGTGACAACAGCTGCAAGGATACTACTAGTCCAAAGATGGAAAGAACCAGCAGTCCCAACTAGGGAAGAATGGCAAGCCAAACTGCTGGACTATGCCGAAATGGCAAAACTGACTGGGAGACTCAGGAATCAAGAAGATAACGACTTTAAAAAAGAACTGGGAAAATTCATAACTTACTTAGGAGACCATTGTAAACAAATAAAAACATTGGCTGGACTTTAAAAATGACTTGCAAAGAAATGAAAGACATGGGTAATTTAGAGAGATGAAAACTGTGGAGAACGTAATGATATTTAGCTTTAAAAAAATTATTTTAAGGACCCATGCAGGGGGATGGGGGAAGCCACGAGATTCAGAGAATCTCATATATGGATATGTTCAGAGTTTTTTTTCCTTTTTATTATTTTAAATTTGTTCTTGTGAAAACCAATAACAAATATTTCCAATAAAGAAAAAAGAGGGGGAAAGCAAGCCCTGCAGAGTGGCTGGGTCAAACCAGTCAGATGGGCGACATAAATATTTATTATTAATTAATTAATTAAATTTCTACCACTGAGCTATGGCTCTGGAAGGCCATACACTCCCTATCGCTGTATTATGCTATGGCCGCGACAGGTGTACAGGGCATGATCTGAAGCTATTGGGTAAGATTTCTTGTCCTAACCCCAAAGAATCCAATCTTGAGTTAAAAGATACATTTCAGGACTTACCAATGCTGACATGGCCCTGGAGATGATCACGGGATCTTTCTTCGCCTTTGGTTTGAGCTGGCTTTTGTCCAGAAGGTACATGCAACAGTCCAAAACATCTTCCTCAAACTGTTTTGAGACAGAAAGCAAAGTCTTACATTTAAGCTGCGCACCGCAGGAAAAACAAACTAACAAACAAGCCTTCCTTCAATTAACACAGCATAAAACTGTTGCTGAGATGTCAATATGTCATATGCAAACTTCAAATGAATTCAATGCTTGCGAAATGTGCGGTGTTGACCCGCAGAAGGAAAAATGGGGCTGTCTCCTAAATCATTGCTGAACGATCTTTAATCGGCAGCCTTGACAGAGAATGGCAGTGTCTGGTGACAGACAGGTCATGCATCCACAGCAGTGACCACAGGTGAAATGACTGCTGGGAGGAGTACAGAGAGAAGAAATGCCATGTTGCATCTGTAGCTGTTAAACCATTGCTTTCATCTGCCCCAGCTGCAACGAAACATGTCTCTCCCGTATCGGTCTCTATAGCCACACCAGGTGCTATAACTCTCCAATGGTTTGACTTCACCCCCAAAGGCCATTGGGGACTGAGGGCTCTTCTTGGATTTTTTAAGCATTAAAAAATAATAATTGCCCGGACATTTTGCAGATTCACCGAAAATTTGCCTGGACACCATTTTGCAGCCAGATTCCTGGGAAAACCCAGACATACGTCAGTCCTACACAAAGGTGTACTCCTCCATTGTCTCTTAAGGCAGACGGATGCCAACAAATACCTACATAAAGCATTTGAGACACACAACATCTATGAATGTAGAAAGGGGTCTTCTTTTTTCCATGTACAAAATCTAGCAGTGCATCACACAAATTCTGCCTCTAAAGGCTTTTGAAAAGCCTGCTGAGAATTGTTGGGTGTATGTCAATATGGTACTGCCCTCTGCTGGTAGGAATACAATCTGTTTAAATGCAAATTTTCAGAGTTGCAAAGTTGCAAAGGGACCCTAAGGGTCATCTAGTCCAACCCCCTGCAATTCAGTAATCTCAACATGCGGCCCCCCATCCAACTGACATGGTATTGTGTAGATGTGGTACAAAAGCAGACACTGGTGAGTGTCAGAGGCCAAAACCTATTGTTTACCCTCAACACATCCTCTATTGTTCCCATTGGCAGGGCATAATAATAATAATAATAACAACAAGAACAGTAATACAGTGGTACCTGCTGTTACAGATGCTTCAGGTTACAGACTCCGCTAACCCAGAAATAGTACCTCGGGTTAAGAACTTTACCTCAGAATGAGAACAGAAATCGCGCGGCGGCAGGAGGCCCCATTAGCTAAAGTGGTACCTCAGGTTAAGAACAGTTTCAGGTTAAGAACGGACCTCCAGAACAAATTAAGTTCTTAACCCGAGGTACCACTGTAATAAATAATAATAATAATAATAATAATAATAATAATAATAATAATAATAGTTGCTGTTCTATCAACAATGCCGAGGCGTAATTTCTCTGAGCTGCATACAAAATTGTAAGTTGCTCAGGGGGTCAGGGGATGCTGAACAAATGTTGGGAGGAAAAACAGAAAACGGGTTGGTGGGGTTGGAATGAAATATCCTGAAGAGAGGCATGGCTCCTCACTGTCTGCAACACTGAGCAAGAGCACTCCAAAATGCTGTTTTGTTGCTGCAGGCTTCTCTAATAGAGGACTTAGGTTTTTGAGTGCCTGGAAGTAACTTGGGGCTATCCTAAAAACAGGGGCGTCGTGACACCCGGGCGTCGTGACACCCAGGGCAGGGCGTCGCTACATAGGGCGCATGTGCGGCATTGCTACGTACGACGCATGCAGCATATGTAGCGACACCGCACATGCGCTGCACATAGCGGTTTGCCGGCGACGCCGCTCCAGCGCCATATGGATGGTGCCGGAATCCCTCCGTTGCCACTACAGCCGCGAATGGAGGTTCCTCTACTTGCAGCTGTAGTGGCAACAGAGGGATCCCACCGCTGTTCGTACGGCGCTCGTGCGGCGCCGGCAGCAAACCGCTATGTACAGCACATGTGTAGCGTTATTATGGTGCACACGTGCAATGCCGTACATGCGCTGTACATAGCGGTTTGTCGCTGGCGCCAGGATCCTCTGCTCGCGACTGTTGTAATTTAGATATTATATTTTATGCGAGGAATCATTGGGAAACTTGTTAAGTTGTGGGTGAACATATCAGACGACACAGCGATTCTTCAAACAGCTCTTGTTTATTCACAGGCCAGAACAGAACAGAACTGAAGGGTTCAGCCAGCCTGCTTATATAGTGCTCCACTACAACGCAACTGTAACACTTTCTGTAACTATCCAATCACTGAACATCACTTTCAATCCCTTATTTGCATATGTGGACCTGAGTGAAAACTATCTACAGTATCCCCCTGCTGGCCCAGGGTGAGAACTTCAGTACATAACACAACTGCAACAAGTGAAGATGTCCTTTCCCCCCTCCCCATGACCCTACTCCTGAAATTTCTCTCCTCCCATCTCAAAAAAACAAACAACCCCAAGCCTAAACAGGATTCCAAGGCTGCTGTTTGTGGTTGCTGGAACCTCACGCAGAAATTGCAACCTGCTTACACCCAGACAGAAAGAGAAACATGCGAGTCTTTACCTGCCCAAAATTCCAAGGTCTTCCACGTATCATTTTTGTTGATCCAACGTAGAGATAGCCGGTGTCGTTGAGCACGTACTCGCCTCTTTCAGCATCACCAGGCATGAAGACAGAATCCGCTAAAGAAAATATGTGAGTGTGTTAATTCTTTTTTTCAGGAAGTCTAACTGGGGAGAAACTGGGCAAACGACATACTTGCGGCTTTCAGGCAGTAAGAAATTGATGGATAGACAGATAAGAACACTGATGGGCTCAAAACTATCAATTTGCGTTCTGGCTTTCCAGTCCCAGCTATGGATCCCATCCACATTAACAAAATGGCCCGCTATATACAGTGCTGCCTCGCAAGACGAAATTAATCCGTTCCGTGAGTCTCTTCGTATAGCGGTTTTTTCGTCTTGCGAAGCAAGCCCATTGACAGCTTAGCGGATTAGCGCTATTAGCGGTTTAGCGGCTTTTAGCGGCTTATCAGCTTAGCGGATCAGCTGATAAGCGGCTTAGCTGCTTAGAAAAAGGGGGGAAAGGGGGAAAAAACCGCAGGAACTCACAAGACGTTTTCGCCTTGCGAAGCAAGCCCATAGGGAAATTCGTTTTGCGAATCGCCTCCAAAATGGAAAACCCTTTCGTCTAGCGGGTTTTCCGTCTTGCGAGGCGTTCGTCTTGCGGGGCACCACTGTATATTTGTTTTTCTCATTATAAAGTATGTTCAGTGCTTTTGGGGGGGGATACTCAACAGTATGAAGTACCAACATGTTTTTCTAGAAGAAAAGCATTGAATAACAAAGATAAAGGACCCCTGGACAGTTAAGTCCAGGCAAAGGCGACTCTGGGCTTGCGGCTCTCATCTCACTTTCAGGCCAAGGGAGCCGGCGTTTGTCCACAGACAGCTTTCCGGGTCATGTGGCCAGTATGACTAAACCGCTTCTGGAGCAACGGGACACTGTGACAGAAACCAGAATGCACGGAAATGCCATTTACTTTCCCGTCGCAGCGGTACCTATTCATCTACTTGCACTGGCATGCTTTTGAACTGCTAGGTTGGCAGGAGCTGGGACAGAGCAGCGGGAGCTCACCTCGTCGCGTGGATCTGAACCGCTGACCTCCAGATTAGCAAGCCCAAGAGGCTCAGTGAATAAACCTCTTCTTGAATCAGATATAAAATTTGACTCTTTTTTTCCTTTACTTTCCCCTCTTTTTTTGCCCTTAACTTAGCTGGTTCTATTTTTAACTTTTAGAAGTCCTCTGTCTTGGACTGATGAAGACATACACGGAGAGATGACAGGGGGAATAATGAGGGGCTCAGTGTGGGAAACAGAGAAAAAGGGATCTCCCAGGGTGGGAGGCTGGGGGAAGAAACAGAAGTTCCCAGGTGAGAGCTGGGAAAGGTCTACTTTTCTGTATATGGATAAATGATATTGGGATAGTTAGTTAGTTAGTTACAGTCATACCTTGGGTTACAGACACTTAAGGTTTTTTTGTGTGTTGCGGACCACCCTAACCCGGAAGTACCGGAATGGGTTACTTCCGGGTATCGGTGGTCACGCATATGCAGAAGCGCTAAATTGTGCTTTGCGCATGCGCAGACGTGCCGAATTGCAATCCGTATGTGCGCAGATGCGCCGCTGCAGGTTGTGGACACTGCGGGTTGCGGATGTGCATCCTGCACGGATCACGTTCGCAACCTGAGCGTCCACTGTACAGTGGTACCTCAGGTTAAGAACTTAATTCGTTCTGGAAGTCTGTTCTTAACCTGAAACTATTCTTAACCTTAAGCACCAGTTTAGCTAATGGGGCCTCCCGCTGCTGCACGATTTCTGTTCTCATCCTGAAGCAAAGTTATTAACCCAAGGTACTATTTCTGGGTTAGCGGAGTCTGTAACCTGAAGCGTATGTAACCCGAGGTACCACTGTAGTTCCTTTCTTTTCTTTCTTTCTTTCTTTCTTTCTTTCTTTCTTTCTTTCTTTCCTTCCTTCCTTCCTTCCTTCCTTCCTTCCTTCCTTCCTTTCCTTCCTTCCTTCCTTCCTTCCTTCCTTCCTTCCTTCCTTCCTTCCTTCCTTCTCTTTCTTTCTTTCTTTCTTTCTTTCTTTCTTTCTTTCATCCTTTGCCTCTTTATTTTTTGGTTTTTTATCTTTCTTTCTCTTGTTTCGGCTTTTCTGTATCTTTCCCCCTTTTTAAAGATTTGTTTGGCTTTTATTGCACCTCACGTTGAAAACTTTCAATAAAAATATTTACCAAAAAAGAAAAGGAAAAAAGAATCTGCCACGGCTGGATTCACTCCTCCATGGCTCAGGGAGAGGCTGCCTAGCTCACTCCTGTGTGCACACAAGGGACATTGCTTTTCTCCAGAAACAGCTCCCATCTGGGTAAGGGCTGAGCCTTAGTTTGACCAGAGCTTTTTTCCCTCAGCCGGAACTCTCTGGAACTCAGTTCCGGCCCCTCTCAGGTGGGCGCCATTGCCATTATAACAAGGGAAGGGTTCATGGTGAATTCTGGCACCTCTTTTTGTAGAAAAACAGCACTGAGTTTGAGAGTGGACGAATGGGAGCATGCACACCAGAAAGGGGAAAATATTGTTGCTTTTCAGAACTACTTCTGCCAACTGTTGTGCCTGGTGAAAGCATGACCCTTTTATGGTGGTTTAACCTGAGGTACATTTGGCTGCAAAGCAGACAGCCAATAAAACAGATCGCATCCCCAGTAGCAATTATGCCATTTATACCCGCCCCCTACTACTGGCTCTGTTCATTCACAAGCACAATATTTTCAAACAAATTATTGGAACAGAGCGGTTGTTATCCACTCATCCCAAGAGAACGCCAAATAAAACTCTTGTCTCCACAGCATTCAAAGCAGATGGGTGCTGGGAAATGTAGTTTCTTAATGGTTCTAGGAATTGTAGCTCTGTGAGGGGAAAACTACAACTCCCAAGATTCCATGAGAGACTTCATGTGTTTTAAATGTCCCACAGGCAGGCTTTTATGGGCAATTTTTCAGTGTGTTGAAATGTACCCCTGCTTACGTTTAAACAGGGTTGCAATAATTATACTGTGAGCAGCAACAGAAGGAAGTTTCATAACCTGATGACCTCATTAAAAAATATCATACACCTCATAGAATCTCTGCAAAACCAGCTTTCGTTGCATTTATGAGGAAAAGAGCTAAACAAGAGACACATTTTTTAAAGTTAACCTTATATTATAGCAATATGAATTAAATCTCATTAGGTCACACGAATTACCTTCGCACCAGGGATTGAACAAAACGTAGACACATTTTTTATCAGGAGTATAAACGTTAGGTCCCGTGATCACATTTAGAAGATATTTTCCAATAATTGCATCTGCTGGACTGGTTACAGCTATGCGGCACTAAGAAAACACAAGAACATCATAGGGCTATAATAGTGTACATGATAATTAGGTATCCCCATTACTCCATTTAAATGTGAACACACCCTAGTCCAGATGGTCTAGTGTCTTAGTTATTAAACAACCAGCTTCCAGAAAACATGGAACAAGCAAAACTAACATTAAAAACATCTGCCCAATTTATTTATTTCATAAAATTCACACACCAATTGATTGTAAAACAAACAAAAACAAAAACACCTCAAAGCGGTTTACAAAAATATTCTGGTTAAAGAGAGAAGAAATTCTTCTACTGAACCTCTTCTACTGGAAATGCAAATAATGGAAGTTGGAAAGTAGGAAGGCAGAATTCTGCATCAATTACTTGGGAATGCACCCCAAAACAGGCGATTTTGTGGGATGGATTTTTTGTGGGACAGAGGAAATGCACTTGGATGTTTTGTACAAATATCAACACCAGGGGTCAGCAACCTTTTTTAGCCATGGGCCGTTCCACCATCCCTCAGACCATGTCGGGGGCAGGACTATATATATATATATTTTTTTTGGGGGGGGGGAGAATGGACGAATTCCTATGCCCCACAAATAACCCAGAGATGCATTTTAAATAAAAGGACACATTCTACTCATGTAAAAACATGTGGATTCCCGGAGCACCCGCGGGCCGGATTAAGAAAGCAATTGAGCCGCATCTGGCCCCCGAGCCTTAGGTTGCCTACCACTGATCTACTGCTAAGCATTCCCCTGCATCGAGGTTCCTTGAACGTTTCAAAAGAAAGACTGATAAGAAGTCTAGTACAGAATATGCAGTACATTTTTTCGGGGGGGGGGGGACACAGGGGTACACGTACCCCTAAACATTTTGTGAATCTAATGGGAGAAGAAACTAAAAATTTTAAAAAAATTGATTCTTCTCTAGCACGGTGAATCGTCAGTTCCGTTGCTACCCCTGATGGCGGCCTCATTTCCTGTCACAGTGTTTCCTGAGCCTCAGACGGAAGCGGGCGTTTAACATGTGAAGCAGTGTGGAATGTGGATGTGTGGTGTTTTACTGATGAAAGTTTGGCCTCTCTGAGGGACAGTATTTCAATACGAGTAGGAAAATTACTATTTTTGAAAAGACGACATCTGGCAACGGATACCAACAGCAAGCAGAGGGATCAGGAAAATGTTAGACACAACCTCATGCTAATGCAGAAGTTACTGAGAGCTGTCAGCTGTGTAATATGAGGTAATGCATGTTCTTTGTACTTTTGTCCATCTATTGTATTTATTTCCCCTGATTTGAACTATAAAATGGTGATTATCTTGAGTCAAAATGAGAGTACCCCTGAACATTTTTTAAGAAAAACAACAACTGTGAGTATATGCAATACCACGCCTGTGGTAACAGTTAACAAATGAAGTGGTTTACAGTAATTTAGGATAGCAACAGTAGACTTCCGGGTTGGCGCCATCGCCGAATGGCGGGCTCCCTCCGTGCTCCGGAGGGAGCCGGCTCGGCAGGGGCTGGGTTCTACCGCGCCGGCGACGCGGGGACCCGCAAAAACCATGGGCACGGAGCCCCATGGACATGGTGACTCGGCTGGCACCTTTGAGCCCCCCCGGCCCGCGAAAGAGCCTTTTTAAAGGCTTCGGAGCGGGCACCTGGGGGGGGTGGTGCTTTGAGTCCGCCGCTTCCCCTGCCGAGCGAAGCCGCATGCCATTCGGTGGAGAGCGCTGGCTTCTTCCATTGAAAATTTGGATCCAAAAGAACAACCCGTGAGTAATTGGAATATGGATTAAAAAGAGGGATAAATTTTTAAAATCCGGAGCGAGCGGGGGGGGTATAAAAAGGAAGTCATCCCCCCCCCAATTGTAGAAGAGCCAAAACAAAGGACTTAACAACTAAGATCGAGAGTGACCTTATCTTGATGAATTAGTGACTTTGCGAGGGAAAAATATAAGATTGAGCTGGAGGAGAAAAGTGGAATTTGAACTAAAAAGCAACCCCCCCCCCCGGAATCCCGGGAGCGACTGGTGAAAATGCCTGGGGAAGAGAAACAGAGGTTTTGACAGCTGTCAAAGAGCTGTCAAAACGGAAGAACAAAACAGAGACTTTGTTATGAGGACTTTGCCGGTTACATTGGTTATAAATTGGATATAAAATGTTTCAAATAAGGATCAACAAGCTACTTGGTTTGGTGGATGTGATCTGGAAGGGAACTCAGTTACTGAAATCCATCTAGAGGAGCTGAGGGATATTGCAAGTGTTTTTGATGGAAATTTGAACAGTTGAACAGAACTTTTTATCTCCTGGGAAACTGCAGAAATGGAACATTATTTTGTCTACAGAGGTCTACACACTACAGAAAACAATGGATGTAAATGAAAGGGACATGACGCAATGTTTTGCTCCTGAATAACAAGCCTCTGCAGAGAAACTAGAAACTTTTGGAAATAGAACATTTCGGCAGAAGAGCAGGGAAAAAGCAAAAAATAAAAAGGAGGAGTGTGATTAATAAGAATAATGAAATAACAAGATCTGGACAGAACTGGAAGTGGGAACATTTGGGACATTCAGATTTGACAAGCTTACAGAAATAAAATTGGAGTTTTTTGCTCCTGGATATAAAAATCTGGATAGAAGAAATGGGCCCCTTTTTGAGATAGACTCCTTCTACGATTGGACACTCGAATTTAAAAATGACTGGTAAAGGACTAGAGAGGTCTGGGTTTAGTGAGATGTGGGAACCCCAGGAAGATATCAGATGTCGAGGGATATTGAGAACGCAACCGGGAAAGGGGGGAGGGAAATCTGGAATCCAAAGGGTGCAAAACTATTTTTTATCTTGTTTATTTTTATCTGCATTATTCTTGAAGGGGGGGGACTCGTGGAAGGGAATTAGGTCGATCTTAGGGGATGGGAATTTTCGAAAAATTGGGTTATTGACGATAAGTGTAATTTGGGGATAAGAATTTGTTGAATTGATTTGTTAAACTGGAAGACAAGAGGGGGAGGGGAGGGGAGGGGAAGTCCTGGTTATTGGAAAAAGATTATAAATTGGATTTAATTTGTTTTAAATTGGAAAACTTTAATAAAAATTATTTTAAAAAAAAAAGGATAGCAACAGTAAACGGGTTAACATTAGCTGTTTTTTATGGTTGCGTTTATATTTGTAAGCTGCTTTGAACAGCTCCTTCAGGGAGGGAAGAGCAGAAAACTATCACTTTCCACGATCAATTGCACCAGCCGTTTTAGCAGCCACATGGCCCTGAGTGCTCATTGGAAGGACAGATCCTGAAGCTGAGGCTCCAATACTTTGGCCACCTCATGAGAAGAGAAGACTCCCTGAGAAAGACCCTGATGCTGGGAAAGATGGAGGGCACAAGGAGAAGGGGACGACAGAGGACCAGATGGTTGGACAGTGTTCTCGAAGCTACCAGCATGAGTTTGACCAAACTGCGGGAGGCAGTGGAAGACAGGAGTGCCTGGCATGCTCTGGTCCATGGGGTCACAAAGAGTCGGACATGACTAAATGACTAAACAACAACAACCCTCTTGTCACAATGCTTGCCAAGGACCCTGTCCCTCCATAACAGAAAGGTAGTTGAGACATCCCGCATCTGAGGGGATGGGATACAGGTCCACCTATTTATCTTCTGTAAGACAGAACAGCTCTTAATTTCCATGTATCTTCAGACTAAGTATTGAAGTATTGAAACAAGTGGGGACTTCCGGGTTAGCGCCATCGTTTAATGGCGGATTCCCTCCGAGCTCTGGAGGGAATCGGCTCTGCAGGATCGGGTCTTGTCCGCGGCGGCGACGTGGAGACCCCTAAAAATCACAGGCACGGATGCCTGTGAACTTGGTGACTTGGCGGGCACCATTTGCGCCCCCCCAAACCGTGAAGGAGCCTTTTTAAAGGCTTCGGAAAGGGGACGGGGTGCGGCGCGGTGCTGTGAGTTCTCTGCTCCTCCTGCAGAGTGAAGCCGCAAGCCATTGACGGAGAGCGCTGACTTTTTCCTTGGAACGATTGGATTCTAAAGTAAAAAACCCGTGAGTAATATGGAATTTGGAATCTAAAGAAAAAATCCTTTTTGAATCAGGAACGAGCGGGGAAGGGTTAAAAAGGAAGTCTGCCCCCCCCCTCTTCGTAGATAACTTAAAGCAAAGAACTTGCCATCTAAGGTCGAGAGGACCTTTTTAAAAGACTTTAACCCTCACGCTTTGACATTATAAGAAATTTTACCGGAGGATAAAAGATTAATTGTGGGAGCTGAAGTTTCACCCCCCCCGGACCCGGGAGTGTCCCGCGAGAGAGCCTGCTGATGAAGTATTGAGGACTTTGACAGCTGTCAAATTGGCTGTCAGAGGGAAAAAGATAACTTTGTGTCTGTTTGCTTTTGCTGGTTATACTTGTTACAATTTGTTGAAAATAAGGAAGGACTGTTACAATAAATTGGCTATTGGACTTGAGCTGAAAAACATTAACAAACTAAAATCCCCCTAGAGGGGGTTTAGGACATTACAACAATGGCTGGAGATGGGAGACTTCAGACTGAATTGGAAAGAACATTTGTTCTCTTGGGAAAATTACAAGGGGAAATTGATGTTTTGGCTACAAGTGTTACAACTCTGGTCTCAGCAGCAAACAATGTAGTTGAAGTTGATAAAGACTTGGAGCATGGAGCTTATACAATTGATCAAATAGGGAAACTTGAATGTTTTGAGAATATGGAAGAGGAGATATGTGCTGTTTCTGAAGAGAAGGAAGGAGGACCTGTAACCTCCCAGATGTCAAATGAGAGCTGTAATTTGTGGCCTAACATGAAGGCAATAAAGGAGAATAACAAATTGAAGCGGAAAGCCTGGTCTGAATTGGTGAGCCTGAAACTGAGAGATACCCTTTTGTGGAGTTCTGAAGACAGAAGGATTACAAATTTGATCAAGGCGGAAATCGGAGCTTTGGGGACATTTGGACTTGAAAGGTGTATGTCGGGGTATCTTATAGGTTCTCTTTTTAAGTATGGAGGGCTGGCTGGGAAAAACACGGATCCTGATGGGCCGAAGCCTTTCCGAAATCTGGTGTTTAACATTAAGGACTATCAAAAAGGCCGGCAGAGAGGAACTGAAAGAGATTTAAAAGCCTCGGATGTGAGATCTCCAGGCTAGACAAGATATTGAATTGATGAACACTTGTTGGGGACGGTAACCGGGAAAGGGGTGGGTGGAGTCTGGGAATCCAAAGGGTATATAATTATAACTTGTTTTATTTTTATTCTGCTTTGTTACTTGTTTGGAACTGGGGAAAGCCGTGGAAGGGAAATTTTGGTCGACTTTAGGAAAAATGATGAAGAATGAGTAATGATGTTTAAGTATTTGATGTTTAAATTTGGATATAAGGATCTGCTGTATTGATAATTTAAATTGGAATACAAGAAGGGGAGGTGAGAGGAGGTCTGAGAAATAAGTTAACGGAAATAAGTAATGGTAATTGTATCTGTTTTAATTTTGTATTTTTGTATTTTTGTTATTTTTTTTTCTTTTTTCTTTTCTTTTTGTTTTTATATTAATTGTGAAAAACTTAATAAATATATTTTTTTAAAAAAAGTATTGAAACAAGTGGTGTAGCGTGGGTTCTCGGTTCCCGGGGTGCACGTGCGTGTGCCGGCAGTGGAGGTGCCAGCCCAAACCTTCACCACAAACTGAGCCAGCAGAGAGTGAGGCAAGGGGAGGGAGAAAGAGGTTTGCAGCTGCCCTACTATGAGGGCAGACATGAGGACTCTGGAGCCCGTTTGCGGAGGAGGAGGCAGTACAATACAATACAAATCTTTATTACGGTCCTAGACCAGCATTAAAGGGTGGGATACAGTCATTTACAATCTGAAAAGCGTTTTGGAAAGCTAAAAGGTATCAAAACAGAAGGTGAGAAGAATTTAAAAGAAGGGATAGGAGCATTGGGTGAGTGTAGGAGAGCATCAAAGGTTGATACAGTGAGGGGGGGAAGTATTTGATCCCCTGCTAAATTTGCCCATTTGTCTTCTGGGTTTCTGGGGTTTTTCTTGTTGTTATTCTGTCTCTCACAGCTACAATAAACCTACCATTAAAATTCTGGACTGGTCATTTCTTTGTCAGAGGGCAAATGGGCAAATTTAGCAGGGGATCAAATACTCCCCCCCCCCACTGTATATAAAAGACTATCAATTTACACTCTGATATGTTCATTAAATCTGGTTTGTGGCACAGGTCATCCTCCAACGATACTCCTTCTTCCTCCTTCTCAGCCAGCCCAGGGACGGGGTGCATGCAAGCATCCCATTGCTGGCCTTGGGGGTAAGGAGGTGCCGCTGGTGCCCCAGCCCTGAAGGCCCAGCCTGCGTGCCACACCTGGTTGTGCCCTCTGCATCCTTTACAAAATCTGTGTCCAGGGCCACGGCCCCCTGGCCCTTCCCACTCTATTCCCCTGATTAAAACTTGCATGGTGACAGTGGTAAAGGTAAAGGGACCCCTGACCGTTAGGTCCAATCGCGACCGACTCTAGGGTTGCAGTGCTCATCTCGCTTTATTGGCCGAGGGAGCCAGATTGCAGCTTCCGGGTTATGTGGCCAGCATGACTAAGCGAACCAGAGCAGCGCACGGAAACGCCGTTTACCTTCCCGCCAGAGCGGTACCTATTGATCTACTTGCACTTTAATGTGCTTTCAAACTGCTAGGTTGGCAGGAGCAGGGACCAAGCAACGGGACCTCACCCCATCGCAGGGATTTGAACCGCCGACCTTCTGATTGGCAAGCCCTAGGCTCCGTGGTTTAACCCACAGCGCCACCTGCGTCCCTGGTAAATTACAGAAGGGACATCTCTCAGAAGTCCTACCACACATAGAAACAGCCCCCCCCCCCAAGTTGGAACGCAACTGAACTCAGTGTTCTTGATTACCTGGGTCCCTTGAGCACCCCTATATCACATTCTGGATATAATGAAGGGTATCACAAATAAAATACCGTAGTGAAAAGTCTTGACGTGAAATGACATCCACCCTGAAGAGCAATTTAAACCACCTTCTGTTTAGTAGCCATAAAATGTAAAAGGCCATTTCAGTTTAGGCTATTTCAAACATATGTACCTCCTTCCCATTTGTTTGACAAATCTTGGCACTCCAGGATCGATCTGTCTGTCCTGATCTTGCATTCATGGATAGAAGAGTCCCATTGGACTGCATTGGTTTTTCACCTGGAAGGACACAAATTCACAAAGAACAACATCAATAAATTCAAAAAAAGTGTCAGCAGCAAATATGACAATAGCCTTTGTTTTCAGGCCTCATCTCTGAAGCATTTTCTACTGTGCAGAGAAGGATGCTGAAGATGCAAAATAATTTTGCCAAGTGGCTTGTGTGTTTCCTCTAATACAACAGTCCCAAGAGATAAGCAATACATTGTATTCACAATCTCTTTACCACACAATTTGGCATCTGAGGTAGAATCACAAAACCCTCGATTAAACAAAGCATTCCTGTTTCTAATCCTTAGAAAATATGAAAGCTTAGCAGCGTGTGTTGTTCTTTCTGTACTCAAGGAGTAGCGTGGCTTCAAAGATTATGATGTTGTTACATTGCTAAAGCCAAGCAACTCTCAGTGTGATCAGTGCCTGGAAGAGATTTAGTTGAGATTCCCCTAGAAGACCCCTGGGATCCCTTCCAATCTATGATTCTATGGTAGTCTACCTGGAAGAGATTACCTGGGAAATCAGTGGAATAATAAACAACATGGATCTCAAGCTCTGGTTCCTCTCTTGAGTTCCATTTCTCTTCTCAACACATATAAAAATATCTACATTGGAAGCCATTCAGAAAACCAAACAAATACTTTCAAATTTTATCGAACTTGCCCACCATGTCTGCCTGACCCTGATAGCAGATTGTGGCATCTCTGAAGGACAAATGTCTGAATTACTCTGCTGTATTCCTAGACAACCTGGGATGAATCAAGCCATGTTTTGCTCGCTTACCAATTCTGAGCTGCAGTGTGACTTTGTCATTGTTGTTCAGCTCCCTGCTTAAAGTCAGCTTCAACTCAAAAGGCTGCCCACGTCTCACAATCAGGCTGCCATTGTTGTAGTCGCCGGTGTGATGGAGGCAGGTATTCGGCTCTCGGAGGAAATCGATTCCAGTAACCTTCAGCGGATCCCCTGGAAAAGATGGTAAAAAAGGCAATAATAAAACAACAACAACAACATATTTATACCCTGCCCATTTGGCTGGGTCTCCCCAGCCACTCTGGGCGGCTTCCAACAAAATATTTAAAATACAATAAAACACCAGACATTAAAAATTCCCTGTGCAGGCCTGCTGCGTTTCCATGCTGGGTACAAAGAAGGGATGCAGGTGTTAGACCACAGCGCCTCTTGGGCTTGCCGATCATAAGGTCGGGGGTTCGAATCCCTGCAACAGGGTAAGCTCCCATTGCTCTGTTCCAGCTCCTGCCCACATAGCGGTTCGAAAGCACGCCAGTGCAAGTAGATAAATAGGTACCACTGTGGCGGGAAGGTAAATGGTGTTTCTGTGCGCTCTGGTTTCCATCACTGTGTCCCATTGCGCCAGAAGCAGTTTAGTCATGCTGGCCACATGACCCAGAAAGCTGTCTGTGGACAAATGCTGGCTCCCTTGGCCTGAAAGCGAGATGATTGCCGCACCCCGTAGTTGCCTTTGACTGGACTTAACCATCGAGGGGGCCTTTACCTTTTGTAAGCTTATACATGTTGTAGCATTAACATTGCCTTTAAACTTCAGAAACCACCAAGCTGAATGAGACGCCAGCCTCCCCTAATACGCAGGCAAATGTGAAAACCATTGCTCTAAATAGCCTCGGCCCAGTATACCTGAAGGAGCATCTCCACCCATCGTTCAGGCTGAGGTCCACCTCTGAGGGCCTTCTGGCGGTACCCTCACTGCAAGAAGTGAGGTTACAGGGAAGCAGGCAGAGGGCCTTCTCAGTAGTGGCACCCACCCTGTGGAACGCCCTCCCATCAGATGTCAAGGAGATAAACAACTACCAGACTTTTAGAAGACATCTGAAGGCAGCCCTGTTTAGGGAAGCTTTTAATGTTTCATAGGTTATTGTATTTTAATATTCTGTTGGAAGCTGCCCAGAGTGGCTGGGGAAACCCAGCCAGATGGGCGGAGTATAAGTCATAAATTATTATTATTATTATTCCATCAGCCACAACCAGCAAAGCCAATTGTCAGGGATGGTGGGAGTTGTAGTCCTACAACATCTGTAAAGAACCACTTTGGCTCCTGTTCTGAAAGAGCTCATCCTCTGCCATTTTCTATTGAGAATCCTCCTCTCTTCACACCATTGGACAAAAAATTGACCCAGAACACCCCAGATTTTGGTTGTCTCTGCTGGAAGAGATACTACTTCCACTTATGCCAGCGTAGCAAGTGTGGCAAAGATTGGGCTGCCAATTTGGTGCCCCTTCTCTCTTTTCTTTACATATAGAAGGAAGTTGATTAGCTTATGCCTGATACCACCTTTATACCGTATTTGCCCGAATATAAGCCACACCCAAATATAAGCTGTACCTTTAAAATTCAAGGGGGCGGGGGAGAAAAAAAGACAATACCTGAATATAAGCCACTCCCTTAAAATTCTGCAGGCACTCAGACCCTTCCGTTTTACCGTAGTTCTGTTTTAGCAGCGATATCGTAAAAGCCCATTTTTGTAAGGTTGTGAATTTAAGTTTCATGTTGACGTTTCACGGTCAAATTTTTTGAAAAAGAAAATAAAACTAAGGCTTATATTCAGGCCAATACGGTAACATCACCACAGCTGAAGGAAAGCAGGAAATAATAAAGGTGCCCCAGAAATCTCCTCTATTCAAATGCCTACCGCAATTGTTTGCTCATTACAAAGTGGAGAAGTTCCTTTTAAAGGAAAAAAAAAAGGGGAATTAGTAAAGGCTTTCTTCTCTGTTAAGCAAACAAGAACAGGAAACAAGGGGTAATAATTTGGCATGGGGAAAATGTGTCCAAGATGAATTTATTCTCTATGGCTAGTCATGCATGATCCGCTCCTCAAAAACTGCGTACACTGTCAACACCAGGGAATTGTTTTCTACGTCAATGGACGATTAGCTTGCATTCTCCATGGGCAGATTCCAGGTGTGCTTTTGAGCCTCTCTTCATCTTTTGACGTGCATATGTGAAAGACAGGTTACTTCTACTCTAGCCCTTTTCTCTGGAATTGCCACAACCGGCTCCTAAACCTTTTACAGAGAATCCACACAATGTCATTGTGACATTTATAGTGTTTTCTGTGTTTCCCCCCTAATTCCCCCCTTCCAAAAAACCCTGATTTTATTTCTGCAATAAAACACAACAGTAGTTGAAAGTTTGTACAGGAAAGCACTATTGCAGTTTTGAAGAGCAACTGTGCCTTTAATTAAATGATTCCTGTTTGCTTTTTTGCTTTTTACTTGTCATGCATGCTCACAAAACCATTAAAAAACTATTAGTCATGCTGATAAGAAAATAGGACCTTTACCCTGTTTCCTTGATAGCACAAGGATGGAAAAACGAGGAAATCCCAACGAAAGAACAGTGGCAAGAAAAATTGATGAGCTACGCAGAGCTGGCTGCATTGACATACAAATTGTGGGACAAGGACAACTGTGACTTTAAGGAAGAATGGGAGCTTTTTACAAATTATCTAAAAAGACAACAAAATGAATTGGATTCCTTGGCAGGTTTTGAATAAACATACGCAAATTTATTGGTTGATAACATGGCAGATAGATAATGTAAGGATATGTATAATTTCATAACATGCAGAGAATAATATGTGCTGAGAAATCAGAGAGAGGCGCTGAGGGAAGTTTTTTGGGGGGAGGGAGGGTTTGAAGGAGAGAGGGGGAAAATAATGTATATATTTTGATAATTTGTTGTGTTGAAATTGCTAATAAAAACATTAGAAAAAGAAAATAGGACCTTTACTACATAATAATATATATGAACCCAGCGTGTGTTTTTTCTGGGGGACTGTGGGGGTACACATATCCCTAAACATTTTGTGAATCTAAGTTTGGCCTCATTGAGGGGCAGTATTTCAACATGAGTAGAAAAAGGAGAGTACACTTAAACAATTTTTTAGGGGAAAAAGCACTGCATGAACCTCACAGGCTTTTTAATGGGTCTGTTAGTTCTTGTAGAGCATATAGCATAGGGACACAAACTTAAAGGGCATTATACCCATGTTATCTGAAGATCAAAGAGCAGCACTCCAGCATTTATTAAACAATTATAGGTGTTGGCTCTAAATCTCAGGGGCTGATGTGCCCATAAATCCTCAGCAGTAAACTCATAAAGTCATTTCATTGCAGGTTGTGTTACCCAGGGCTATCAGATAGAAGCAAAGAGGAAGAAATCAATTCAAGGAGAACTAAACATCCTTTATGTACTTACCAGCTGCTTTGCTCATGGTTTCTCCTGGGCTTAGCTTCTATAAGATTTGCACAGGCAGGAGCGGCCGGTCCCACGTTTTTCTGACTGGGCTGAAGGAAGCTGCCTCCTATATATCAGGTTCTTTGAGGTGTTAGAATGCACATTGCAAGGAGGTGGGGCTAGGAAAGAGGAAATTGAAATGCAAGAACAACTTTCAAAGTTTGCAACGAGCATGAAACCATCCTAAGTAGCCGAAAATACATGTGCCAATTAATGCCGTGACAGGTGGCTTATCTGAAATCAAGTGAACATCACTCACATGCCTTGTCTTTTCATTCACAATTTGGATGAAATGGACTGTATCAAAATGGCCATCAGAAGAACTTTACTCCTTAAGGGAACATCGTTTCTCCCGTTAAGTCAAAGGTTTGGTCGACTTATTGGTTTAATCAACTGCTCTGGTCATGGATTTTAGTGGCGTCAGGATCAAGGACTCACTAAAACTCTATCATCCTTATCTGTAGCCAGCTGAGGCTGAAAGCAGAGGAAACCTGCACAGATATTTATTTAAGGTTGGCATTTTCAAATACAGAATATTTTATTCATTTATTAAGTTTGTTAGTTGTTTTGTCTTGCCCAGGGCAACCCAAAGTGACTTACAACCAAACAGACAAATGCCCCACGCATAGATACTTTAAAACCAGGAGGTGGTGGGAATAAAAATTAATTTCTTCTTCCCTGAGTAGTTCAAATTTCCTGCTCAACCCAAGCAAAATACAATGGGGTGGTAAAATCATGGTGTTGTTAAGCTTGACCCACTTCTCAGACCGATAAGAAACACAAGGGCTGCAATGATTACCTGAGTTTTATATGGTTTTCTTTGGAAGAGAGTTATGGAGGTTTATAGCAGTGTTAGAAGCTTAGATATATCATCTAGGCGCCAAATGGCTCCTTAAACCAGGGTTACAGTTGCCAAAATGGAATGCCTAGTTGCCATGTTTGGGCCAGATGGCTTGGAAGTTGTATTTTTCAATATGACTTTTGGGTTCCTGAAATTCATTCTGATTGTGTAGATAAAGTATCACAGATAGAATTCAAAAGGATGCGTTGCTAATGTGTGGAAGCAGTCAAGATCCAAGGATGTCCAGGCACGCGCCTCCAGATGGTGGAGACGTCGGGCACAATCCCAGCGCCTGGCGATCTTCACTTGGTTGCAAGTGGCTGAAAGCAAGATTCAAAATGTACTTGGTGAATTTCGAACCCTGTTGTTGTGGTGGTTTAGTCGTGTCTCACTCTTTGAGCGCTCCAGTTGGAGAGCAGCCTTTATCAGAGGTGTCGTGGAATTTGAAGACACTCAAACTCAGGACGAAAGGGAGAAACATGCTAAGAGGAAGGCACGCTTGGCAAACACTCACTGTGATCAACTCCCGCCCAGAAACCTATGTCCCTACTGTGGAAGGACGTGTGGATCCAGAACTGGCCTTCACAGTCACTTACGGACTCACTGTGAAAACCGTGTTTATGGAAGACAATCTTACTCGGCTATGTTGAGTGATCGCCAAAGAAGAAGAAGCAGCTCGTTTCTCTGCTGAGTGCTGAAAACAGGCAGCCCCTTTCTTAGCTCAGTGAGGAAACGCTGCAAACTCTTCTGGCCTGGCCAAGTTATTGTGTCATTTGTGTGCTTTGGTCTTTGGGGCTCACCCACCACTGGTATGCGGCCCCCACTTGCCCCTGAGAAAAAAAATCAAACAGATGTAACCATTAGTCTCCATGGAAGCACAACATTTGTCATTCCCCTTACAACAGGAGGATGTGCCTGGCTGAAGCCTTGCCAGCCAGATTGACCAACTTTAAGCAGCTCATCTGAAACCATTTTCTTTCTTTCTTTTTTGTATAATTTTTTTTTTCTATTTTACATTTTAGAATATTCATTTGAACAACCTTAAAATAGCAATGACTTCCCTTCTTCTCCTTCCATGGTTCAATTTGCATGCCATACAGTGGTACCTCGCAAGACGAATGCCTCGGAAGCCGAAAAACTCGCAAAACGAAAGGGTTTTTCGTTTTTTGAGTTGCTTCGCAAGACGGATTTCCCTATGGGCTTGCTTCGCAAGACGAAAACGTCTTGCAAGTTTGTTTCCTTTGTCTTGCAAGTTTGTTTCCTTTTTCTTAAAACCGTGCATTCACTTCGAGGAGCAACTCATAGCACGCGGTGTGGTAGCCTTTTTTGAGGTTTTTGAAGACTTTGGTGATTTTTGAAGCTTTTCCAAAGTCCGTGCTTCGCAAAACGAAAAAATCGCAAGACAAAAAAACTCACGGAACGAATTAATTTCGTCTTGCGAGGCACCACTGTAGATCTATGCATATTTTACATAAACTAAGCCAAGCATAGGCAAACTCTGGCCCTCCAGATGTTTGGGACTACAATTCCCATCATCCCTGACCACTGGTCCTGTTAGCTAGGGATGATGGGAATTATAGTCCCAAAACATCTAGAGAGCAGGAGTTTGCCTGTGCCTGAACTAAGCCATTCAGTATTCCATTTTTACATCCATCAAAACTTATTTACACTGTTGAATTTTTCTTAATGCTGCCAACGTTTTCAAATGTGCACAATCTTCACCCATATATACATTAAACATTTTCTAATCTTCTTTAAACATATATTCTTCTTGTTCTCTTATTCTATAAGTCTGCCAGCTGCGTGTGTTCAATCAGTTGTCATTCTTCTTAAGTTGGGACCTCACTCATTTTCCATTTTTGGACTAACGAACAAGGTCCACAGTAGTTGCATACATAAATAGCCTTTTTTGACACCTGGGTGTTTTCATCTGAATTATCTGAATTATCCCCAACAAAAAGGACTTTGTTTTTTTGGGGAAAGTACTTTAAAACATTCTTTTTTCCAATTCATTATAAATTATTTCCCAATATTCTTTTACCCTTTTACAAGTTCATCGTCTGAAACCATTTTCAGCAGAATAGCAACACAGAGAAAGGGTTTATTGCCTTTGCATAAACACTGAAATTATGCTTCCTGCTTGGGCCATACAGCAGCTGATATTTTAAGGACACACAAATACAAATGTGTGAGTGTCTGGAGGCGGTTGGGGGATGGATGGCGGCTAACAGATTGAGGTTGAATCCTGACAAGACAGAAGTACTGTTTCTGGGGGACAGGAAGCGGGCTGGTGTGGAGGACTCCCTGGTCCTGAATGGGGTAACCTTGCCCCTAAAGGACCAGGTGCGTAGCCTGGGAGTCATTCTGGACTCACAGCTGTCCATGGAGGCGCAGGTCAATTCTGTGTCCAGGGCAGCTGTTTATCAGCTCCATCTGATACACTGGCTGAGACCCTACCTGCCCACAGACTGTCTCGCCAGAGTGGTGCATGCTCTAGTTATCACCTGCTTGGACTACTGCCATGCACTCTACATGGGACTACGTATCTTTGAAGGTGACCTGGCAACTACAACTAATCCAGAATATGGCTGTTAGACTGGGAGTGGCCGCCAAGACCATATAACACCGGCTGAGACCCTTCTTGCCGGAGTGGTGCATGCACTGGTTATCTCCCGCTTGGACTACTGCAATGCGCTCTATGTTAATGCTCTCTATTTTAAAGGAAGTGTTTGGTAAATGGAAGCCTTCGTTCATAGCATTTGCCATTCATGATCTTTAAAAGGGTAAAGAAGAAGAAAAATAACCATTAAGTTGATTGGTGCTAATTTCTGTCCTGACTTTCAAAGGGCTATTGCTGAAAAAGTGTTTTATTGCCCAATTCAACCGAGATAGTTTTTATTATATAAAGTTAGTTACCTGTTTCTTTACACTGCAGAGATTACAGAAACAGACACCACCTTTTTCTGAACCAGTCAACACCTAAAGCAAATAATAATGTTTCAGCAGTCATAAGTTGTGGACTGCTGAGTACAGCAAATATTGATTGGGAGTAAACATATCTAAAACCCATAATTGTCCAAGAGAAGAAGAAAAATTATTGACCTAACACCTCTCCACCTTTGGTATATGACTGCACAAAGTGGCTGGTTTGTCAAGCCTCAAGGCTAGGTTTTCCAAGGCCAGCTCTTCAGAAACAATTATGTTCCCACTGCTGGTATATAGGTTTATTTTAAGGTATATAGACATAGCATATAGATAGCACATTTTCTGTGATGCAAGTTGGTATAGATAGCTGGTTCTAACACGGCTTCCCCAACCATCACACAAAGTTAAAAGCGATAATTAGTAAAAAAAAGAAAAGACCAGCTGATGACTCGGCTCCCCAAATCTCTTTTCTGATGAGAGCAGCTTTTGCATCTCATTTGGAAACCAAAGACCCAGAGTCTGGAGGAAGAATGGGGAGGCACACAATGCCAGATGCTGGAAGTCCAGTGTGAAGTTTCCAGTCTGTGTTGATTTGGGGAGCCATGTCATCAGCTGGTGTTGGTCCACTGTGCTTCATTAAGTCCAGGGTCAACACAGCCATTTACCAGGAGATTTTAGAGGACTTCATGCTTCCTTCCGCTGATGAGCTTTATGGGGATGCTGACTTCATTTTCCAGCAGGACTTTGGCACCTGCCCACACTGCCAAAAGTACCAAAACCTGGTTCAATGCCCATGGGATTACTGTGCTTGATTGGCCAGCAAACTCGCCTGATGTGAACCCCATAGAGAATCTATGGGGCATTGCCAAGAGAAAGATGAGAGACATGAGATCGAGCAATGCAGAAGAGCCGAAGGCTGCTATTGAAGCATCCTGGTCTTCCATAACACCTCAGCAGTGCCACAGGCTGATAGCATCCATGCCATGCCACACTGAGGCAGTAATTGATGCAAAAGAGTCCCAAACCAAGTACTGAGTACATATGCATGCTTCTACTTCTCAGAGGTCCAATATTGCTCTATTTGCAGTCCTTGTTTTGCTGATTTCATTTAATATTCCAATTTTCTGAGATTGTTAATTTGGGGTTTTCAACAGCTGTACGCCATAATCATCACAATTATAACAAATAAACATATTGACATATCTCACTTTGCATGTCATGAGTCTATCTCATATATTAGTTTCACCTTTTAAGTTGAATTATTGAAATAAATGAACTTTTCCATGATATTCTAATTTTCTGAGTTTCACCTGTAAGTTGTGTCTCCCTTTTTCTGGGAGAAAATTTAAAATTCCCACCCTCCTTTCACCACAGGTTTGTATTGTGAGAACTGGGAATGTGAGTGATGTGCTCCCTCTCACAATTGCTGCATTATGGGACAGACAGTATAAGGAAACTGGGAATCCTAATATTTTTTCCTAAGCCTTAGTGGAGGAAATTCACCCAGGAAAACCTATTTCTGCTCAAGGAATAGAGGCCACACTGCAATTTCCAACCCCGCCCCCCGGGCTTAGGGTACTGTCGTTGGAAAGCTGCCATTTTCTATGTGCTCATTTGGCAATGAGCTACCTCAGACTAAGTAGAACTTATTTCAGAGTAAATGAGTTTTATCGGAAGTCAACTTCTGCAAAAAAGTGGTATGAAAATTGCAGGCTGAATATAAAAAGAGGAGCGTTGATCACCTCCTTTTATCATCACCAGCTGGGGAAATTTATGAGGCTATGCATTTTATTTCCTTGTGCAAACGTGATTTCAAGATTCATCTCGAGGCTTAGCTGAGTTGCCTTTGGCATTCCTGGAATATATGCATTTAAAGATTTATTTGTTTTAGATATATTATGCTAAGGAATACATGCTCAGTATTCCTTCCACTCTGCCAGTGGGAAAAGCTGTAAGTATTATATAGCGCCTCACTTTTGCAATATCTGGTACATCCAATAGGCATTATTTTATGTGTAGAATCCAGGCTAGAACTCTGAACTATCTCCTGAATGCTCAAGCCTTTTGCGAGGGCAACGTACTACGCTTCATAGTTGATTTTTTTTTTAAAAAAAAAATGGACTATGGCTGTTGAACACTTCCATCATTCAAAAAGATCTAGTCTCTAGTAGGGATGGGCGAGAGATTTGTTCAGTTCACATTTTAATACAAACCTGCCTAATTGGCACTTCCAAAATCATAGAATCATAGAATCATAGAGTTGGAAGAGACCACAAGGGCCATCGAGTCCAACCCCCTGCCAAGCAGGAAACGCCATCAGAGCACTCCTGACATATGGTTGTCAAGCCTCTGCTTAAAGACCTCCAAAGAAGGAGACTCCACCACACTCCTTGGCAGCAAATTCCACTGTCGAACAGCTCTTACTGTCAGGAAGTTCTTCCTAATGTTTAGGTGGAATCTTTTTTCTTGTAGTTTGGAACCATTGCTCCGTGTCCGCTTCTCTGGAGCAGCAGAAAACAACCTTTCTCCCTCCTCTATGTGACATCCTTTTATATATTTGAACATGGCTGTCATATCACCCCTTAACCTCCTCTTCTCCAGGCTAAACATGCCCAGCTCCCTTAGCCGTTCTTCATAAGGCATCGCTTCCAGGCCTTTGACCATTTTGGTTGCCCTCCTCTGGATGTGAATGTGAGATGCTGCTACCTTTTCTATTACTATTATTATGACGTCATTTTCCTCACAAAAGTGACCCAAAGTGACTTGCAGCACAATATTAACCCCAAAACCAATCACAAGAAAACATCTATACAAATAAAAAGCAGATTCTTATGGAACCTGCTCCACTCAGAGAGACCTTCAAAGTAAGGGCCAAAAGCCCAGGTAAACCCCGCCCCCCAGACGTCAGTGAAGATGACATGCAAAATTACTTTCTAAAATGGCAGACTGTTTGCACACATGCATATTAGGTAAAACTGGGAATAAAAAGGGGTATATTGGAATAAATGTGCATGAAGAGGTATAGTAAATGGCGAGTGCTAAACTGAAGATAGGCAAAATAGAAAAAAGACAGAAAGCAAAAATGTAAGATTTATCCATCCTTAGTCTCTAGGGTGTAGCACAGCCCTCCTCCCCAATGCCTGTTTTAAAATTCTGGTTTCTTTTTTTAAAACCTGAACCAAACTTAAAAAACATTTTTTTATTTTCCAATACAAAATTATATTAAATAAAATCAAATAAATATCCATATAGAGATTCTTTTGAATCTCAGGACTCCCCCCCCCCGGACCCCCATTTTAAACATTTAAAATGGCATCTTCTTCCAAACTCCACCTATTATGTCAATCCATATTTTCCATGGTAATTGTTACACAACGAATGAAATCAAAACCCTGCCAATGTTTCCATCTGCTTACAGTGGTCTCTTAAATAGCTTCTACATTTTCCCCATTCTTTTGTAAAGTTTTTGTCCTCTTGGTTCCTGCGTTTTCCAGTCAGCTTTGCCATTTTGGCCTAGTCCATCAGCTTGGTTTGCCATTCTTCTCTGGTAGGGACTTCATCTTATTTCCATCTCTGGGCTAGTAACATCCGGGCGGCTGTTGTTCCATACATAAAAAAATATTTTCTGCTCCTTTGGGATGTCAGTACCTGTAATTCCTAATAAAAAAAGCTTCTGTTTTTTTAACAAGAGTTGTTTTAAACATTTTTTTCAATTCATTATATATCATCTCCCAGAAAGCTTTTACCACCTTACAGGTCCACCACGTATGATAAAAAGTATCTTCTTTTTCTTTAAATTTCCAGCAGGTATTTGTACTTGTCCTATACATTTTTGCCAGCTTCGGAGGAGTCAAATACCACCGGGTACATCATTTTCATGTAATTCTCTTTCCAAGTACAACGGGTGTGCTGGGCCCGGGGGTAACCCATGAAACGCGGTCCAGGACTGATCCAGAATCCAAAGGTCCCACTGGGAGACAGTCCGACAGGGCGAAGGCAGGACACAATGCAGGATACCAAGCAAGGACAGGTACAGGATCTGAGGCAGGATCTGGCATACAGCAATGTTGCTCCCGCAACCTGGGATGGGGTCTGACAGCCTTTTATCTTTGTCAGGGTAACGGCTGGTCCTGATCCCCCGGCGACTCACTTCCCTGTTTTGCCCGAAGGCGAGCACTCCTCCTGCGAGTACTCAGGTCTCTCCTTCTTTCAGACCTCAGTCTCTGCAGCTCAGGAGATGTCGGTGGGTTACCAGACCCAGGGGCCTCCTCAGCCTCCCCTGACCCAACTGGTAGTGGAGCAGCTGTAGATGATGGCCCAGCTGAAGGCAACGAGGTAATCCCCGCATCTGGAGCCAGGGCAGGCTCAGGCCCCTGACTCGGCCCAGCTGGTGTTTGTTGCAGGGGAACCTGTGCAGATGGGAACTCTTCAGGATCAGGCCCCAGACTTGGTTCAGATGACGCCTGAGGCAAAGGATCCGGTGCAGACTGAGAGTCCTCTGGTTCCAAGTCCGAGCCTGAGTCCCTGGCCATCACAACAGGCTGTGAATTTCAGGTCATCCTAAAACAATGGGAATATCGCTGGGTAGCAATGGTGAGGATGCCACTATTGTACAAAGGTTTATTTTTGCAAGTCCTGTAAGTTATGGCTTCACATGGAGGGAACCCACATTTGGGAACCAGCAGAGACTATGGTCTGCCATGCCTGGAAGAATGCATCATCAACTGGACTTTCTGGTTTATCTTTCACGCAAGAATACACTGCCAGGAAAAAAGAGAGGGGTGATTTTGGGTCTCAGCGGAGAAAAAGATGCCAGTGTCTCCATCGACTGCATGAGTGCAAGTCAAAAGGCAATGCTAGGTGTTTGTGGCAGCCAAAGGATTAAAGCTTTTGTCAACACAAATGCCGTTTTTCAAGAGACCGGTTCTCCATAGACCTAACCTGGGGAGTAAACAGTAAAGACCTGATGAAGAGAGCACAGCAGAGGTTATATTTTCTGAGAATCCTCCGGAAAAACAAGCTCTCAAAGGACCTGTTGGTGGCATTTTACCATTGCACTGTCGAGAATGTATTAACTTATGGTCTCTGTGTGTGGTTTGGGAGTTGCACGGCCAGGGAAAAAACAATGCTGTCCAGGGTTGTAAAGGCTGCGGAGAAAATAATTGGGTGCACTCTTCCCACCTTGGATCAAATCTATGCTTCCAGGTGCCATAAGAAAGCTGCAGAGATAGCGCAGGATAGTGTGCACCCCAGAAATGATCTCTTTCAGCTTCTGCCTTCTGGAAGAAGGTACAGGGTTATAAAGACTAGGACTAGCCGCCTGAGAAACAGTTTCTATCCAAATGCGATTTTGGTTTTAAACGCAATGTAAGGTAGTCTCTATGGGAGTATATTGTATTTAATTATGAGGTATCAGAGTTTTTAGGGGGTTAACCAGGCTGGGATAGATGGGATATTAGGCTTGTTGGTTTTTGAATGTCTGATGTAGATTTTTTCAATTCTGTTGTTCTGTATGGGACAATGACAATAAAGATTATCGTATTGTATTATAGACTTGGCACAATAGCCCCCAGGACAGCCCGCAAAGTACATATGCCAAGAGAGGCCTTGTACGGGGAGCATATCTCAACTGGTAGAGCACAAGACTCTTAAACCTCAGGGCTGTGGGTTCGAGACCCACATCGGGCAAAAGATTCTTGCATTGCAGAGAGTTGAGCTATTGAACTTCATGGTCCTTTCCAATTCTACCATTCTATTATTCTACTCCTGCCTTTCGCCTCCCAAGGGCTGGCAGGCTAAGGATGCATTCAGAGAAATAATTTAATTTTTTAATTTATAAGACAATTTATAAACCAGCAACACATAAAACAGTTATCATGGTGGACGGTGAAAATATCAGCGAGCCACAAAACCCTGAACAGATCACCAACACTGATTCAAATAAATTGTCAATACTATCCTTTATCAAAATGGATTTTCGGGCAGTTTACAAGCTAAATGCAGCCTTATAGTATCTTCTCCTTTTCCATTAAAATGCTGGCGTTCTTAAACAGCAAATTTTATTCATTTATTTTATCTCAGCAAATCTCTGTTTCACTTTCCCATCAAATAGATGCCCAAGGCTTTTAACAATATAAGTATCAGTGGTTTGGCAACGTATGAGAATTGCTTATAATGGCCAAAATATCTATGGAAATATTTCAGGAAGAAATGGTTCTAATGTCCGATATATACTGACTCTAAAACGACGGTGCCCTGTTAAGCTGTCTCCTGTGTGATTTTTCATGCACAACCTGTTACACTTTTAACAAATTTGATCTCTAGTGACTCTGAAGAGAGAATATTTGATGGTTACACTTGTAATGGGTACAATGTGATGTTTGTCAGTGTATTCTGCTCTCTCTTGTAATGGAAATTTCTTCAAACTAATACATTAATTACTCCCCCATGATGTTTTAGAAAACAAAAAGCCAGAAGCAGAGTTGTATTTTCAAACAATACATTGTGTTTTTCTTCCCACAGAGAGTTAGCAGGCCAAATAAAAATATGTGTCTCTTCATCTATCTCTCTCTCCATGCTGTCAAAATCTTGCCAACAATTCTTTCATCATCTATATTCTTCCAAGACAAGCAAAAGCCTGACTAGCTTTGTGAGAGAATCAGGAACTGAAAAAGGAGGTGCTCTTTGTCACCTAAGGAAGGTGACAAATGACACAAGTCCAACTCCCTACTTTGCTTTTTGTAGGTCACCTTTAAGCTTTTGTCAGAGATGGAGGAGTCTTGCCAACCGCAACAAGCCCGGGAGCTCTTACTGTTAAGGCTTCTAGCTGTGGGACTGGCGAAGAAAGGAGCTTGGTTGAAAAACAATGTTCCAATTTGCTGAGATTGCCCAAACGTATTTAAAATGTCAAATAACAGAGGGGCTGCCAAGCTGCAAATGGCTCGATTGGAGTGATAGAGCAACAGAGACTCTTCTCCAAAATCACTGAAGCAACTGTGTTACTTAACCTTTCTTATATTCTTACATTCGCAGCTCAAACACATTTATTTGAAAGGAAGCTCCACCGGTTTCAGCGGAATTTACCGTATTTTTCGCTCTATAACACGCACCTGACCATAACATGCACATCGTTTTTAGAGGAGGAAAACAAGGGAAAAAACATTCTGAATGAAACAGTGGATATATCATTTTTGTGCTTCATGCTGTGGCCACAGACACGTGATCTGATGGTGAATTTGGGCTGACCCAATGCAAAGATCCTGAGGATCCATGTGGATCCATGTTTTGTAACCACGTTTTTGCACCATTGCAGCCCCAGGCAACAGTGGGTGCGTGATTTGGGGGGGGGCAGGCTGTAGCCATGGACATGCTATGTGATCTGATGGTGAATTTGGGCTGACCCAATGCAAAGATCCTGAGGATCCATGTAGATCCATGCTTTTTAACCACGTTTTTGCACCATTGCAGCCCCAGGCAACAGTGGGTGCGTGATTTGGGGGGGGGGGCAGGCTGTAGCCATGGACATGCTATGTGATCTGATGGTGAATTTGGGGTGGCCGAATGCAAAGATCCTGAGGATCCATGTGGATCCATGCTTTTTAACCACATTTTAAGTGGGGAGGGAAGGAAAAACACAGAAGGGACAAGGAGCAGGAGAGGGGTGTGCAGAGAAGCAGCTGGCTAAGAATGCAGGAGAGGGGTATAACGGGGAGGGAGGAAAGGAAGGCAAAAGTTTTCCCTCACCTACTCACCCAAGCCAGCCAGCTCGCGCTCTCTCTCTCTCTCTCTCTCCCTCCTGCATGTTTTCAGCTTTCCCCTCTGCTTGCCTGGAGGGGAGGGGCTTTCCCTGCTCTTTGTTCCGTTTGAGCAAACACAGCAAGATAACGGAGGAGGGTGGGCAGTAAGACCCTGAGGCAGAATGCCGGAAAGCAGCGCTTCTTCTTTTCAAGTTTCCCTTCTAGGAGACGCGCGGTTTGATTTTTGCCTGCTTTTTTTTGCCTCCACTCGCCCCCTTTGGCTCCAGGGACCACACATTCGCTGAATAACACGCACAGACATTTCCCCTTCCTTTTTAGAAGAAAAAATCTGCGTGTTATAGAGGGAAAAATACGGTACTTTTTGATCCATTTGCAAGCAGAGAAAGAAGAGAGGAAGCAGACAAGTAGCAAACAGGCCATAGCTCAATTGAGAACAAGGCAGGGTGCCAGGCTGTCAAGCTAGTTAGCAGGAAAGACTGATGTGGTGTGGGTGGTGCTGTGGTTTAAACCACTGAGCCTCTTGGGCTTGCCGATCAGAAGGTTGGCAGTTCGAATCCCTGCGACGGAGTGAGCTCCTGCTGCTCTGTCCCAGCTGCTTCCGACCTAGAAGTTCGAAAGCACACCAGTGCAAGTAGATAAATAGGTACCACTGTGGTGGGAAGGTAAACAGCATTTCCGTGAGCTCTGGTTTCCATCACGGTGTTCCGTTGTGCCAGAAGCAATTTAGTCATACTGGTCACATGACCCGGAGAGCTGTCTGTGGACAAACGCCAGCTCCCTCGGCCTGAAAGCGAAATGAGCGCCTCAACCCCATAGTCGCCTTTTAACTGGGGTCCTTTACCCTTTTTAAGCTACAATTTGGTCAACCTGAGGGGCTAAGCAGCATAGTCAGTTATTGGCCTCTTGTGCTACCAGACCCTGGTGAATTGGTACTTTTGATACCAACCTGTTGGTGATCTACAGTGATGGGACTTAAAATACATCATAGATCAGATTAGCCACTCCTTCCTCGAGTGAGCCACAATTATTTTTGTTTTTTCCTTTTCTGTAAACCAGTGTTTCCCAAAGTGGGCGATACCGCCCCCTGGGGGACTCTGGAATGATCCTGGGGGGTGGTAGTAGCCTTGGGTACAATTGGGGGGTGTTAAGTAAAAATAAGGGGTGTGTATGGAAGCATAAAGAAGAATTTTTTGAAAATTCACAGCATTTCACCTGTTGTGTAATGACGCTTACCAATGTAACGCAGAGTTGAAGTCGCAGTGATTACTTTATTTTCCAAACCAACACACAAAATGCAAGTTATAACCGATCTGTGGTCAAGTCCGTCGACAGCATCTTTCTTTCCTGTGTTGTAGGATGTAGGTAGAAATATAGATACATAAAAAGAATGCCAATTTGTCACTGCATCTTTGTTCGCTTAAAGAAGAGAGATTTGCAGGGGTGCGCTGGGTAATTATTATTTTTTTCTGACAAAGGTGCGACAGACCCTGATGTAGTGTGTTCTATGGAAGAACAGAACAGAAACAAGAAAGTCTTATGAACAGGCAAACAGTGGTGTCACAGAAAATTAGGTGCTTTTGAGTTCCCTGTGCTTTGAGATCTTTTTGCTTTGCGATACCTGTGCTTTCCTTTTAGATTCCTTAAGATTCCGGCCTAAACCACACTTCCTTGTTGTGTTTGTTCTTCACCATTTGCATGAAATGAAGACCATGTTTCCCACACCTGGTCTACCACAAACCCCAAGGTTGTCACATACTCTTTCCATTTCACAGATGGGCAAATGGGCATTACGGTTGGTGGTTAGCTCAGTGACTCTGGCTGAATTTGGGTTCAAATTCAGCCTTATCAGGGTCTGATTACATTTGAACAAGTGAAGGTTTGGGGCTGAGAAGACAAAAAAGGTGGGCTAACAATTGCTACAGGATTATACTAAGCAATGTTTCCAGAAGCATCAATCCCTGTGTTTTCAAGTTTGGCTCTGTCATTTAAAGTCTATTATGTACAGTTAGACTGGAACATACAGTGGTGCCTCGCAAGACGAAATTAATTCGTTCCGCAAGTTTTTTCTTCTTGCGAGTTTTTCGTCTTGCGAAGCACGGTTTCCCATAGGAATGCATTGAAAATCAATCAATGCGTTCCTATGGAGACCGTCCGGGGACAGAGGGGAAGGTGCGCGCCTTCCCCTCTGTCCCCGGACCTGTTTAAAGCAAGGGGCGGCGGGGAGAAGATTGCTTCTCCCCGTTGCCTGCCCCGCAATCTCGGGGGACAGAGGGGACGCAATCTTCTCCCCGCCGCCCCTTGCTTTTACCAGGTCCAGGGACAGAGGGGAAGGCGCGCGCCTTCCCCTCTGTCCCCGGAGATTGCGGGGCTGGCAACGGGGAGAAGCAATCTTCTCCCCGCCGCCCCTTGCTTCAAAAGAGGTCCGGGGACAGCGGGGAAGACGCGCTGCGCTTCCCCGCTATCCCCGGAGCTTGCGGGGCAAGCTTCGTTTTGCAAAGCAAGCCCATAGGGAGATGCGTCTTGCGAAGCGGCTAAGAAAACGAAAAACTCATTCGTCTAGCAAGTTTTTCGTCTTCCGAGGCGTTCGTCTTGCGGGGCACCACTGTATAAAAGAAAGACTAGGTGTAAAATACACACACAATCTGTGAAGTGGGAGAGGCAAGCAAATGTAGAATTAGTGTGAATAAGTGTGTGTCCATCTGAACTTTTTCTATTGTTTATTACAGTAGATCATGACATGAGTAAAGGCTGGCATAACTTAATATGAGTAAAGATCTTCATTATGAACTTTTCTTGACCCTGGTTCCAGTCTTATCTCAAACCTGTCCTGGAAGGCATCAATGAGACATATTGAGCTCCTAACACCTTTGTGTCAAGATCAGCACATGCAATCTAGTTACTGGCCAAATTTAATCAACACCTCCTGTAAAAGAATGGTTCCCACCTAGATAAATAGCAAGATAAGTTTAAGACAGTAAACAAACAAGGATAACCAGTTTAGTCATTTAGCTCACTAGGATTATATTCATTCAACTTTTAATTAAGCAGAATAAACAAAATGGGAAACAGGCAGGAAACTCTAGGAGGAGACAACAGAACGATAGAAATATTGAAATTATAAGAACTGCTCATCTAAAAGCCCCACTTCCTTCGCCATTAGAATGCACTGATTCAGAACAGTATTTCAACCCTGGATTTTCAATGGCTGGTTAGCTCTCAAAGCTCCAACACTGACCATTTTTCACAAGGACCAGCCAGATTGTGTGCTTCACTACAGACCATATAATAATAATAATAATAATAATAATAATAATAATAATAATAATAATTTATTATTTATACCCCCAAACCAAAAATACAGTAAAATATCACACGTTAAAAACTTTCCTAAACAGGGCTGCCTTAAGATGTCTTCTGAATGTCAGGTAGTTGTTTATCGCTTTGACATCTGCTGGAAGGGCGCTCCACAGGGCGGGTGCCACTACCGAGAAGGCCCTCTGCCTGGTTCCCTGTAGCTTTGCTTCTCGCAATGAGGGAACCGCCAGAAGGCCCTCGGCACTGGACCTCAGCGTCCGGGCAGAATGATGGGGGCGGAGACGCTCCTTCAGGTATACTGGACCGAGGCCGTTTAGGGCTTTAAAGGTCAGCACCAACACTTTGAATTGTGCTCGGAAACGTACTGGGAGCCAATGTAGGTTTTTCAAGACCGGTGTTATGTGGTCTCGGCGGCCACCCCCAGTCACCAGTCTAGCTGCCGCGTTCTGGATTAGTTGTAGTTTCCGAGTCACCTTCAAAGGTAGCCCCACGTAGAGCGCATTGCAGTAGTCCAAGCGGGAGATAACCAGAGCATGCACCACTCTGGCGAGACAGTCCACAGGCAGATAGGGTCTCAGCCTACGTACCAGATGGAGCTGGTAAACAGCTGCCCTGGACACAGATTTGACCTGTGCCTCCATGGACAGCTGTGAGTCCAAAATGACTCCCAGGCTGCGCACCTGGTCCTTCAGGGGCACAGTTACGCCATTCAGGACCAGGGAATCCTCCACACCTGCCCGCCTCCTGTCCCCCAAAAACAGTACTTCTGTCTTGTCAGGATTCAACCTCAATCTGTTAGCCGCCATCCATCCCCCAACCGCCTCCAGACACTCACACAGGACCTTCACCGCCTTCACTGGTTCTGATTTAAAAGAGAGGTAGAGCTGGGTATCATCCGCATACTGATGAACACCCAGCCCAACCTCCTGATGATCTCTCCCAGCGGCTGCATGTAATATATACCCTCCCTCAGTGCTATTTTTCTAGAAAAAGAGGTGCTGGAATTCACCATGAACACCTCCCTTATTCACTTGGGCCGGAATTGAGTTCTGACAAGTTTTGGCTGAAAATAGCCCTTCCCTTCTCGCTAGTGTGGCTTCTGTGGCAAAATCGTCACACTCACTTTCTGTCGGTTTCTGGGAATAGTGAGGGATCCCCTTGCTCTTTAGATCAAGGTGTACAGGATTTGTTGTTCACTCAAATTGTAATTTTGCTGTCTGAAGCAGCGTTCGTATATTCTGTCACTTTCATTTCATGTAATAAACCAGTTTTTCTTTATTTCAGAGGTGCCCAAACTTTTTTCAAAGAGGGCCAGATTTGATGAAGTGAACTGCCTGAGGGCTGACCAAAATTGACCTTTTTTTGGGTTGAAGTTGTTCAGCTTTTTTTAGGGTTTACCCCAGGAAATAAACTGCCACAGGGGCCAGATTGAACTGAACGGTGGGCCGGATTAGGCCCCTAAAATGGACTTTGGACATGCCTGCTTTATTTCTTCTGTGTGAGAACTTCTCGTGGGCATAAGATTACAGGTAAACACACATTTGTAACAAACACATGTTATAATGCTAGTGTTGTAAATAAAAATATGCCCTTTTCCCTTATGGAGTATCCAAGAGCCCATATAGAGTCCTTACATAGGTTCCCTATTGGTAGGAGAAAATAACAGAGGCCAACCAGAGAATATTGAGAAGCAAAGCAGCTAGTAAGCTGGATCTTTATTGATCTGTTGCAACAGGGTGCTCCCCTCACATGCAGGAGAGGAGGAGGACCCACAAAAATGCTGTGCAAGGGCTTATAAAGACTTTTGAAATTCCCATTCTCTAGATCAAGACCACTCCCAGAAACATTATGCATACATCACAGAAGGGGTGTAACCTAAGACCACCCCTCAGATACATCCCACCTACATCACAGAAATTTAAATGTTGTTTTTCTCCTGTCACAGTTTATCTCCTGTCTGGCAAGTTACTTGATTGGATTGCCTGGGGAGCCTGGCCATTCTTTTGTAGTGGTAAAATACTTATTTCCTGGGCCAGGTCACAGGCTCACACCCTATTCATATCTTAAATGTGTCCTTAAGACAGGATTTGTGAGGAAAGAGACAATGGGGAGACTTTTCCAGTTTGACCTTGCAGAGAAAACATTTGCTCAGTTTAGGAATCAAAATGGTTCCAGGTTGGCCTTCCTGTGCTGATCTATGTATGTGTGGTTATGAACATTACCATATATCTAAGACCATAAAATTCCTATCACAATGCCTGCTTTATTTCTTCTGTGTGAGAACTTCTCGTGGGCATAAGATTACAGGTAAACACACATTTGTAACAAACACATGTTATAATGCTAGTGTTGTAAATAAAAATATGCCCTTTTCCCTTATGGGGTATCCAAGAGCCCATATAGAGTCCTTACATAGGTTCCCTATTGGTAGGAGAAAATAACAGAGGCCAACCAGAGAATATTGAGAAGCAAAGCAGCTAGTAAGCTTGATCTTTATTGATCTGTTGCAACAGGGTGCTCCCCTCACTCGCAGGAAAGGAGGAGGACCCACAAAAATGCTGTGCAAGGGCTTATAAAGACTTCTGAAATTCCCATCCTGTAGATCAAGACCACCCCCCAGAAACATACATCACAGAAAAAGGTGGTCTAAACAGAAATTTAAATGTTGTTTTTCTCTTGTCCTTGTTTATCTCCTGTCTGGCAGGTTACTTGATTGGATTGCCTGAGGAGCCTGGCCATTCTTTTGTAGTGATAAATACCGTATTTTTCGCTCTATAACACGCACCAGACCATAACACGCACGTAGTTTTTAGAGGAGGAAAACAAGAAAAAAAATATTCTAAACAAAATAGTGGATATATGATTTTTGTGGTTCATGCTGTGGCCACAGACATGTGATCTGACAGTGAGTTTGGAGTAGCCGAATGCAAAAATCCTGAGGATCCATGTGGATCCATGCTTTGTAACCACGGAGGAGGGAAGGAAGGGGAACCATGGATCCTCTGCTCACGACTGCAGCAGATTCCCCCCCCCCCCCGCCACCCGCCGGCATTCGCTCCGTAACACGCACAGACATTTCCCCTTACTTTCTAGGAGGAAAAAAGTGAGTGTTATGGTGCAAAAAATACGGTACTTATTCAAACACCCTTAAGAGAGGATTTGTGAAGGAAAAGACAATGGGGAGGCTTTTCCACTTTGACCATGCAGAGAAAGATTTGGTCCTTGCAGAGAAAACATTTGGTCAGTTTAGGAATCAAAATGGTTCCAGGTTGGTCTTCCTGTGCTGATCTATGTATGTGCGGTTATGAACATTACCATATATCTAAGACCATAAAATTCCTATCACACTAGCAGTCAGGGCTTTTCTTCAGCCGGAACTCAGTTCTGGCACCTCTCAGGTGGCAGAGAACATTCTAAGAGAACAAAGGAGGTGAGCTCTGGCACCTCTTTTTCTAGAAAAATGGCACTGCTAGCCAAAGAGCCTAAGCCTGTGGTAGTGCATGTATGAATGCATGTGAGTGCTCGATACGCATGTTGGTCCAGACACATGCATTGATTTGACAGCCTTGCCAAAGAGACCAATGGCATCCCCTTTAGGAACTGTGAAAGAACATTTGCTTCAATAAGTCTTGGTAGCTCTGGGCCACATTTGACGTCTAGCTCGGTGGTTAACTGTCATTTACCAAATGCCCTGAAGTGTTACCTCATTGGCCAGGGAGACGCCAATGTCTCTCCTCAAAGGCCCTCCTCCTTCATGCTACATTGCACTGTCACCTTGTCCCCATAGTCCAGGGGTCAGCAAACTTTTTCAGCAGGGGGCCGGTCCACTGTCCCTCAGACCTTGTGGGGGGCCAGACTATATTTTTTGGGGAAAAAATGAACGAATTCCTATGCCCCACAAATAACCCAGAGATGCATTTTAAATAAAGGACACATTCTACCCCTGTAAAATCATGCTGATTCCCGGACCGTCCACAGGCCAGATTTAGAAGGCGATTGGGCCGCATCCGGCCCCTGGGCCTTAGTTTGCCTACCCATGCCGTAGTCTTTGCAGTACGATGACGACATTGGCTCAAAATCCATCCCAATGAAGAAAAGTGAGAGGTAACAGGCTAGGTAAAGCAAGCCGGGAGGCCCGGGTGATGGTTGTTTTAACCCACAGGTGAGTTTTCATCTCTTCTTTTCCTTCTTTTCTTCTGCTAAGGGTGGTGCCGTGTGGAGCAGCAAAAGTCCGAGAAGGGTTAAGGATATTCCTATCCACCACAACAGGGCATGAGTCTCCCCAAAGAGCAACTTGCCAAGAAAAGCCTGAAAAGACAAGACAAGAAGGAGATTTCCACTCAAACAACTGCCACCCTGGACTCCTTCGGAAGGAAGAGAAGCAGATAGACATAGTAATAATAACAACAAACTTGGTCCATTGGCTGGATGTTCCCCATCCCTGGGGTCTGGGCAGCTGAATACAGTGGTACCTTGGTTCTCAAACTTAATCCGTTCCAGAAGTCCGTTCCAAAAGCAAAGCGTTCCAAAACCAAGGCAAGCTTTCCCGTAGAAAGTAATGCAAAATGGATCAATCCGTTCCAGACTTTAAAAAATAACCCTTAAAACAGCCATTTAACATGAATTTTACTACGAGACCATTGATCCATAAAACGAAAGCAATAAACAATGTACTGCAGGTCACTCACTCAATCAATCAATCAATCAATCAGTAGCTTCCACACAGTCACAAAAAGAACCAGAAAAAAAGCAAAATAAATGCCAAAAACAGACAGACCTCAGCGTAACACTCATAACAGAAGCGTGGCACTCAAATCGGAAGCGTAACACGTTTGGCTTCTGAAAAATGTTCGCAAACTGGAACACTTACTTCAGGTTTGCAGTGTCTGGGTTCCAAGTTGTTTGGAAGCAAGGTGTTTGAGAACCAAGGTATCACTGTACGTTGAAATCGGAGAAAAATAGGCGCTTTAATCCCAAAATTTTACGTTGCATTTACATTTGGACGTTTCGTTTTCCTTCTTAGGAACAAATAGTTTATTCTTAAAGAATCCCTCTGCTAGAGTGCCTTGCTCATCTCACACACCTCACAAGCACCTATTAAAGGGGTTTCACTAAGCGAGTTCTTGAACCAAGGACTTTACAAGAAGACACTATTAAATTAGGACTGAATTATCAGAGGTTCGGTTAAAAGCAACTCTGAAAGGTGGCACTGAGCGAAGTTGCCAACCTGGATTCATGTAAGTGCTCAGAGGCATTTTTTAAAAGTAAGGAACACCACTAAAAATATCATTTCCTCCTCCAGCAGCAACGCCTCACTATATTGTGCTGGTTTAACGTATTATATTATTAGCAGCATTGGGGTTCAATTCCTAAATTTCTTTGTGCGGCTCTTTCTTCTAGCCTGATTTATGTTACAAAAGTAGAGATGGGAGTACAGTACCCAAGAACAGAAAAGGTGTATAGGAATTTCCTGCCAATTTCTCAACTAAAAAATTGGTCTTCCAAAAGTATCATTCAAATGTACTTTTATAATTCAAGAAAATCTTTAATAAAAACCAATTATTATTACTATTATTAATGCAGTCAGGTGTAACAGAAAAAATCTGCCCTTATTCCCTTATGAGGGACAAAAGAGCCCTTATAGTTCTTTGTAGGTTCTCCATTGGTTGGAGAAAATAACAGAGGCCAACCAGAGAATATTGAGAAGCAAAGCAGTTTGTAAGCCTGATCTTTATTGAACTGGGTGCTCCCCTCACATGCAGGAGAGGAGGACGACGTAGAACAAGGGTGTGCCTGCCCTTATATAGACATTTGCCTTCCCTGGAGCTCAAGACCACCCCTCCATACTTCATACATACATCACAGAAGGGGTGTAACCCAAGACTACCCCCCCACAAACATCATACCTACATCACAGAAAAGGTGGTCTACAACAGAAATTTGAATGTTGTTGTTTTTCCTGTCTGTCAGGTTATCTGACAATGCCTTATCTGATTGCCTTTCCTGGTAGTCTGGCCATTCTTGAGATGGCGATTACCCAATTCCTGAGACAATGGAAGGTTCCCTCACCCTCTCCCTCCTTGCAGAGAAAACATTTGGTCAGTTTGGGAGTCAAAATGGTTTCAGGGCAGTCTTCCTGTTCTGCACCAGACATGTGGTCCAAATATCCACGTACGTCCCTGGCTGGCACATTTATGAACATATATAGTGGTGTCCCGCAAGACGAATGCCTCGCAAGACGAAAAACCCGCTAGACGAAAGGGTTTTCCGTTTTTCAAGGCGCTTCGCAAGACAAATTTCCCTATGGGCTTGCTTTACAAGACGAAAACGTCTTGCGAGTTTTTTCGCTCCCACCCCTTTTTCTTTCTTTCTGCTAGGTTGGCAGGAGCAGGGACCAAGCAACGGGAGCTCACCCCGTCGCAGTGATTCAAACTGCCGACCTTCTGATCAGCAAGTCCTAGGCTCTGTGGTTTAACCCACAGCATCCCATATATAACCTTAATTTTTTTATTTCACAGGACATGATTTGACCGATCATGCTGGCTGCCCCTAAGGCGTCACTTGTACTTACGGAAGAGATGAAGTTAGACGCTGTTGAGGTCAAAGTTGCTGTAGCCGAGGAGGAGGAGTATCTTAAGGCTTTGGCAAAGAAAGTCCACATGACTGTGTTGCATGCAAGCACGAGGCCACCGCATCCAATGCGAAGCATCATGGGCAACTGTGGAACAATTGGGGAGGGACATTTTAACCACGCTGCATTTCCCACCCATTTCATGAGATGGAGATCTGAGAGAATTGCATTGTTAAAATAGGGAGGATCTGCGGAGGCAGAAAACATGTTCTGGATCTGCTGTGCCAATGGCGACCGAGCAATTTCCATTCTTCGTTTTCAACCAATCAAATATTTATTACGGTCATAGACCAGCATGAGTAGGGTGGGGTACAATCACTTTGGAAAGCTAAAAGTGATTAAAACAGAAGGTATAAAAAAAACACTATAAGAATCTAAAAGAAGCTAAAAGAAGGGTTAGGAGCATTAAACGGATGTGGAAGAGCATAAAAGTTTAGTATATAAAAGACTATAGGTATCACTTTACAGCGCACCCTGATATGAGTGTGCATTAAATCTAGTTTGTGGCACAAGTCAATTCTTCATTTTGTATGAAGTTCTTCAGGGGAAGAATGAATGAATCTTTATTTGCATCAGCCATCGGCTATAGCAATAAAACAAAAATACAATATACAAAGAATAGAAATAAAAAGTCAATTATATAAAATACATTTTAGGGTTTTGAATCAATAGTCAAATAGTGGACCTTATTCTGATTGCCCCAGCTAAAAACCTTGCAACCTTTGCTGTCACCTGCTCCTCTTGATCTGCCAGGAGAAAGGACACTGTGGCAGTGGTTGGGTGACCCGAGATGGACAATAAAAAAGGGGTGATAATCTCATCCCTCAAGTCTTTATACAAAGAACGAGAGAAATGAATGAATGAATGAATGAATGGAGAACTGCAGAAGAGGCCAAGAAAATAGTAGTAGTATGTCTTCATACTACTCCATTCTTCATACTACTATCCATTCTGAAGGAAATCAGCCCTGAGTGCTCACTGGAAGGACAGATCCTGAAGCTGAGGCTCCAATACTTTGGCCACCTCATGAGAAGAGAAGACTCCCTGGGAAAGACCCTGATGTTGGGAAGGATGGAGGGCACAAGGAGAAGGGGATGACAGAGGACGAGATGGTTGGACAGTGTTCTCGAAGCTACCAGCATGAGTTTGACCAAACTACGGGAGGCAGTGGAAGACAGGAGTGCCTGGCGTGCTCTGGTCCATGGAGTCACAAAGAGTCAGACATGACTAAATGACTAAACAACAACAACAACAACATGTCTTCCTCCATACAATTTAGGATCACAGATGCGATGGCTGGAGTTTGGAGGAAAAGGCGGCATATCCTTATGGTCTCTAGGAGCCACAGCTACAGTCAACTTCTACAGTCTATCCTTCTGGAAGAACAAACTCATAGCTGTGTGTGATGGCATAAATTTCAGAAGTAGAATCAGACACTGGTCAACTTTATTCAGATGGTTATGATGCATCTGACGGAGCCTTGTTTTTAACCGCTCATTTGGTCACCACTGGCGACCAGGAATTCCCTCCAGATAAGTGACTGAGCTGGCCGAGCAGGGACAAAGTGCTCTGCCTTGCTAGCTCCATCGGCTTCTGTCCTGTGGAGGAAATGGCTTCACTTCTTCTGCAACAGCTACAGAAACAGGCTTGCTCGGGCAGGGGGGAGAATCAGCTGCTTTTTACGCATAAGTGTAAAGAAAGCAAAATGGGTCAGTATAAACAAGACCACTCTGGTCCCAGTTTAGATCTTTGTTGGTGTATTATATATAATTACCTATGTGCCCCATATTTAGTGAGCTAAAGCCAAGTTCTGATCTAGATTCACTCTGGTTCAGAAGCTGCTGATATAAACTCAGAGCGGAATACTAAAAGATTATGGGTGAGCCTGTCAAGAGTTTTAAATGTGAGGAGACATCACCCAATTCAAGCATTCTTGAGCAGGATCTTTCTTCCACAGTTCAGGAAACAGCTTAGCCAAATCAGAAAAACCTGACTAAGCATTTCTCAACTAAATTTAGCATTCCAAGGAACCCTTCTTCAAACAAACTCTGATTGGCAAGTTCTGAAGTATTTACTCTGAGCGAAGTCCGATTGCGCTTGGCAAATAATCTTTCCTATTAGCAAACAGCTTTTGCAACTTCAGGTGAGATTTGCATGCTTATTGCCCTGTTGCGGGGGACAGAGATATCCATATACGCATGCCGTAGGTACACAGAGCAAACTGATTTAAACAGAACCACAAACGTAGAGGCAAAGCAGCTTACACATTCACGCAAGCCCGAGGAAGCACTGGACACATGTCAAGAGCACTTTCCAGGCAATGCAACTCTTTGTCAACTCTTTATTGACCAAGATAACACAGTCGCTTCTACAGCTCTGGATTCCTACACACACCAATCTAGCAACTAGGCAGCTGTTCCCAGATCTGCACTCTGTGGACCAGCTGCAGCAACAGGGGACCACTCTCCCTCCACCAGTTTATGTACCTTCCCCTGTTGGGCTGCATGCAGGCAGCCAGAGACTGCGCCTGTGTGGCAACGTCCTCTGCTCATCCCTTTTCAGCCCCCTTCTGGTTCTAGGAAAAAGTGGTGCAGGAGAGGGTGGGGAAACACTTCCGTTTGCCCAGCCTGCCTCTCCCTCCAGCTCTGAAGCTTCTCCTGCCTCTGACTCTTGTCTCCCGGCCGGTACAGTCCTCCACAGACCACTGCCCCCCTCTCCCCGGTGTGCTCACTGTCAGCATCCTGCCAGTTCCTGACTACATAGCATCTTAGGCTGGCCTGAGGCAAAGGAGGACAGGGCTCTGTACCTTTAATGGGTGTGAGGAAGAGCGGTACCTTGTCAAGCAATTCCCACTTCCACAGGTGCAGGATCCCTACTCTGGCCACCGTAATATAAATGCAAACACACAGGGGAATACGAATGTATATCCACCTTCATGGATGGTCTAAAAGATCATTTCCCCTTCTTGAATGGTAATGCGAAGGTGGCCCTGTTTAGGGAAATTTTTAACGTTGGATGCTTTATCGTTTATGATGATGATGATGATGATGATGATGATGATGATGATGATGTTGCGAGCCACACCCAGAGTGGCTGGGAAAACCCAGTCAGATGGCTGGGATATGAATAAAATAAATAAATAAATAAATAAATAAATAAATAAATAAATAATAGCCCGGAAGGGACGCAGGTGGCGCTGTGGGTTAAACCACAGAGCCTAGGACTTGCTGATCAGAAGGTTGGCAGTTCGAATCCCCGCGACGGGGTGAGCTCCCGTTGCTCGGTCCCTGCTCCTGCCAACCTAGCAGTTCGAAAGCACGTCAAAGTGCAAGTAGATAAATAGGTACTGCTCTGGCAGCAAGGTAAACGGCGTTTCCATGCGCTGCTCTGGTTCGCCAGAAGCGGCTTAGTCATGCTGGCCACATGACCTGGAAGCTGGACGCCGGCTCCCTCAGCCAGTAAAGCGAGATGAGCGCCGCGACCCCAGAGTCGGCCACAACTGGACCTAATGGTCAGGGGTCCCTTTACCTATTTATAGCCCACCCATCTGGCTGGGTTTCCCCAGCCACTTTGGGTGGCTCCCAACCAAATATTAAACAGAACAGAACTTCAAACATTAAAAACTTCCCTAAACAGGGCTGCTTCAGATGTCTTCTAAAAGTCAATAAATTATTATGATTTACGATTATTATGGACTTGCAGCATGACCCAAGTCCTGCTTCAGGCATTTCCCACTGCATTTTGGGTCCCAAGTGTGTCTGTCAAGGATGAAACTCCACGGGCAAATGACCCTGAAAATCTCTGTGAATATGTACAGGGACATGTGGTTTCTGTTGTTAATGCAAATCCTGCCTTTGTAGGTCTGCCCTACACAGCAGGCAGCTTACATAAGGTGGACCTGACAGAATACCAGAAGGAAAAGAAATGGGTGCGGGTGGGAGAATCAAGCACGGAATGGGCACAAATAAATGGTCCTTTGAATAAACAGAGAAGAGAAAGGCGTTGCTTCACCGTGGGGATTAAATGGCCTCTGCCACACCTTTGGGTGCCTTCGGTTACCCGGTGGCCACCCAGGCAGGCTTTTGTGTTGCACCTTAAAGATGAATGGGGAAGCAATCCATTTCCCACTGTGTGCCAAGAGAGGAGGAAAAAAGCATCTTCCAGGAGGATCTAAGGACAAACTACATGTTACACAGGAGATCTGTGGCTGGGTCTCCCAGTGGGCGTATTCCTAAGGAAATGCAGGCTACAAATTTGTAGTCCTGGGGTATTTCACCCTCTCCCACGTACAGTGGAACCTCTGGTTGCGAACGTGATCCGTGCGGGAGGCATGTTCGCAACCCGCCGCATCTGCGCCTGCGTGGGTCATAATTTGGTGCTTCTGCGCCGAAACCTGGAAGTAACCCGTTCCGGTACTTCCGGGTTTGCTGCAGTGCGCAACCCAAAATCGCATAACCAGAAGCATCTGTAACCCGAGGAACCACTGTGTTGATTTTCTGATTTGCCCTCCCCCACACTTACTGTTTGCCCCATAATTTTAGTTATGATTTTTTTTTAAGAACAGCATTTATACCCTCTGAGAAGCTGAAGGCAGAGTGATGCTTCCTTGTCCTCCAACTACAGGGCAAACATACTGAAGAGGAGGGCAATTCTGTGCTGGAAGGAAAGAATGAAGAAGTTGGTGGCCCACGGTGGCTGCATTTCATGTACAGTGGTACCTTGGGTTACATACGCTTCAGGTTACAGACTCTGGTAACCCAGAAATATTACCTCAGGTTAAGAACTTTGCTTCAGGAATCGTGCTCTGGCGACATGGCGGCAGCAGGAGGCCCCATTAGCTAAAGTGGTGCTTCAGGTTAAGGACAGTTTCAGGTTAAAAACGGACCTCCAGAACGAATTAAGTTCTTAACCCGAGGTACGACTGTATTTATTTTTTAAAGAAAAGATCAGGAGATCCACTCAACTTTACTTTGATCCTGAAATTTGCCTTTGCAGATAAGCTGCACTGTGGGAGCTGGAGTCCCGTGAAAAGCTCAGGGCATTTCAGCCCAAACTGTAGCTCCTTCCAGCACCAACCATCAGGAAGCTGGCTGGCTGGGGAGAAGCCACAGAATGGGGGCCTCACAAACCTCAGGTTTCTTATGACATCTGCAAAAAAAGGGATACCATTTCCCACAAGCTGCAGCACTTCTGCACTCTGTGTTTGGAAGCCCTTAGCAGACAACTTAGCAGAAGGTCCGTATAGTAAAAGCTATGGTTTTCCCAGTAGTGATGTATGGAAGTGAGAGCTGGACCATAAAGAAGGCTGATCGCCAAAGAATTGATGCTTTTGAATTATGGTGCTGGAGGAGACTCTTGAGAGTCTCATGGACTGCAAGAAGATCCTTAAGGAAATCAGCCCTGAGTGCTCACTGGAAGGACAGATCCTGAAGCTGAGACTCCAATACTTTGGCCACCTCATGAGAAGAGAAGACTCCCTGGAAAAGACCCTGATGTTGGGAAAGATGGAGGGCGCAAGGAGAAGGGGACGACAGAGGACAAGATGGATGGACAGTGTTCTCGAAGCTACCAGCATGAGTTTGACCAAACTGTGGGAGGCAGTGGAAGACAGGAGTGCCTGGCGTGCTCTGGTCCATGGGATCACGAAAAGTCGGACACGACTAAACGACTAAACAACAACAAAGCAGAAGACACTACGGTTCTTATTTCTGAAAGCTGGAGTTGACTTGACCAGTGGCAGACTTTGGTAATATGGTGCCCTGAGCAAAGACCTTCGCCACTCCCCCTAGATATTTCTTATTTTCGATATTATTATTATTATTCTGTGCCCTGTCAGAAAGGTGCCCTATGCGGGGGAACCGCCCACAGCTCCCTAAATTCGGGGCTGACTTTACAGCAAGGTTCCCCATCTCTGATCAAATTGCAATCCTCCAAGAACCTCAATATTACGATTATTCACCATATTGCAGTTGGAGAGGGAGAACTCGAGGGCCACCTCATGGCAAAAGGGAGATTCGCACATGAGATTTCCCAACGCACAGCTCAGTCTCTGAATGTGATGCTTGTTTCACTGAAAAGCCATGACTCCCCTCTGCCTTAGATAATTGCCTCCCGGCCGGAAATTTAATTCCTAAGACACCCCAAACCCCAGACAAGACTGGCAATTCTGGCGCGCGCAAAGCAACGTGTTTATAAAGACGTCTCCAAAACTTTGCACAAACGGGGACCATCGGGGCGCTTGCCGTGTTTCTTTTAAAACTCTGCTTTCCCCTATGTAAAACCGTGTGTGTGTGTGTGTGTGTGTACACGCGGGCGATCCGTGGCCAGGAAACGGATCAGACCCAGAGACACTAAAAGCACAGCGTAGGATGAGACGCACGGATGAAAACTGATGCGCTTTCGGAAGGTCGCCTGGAGAGGCTTCCCAGCTGCTTTTGCGCGTCACTCCATCCATCCATTATTATTTTTTGTCTCTTCCGGGACAAACGGGCCACAAATCCCTCCCCAGCTGCCCAAACGTAGCGCTGCTGCGCCCGATCCTGCCCTCGGGAGGGAGCAGAGGCCGCGTCTTACCCAGGAGCAGGCACCAGAGGCCGCCTCCTCGCCTCCGACGAGCGCGGCGCAGGCTCCCCGCAGGTAATCCGCCCCCAGGGCCAGCTTTGCGGAGCAGGCGGCCAGCGCCCCCAACAGACCGGCCCCGGCGGCGAAGGCAGCCCCCCAGCCGGCTGGCATGGCGACTCCGACGCGCCAAACACACGTGCGCAAGGGGACGCCCACCACGTGGCTCCCAAACACGCTCTTCCGGGTAGGGTCAGCTCACGTGACAGCCCTGCTCCGCCCTCTTTTAAAAAGTGGCTGCGATCGTAGACAGAGTGCATTTCGTTTTATTATATTTCTGTACCACTTTATTTTTAAGGGGGAAAAACCCCTTTAAAAAATGCCCAACATGCGCAGAGGGAGAGAGGAGGTGGAAGATCTATCTATCTATCTATCTATCTATCTATCTATCTATCTATCTATCTATCTATCATCTATCTATCTATCTATCTATCTATCTATCTATCTATCTATCTATCTATCTCTCTCTCTCTCTACTGAGGAGAAACAAGGGGGAGGGCAGAGAACACACGCACAAAAAATAATAATGGAAAAGGAGCCCAGGTAAAAAACTCCACCCCCTAAGCAGGAACAGTACTAGCTACCAACTAGTAGTAAGGAAGTTGAAAAGAGGGGGGAATTCATTATTTTAGAAACAAGTTATAAGAGCGGATAGCTATGCAAATGGCTTAAAAAGAACAGAGGGATGAGAAGAGGATTGAAAAAGAGCCAGGAAGCAGCTACATCAGGAAGATTTGGACACGTGTATAAGAATTTTAAGGTCAAAGTGGGAAACCTCCCCATTGTCTCTTTCCTCACAAATCCTGTCTTAAGGGCACATTCAAGATACAGTATGAACAGGGTGTGAGCCTGTGACTTAGATTCAGGAATTAAGTAGTTATAATGACAAAAGGGAGTGCTGGTGTCGCTGTGGGTTAAACCACAGAGCCTAAGGCTTGGTCGGCGGTTCGAATCCCCATGAAGGGGTGAGCTCCTGTTGCTCGGTCCCAGCTCCTGCCAACCTAGCAGTTCGAAAGCACATCAAAGTGCAAGCAGATAAATAGGTACCGCTCTGGCGGGAAGGTAAACAGTGTTTCCGTGAGCTGCTCTGGTTCGCCAGAAGCGGCTTAGTCATACTGGCCACATGACCCAGAAGCTGCAATCTAGCTTCCTCGGCCAAGAAAGCGAGATGAGCACCGCAACCCCAGTTGACTGGACTTAACGGTCAGGGGTCCCTTTACCTTTAATAACAAAAGAGTGGCCAAAACCCAGATAATGCAATCAGGTAACTTGCCAGACAGGAGATAAACAATGCACTCAGATTTCTGTTGTTCACCGCCTTTCCTGTGATGTAGGTATGACGTTTCTGGGGGTGGTCTTGGACTCCAGGGCAAGCAATTTAAAATGTATATATAAGGGCTTGTGCGCCTGTGCTCGAGGTCTCTCCCCCCCCCCCCCTTGTGTGGGGAATACCCTGTTGCAACAGCTTTAATAAAGATCAGGCTTACTAGCTGCCTTGCTTCTCAATATTCTCTGGTTGGCCTCTGTTATTTTCTCCTACCGATAGAGAACTTAAATAGAGGACTCTATATGGGCTCTTGGGTACCCCATAAGGGAAAAAGAGGTTTTTTTTCTTATAACATGTATGCAACAGGAGCGGAAAACCTAATCATTTTTAAAAATGTTTAATTAATTTGGATTTATTTGTTAAAGTTTGGAAAACTAGTAAAAATTAAATACAAAAAGAAAAGAAAAGAAAAAGAAACAAGTTATTATCCAGGCCAATTTCTGCAGAGCCAACTTAATTTCACAACATATTTTCGTTTATTGCCTCTGGTGCCCGTGCACCAGTTTTAAATTCTAACGTTCCCAGTGTTCTGTAATAGGCATCCATTAATTTTATTCCGTCTGCTTAATAATGTTTGTTGTGATCTTCCAGGATGAGCTGGGTACAGTTGACACACACAACCACTGCTAGTTAGATGGCAATGCTGACAATTATGTTTAATATTGGTCTTGGACCGTTTACAGGAATGTTTTTATATTGTAGGGTGTTTGGCTAAAAATGACCATTAATTACAAATAAAAAAGCAGTTCACACTGCCTATAGTATCAAATATAAACTTAGTTTTGTTTTACTGAAGAAAGAAAAACCTACTAGTAGAAAAATTAACAATTCAACAATTCATCTAATTTTCCTCACATTCAGTATATACACATTCTGAAAGAAGTGCTAAAGGGATTCATCTAGGAAAGGTAAGGAACTTAAAAATTCACACGAATACAGTACATCAATAAGGAGTCATGGTGATAATCCCAGCACCTACAACACGAGACTGAATTAGCACCATGGCTTGGTAAGAAAGGAGAATTTCACTGAGGCAGAAGATCTATCTGCAGCAAGAAGGCTTTACTCAGAATTTGTAACATAATTCGCAGCAACCCTGATTGAGACGTTTTGCTAGGAAGGATGAAGCCCAGTCGCATGTCTTTGTGAATAGAATTAAAACTCTTGGTGCCGTTTCACGATGGATCTTGATCAAATTCACTCTTTCTTTTCAAAAAAGCGTTTTCAACACGAAGCACTTGAACTGTCTGCAAAAGAGAGAACAACACTCAACGAGAATTGCAAGTGTTAAATGCAGACACCCAGGCATGCTTATATATTTAGAAACTCGGATCTGTGAACCAAGCTACTTGAGTGTGGGCTCAAGAAACTAGAAAGAAGAGCTCCTATCTCAAAGTAGGAACCCCAGAGAATGTTGAATGGAAAGGCCGAAAATTAGATCTATTAAGTGTACAAAAGTATTTTCTTCATCAAGTATTTGTTCCAGCTCCCATCGGAAGCTAAATTGATTCTCATCTCATTTTACCTCCATCAGTTTAGCATTATCTTTCTTCAACTTCACAAGGTACTGGATCTTCTGATTTAAATTCTGGTGACCAACCAACTTCCCGTTCTCTTCGGCAAGATACTCAATCTGCTTCCTTAGCGAGGACATCTCCTGTATTTCAAGAGAAGCACCAGAGCAATAGTGAATGTAGCTTAAAGGCAAAGAATACAACCCAGGGGTCAGAAAACCTTTTCAGCTGGGGCTGGTCCACTGTCCCTCAGACCTTGTGGGGGGGCTGGACTATATTTTGGAGGGGAAAAAATGAACAAATTCCTATGTCCCACAAATAACCCAGAGATGCATTTTAAATAAAAGGAAACATTCTACTCATGTAAAAACACACTGATTCCTGGACCATCCGCGGGCCGGATTTAGAAGGCGATTGGGCCAGATCCGGCCCCCAGGCCTTAGTTTGCCTACCCATGAGCTATATCTTTAATGCTTTCTTGAAAGCAAGGATAGCTATATTGTGGTCCTTCTCCAGATTTTGCTGGACTGCAAATCTCATCATCCCATGACCATTTGACCATGATTCCAGGGATCATGGACTTAAGACAACCCCCACATTTAAGCCTACTTGAAAATCTCTCACATGTGGTACGAACTTGCTCTATTTTTGTTCAAACTCACAACCCAACTCACAGCAAACAAACCTTTTCAATTTTTGCCCTCTCTTCGTAGGTTTCCTCCAGTTTTGATCTCATTTCTTCTTTCTCGGTGAAGGCCTTAAACTCCAAAGCTCTTGTTCGTTCCACCTCTTGAAGCATTCCCTGAAAGGCAGCCTCCTTGCTTCTAAGCTCCCTCCTGGCTTCTTCTAACCTGCCAAAAGTGATTGTACACAGAGACATTGTGAAACTGACTGCCCCTCTAAGAACTTTATTCACCACTATTTATTCTGCAGCAGGAGTTTCCAACTTTTCTTTTTCCAAATGCGGAATTTTACACTTTTAAAATATAGTGGAAATTTATCACTAGCTAGAACTTAATTGCCGGATCTTCCAGTATTTGCTACTTGGAAGTAAACATTAGATGATGCCTTCATATCCTGAACTCTCACCCTCGTTCGGGTCATGGGAGTGCGGGGAGGAAAGCACAACTCTTTTATTTGAGAATAATTTGGTGAACTGACACACTATTAGCTCAATTGGTTAGAATATGGTAACGCCAAGGTTGCAGGTTCAATCCCTGCATTTTCCTGCATTGCGGGGGGTTAGACTAGATGATCCTTAGGTTACCTTCCCACTCTACAAGTCTATGATTCTAATCCCTTCATCTGCCCTCATGATCACTAAGGTAATTCTACCACATCACACTGTAGCTTTACAGACCAAGGATGAGTTTTACCACACATTTGTTCACACAATAGATAAAAGTAAAAGGGTGGATTTTCTCCTCTTTCAAAATAATATCACAGAAGCATGTAGATTCTCAATTATTCTGAATCACTTCTCTGCTCTTTAGGGAAAAGATCTGTGTGATCACTGGAACATTTCCGACAGGGCTGGAGAATCAATGGCCAAGGGGGTCAAATTGGACCATTGCTTCATTTTATCCAGCCTCAGATACCCTTGAAAAGTGTGGATCAGGTGTTACGTCAGCTGACCTGATCTGTACCTTCAAAGCTCACTTCAGGTGGGGAGGAATGCCGTTGAAAAGCTCTCAGCACTTTCAAAGCTTTCTGCAGGTGCTGTTTGTGTGTGGACCCCAACTGATTTCTGTGTGTGAGAGAGAGTCACGGGGCCCTGATAGGAAAAAAAAAGGTTTCCCACCCCAGGTTTAAGATGTTGCTTAAAAAAAACACCCAAAACCCTCTTGTGAGAGCTTTGGACGATACTCAATTTCACTGGGTCTGCTCCAAGATTAATGCTGGGTTATCACCCTTAATGTATGTATAAATAATGCACTGCTTTTTTACAGTCATTTTATTGCTGTCATAAGTTGTACAGAACATTTTTGGAAAACAAATTATAAATAATAAAAAAAACAAGAGGGAATACAGCTTATGATTTATTTAGGCCAAACTGGCGTTATAGTTTCAGCATTTTTTCTTCCTGCTCAAAGAAGCAAGAGCAGTGCTATGCGAAGGTGTTCTAAGAAAACGAAAAAGATTGGCAAGCTAGGCAAGATAAAATCTCAATTCGTATGACAAGAGGTGTAGCAGAATTATCATTACCAATCGCGGAATAAGGACACAATCCAGCTAAAGCTATGATGTGGGGGTTTTTTTACACACCGCTGATCCCTGTGAGTGATTGTGTTCTTAAAATTAGGACAGCAAAAAAACCCAGTGTCATTATTTCACTGTTCACCCCAGGCGATTTGGAAACTTTCACTTTGATTGGAACTTACACCAGAGACAGAAAAAAGTCAGTACCTTCGATAGGGTTTAGCACTGTGTCCTAAATCAGACAATGATGCTTAGTTGCATACTTAGTAGCAGCTTTTACTAACTGAGATTACAATCCTGTCCTATCTTAGTTTCAGGCAAGTCCCACTGAGCTCAGGGAGACTTATTTCTGAATAAACATGTGTAGAATTGGATTGCATGTCCCCCATATTCTGCTGGGAGAAGAAACCACATAGGTTTTATAAACTAATGCAAGTATAACAATATTTAAACTTTGGAGAACACCAAGGTGCTTAGATCAATAGGCAGGTGATCTGTAGAAGTACATCATTTATACCTCTGTATGGCTTTCATTAAACATTGATTAAAAACCATTACAACACACATTGATTTAAGTTTTAATTAGAAGCTTCCTTTGCTGTTGATGTTGACAATGCTAGAAAGAGGAAAGGGGTAGAACAGCATGTTTCATTTCCTAGAAAAATGTTTGAAATCAGAATCGGGCCCTCAAATAGAGAAGACTGCACGGACAGAAAATAATGCGGGCGTCATGATAATTGCCTGTTGCTATAATCTAATATTGCACTACTTCTTTCTTAACAGTTATATTATTTTCACTTCTACTTTTCCTAACAACAGTGTTATTCTACCTGCCTCTCAATCTCAAAACTGATGCCATGAATTCCTGTTTCACAGAAATAATTTCTGAAAGTAGCTAACAGCTCCTGGATTTTTTGTCAGTTTCTCACATCAGTTATGAAACTGATTTGAGACTTCTTATGCATAAAACCCTAATAATTGCAACTGACCGATTACTGTTTTTGCCATGTAGGCTATCATTTATAGTGTTGTAATCCAGGAATTTTCAACATAAGCATTAAGGTATGAATTGTAACAACGTCTGCTAACTGCCAGAAAGACTTGCCTCCATCATTTATTGTGAGAACCTTTTGAAAGCTGCTTTGAGGGCTATAATGCAGGCTATAAACATTATAAATCAATCAATTAAAAACACATTTCCTTCCTTGTAATCTGGTTCTACTGTACTCAGTTTAATTTGCACATAATCTTTGGTTCCAAACCAGCTTCATGTGATTAAAATTTGTAAAAAGTACTTAATTAGAAAACAGTCTTGTGGCAAATATGCAAGTTTTCTGATGCCATCTGCTGGCTAAAAGCAAGGAAGAAATTGATGTTTCAGAAAGCCAAGTCACTTTGGAACCCTTGTTTTCTTAATCTTAAAAGTGAGTATTTTGTGCTATGCATACTTAGCTTAGCTGTGTAAGTGAATGGTTAATATCTGTGCAAATGGTTTATGTTTTTAATCAATTCAGAAATTGTCAGCTTACTCTGATGTAACTTTCAGTGTTTCTTCCAGCGCTTTACTCTGAAAAAAAAGAAAGAAATAAAATAGAACTGTACTTAACTGGTATTTAGAAGTTATAGCAGCAATGATACATTATTCAGCAACAGTCAAGTAATCTGAAATTGGCAATGACCAATTTATGCAAGTCTATGCACAAAATACATGTGACTTTTAAAATGGCCCTAAATGAGCCCAGAAAGGGCAAAAGGAGCACGAGAACAGTGGTTAGCAATCCCACAATCCTTTGCAAATGTAATCCCAGGAGCCCTTGCACCAACCGTTGAGGCCTGTGGAGAGCAAGGAGGTTTATAGGGAGCAATTGTGGAGGAGCTTGGCTTCTGGTAAGTGCTGCTGGTTTTTTAAAGGGTTTCTCAAGGGTTTCCAGAGGTTTAGATGCCGTTTGCAGGCTTTTTCCAATGGTGTTTCAAATGTACAGTGGTACCTCAGGTTACATACGCTTCAGGTTACAGACTCTGCTAACCCAAAAATAGTACCTTGGGTTATGAACTTTGCTTCAGCGGTGCGGTGGCAGCAGGAGGCCCCATTAGCTAAAGTGGTGCTTCAGGTTAAGAACAGTTTCAAGTTAGGAACAGACCCCCGGAACGAATTAAGTACTTAACCTGAGGTACCACTGTATGTGATTTCACTTAAAAACACTGCATCTTGGAACGTAACTCCCATGTAAATGTTGAATGGTCACTTTAAAATGTGAAGGTTCATTATTGCTTTACAAGTTGTGTATGTCTTTAAGGGCCAGGGCCAAGGCAGATAACAAGACCCAGTCTTACAGCTGTGAAACATAGGTGCTGCTGAGTTGTGTTAATCAAGCTGTGTCAGCAATTGGGTATAGTACAGGGGTCTGCAACCTTTAAGACAAAAAGAGCCACTTGGACCCGTTTCCGAAGAAAAAAAAACTGGGAGCCGCAAAACCACTGCGACATTTAAAACAAATATAACACTGCATATATTGTTTCTTACCTTAATGTCCGATCTGACAGCAGGCGGGAAGGTGACGTCGGGACGGTGCGGGACTAACACACGCACCTCCCCCATGCGACGTCACAGTCAGTACAGCGCCCGCCACAGTGGGGAGTGTCGGGGCACACAATGCGCCTCCACCCTTTGCTAGTATCCGCCCCGGAGCCGCGGCAAAGATGTAAAAGAGCCACATGCGGCTCCGGAGCCGCGGGTTGCAGACCCCTGGTATAGTATATAAGGAGCAGCACCTAGCTCCCTCATTACCCTGGGGGATGGGTTGGTGGTTGGGTCTGGTTTGTTGTTGGTGTATTTAGTGTATAAGGACTTTTTGTTTTTGTTATTAAAACCTTGTTTAAGTTATTTTTGAGTCCCTTTTTAATGCATGGTCTCCCCAGCAAGCTCTCTGCAGCGCTACTAAACTGTAAATAACCAACAGTAAATGGGGGGTTGCCTGTATCTGTAACTATAGTCACCTATAGAACGTTGTTATATTCTTGAAGAAAAATGCAATTTATCTCCATTTCAGTGCTTGCTGTTAGCTCTGCAACTGTTAAAAGACTTGATGTTGATGGAAAGTACATTGTAAAGATAAGTTTCCATAGTAACAACATTGCTTTTTTAACATATGACTGTGATATATGCATCTACCAGGGATTGTGGTTAGGACAACTCCCCCCCTCCCCGCCCGCAAAGTCGTGGGGGAGCAAGCAGGGAGTTGAATCCAGAGCAATCCATCCGAATTAACTAATTTCTTTTTTACTTTTTCTGTATAATAAACTTGACTGAAATAACATAATCAAAATAGTCAAAGTTAAACCAATAGTTCAAGTCAAGGACATGAGCAATAACCAAATTCAAAACAAGACAGCCATAATTAAACCAAAAGATGCAAGTACCTTTGCTAGTTTTCCTTCCGCAATTTCCTTATCTCTTTCCCTTAGGTCTTTAATATCTGGATACTTTGTGCCGCTGTCAAGAAACCCAAGGATGAGAAATAGTTTATTTTGATTTATTTCTTTATAAATAAGACTTCTTGCCCACCGCTCACAAGGTTCCAGGGCAGATCGCAACGTTACAATCAACAGCAACTTAAAACATGCAAAACACTTTATACAATTATAACATAATAATAATAATAATAATAATAATAATAATAATAATAATAATAATAATAATTTATTATTTATACCCCGCCCATCTGGCTGGGCCTCCCCAGCCACTCTGGGCGGCTTCCATAAAAACCAAAAATACAGTAAAATATCACACGTTAAAAACTTCCCTAAACAGGGCTGCCTTAAGATGTCTTCTGAATGTCAGGTAGTTGTTTACCGCTTTGACATCTGCTGGAAGGGCGTTCCACAGGGCGGGCGCCACTACCGAGAAGGCCCTCTGCCTGGTTCCCTGTAGCTTTGCTTCTCGCAATGAGGGAACCGCCAGAAGGCCCTCGGCGCTGGACCTCAGCGTCCGGGCAGAATGATGGGGGCGGAGACGCTCCTTCAGGTATACTGGACTGAGGCCGTTTAGGGCTTTAAAGGTCAGCACCAACACTTTGAATTGTGCTTGGAAACGTACTGGGAGCCAATGTAGGTTTTTCAAGACCGGTGTTACGTGGTCTCGGCGGCCGCCCCCAGTCACCAGTCTAGCTGCCGCGTTCTGGATTAGTTGTAGTTTCCGAGTCACCTTCAAAGGTAGCCCCACGTAGAGTGCATTGCAGTAGTCCAAGCGGGAGATAACCAGAGCATGCACCACTCTGGCGAGACAGTCCGCAGGCAGATAGGGTCTCAGCCTACGTACCAGATGGAGCTGGTAAACAGCTGCCCTGGACACAGATTTGACCTGTGCCTCCATGGACAGCTGTGAGTCCAAAATGACTCCCAGGCTGCGCACCTGGTCCTTCAGGGGCACAGTTACCCCATTCAGGACCAGGGAATCCTCCACACCTGCCCGCCTCCTGTCCCCCAAAAACAGTACTTCTGTCTTGTCAGGATTCAACCTCAATCTGTTAGCCGCCATCCATCCCCCAACCGCCTCCAGACACTCACACAGGACCTTCACCGCCCTCACTGGTTCTGATTTAAAAGAGAGGTAGAGCTGGGTATCATCCGCATACTGATGAACACCCAGCCCAACCTCCTGATGATCTCTCCCAGCGGCTGCATGTAAATGTTGAAAAGCATGGGGGAGAGGACAGAACCCTGAGGCACCCCACAAGTGAGAGCCCAGGGGTCTGAACACTCATCCCCCCCCCACTTTCTGAACACGGCCCAGGAGGAAGGAGCGGAACCACTGTATGACAGTGCCCCCAGCTCCCAGCCCCTCAAGACGGTCCAGAAGGATGTTATGGTCGATGGTATCAAACGCCGCTGAGAGATCCAGCAGAACTAGGAAACAGCTCTCACCTTTGTCCCTAGCCCGCCGGAGGTCATCAACCAGTGCGACCAAGGCAGTTTCAGTCCCATGATGAGGCCTGAATCCCGATTGGAAGGGATCCAAATGGTCCGCTTCTTCCAGGCGTGCCTGGAGTTGTTCGGCAACCACTCGCTCAATCACCTTGCCCAAGAATGGAAGATTTGAGACTGGGCGATAGTTGGCCATCGTGGCCGCATCTAAAGATGGTTTTTTAAGAAGCGGTTTAATAACCGCCTCTTTCAGCGGGTCTGGGAAGGCTCCCTCACGGAGGGAAGCATTCACCACCCCACGAAGCCCATCGCCCAGTCCTTCCCGGCTAGCTTTTATAAGCCAGGATGGGCAAGGATCCAGGAGACAGGTGGTTGGTTTCACTCGTCCAAGCAGCTTGTCCACATCCTCGGAGGTAACAGATTGGAACTGATCCCACTCAACTTGACTAGACAGAACTCTAGCACTCTCCCGCCCCAGCCCTGCTCCCACGGTAGAGTCTACTTCTTCCCGAATCTGAGCGATTTTATCTGCAAAAAACTTTGCAAAATCATTGCAGGAGAACATGTGGCCCATACTGGGCCCTGATGTTGCAGGTGGTTCCGCTAAATTGTGAACCACCTGAAAAAGTCTCCTGCTGCTGTTAATAATAACAAGTAATTATTAATTACCATTTAAATATCGGATTTTTAAAAAGTATTTGGACCATGTGAAATACAAGATCTTCGAGTATCACTATTCCGCATATTGCGGATGGTGGCAGGGCAAGGCTACCTATTGAGTTTATGGATTAGGTATGCTACACCACAAAGACAAAGGAATGTAAAAAGGCCAGGAAATAGGTCGTGATCCCACGACATCATGTCTCATCTGCAGCTCCAAAGCATCTCTGGAAACAGAGGAGTTTTGCCAGTGTGCACCAGCTCACCTCCATTTTGGGTCCCTCCAGGACCACCTTGGCTCAAGTTTCCATTTAGTCTGCATATGTAAATTGGCAAAATCTAGCAAGCTAGGACAAAATGCTTTTGCAGTTTCCTGCCAGCATTCTATATCAAGATGGGCATAGGAGTGTCTATTCATTGGACTGGGACCTCTTGGAATCACCTACGCTTAGCCTCCTCAATTTTCCTATTTAATTAAGGCAAGATGTATTGCTTCTCAGTTGTATATGGAGAACCCTGGGTGTTTTAAGTGTCCTTACAAGAAGTAAGCCCACCTAGAATCCACACCTCCTTCTCTGTAAGTTCAGGGCAGAAAGACAAAGATAATCATACCCCCATTGTTCCCCAGGAAATTCCAGGACCCAATCTACTCTATAGTATTGTTTTCAAAGACTGTAACTGGTCTTAGACCTTGAAACTTGGTGTGAGATTCAAGCAAGACTCCGAGATCCAAGAGTGGCCTTGCTGGGAACAGTTCAGTCTGGCTGGCTCTTGAGCTTGGTGCTCAAACTCACACCTTTAACCCTTAAACTCTAGGTGATTCCTGAAAATGTCTTACTGCAACTTGACTGACTCTGAACTCCTGGCTCTAGGTGGCTTGTTCTGTACTCCTGCACCCAGTAGGTTCTAGCTGTGGTTGAGAATAGTCTTTTCCCACCTCCTTTTGCCCTAACTCTATGGTCCACACACTTCTGTGTTTTGGACAGGGCATAATGAAAGGGGTCAACTTTCCAACTTCCACCAGTTCAATCTCACCCCCTGCCCTGCAAACACTGACGCCGCCTCCTCCTCATTGTCCCCACCAGTCCTTTTTTTCTGGGACAGTCTTCAATGGTTAACCTGCAAATTGCCTGTGTTTTACTTTCTGAAGAAACGCTCAAATTCTGGAAAAGCTCTCATCTTGTCTCTTTTGTTCCCTCCAGAGCACCTTAGAAGGGCACTCTGATACCTAGGCCACATTCCTATAATTATGCATGCTGTGCTGCTGCATATTTTGAAACATGTGCTGGTTTCTGAGCTAGCTCTACCAGACTGATAGCTGCCTGTCCTCTGGCAGAACAGAACCAGTGCCACAATGGGGAAAAGCCCCGAATCCAAGTGCTTGAGCGATCTACAGCCCCCGCCTCTCATTTGTGCTGCAGAAAGACTTGCTCCCTGAACAGGGGAGGCAATGTCCCTCCCTGTTGGGAGGCAAAATCCAGTAACATTTCAAACTATCAGTTCAAATTCTGCAAAACAAAACATGTTCCCTTTAGTTGTTACTGAATAATTGTACACAAGCCATCCTATTATTTGGCACTGATTTGTACCTGATCTTTCTTCCTCTCTTCACTTCTTCAAGCTGGCTCTGCAGATTTCTGTTGCTTTCCATTAATTCCTGCATTTCCAGACGGAGGTTTTCCAATTCACATAACTGAGCCTAAACAAGAGGACAATATGATTCCGTTGATTTGAAATAAGCATTTCATAACAGCTATTCTTGAAGTCCGTACCAAATTTGCATGCTTCACATCAACAAAAGAAGTCACTAAACTCTCTCCAATCTCTGTTTGCCCAATGGCATGTTTGCTCTTTGCTCCTTTCAAAAATACGCTCCATCAAGATTATTAAGATCATATTTTCAAAATGGCAGCACTTTAAGCATGTACACTACAACAGTTCACAAAAGATCAGATTCAGTGTACAAAGTGCTTGAAGCATTTACCTTTAGTCTTAGAATTTCACTATTTTTAGCATCTCTTTCTTCATTTAATTCGGATACAAGACATTCCAGGGTAATTGCAGAGGCTGTCCTATCTGCTATCTCTTGCTCATGTGTTTCAAACAATCTTGCCAGACTGTTGGGAGGAGTTCGAGGGCTCTGTCAAGGAAACACAAAACCATTTGAACAGTTAAGCAGGAAACTCTTTTAGAATATACCACAAGTTGCTTACGGGACAAATTCATGAAACCTTTATACAGGCATTGCTCAGTCAAAAAAAACACAAATTCTCGCCATTTTTTGCAGCCACTTAGTCCAAAGGCTCAAATTACCATTTTATTTGATTGGCAATGAAAAAGGGCATTCACAACAGGGGCAATAATGAACAGCCTTCTACCTCTAGCACAGCTCTTTGCCTAATTATAGATTAGGACCTCTCTTTTGACAGACAAACTTGAAGGTATACATTTCATGGAAGTAACTGTAGGTAATAATAATAAAAAAAGATTTCCTAAGAACAATCATACCTGTGGAAGGGTTGTGACTGCAGAGTCCATAAACTGGTCTATCTGGCGCACTTTAGCTTCATATTCACTTCTCCTGTTTTCCAGTTCTCCTGTCCTTTTGTCCAGCTGTAGAAAACGGCAACAGATCAAAATACCGGTATTCAAAGGTCACAAATTGTTGCCTATCTTGACTAACGTAGGCAGCAAACATGGTTCTAGATATTTCTCCTGAGAATCTGGAATATTTCCAAATGTTTCATCCTGCTAGTTTCTAAGTCTACCATGCATTATAAAACAATACACATCTGCAAGGGTCTCTGGGAACACACGTTAGACTTTTATACTGAGGTAGCATGAAAGCATTTCAATCTGGATAACACATCTCCAGTTGCTAATGGGTTTCCTTTGTATCCTTAGTCTGTTGTGACATTTGAACTGATGTATACTCATAGTCTACTTACACTAGTAAGGAACCAATACCAAAAGGGACTGCATTTGGGTTTCTAGCCATAGCCGGTGCAAGCTGCTATGGTTGCAATGGCAGAAGAAATTAAAGGGGGTGTGTGAGAGGAGAAACCCCATATTGCAAAGTTGCTCCTGCAGTTATTGGATCCCATGGTGCAAGAAGCACCATAGGTGGGGTTCTGGGGAAAATGACTTTGGCAATCTCACCCACCCCTGGTGGACTGGCACAGAAAAAATAGTCAGTCTGGTGCTTGCCATGATCTTAAAAAAAAAAAAAAAAAGGGGGGGGAGACCCTAGGCTGGGAGCCAACATTTCAAAACTACCAACAGAGTTGGCCTATGATTTGGTGGCTGTTTTGAGGACACCACACAATCGTAAAAATAATGGCAACCCATGAGATCCTGAAGTGGGAGCTCAGTCTTGGCAGGAACTAGTAGAAGACCTCAAAAGTGCCACTGTGCCCATATTAGTGACCCCAGCCCTAAGTCATAGTTGAGCATTATGTCTAAACATAGACGTTCTTATAACAGCACAAAAGCAACCAGTCTGGGCTAGGATAGGTCGGGCCAGGCCAATAAGCTTGTTCTTCCTCTTCCACCATTTGTCAGAGGTGGTAATGTTCATATTTACCTGTTCCTGAAGTTCTTGGATCAATGCTTCTTTCCTAATTAGGTCTTCTTGTGCAGACTGAAGAAGCGCCGCATGTTTTTTAGAAGCTTCTGTTAAACTGCTCAGCTGCTCAGTAGTATGTTGTAGTTCTTCACAAATAATCTCTTTCTATGTAAAGCAAAGAGCAGCAGCAGCAACAACAAATAGCCTAGTGATTATATGGCCCATGGTATAAAGAACATGGTAATATACATAGCCTTCACAGCCCCTCTATTTTTCCTCAGCTGCCCTTTAAAAATAAATGCAATAGTTTCCATAACTGCAGTCCGTTATACAGAATTATAAACACAAAACTAGGTTGATAAGTGGTACCTTGGTTCTCGAGTCTGGTTGACTCCCGGAACCGTTTGAAAACCAAGGCGCGACTTCTGACTGGCTGCAGGAGCTTCCTGCACTCAAGCGGAAGCCGCGTCAGATGTTTGGCTTTCGAAAAACATTCGCAAATTGGAACACTTACTTCCGGGTTTGCAGTGTTTGGGAGTCGATTTGTTCGGCAATTAAGCTATTCGGGAACCAAGGTACGACTGTATATTGTATTGCATTTCTAGGAAAAGTTATCTTATTCTAAAGTAGATGTGTGCAAGTACATCACTATCTTATTTCTTCCCCATCCCGGGACTATTTTTAACCACACAACTCAAATATAGTTTAAATTGAGGCAGTAGCCAGAAAAAATGTGCAAAATGAAACCCTTAACCTGCTATGGAGTTATGAATCTAAACTACAGATTTATTTATGTGGTGGTGAGAGCACTGATACTTCTGAGTCAGTTTGGGAAAGAAGAAAAGGATGTACAAACAGATACATTTATTTTTTTAAAAAGCTACTCCTTGTGAGAGGGTGACAAAGTCACCCAGAATCTGCACAGAAAGCTAGGCAGGGGGAAAAGGAAGGGGTTATCTGCCCACATGGTGAGGTAAGGGTGTGTGATTTGTGTATTCATAAGGGAGGGGCAATTAATCCAAGGATCCACTGCAGGAACATAAATCTAAACATCATCACTTTCAATGTGGCAACTCTGGTAAAGGTAAAGGGACCCCTGACCGTTAGGTCCAGTCGTGGACGACTCCAGGGTTGCGGCACTCATCTCGCTTTATTGGCCAAGGGAACTGGCTTACAGCTTCCAGGTCATGTGGCCAGCATGACTAAGCCGCTTCTGGTGAACCAGAGCAGCGCACAGAAATGTCATTTACCTTCCCGCCGGAGTGGTACCTATTTATCTACTTGCACTTTGACGTGTTTTCAAACTGCTAGGTGGGCAGGAGCAGTGACCGAGCAACAGGAGCTCACCCCGTCGCAGGGATTTGAACTGCCGACCTTCTGATCGGCAAATCCTAGGCTCTGTGGTTTAACCCACAACTCTGAGTGTAACTTAATTAGAAAAAGCCTCCTGCGTGGTTTAAACAGTTCTATTTCCATGCTGAATGTTAAAAGCACATGCTCTCCTCCATGGGGCACAGTGAATACATGCAACAGAATCTTCCTTGCAGTTACATTGTCAGATAAAAAATTTAAAATATCTGAGGCTAGCTGCTGTCATGAAAAAAAAAAGGTACAGAGAGCTAGAGCTCTTTGAAAGCCCTGTTACTTCATAGCGGGCAGGACCAGAACTGTGGGAGTCTTCTCCCCTTGAAAAGCACCAAGCATGAAGTTATCTCACAAAGGCAAATGCGTGGAGAACTTTCAACACTGGAAGAAAAACCACATTCTATGCTAAGGGCCCAGATTCTACCCTTGAAGCAAGAACAGCCACAGTATATAAAGAGGAAGATACTGCTTTCTCTGGAGGGCATGTTAATGTTGAATGGTCACTTTAAAATGTGAAGGTTCATTATTGCTTTACAAGTTGTGTATGTGTTTAAGGGCCAAGGCCAGGGCAAATAACGAGACCCAGTCTTACAGCTGTGAAACATAGCAGGTGGTGCTGAGTTGTGTTAATCAAGCTGTGTCAGCAATTGGGTATAGTATACAGTGGTGCCTCGCAAGACAAAAAGAATCCGTTCCGCGATTCTCTTCGTCTAGCGGTTTTTTCGTCTTGCGAAGCAAGCCCATTGATGGCTTAGCGGATTAGCGCTATTAGCGGTTTAGCGGCTTTTAGCGGCTTATCGGCTTAGAAAAAGGGGGGGGGGAAGGAAAAACACCCCGCAGGAACTCGCAAGACATTTTCGTCTTGCAAAGCAAGCCCATAGGAAATTCATTTTGCGAAGCACCTCCAAAACGGAAAACTCTTTCGTCTAGCGAGTTTTCCGTCTTGCGAGGCATTCGTCTTGCGGGGCACCACTGTATAAGGAGCAGCACCTAGCTCTCCCATTACCCTGGGGGTGGGTTGGTGGTTGGGTCTGGTTTGTTGTTGATGTATTTAGTGCATAAGGAGTTTTTGTTATTGTTATTAAAACCTTGTTTAAGTTATTTTTGAGTCCCTTTTTAATGCATGGTCTCCCCAGCAAGCTCTCTGCAGCGCTACTTAGGTGCAAATAGCCAACAGTTAAGGTAGATAAAGCAATTTTTTTTTATCGCAGGGCAAAGTAGAAATACCATAGCCAAGTTCTCAGCATAAGGACTGTAGAAGAGCTTGGTATTTTGTGGAACTTATCCAAGGTACTGGAATGCAGCCTAAAAGGTAAAGGTAAAGGGACCCCTGACCATTAGGTTCAGTCATGGCCGACTCTAGGATTGCGACGCTCATCTTGCTTTATTAGCTGAGGGAGCCGGCGTACAGCTTCGGGGTCATGTGACCAGCATGACTAAGCTGCTACAGGCGAACCAGAGCAGCGCACGGAAACACCGTTTACCTTCCTGCCGGAGCGGTACCTATTTATCTACTTGCACTTTGACGTGCTTTCGAACTGTTAGGTTGGCAGGAGCATGGACCGAGCAACGGGAGCTCACCCCGTCGCGGGGATTCGAACTGCTGACCTTCTGATCGGCAAGTCCTAGGCTCTGTGGTTTAACCCACAGCACCACCTGCGTCCCAATGTAATGTCTCTAAATGTCTCTTCACTGGTTTCCAACCACCACCACTGACGAAACCATTATTCCACACGGCAAGGATTCAAAATTTGATTGTTTAACACAGGGGTAGTCAACTTTTTTTATATATGCATCTTTCTTGATGGTAAAATTTCCTTACCGCCCACCAGTGCTCAATGGAAGTTGGATTCAGCTTGTGTCGTAGAACCTGTGATTGCTCACCTAGAATTCTGAAACACCCACAAGTGGGCAGTAGGGACCAGGTTGACAACCCCTGGTTTAAAGGGTGGCAGTTGAGATTCGATCAAAAGCACTCACATCAGTAAATAGTATGTTCATTCCCAATTCTTGCTAAACGATTGTGCAAATATATCATATATGCTATAGGCAGCTTTAAACAGGGATACAATCTGAAATAGCACCATAAACAAAGACTTTACCTCAATTCTGTCAGCAGCTTGTGCTCTCTCCAAGGCCTCTCTCAACTCCTCAATTTGCTTCTCCTGATCTTCTATAACTGCTCTGCTTTCCTCTTTTGCAGCCAAAGCAGAATTGTATTTACACTAAGAAAGCAGGAATGTAGATATGTCAGGAAAACAACGTATATTAGATCTATATTTCTACAGGTCAGTAAAGATAATTGCTGACTACATCCATTCTGATACACATCACAAAGTCCACCAATTCTTCATAATTGGTATAAAGCAGGTGAATAAATGAGCAAATTGAGTTAATTTGGATATGCAGAGGGTATTAAAAATAAATTTAAGGAACCGCAGAAAGAGGGGGAAGGAAGTCAAGTTTTGAAATGTTAAAATGATTGTAGTGAAATGTATAAACTTGAAAAGTATAAATAAAATTTGGAAAACTGGAAAAAACCCACAATTCTTCATAATTAGAAGACTAAGGGGGAATAAAAAAATCTAGTGACTCAGAAAATACCACAAAATAATTCACCCAAGAGGATGACCATCTAACAATATTAGTTATATACTCGGTTAAAGACCATCAGCTAGAATATCCTATTAACTGTTAACGGTTTCTCCATGTTCTGTCACTAGACTTCTTTTTCTGACTTTTGGAACATCTAGGTTACTGCTCTAGCATGTACATTTCAAAGCTGTTTTTCTAGTCTATGGAGGTGATACACGAAGTTCAGTTTTCAGCCCAGCCAAAGAAACAGAAGCACTCGGCACAACCTGCTGTTGATCTGTTACTCCACTTTGACACATCACCTTATGGGAAAGAATGGAACATACTTTTATGTCCTCCAGCTCACTTGTAAGCCCTTCTATGCACTCTGTCTTCCGGCTAATGGATAACCTCATGTCCTGGATCTGGTTCATCAGGTCTGACACAACTTCCTACAACAAAAAGAACAATGTTGTATTGATCTTGATTTGTTAAGGCATATAATTCCATATAGCAACTATGTCACAAGGTATTATTGTGTTTTTAATATTCTGTTGGAAGCTGCCCAGAGTGGCTGGGGAGACCAGGCCAGATGGGCGGGGTATAAGTAAATAATAATAATAATAATAATAATAATAATAATAATAATAGTTTGTTTTTAATCTCCTTGGGCCAGCATCAGGATGGTGTTTGTAAATGGCTCTCTCATACACCCACAAATGTATCAACACTTTAACCAAAACTTTACCTTTAAAAAGTGTCAAGTTTGTGAGAAAACATTTCTATCTCTCGTTAGGTTCCACACATCTAAATAAATTAAGTAAATGAAAGTTTTTATAACTGGGATTGCAAAACTTTGATTTACTGTATACAGAATGCCTGCTACAGAAGGGAAACCTTTTCTTTCCTGAAGAACAAATACAGTGGTGCCCCGCAAGACGAACGCCTCGCAAGACGGAAAACCCGCTAGACGAAAGGGTTTTCCGTTTTGGAGGCGCTTCGCTAAACGAATTTCCCTATGGGGTTGCCTCGCAAGACAAAAAAATCTTGCGAGTTCCCGCGGGTTTTTTTCGCTTTTTTTCGCCCTTTCCCTAAGCGCTAAGCCGCTTATCAGCTGTTCCGCTGATAAGCCGCTTCTCAGCTGATCGCTAAAAGCCGCTAGACCGCTAATAGCGCTAATCCGCTAAGCTGTCAATGGGCTTGCTTCGCAAGACGGAAAAACCGCTAGACGAAGAGAATCGCGGAACGGATTAATTTCGTCTTGCGAGGCCCCACTGTAGATTATTACCCAAGCAACAATATCTACTCTCTCTCTCTTGCTCACACACACACACTTAGGATATTTTGTACACAAGTTGTATCCATACCTTATCAGCAGCATTTGTTTTCTGCAGAGAAACAATAACTTCCTCAGAAGCAGTTAGATTTTGCTCCAAATTCTGCAACTTGATTTCCTAGAGAAAAAAAATGGCTTCAAATTGACTCTCCTTGGATTTGCAAATATAGCAGTCAATTACATTTACCAAAAATCTAATTTTAAAATGCTCCATTTGTAGGCACACCCGGCTGTACCTGCTGCTCACATCTTGACACCATTTCGGAATATTGCTTCTCTAGCTCCACGATTTCACTAATTTTCAGGTGTTCCCTAGCAGAGAATAAATGCAATCACTTATAAGAGACAGAAGAAAAGGCACTAACCCAAGTAAACTTTGCTTGCGCTAAGTTTAATTTAGTTATGCTCTATAGTATGAAAATAGCACTACAACTGTTGTCAGAAGAAAGCTCTTCCCCAAACTTACTGGAATTGCTGTTAGCTATCACTTACTACTTCTTGTGGCAAATCTTCCACAAAGAAATGCCATTTAATAATGAGAACAATCACATTTATATTTCTAGTATAGGTGCAATGTTTAATAGCAAGTGCAAACAAACAAAACTTTGGTTGAATTAATTTTCAACTATTTTGATTCAGGTTCATTATTAGGGAACGAAAAATAAATAAAGATAACCTCTTCCTTCTAACTATATAGAGTAGCTTTAATTGCTTTTAAAAACGTAAACTCCTTTAATATCTCAAGACAGCACTTATAGACAATGCTTAATAATACGTACATTGAAATTTGATCAAGTAGTTAGCTTTTTAAACAATCAAACCTTTCACTTCTATCATTTTTATAATTCACTAATAAAATATCAAGCAGTTCAATGTCACCAATTATAACCAGAGTATAGTCATACCTTGGTTTTTGAACAGCTTAGTTCTTGAATGTTTTGGCTCCTGAACGCTGCAAACCCAGAAGTGAGTGTTCCAGTTTGCAAACTATTTTTGGAAACCGAACATCTGACAGGGCTTCTGCAGCTTTTGATTGGCTGCAGAAGCTGCGCTTTGGTTTTCGAAAGTTTTGGAAGTCAAACGGACTTCCGGAATAGATTCTGTTCGACTTCTAAGGTACGACCATAATACCATTCAGGATATATAAAAAGTCCCATGCCTGTGTTTGTTTTTACATTATAAGAAAGGAAATCTTTGAACTGAGATATAATTCATTGTATGAATTTTTGCTTCATACAAGAGGAAACCCCTGGCATTTAGCAAACTGAAAAATTCTTCTCTGCACATCCCAAATGCTGTCTATTCCCCAAAGAAAACCTACCATTAGAATTATATCATAGGTCTCAGTTCTGTGGAAGGAACCCATTCAAATTCAGGAGATGTGCTGTGCAAAGCGGATAAATGCATTCAGCTGGCCAGCAGGTCAGATTGATATGCACATGTGACACTGTTATCTCTTGATTTAGAAGGGTTTTTTATGCCACTTTGTCCCACTTTATCTGAAGGTATTTTGAGAAAAACAGCGAGCCTGCAACTTACGCTCACTTTACTTAAACGATCGCAACTGTATGCAGGTGAGGGGTAAAGAAGAAATAAATTAATAATAATAATAATAATAATAATAATAATAATAATTATTTATACCCCAGCCACTCCAGATGTCTTCTAAAAGTTTGGTAGTTATTTTTCTTTGACATCTGATGGGAGGGCGTTCCACAGGGCGGGTGCCACTACCGAGAAGGCCCTCTGCCTGGTTCCCTGTAACTTGGCTTCTCACAGCGAGGGAACCGCCAGAAGGCCCTCGGCGCTGGACCTCAGTGTCCTGGCAGAACGTGGAGGTGGCAGAGGTGGAGACGCTCCTTCAGGTATACTGGACCGAGGCCGTTTAGGGCTTTAAGTTCAGCACCAACACTTTAAATTGTGCTCAGAAACGTACTGGGAGCCAGTGTAGGTCTTTCAAGACTGGTGTTATATGGTCCCGGTGGCCGCTCCCAGTCACCAGTCTAGCTGCCGTATTCTGGATTAGTTGTAGTTTCCAGGTAACTTTCAAAGGTAGCCCCATGTAGAGCGCATTGCAGTAGTCCAAGTGGGAGATAACCAGAGCATGGACCACTCTGGAGAGACAGTCTGCGGGCAGGTAGGGTCTCAGCCTGTGTACCAGATGGACAGCTGCCCTGGACACAGAATTGACCTGCATCTCTATGGACAGCTGTGAGTCCAGAATGACTCCCAGGCTGCGCACCTGGTCCTTTAGGGGCACAGTTACCCCATTCAGGACCAGGGAGTCCTCCATACCTGCCCGCCTCCTGTCCCCCCAAAAGAGTACTTCTGTCTTGTCAGGATTCAACCTCAACCTCAATAAATGGAGAGTGGGGCAAACCCACTGTTTCCTACTCTCCAATTATTTATTTCCCATCACCCAAGCACCCAGAAGGTTTTTCTGCTGCGGAAAGAGCTTTTAAAGCTCTCTGCCATGCTCTCCCCAGAGCCCAATAAGCAGCCCTTTACCTTGTAGGGGGTCGGTTCCTGGGGTTCCTGACGTTTCGTGATTTTGCTTTTGTGCGTAGATCCCCAGAACTGAACCGCTGCGTAAGCAGGTGGGCCCACTCTGCTGCTTTTGAAACACTGTCTCATTTTGCTGTCCAGCATCTTAAAAGAGCTAACCCACAATAGGGTGTCTGCTACTGTGCACCATCTTGGGAAGGGTGGGGTACGGCTAAAATAGTGGGCATTTTGGAATTGGCATGGTAGATGTAGAACATCTAACATAAAGGGCATAGTTCAATTACTTCCTCCACAAAAAATGGATTTATATATTTCAATGCACAGATACAAATAAAAAAATGTTAAAATGATGCAACCACCAACCCAAAATTGAACTCTCTGAATTCATATAGTTAAGACTTACTTGGAATTATGCTCTTTATCTTCTTGTAATTGCATTGCTAATTTTTGATTATGTTCTTTTTCACTTTCCAACAAGCCCAATGCATTCTAAAAGATAATAGATGTACAAACATTTGGCGAATTGTTGCAGTATTTTCAGTTCTTTCTTTAACGTTCCTAAGTACTTCAGTAAATATATAATACTACTAACCTTAGGAAAGCCTTTAGTAGCACAAGGCTACTTACTAAAGTGATTCAGTCCTGGCGTGTGCTCCCTCATTTTGCCAGTAATTGCAAGGGCAGTTAGGGGGTTTATTTGTTGATAAAAACCCTGAGCATTTCATAAGGATCCAAATCACTGCTGAGGTACAGCCCCTGCACCTGTGTCTGACCTAACACAGGGTGAACACAGAGCTTCCAAAAGCTTTAGACAGGAAGTCTGTGAAGGAAATTTGTTTTGAAGGCCAAGCTTTTAGAATTACAGTGGTGAGTTTTTGCAGAAATACATAGGCTCATCTTCAGTTCCACCAAAGAATTAACTGCCTGTGACAGTAGTAGCTAATTTAACATTAGAAAGAGGGTATTCCTTAGAAGGAGATAGACAAGTAAAGGTAAAGGGACCCCTGACCATTAGGTCCAGTCGTGGCCAACTCTGGGGTTGCGGCGCTCATCTCGCTTTACTGGCCGAGGGAGCCGGCGTACAGCCTCCGGGTCATGTGGCCAGCATGACTAAGCCGCTTCTGGCAAACCAGAGCAGCGCACAGAAATGCCATTTACCTTCCCGCCGGAGCGGTACCTATTTATTCACTTGTGCTTTCAAACTGCTAGGTGGGCAGGAGCAGGGACCAAGCAATGGGAGCTCACCCCATCGCGGGGATTCAAACCGCCAACCTTCTGATCGGCAAGTCCTAGGCTCTGTGGTTTAACCCATAGCGCCACCCGCGTCCCGATAGACAAGTAGAAGCCTGGAAATGCATGGCTCCCCCTCCTCGTCTTCACCTGTGTAATAAATGTTTACACTTATATGTGTCCAATCCGATCTTGCAGTAGGTGGAGGGATTGGGGCAAATTGATAGTTTGCTCCTTTCCCACTGCCACAAATCTTTTAATTATGCTGATCTACACAATGTACAGTTAAAGGTGAAATCTTTTTCGCATTCATTACTTACCCAAAGCTCAGTTTTCAGTGCTTCAGTTTCTTGCTTGCTATCAGTGAGCTGCTGTGTTAGCTGGTCAGTCTCAAATTTCAGTATTTCCTGCAGGTTGTCATAGTCATCTTGCAGGCTTGTCTTTCTTTCAAGTATGTTTTCGTATTCGAGCCTTTGGTGAAAGAATATTACGTTACTCATAAGGCCTCTGGTTTTGTCTTGCACCTTTCGAGTTTCAAAACAAAGTTAGTACATTACCTCAGGGATTAGCGTGGGGCCAAAAGACAGCCGGAGGGGAGAGAAATGCAGAGAACAAGAGGGCAAAGCAAGTAGACCTAGGCACACTGGTGAAGTCACGTCATACAGATATATTTTATATCTTTCAAGTACTAGAAATCCTTTCGATACATCTATAGGCCAGAAAAAGACTAACAACACTTCCAGAATGCAGCTAGTTAACAAGACTAAACTGGCTGTTGGTATCCGGTTTTTTTTACACAATACCGTGGTAACTCAGTTTTCAAACATAATCCATTCTGGAAGACCATTCGACTGCCAAAAGGTTTGAAAACCGAGGCACAAAGGGCGGTCTGCCAGTTCAATAGAGAAATTTGTGAAAAACACAGATACACACAGCGGAAGCCGTTCAACTTCCGAAGGGCCTTCGAAAATGGTAGCATTTGCTTCCGGATTTTTGGCATTCGAAAATTGAAACGTTTGGCAACAGACGTCCGAAAACCGAGGTACCACTATAGACCAAAAGGATGCCTTTCTATATGATGCAGTCTAAAATCAGTGGTTTTCGATGTCCTTCCAGGAACTCTTTCTACCTCAACACATACTGATTTCCAGATTCTGGGCCATTTTGTGGGAGTTACCTTGTCAAACAAGGCAGGACCCTCACAACTGCCTCATGTGAATTGAGGACATGCCCTAAAGCACAGCCAGCACTCTCCTGTAGCTGTGCATTGGAAGAGAAGATTACTAGTAGCAGACAACTTAACTTTCAGGGAAGTTTTTCTGCCACTACAGATCCTCTCACTGACAAGCCCCTGACAAGTTGCCAAAGGACCCCTAGGTGTCCTAGAACACAACTTGAAAAATCAGATGAAGACTGTCATCTTAGCTTATTTTCTGATAAAGGAATAGTTTCTTGTGAATATAAGCCCAATTGTTGAAATAAATTACTGTGTAGACACCCCCTAAGGTTCATTTTATTTTAGCAATCTTCTTCTAATTTGAGCCTGTGGAACGTGAAGTTAGCATTTTAATCCGCCCACAAACCAAGGTGATGGTAAAGTGAATAGCATGTAACCAAATCTTCCTCTTGAAAATATTACACAGCTGGTATTTCAGTGTAGGAGACAGCAATTCATGTGAACATCATGGCATATGTAAATGTTTCAGCAGTCGCCACATGTGGCAGCTGACACAGAGACATTTGTGCACATTTTCTCTTATTCAGAGATGCTATTCATATGGAAATATATCAAGTTTGAAATAGCCCTTATTCTCATGTATTTAAGAAGCTTTTGTTAAAATAATGGCATACCTTACGTTATCAAGTTGCAGTTGTACATTCATATGTCTGCTAGAGAGTTCACCCATTTCTTTTTCTTGAGTTCTTCTGAAATGGTCGTATTCCATTTTTACAGCAGACAGATCCTTGTCTGCAGACTGCAGGACTATTCGTAAGTCACGGACCTCAGTGTTTAACACTGTTTGGAAAAAACAAACAAAATCCTTGTAAAAAAATCCATTGTTAGATACCAATATTCACCTGATGTAATACCAAATATTCCAGTCTTCCCTGAAAGCTAAAGAAATATGCGAAAGTTCCAACTAAAGCCATTCTTGCCATCTTTCAGGCAAAAAATACGCAGTAAGTAGTAAAGTCAAAGTATAAACTTGGGGGAGCTATGAAAGGCAAAACCCTACGAAGATCACAAAAGCACTTCAGTAAGTAAAGAATTCAAGGAATGATGCCAAACCCTTTTTCATGTCCAGTTATATTGACTTGGGATTAAGCTATGCTTTTTAGCATATACTTCAGAAAGCATGTAGTGCCATAAAAATGGTTTGATCATACTAGCTGAGTCACATTCATTATGCAAGCAGAGATTCGTTCCTCCACTATTAGCAGTGTTTAGAGAAGCAACCAATCTTCAAGAACCCAATATTCCATTCCATATGTGGTTGTTTCTATTCTATGTGATATTCTAGAGAAAATGTCACGCTTTGAGAGAAAGAAGTGCCTATGTCCCCTTTTCAGATTTTTCTGATTAATGGAGTGCCTCAGACTCTGTGTATAGCAGATTTCAGAGCTTTAGCAAATGCGCTAATAATTCTGAGCGAAGCCCAATAACTCTCATTAATTTAAATTCTTTTCTGTCTTTCTACCCAGAAAGCAGCATGGAAGCGTCTAACAAATGCACACACATACATGGAGGCAACATCTACCTCTCTACCATTTAGGGGAACATATTTTCCTCCTTCCACCCAAATCTATTGGCTGTGTCCACTGACTCCCATTCCAATTTTCAGACTAAATACAACTAAATGATTTGCTATGGGGTTACTTACAAAGAACAGTGACCCATAGATCTAAATAAAAATTGAATTAATTTTGAAAAGATGGAGGTAGTGGACCTATCCAGCTGATCTCAGCAAAAGACAATTTTCAGCCATACATTTTGGTCACATGGAAGTAGTAAAAACAGTGCACAAATTGGGACTGTTTTGTGCTGCACTAGAAAAAAAATACATCTTTGATAAAAAAAACATGCAGAATTCTATTGTTCCCCAAACTTACTGTCCGCCTTGCTCTGAGTGTCTTGGTATTGTTTCTCAAGATAGTCTAGCTTTTCAAGAAGCCCTTGCTTTTCAGTCTGCCAATTGCTTCTTTCCGAGGCAAAGAGCTTCAGTTGGAAAAAGAAGAAGTCAAATAATGAGTTTTTGAGTATGAGAATGCATATGTATATGAATGCATAGGATGTACAAGTTACAAAGGAACATTGCCTGGCCCTGTTGTTCTGATTGGATGGTTAAGTCTTGGATTCTGTTAAGTCTTAAAATGGTACAGTATCAGTTTTATTGCACATAGCCAAAGGCTGCTGCAATGTACACAGAATTATTTGACAATTAAAAGAAAATATACTGAATTGATAATATAAATGTTTCAAGTCGTTTTTATTAAAACATTACGTACTCTAAACAGAGCTATAAAGTACCCCAATGTACAAATAAAAACATTAAACAATAAAATTCATAAGCTAAAATCATCACATGTTCACTAATGTTAAAAACAATATCAATTAATACAGTGTGCAATTTATACTCAGAGTTTGGTGACAAAGATAGAGCATAGCCTGAGGTAGATAGATAGGATCAAATAAATTCATCTCCTTTACAGTTAATGGCTACCTTGGCTATATAATTTGCTCTAATTTTCCTAGCAGCAGTTGCAAAAAGTGCTACACGCCAGGTCACATACTTATCTGTGTCTGCGAGGAGATATAAAATCATGTCAAAGGGGTTCTGGCCAGGAGACCCTGTCATTATAGGTACTAAAAATCTTTTTCTTGCATCATTATACAAAGGACAGTGCAAGATACAGTGGTGCCTCGCAAGACGAAATTAATCCATTCCGCGAGTCTCTTCGTCTTGCGGTTTTTTCGTCTTGCGAAGCACGGCTATTAGCGGCTTAGCGGCTTTAAGAAAAAGGAAACAAACTCGCAAGAACTCGCAAGACGTTTTGTCTTGCGAAGCAAGCCCATAGGGAAATTTGTCTTGCGGAATGACTCAAAAAACGGAAAACTCTTTTGTCTTGCGCGTTTTTCGTCTTGCGAGGTACCACTGTATAATGCATAAGGTCCTCTACTTCAGAACATCCCCTAATGCAAACACGTTCGTTTTTTGGTATGCCTCTGTGTCTCCCATCTCTATAAGCAGAGCTTATTGTATTTAGTCGCAGCTCTGTAAAAGCTTTTCGAAGTTGTGCAAAAGTTAATTCATTAAAATAAGATATGTGTTCATTGCATGCAACTAAAGTAGATAATGAAGTATTACGTCAGACAGTAACAATAATTAAGCTAAGCTTTCTACTTCTTCCTCCTACAAGAGTCCTTGCACTAGGTTCTTTTACCTCTTCCACTTGTGAAGAATGGTGCTCCAGTTTATTAATATGCTGTTGAAGTTTTACAGTTTTACTTTCTTCGGCATCTAGTTTGATCTGAAGACTGCTTAATTCTTCCTGCAACAGGACAAATAGGGGAAACTAAGCAAATTTATAATCGTACTAGCAACTGCTTTGCCTCTGCTAAATATTTTCTTCTAATACATTTATATATTCCTGCACAAACTTATGGGGGATGTAAATACATTGTAAATCTACAGGAAGAGTTCTAAAAAGCCCTAGCTTTACTGTATTGTAAATGCAGCCAGAATCCAAATGTCCAAATACAGCTAAATGGCTAAAGAGGAAAGTTTCCATAGAAAGACGAACAGCGTCAGATAGCTCTCTCATTTGAACAGCCTCTGCATGCATTTTTCTAAAAGCACTCAAGTAAAATCTGAGGATAAGTAGTCCCTGCTGGATCAGACCAAAGGTCTATCTAGTCCAGCAACCCGCTCTCAGTGGCCAGCCATTGTCTCCTTCATTATTAATTTTCAGGAAGAAATTAAAAAAAATTACTGTTTACCCAGGTATTAGATGGCTCAAAAGTTCCTGGCAACCTTGAAATTATTAGCTTAGAGGCTTAAAATATTTTAAAATTTATTTTTAATGGTATTGTTTTACTATGTTGGTGTTTGCTACTCCAAGCTTCTTTGAGAGGAAGAGTAGCAATTTAATAAATAAAATGAAGTTTTGCAAGTTGGTGGACATCGCCACCTCTTGCAGGAGCAAATTCTATAGTTTAACTATGTCTGGTGCGGAGAAGCATTTTCTTCTTTTCTCCTGAATCTTCCGACATTGTTTTTATTAGATGGCCCTGGGTTTTACTATTATGAGGGAGGAAAACTGTTTTCTATCTACACCATTCCCAACCTTACGCACCTCTACCATGTCCCTCCCGTACACACCTTTGTTCTAAACCAAAAAGACCAAAATATTGTAAACTTTCCTCACAGGAGTCGCTTCAAGCCCTCAATCATTTTGATTGCCTTTTTCTGAACCTTTTCCAGTTCTTTTTGAGCGGAAGCAAGTAGAACTATACGCAGTATTCCAAGTGCAATCTCACCACAGGTTTGTAGATCTGCCTGAGACTGTTGACTTAACTCTGCCCATTCATACTTCCTAGTTCACAGCATCTTGATGAAACAATTTTAGAAATCTGCATTTTGCATCCTGAAACTTCACCTGTGCCACTCTCAGCTCTTCTGCAACAGCCTCATAGGCTTGTTCATTCATCTCAGGAGGCATGGGCTCATTAAAAATATAATCGTTATCGCCCGAGCTTTGAATATCAACAGACTCCGGGCTCAAGGTTTCAGGGGTAAATCGTGCCACCAGTCGAGATCTTAGCTGATAAGCCTTTGTTGGGGTAGCGATATTCTGTAATAGAAATGATATTTTTTAAAAAAAAAAACACACACACACACACACACACCATTACATAGGTAGAAATACAGGAATAACATGGAAGCCTTGCCGACGTGGGGATCCAGGGCACAGTCCTTCAATGGCTGCGCTCGTTTCTCTCTGGTCGGGGACAGAGGGTGGCGCTTGGGGGGAAACTGTCATCGCACCACTCCCTGGTGTGTGGAATCCCTCAGGGTGCAATACTCTCCCCGATGCTTTTCAACATCTTTATGCGCCCCCTCGCCCAGCTTGTCCGGAGTTTTGGGTTGGGCTGCCATCAGTATGCCGATGACACCCAACTCTATCTGTTGATGGATGGCCATCCTGACTCGACCCCAGACACTCTGATCAGATGTTTGGAAGCTGTGGCTGGATGGTTATGTGGGAGCCGGCTGAAGTTAAATCCTTCGAAGACAGAGGTCCTTTGGCTGGGTCGGGACGATATGGGATTGGGGGGACAACTCCCATCTCTTGCGGGGGCGCAATTAGTGCTAGCACCGTCCGTTAAGAGTTTGGGTGTAATCTTCAACACCTCCCTCTACATGGAGGTACAGATTGCAGCTATAACAAAGGCGGCATTTTTTCATCTCTGCCAAGCTAAGCAGTTGCCTCCTTACCTCTCTCGCCCTGACCTAGCCACTGTGATCCACGTGACGGTCACCTCCAGACTGGATTATTGTAACTCGCTCTATGTGGGGCTGCCCTTGAGACTGACCCAGAAACTCCAGCAGGTGCAGAATGCCGCGGCGAGACTCCTTACGAAGTCCTCGCTGCGACATCACATTCACCCGGTGCTATACCAGCTGCACTGGCTCCCGGTGGAGTATAGGATCAGGTTTAAGGTGCTGGTTTTAACCTTTAAAGCCCTATACGGCCTAGGACCCTCGTACCTACGGGACCGCTTCTCCTGGTATGTCCCACAGAGGAATTTACGATCTTCAAACAAAAACATATTGGAGGTCCCAGGCCACAGAGAGGTTAGGCTGGCCTCAACTAGAGCCAGGGCTTTTTCGGCTGTGGCTCCGATCTGGTGGAACGCTCTGCCACAAGAGATTAGGGCCGTGCGGGACTTGACATCTTTTCCGCCAAGCCTTTGGGCCAGGGCACAGCCTGACTCCCTCCTTTGGCAATCTACCCAATGGTTGCCATCAGTTTGATTTGAAGTAATTTTTTAATGAAATGATTTTAAAATGTTGTCTTATTTTATTGTTCCAGTTACAGATAGGTAGCCGTGTTGGTCTGCCATGGTCAAAACAAAATAAAAAAATTCCTTCCAGTAGCACCTTAAAGACCAACTGAGTTAGTTCTAGGTATGAGATTTCGTGTGCATGCACACTTCTTCAGATACACTGAAACAGAAGTCACCGGACCTTTCTATATAGTGAGAAGGTGGGGAGGGGTATTACTCAGAAGGGTGGTGGGAATGGGTGATTGGCAGATAGCTGCGATGAGCCTGTTGACGACTCTTAACGACTGCAATAGGTCTAACAGGAAAAAGCAAGGGGTGAGAAGGTGAAAAATGGCTTTGTCATGTATAATGAGATAAGAATCCAATGTCTTTGTTCAATCCAGGTCTCTCCATAGTTTTAAGTTTGGTGATAAGTTGCAATTCAGCAGCTTCTCTTTCCAGTCTATTTCTGAAATTCCTTTGTAATAGAACAGCTACTTTGAGATCTTGTATAGAATGTCCTGGGAGATTGAAGTGTTCTCCTACTGGTTTTTCTGTCTTGTGGTTCCTGATGTCGGACATCAGGAACCACAAGACAGAAAAACCAGTAGGAGAACACTTCAATCTCCCAGGACATTCTATACAAGATCTCAAAGTAGCTGTTCTATTACAAAGGAATTTCAGAAATAGACTGGAAAGAGAAGCTGCTGAATTGCAACTTATCACCAAACTTAAAACTATGGAGAGACCTGGATTGAACAAAGACATTGGATTCTTATCTCATTATACATGACAAAGCCATTTTTCACCTTCTCACCCCTTGCTTTTTCCTGTTAGACCTATTGCAGTCGTTAAGAGTCGTCAACAGGCTCATCGCAGCTATCTGCCAATCACCCATTCCCACCACCCTTCTGAGTAATACCCCTCCCCACCTTCTCACTATATAGAAAGGTCCGGTGACTTCTGTTTCAGTGTATCTGAAGAAGTGTGCATGCACACGAAAGCTCATACCTAGAACTAACTCAGTTGGTCTTTAAGGTGCTACTGGAAGGAATTTTTTTATTTTGTTTTATTTTATTGTTGTTAGCCGCCCTGAGCCCCGCTTCAGCTGGGGAGGGCAGGATATAAATAAAATTACTATTATTATTATTATTATTATTATTATTATTAAGTAAATTTAGAGGATTTGCGTTATATGGTAAGTAAAGTTAAGGAACTTCATGAGATGAAAGTTTTCCTGCCCTGCCTCCTCTTGCAGGCATATTCCTGCCCCCTGCCTCTCTGCTGGGTTAAGAAGCCCTCCTGAACAGTGTAGGATGGAGCATATGAGGTTGCTGAGGGAGGGGAAATCACCCAAAATTGTATGTAAATAAAACAAGTGCAAACACTCTCAGTTTGCTTGAATCTCTCCTTAGCTCTTTTGTAGTGTTCAGACATCTGAATTCCAGGTTCCTTTCCTTATTTTTCTCAAATAGCATTCATCTATGAAACAGTGCATCCCTATTATAAAACATGGATTTTAATGCATGCACTCCCTAAATGAGAATTTTCTTTTTGCACAAAGATCATTAACATTCCTTATATTTTAAACAGCTAAATTAGCTTTCCTTATCATAGCCTCATACCTTTAAAGTTTCTCTGTGTATTTTATTAAGATGGGAGACTTCCTGGCGTTTACATGCCTTAGTTGCCTCTAAAATTTTCTCAAGATGCTGGTTTGCCTTCTGCAGAGACAGAAGTTCCGACTCAAGCTCTATCTGTTTTTTCCTGTTAAAGAAACAAATGCATCATAAAATCAAACATGGTTATCTTATTAAAATGACTCTCATTAAGAAAAAAAAATCTCAAAAAAGAAAAACACAGCAAGATTCATGATGGTGTCTTCTGCTTAGATTGGAAACATCCCAAAAAAACTCCTCCCACGCATTTGTTAGATACAAGGCTTGTTTATGCTTTTAACTTCTGTGTTGAGGAAACCATATTTTTAGAAATATGGTTTTAGAAATTCTGGTTGGAACCAGAATTTTGCCCTTGATAAACAGCTGCTTATATTTTCAGGGAAGGGTATTTTGTGGAAGAATGTTAGGACACAGATTCATCTTACTTTGTTAGCTCTTTAAATTCTTCATGTTCCTGTTTGGAACTTGCCAGTTCGCTCTGTGCAGTGAGGAGGCGTTCCTTCAGTTTTTCACTAGAGCTGCTGTCTGTTGACGAGGCAGTAGAACACATCTGCTGACCTGTTTGGGATTTAAAAATGTACGCTTTCTTAGATGTGCGAAAGCGAACACCTTCACCTGTCCATGCAGTATATGAAAGCTGCAATGATTTTTATTTTTATTTTTTTAATGTTTAAACCTGCATAAAATCAAAGATTGTTCTCTTTACAGAATGTATTGGATTTTGTTTCTGAATGCATATTGAACAATTGTCACGTGTTTTTTTACATCTATAGCTTTGCTGTCCTGCACCACTGGCTAATTAAGTCAAAAAGGTGCTCAACATGTGCTTTCACTTTGATACAATAGCCTTGAGCCTTGTTCTCAGAAACAGCCGGTAAGTATGCCCAAGCACTGTAAGGTGGGCTATGCCCACACCTGTACAGACACTCCCTTCAGATAGATGGATGGGGTATAAATAATAAAATTACTATTATTTCTTTGAAACCTTGTAATACTTTTGTGAAATAAAAACTTAGGATATTTATATTTTAAGTAATGCTTTTTCATAGTAGGAAGTTCAAATGAATCAGTTTTGTTTCTGCAAGGAGCTGTGATGACATTCCATCTCCAAAGGAAATATTTCCCACGATGGAGTTAATAGTGCAGAGTTCATCTGTGCAGCCGTGTTCTAGGCCAGGCATAGGCAAACTCGGCCCTCCAGATGTTTTGGGAATACAACTCCCATCACCCCTAGCTAACAGGACCAGTGGTCAGGGATGATGGGAGTTGTAGTCCCAAAACATCTGGAGGGCAGAGTTTGCCTATGCCTGTTCTAGGCCATATTATACCCGACACCGGTTATGCAACTGCATAGCTCAGCTGGTCAGAGGGTGGTGCTAGTAACACCAAGGCTGCAGGTTCGATCCCTGTATTGGGACAGCTTCCTATTACTGCATTTCAGGGGGTTGGACTAGATGATCCTCAGGGTCCCTTCCAACTCTACAGTTCTATATTTCAGGCAGCCGTTTCTAACTTTCCTTCATTGTATGCATAAAATTTTATTCTACCAGCAACTAGCTCCTATTAATTCACAAGATCTTCAACATGATGCCAGGCAGACAATTGCCTTTTAAAATATGCAGAAAGCATTGCAGAGGGAGATCAGCCCGACTGCAGTATGTTCATTTGAAGCAGTCTGTCTTGACAAGAACTGCCGCCACAGTTACTAATCACAATGTTTATCAGTATATGACTCATTCAGCCTAGTAATGTCCTCCAAAGGAACAGACATAAAATCCATCAAACCTGAAAACAAAATGCCAGTGAATTTATTGGGCACTGCTTTGGAGGAGAAAAATGTTAAAACAGCATTGCTTTAACTATGAGATCAGAGTAGAGAACCTTTAAAAAAATATAACTTTATATATGAAAAATGTATTTCAACTTTTTCATACCTCTTTTATTGCTTTCTCTACCTGAAGCTTCTAAAAATATTTTTTCCAACTCTGCCATTGCCTGAGCATCCATATCCTGGGCACTTTTCACTGACTGCAGGGAGCGAAGTCGTTTGTTCTCCTCTCGAAGGGCATGGTTCTCCATAGCATATTTTGCGACACGTGGATGCTGTTCCACCTGTACATAACGCATATTCTGTTAATTCATGATATAAACAATCCTCAAAACCCGAACAGGTGTGTTGCTATATTAGTACAGGAAATTTTAATTTTTAAAAATCCTGATTACTTTTATTAGGCTCTCTTTAAAAAGTTTCCTAGCACACAAAAGGGAACGAACATCAAAACTAAATACAGTGGAACCTCGGTTGAATGTAATCTGTTCCGGAAGATGGCTCGACTTCTGAAACGTTCAACAACCAAGGCACAGTGGGTGGTCGGAGAATTCAATTGAAAAAATAGAGAAATGCACCTTGGAAGCCGTTGGACTTCCGAGGCGTGTTTGAAAATGGAAGCAATTACATCTGGGTTTTCGGTGTTCGGGTTCCGAAACGTTCAGCTTCTGAGATGCTTGAAAACCAAGGTTCCACTGTATTTACACATATCTGCTTTAAATAGTGATGCTTTTCCTTGCACATTTTTACACTATGGCCCACATGACATTTCTGAAAGGCTTGTGTCCTATTTGATCCTATTATAATTATTAATTTCATTTCTATACCACTTTATATGTAAAAGAAAAAGGACCTCAAAGGAGTTTACAACCCACATTAAAGCATCAAACAAAACAATTGACAACAAAATATTACAGAAGAAAGTCAAATACAAGGTGAGACCTTTAAAAGAGGCCCCATGGATACAGAGTACACATGTTCCATGGGGCCTCTTTTTAAAGACTCATCCTGTATAAAGTGTATATCCAAGACAATATATGTAACCATCCTTAAATATTGTCTTGAAACATTTCAAAAGAAAACATTACTAAAGGAAGTCAAATATAAAATGCACAAGTACATCCTTCTTTGGAACATTCTGCTTTGGAACATACTTGGTTAAGTAGTTCAGATTAGCTTGGATGAAATTGTTTGCTGCATCCAGCTGAAGTCAATACATATGTTAATAAAAACAGAAGCTGATTTTCAATAAGTGCTTTCAGAATTATATAGATTATAAATTATAAAATCAACTCAACAACCACAAAAAGAAATGCAAAACCTTCAAAATCAATTAAGATCCATGAGTTACGGAAGAGTGCTGAAATCAGCTTAAAAGTTTTTCATCCAAGTTTAATACCAGGGATAGCGTAAAAGTGTGTCTCTTTTTGGTTCATCTGTGTACATTGGCCAAAAAACCTACTTTCAATTTGTGTGTAGAACTTTTAAGGGCTACTAACCACAACAGCTAACCTCCATGTTTAGAGAAGTATACTTCTCAATAACAGCTGTAGGAAGACAAGAACAGAAAAGGACTGTTGCTCAATTAATGTGCTTTCTGGGGGCATCTGGCTTGCCACAGAATGCCGGAGTAGATAGAGGTTTGGCCTGATCCGGGTAATACATTAAACAAAAATACAGCTACCTGTTCTCTGAGAATCTTCAGCTCCTCCTTCAGTTCCCCGAAGAGCTTCTCTTGTTCACTGGGCAAAAAGCTGCCATGAGCCTCTTTATGTAGTTTTTCCAGGCGAGTTATATGATCCTCTCTGAATTTAATTATCATTTTATTGGATTGAATGAACTTCTCCTTTTTGACACACAGCTCTTCTAGTTGGGCAACTTTTTCTAACAGCATCTTAAAAATAAAGTCAGCCGATTAAACAGGAAGCAAAAGCATCATGACACATTCATAATGAAAAGTATATTTGTCCAACCCTCTCTTAGATGTGATCAACAGAAATCATTAAATGAAGACACAAACTTATGTTAATATGCTATTCACACATTCTCAACATTTGTGTTCAACTGATTTGGGGTGTATGTGTGGAGCCATATAAATAAATTAGTTCAGCTTTTAAGAAAGGGACAAATTATTGTTCCAGGGCAAAGATATTTTTGTTAATTGGACCTTTCCTAACACTGTACCATAGTATTCCTATTCTTACCTTTCTTTCACTTTCAGCTTTTTCCAATAACAGCATTGCTTCAAGAAAATGGTTCAGATAATCTGCATTTCCTGCATCACGTGTGAGGGTAGCTTAGAGAGAATGTAGAACAAAATACATTAGGTTACACTTCCCTAGATTTATTTGTCTGTTTTGTGTGTCAACTGAGATATTTAGCGCTGGTTTTTAATATGATATAGCTGAAGTACACATTATCATTTTATGATTTTGGCTAAACTTTCTTCTCTAAAACTGCATTTAAAAGAGATTCAGGATAAAGAGGTTTGGGATTTTTATATTTTTAAAAAAATGTTTAAATACAAAAGCTTGTTGAACATTTCAGTTAAGCATAACTGAAATACAACAGAATGCTAAATGTGTTTACTAAGAAGTCAGTTCCAAAGGATTCAGTTTGATTCTCTGCAGAATTTGGGATCCTTGCATTTGCACAGAATTGGCCATTAAAGCAACAATCATACCCACATTTAGTTGAGGATAAGTTTCACAAACATTGTTGCTTGGCTCAGTACCATGGTTATGATTCCAACCATGTCTACCTTGTGGTACATGCCACCTAATTCAACGGCTTTACTTCCAGGTGAAGAACTGCTGCCTGTTTGTTACTTAGTAACTACAGAAATGAATGGGAATTGCGGGTGTAATTTAGTCCCAAAAATTTGGATCCAGACTAACTTTCAAGGTGACATGCACAGATCAGACTGTTACGCCCTAGCAAATATGCAAAAGAATTCACCGTAAGCTCCTGCATTGTCTGAGCTGTAGTGATAGATATCTACAGTTTACACACATTAAAGGTAAAGGGACCCCTGTCCGTTAGGTCCAGTCATGGCCAACTCTGGGGTCGCGGTGCTCATCTCGCTTTACTGGCCGAGTGAGCCAACGTACAGCTTCCGGGTCATGTGGCCAGCATGACTAAGCCGCTTCTGGCGAACCAGAGCAGGACACGGAAACGCCGTTTACCTTCCCACAGGAGCAGTCCCTATTTATATACTTGCACTTTTGACGTGCTTTCAAACTGCTAGGTTGGCAGGAGCAGGGACTGAGCGACAGGAGCTCACCCTGTCGTGGGGATTCGAACCACCTAGGCAAGTCCTAGGCTCTGCGGTTTAACCCACAGCGCCACCCGCGTCCCTTACACACATTAATGCTGTGTTAATAACCATAGTGAAAACAAAATGTTAGCTAATAAAGGATTCTACCAAATCGTGATCTGAAAATGGGACTTGCAATAACATGTTGTGGTATTGAATGTTTCTGTTCAGAATTCTAGTCAACTAGTCATATTCTCTTCTATCACGCCATTCTATCCACCTCATTTCCCCCTCTTCCTCCAACACCAGCCAGAATTCTGTGTCTACTGAGCACAGATCCAGGTTCACTTATTCATGATGCTCACTGGGTGACTGGGTTGCTTGCCTCATGGGGTTATTATGAGGATAATATGGGAGCTCAGGAAGAGAGAGACTTTGAAAACCACCCTCAGCAATTTGGAAGAAAGGTTTGGTAAGAATATAAATACACTCAGTCCTCAACGGACTGTTTTGGTTTCCCCCACTAAAGATTTATTTGTAGTTCTGCAAACTTTGGTTCTCTGAATACCTCCGCTCTTGCTGATACCTCCGCTCTTGCGTTTGTGGAAGGTGCCATTTTGGAATACAGAGAACCAGTTTTCTATTACGACAGTCTGTTTCTGCGATATATTGGGAGCATGAATTAAGTTTGATCCTGCACAAAAGTCATGTTTTATTTTTTAAAACTTTGAGGGTTTTTTTTTAAATGGAAAACAAATGGAGTGCTTAAACAAAACATCCTGAAACACCAGTTTTAAGGGGGGAAAGGGGATAGGCTTTACCTGTAGGTAGAGAAGCATCTTGCAGAGACTGCCCTGAATTAAGCAGAGCAAGCTGCTCTTTCAGTTTCTTCACTTCAGACTGCAACTGCTTCACATTTCCTTGGGTGTCTTCATTTATCACAGCCTTAAATAGAAAATTTAAAATACTGAAACGCACGCCCCTGATGATCGGATAATTCAAATCCTACTGACAAAGCCAACTGGAATGTGTTGTTCTCACTTTCAAACATAATAGGTTAAAAAGAAAATAATATTGAAAATGAAGACTATATGATACTAGCATGGCAGCATATATTCTATGCATTTACAAAATCAGTTATAGAATTTAGCCTTCCCCTGATCTCTGTTCTTTTCTTTTAGAAAAACATGTTCTTAATGCAAGGCTTCACGTGAGGAATGAAAAATGTATACGTTTGCTTTGTGAAGGTGCAGAAACAAGTTTAGGGAGTCTTTTTCTGTTTTCCTACATGCTGCCCCTACTCATGACTAATACTACTGACCCCAAGGCCCGCATTTCTCGCTACCTTCACCCCCTTAACTTGTGGCCCTATTTCCCTCTGCAGCCTAGGAAGGTTTTGAAAGTTGATGTTGGCAGCAGCAATAGTACACATATGCACATTTATAAATTTGTGAATCATGTGTTTGCATAAGATGCACATAACTCTGTCTATCAGTTTTGATTGGGAGTTCTTAATAGATGCACACTGTAAAGGTTTAGCACAGAGAGTTGTTATAGGCCAGGAAGCTTGAGTGTCTTGGTTGTGAGAACTGCAAGAAGGGAACTTCAGACTGTTTCTTCGTTTTAACGCAAGTTCCACAATGTCTGATACTGTTTTAAAAGTGCAAAGTGAATAGAAAACTTCTATCTCAGGTTGCATACGTTTCAGGTTACATACACTTCAGGTTACACACTCCGTTAACCCAGAAATAGTACCTTGGGTTATGAACTTTGCTTCAGGATGAGAACAGAATTTGGGCTCTGCCGGCGCGGCGGCAGCAGGAGGCCCCATTATCTAAAGTGGTGCTTCAGGTTAAGAACAGTTTCAGGTTAAGAACGGACCTCCGGAACGAATTAAGTACTTAACCCGAGGTAGCACTATACAGCAAATGATAGAATTTTCAGTAACTTGAAGGAGACAAGGTATTTGTTAAATGTCTGCAACTGCAGTCTCTCCCTCTCCCTCTTGGTTTATTCAGTTTCACGATTAGAATATTAAGACTTAGCAAGAACATAGTATTATAAGAGTTGAAATAGATGAGAAATACTCACAATATTTATTTTGATTTAGCAAACTTTTTTTTCTGCCAAAGAACCCTTTCAGACAAAGAAATTGCTTACAACTATGTACATTCGTGAAGAAAAATAAGGTGACTGAATAGCCAATGTAATATTCTGTCCCAATTAAATACCTTGTTTTTTATCAGTTTGGCTCTCTGAGCAAAATTAAGGGTGGACAAGGTTTCACCAAAACATCTGGAACCTGGATTAATGTTTGCTATGATGCAAGTTTTGGCATTACCTCCAAGTGAATCCTGTTTGAAGACATAACAATTACTTTGAGATACAGCACTTTTAAAAGCACATGGTTTAACTAATTCTAGTGTTTATAGAAACACAAACTATTTCCTCTTCTACTAACCCTTGTTTTGGGTGGGATAACGCCCTCCTCGCAAGACCACTGTTTTAGGCTACTGTGTTGCTTCAAGACTTAACATTCTGATGGGGCACTTTCAATAGAACAGTGTGACAGGATGCTCTAAAGCAAGATTAATATCACCACATACGTATGTATTGCCACTATGTTTGGTTTATGATGATACTGTATGTTAGTGCAAGCAGCCTGAATACTTATGTAACCAGGTAAAGAAACCACAAAGGGGCTAGTTTAGCAGTATATCCAAACCTGGAATCATGGCTTGTTTCGCCATAACAAACCACAATTGCTAGCCCGCTTTAGACAAAAGCTTGTTGTTGGATTATCACGTGATTTATTATGATCAAACAATCCATGACCCCAGATTCAGACATAACACTAAAGTAGCCTGTTTGCAATTTGTTTACTAACTTGTATGAAGGAGGAGCGAGGGAAACACTCTTCGGCTGTGTAAATCTACATGCAGCTTGTGTACAGAATAGCTTAATAAGCAAAACTTTGTGGCTTAGCATTATGTGGCCAACGGCAACATATTGTAGTAATCATTGATTTTCCAGGACAACATACCGCAAGTAAGACATCTGAATAATATAAAAGTCAAAAGCATTTTGTCTTTTGAAAACCAATGTCCTAAAAATTAATGGTACACATTACCCGTAGCAGAAAAGTGAGCCTGGAGTCCCTGTAACAGATGTGCCTCTGTTTTCCATTGCCCACATCAACAAGTGCAGTAATCACTTGGCCCAGACAACTTAATGAACGGTTTATGTTCCCTGCTTCCTAGAACAAAAAATAAAATAAAAGTGAATGCCAAGTTGGTGTTACTGTGAAGTGTGCTTGAGCATGCATTATACAAGCGCATGGACTCTGCCTCCAGGAGGAGTCACTAACCTTTAACCTAACTCCCTCTGTGTGAGTATCTTTTTGTCTCTCTGATCCAGCCAAATCTACCAAATTCAGCAGAGATGATCGAATATTCATAACGTCATTGGTTTTCTCCATTGATTCGACCGTGATAGTAAAAACAGCATGAGACCTTGAGGACTCTCTGTTCATTGAGGTAGACGCCACGCGGCGATTTCTCCAGCCCGTTGTTAACACCTAGTCAGAATAAGATACGAGTAGCATTTGCAATATATTATGGAACAGGCTCAACAACTTTATCTTAAGCTATTTTGAAGTCACAACTGGAATTATAGTGCTAATCTTAAATGTGTTAACAAAAGATCCCCTCTATTTCTAATCCTAATCTGCAAGAAGTGTTAAATTAACATTTTACTTGTAGGCAATGATGCATGTTTTACACATCCCTGTTCAAAAGGAACTTATAACATGGCTTCCCAAGTCTCCCATCCTATTTTTAAAAATTCTTATTCTTGTCCTTTTGAATGTAAATTACAATGAAAAGATGTTATTTGATGATGTTCCTATGTGTATATCGATGTACACATGAGCCAGGTTGATGATTTCCCCTTCCAGAGACAGTCTTTCACACCTTGTGAAATACTGTTCCAGATAGTCCCAATTTGTGCAGTGGATTTTGGTGCAAGAGTGTTTCTGCTGCTGGAAAGGTGAGTGTGAAAAGTTCTCATGCACACTTAATGCATTGCACATGCCTTCTGCATCCCGGGCACTGGAAGCTGAGCTGCAGGAATGAGTGTTTATTGCAGAACATAAATAGCCCAACATAAGGGAGCTGAAGGGCAAAAGGTACAAAACAAGCATAAGAAGCCCAAGTTATTTCTTTTAGTTAAGCTCTTCAAATCATAATACTGCTACTTCAGTGAGTGCTGCCTCTATTACAACATGCAAGGATGTCTACCTCTACTTATCAAAACAGCATACTTTATATGCTTCAGCAGCTGAAGTCAACACTTGCTCCACTGCACCAACAACAAATACTCCTTTTGTGATGTGCTCTCTGAGGAAGAGTCCAGCTGAGGCAGAATCCAGCAAGTCAAATAGCTGCTCATTGTAGATTTCAATAAACGAACACTTGCAGAGAAAACTCTTTTCTGTACCAGCCTATAAGAAACATTAACATTTGTGTTACAGAAAATGCTGTTTTAATTTTATCTGGCCTCTAACGTCATTACAAGGTTTTCACAGCAAATATGAAGGCGTGCCTTTATTGATCTCTTACAGTTTACAAAAAGACATATTTTACCACCCAACTCCTACTTTCACTTTACATATTTGGAGCCTTTATTGTACGAACTTCCAAGTCCTTCAAGAAACAGTTTACCCACCTACTTCCCTGCCCCATCACACCACCTTTGGTCCTGTTCATAACCAGCTGTCTTTCTGCTGTTACCCACTGAGCCCATTTCAGCTATTAAAAGCTGGGGCAAACTGACTGGATTGTCCAGCTCTTCTATTTGCAGTCTGGAAAGAGTAGCACTGTACTACATTTACTACTGACGCAGCTCTGTATCCTTTTTGCCTTTAAGGGCCAACAGAGCTTAATCAGTGCAATATTGTAGCAGCTCAGCCCTAGAAATTAACTCTGGTTGGAAGAGAACAGTGAGCACAGGCAATAAGGCACAACACAGTATTCTGAAACAGATAAATTTAGGCTTGAAATTGGACAGATGGCTGGGAGGGTGAACTAGGATAGAAATGAAGTTTACCATTTCACTTGCACATCGGAAGCCAATTGCTACTCACCATGCGTAAGTAGCAAGCTAGCATAGCTGCTTGCCTGTATGAAATAGTGTGATCCCAAGCTATACAATCATTCCAACCATGCAGGTTATTTCTTCCAAATGAATGAAGGGCACCCAAGAGCTGGATGCCATTGGTACTAATTAAAACGAACCCTCAAGGACTTTTACCACAATCTTCATTAAGAAAAGGATTTACCTTTTCTTTTTCACGTTCAATTAGAAAAAACAGATATTCAAAACTCCGTGGTATTACTCCTCTCAGGTTATGAGTAAAGTTATCAGAGTCGGGAGGACCTTGAAAAAAGAAAGAAAGAAAGAAAGAATTGCTTGGATAGAAATCTAAAAATATCTAGCAGAAATAAGGTGGTTTACATTATTAGTATTAGTAGCATACAATGTTTCTGAAATAGGAAGGAAGCCTTATTGAATAGATAAAGGCCATGGTTAAGAGCAGGCTTCGTCAAACTTGGCCCTCCAGATGTTTTTGGCCTACAACTCCCATGATCCCTAGCTAGCAAGACCAGTGGTCAGGGATGATGGGAACTGTAGTCTCAAAACAGCCGGAGGCCTAAGTATGAGGAAGCCTGGTTAAGAGATATAGTGGTACCTTGGTTCTCAAACTTAATCAGTTCCAGAACTCTGTTCCAAAACCAAGGCGCTCTTTCCCATAGAAAGTAATGCAAAATGGATTAATCTGTTCCAGACTTTTAAAAAACAACCATTAAAACAGCAATTTAACATGAATTTTATTATCTAATGAGACCATTGATCCATAAAATGAAAGCAAGAAGCAATGTTCTGCAGTCACACAATCAATCAATCAGTAGCTGAACTGGGTTCCACAGTAACAAAAAAAGAGCCGCAAAAATAGCGAAAACAGACAGACCTCAGCGTAAAACTCAAATCGGAAGCGTAACACTCAAAACGGAGCATGTTTGGCTTCTGAAAAAAGTTCACAAGCTGCAACACTTACCGGTACTTCCAGGTTTGCAATGTTTGGGTTCCAAGGTGTCTGAGAACCAAGGTACCACTGTTCAATATTCCCCCCCTCAAGATGCTGATGCTGAGTCTAACTCTAATCCCTTCCAAGATTATTCCAAGTATCTTTTTCACCTGTCCCCTTTGATGAAGGCTTTGGCTGTCTCTTAGAGTCAGGAACACTGCAGTTCCTTGGTCTATGTTGTTAGATCATAGACTATGGCAAAATTAATGATATCCTAATACGAAACTAGCCCTAGATCTGGGAAATACTGCGTTAGAAGTTAATATTACACAATGCAAAGGGGTGGGGGAAAGAGGATCCCACACTGCGATCGAAAATGAGATAAACAACTGTAAGCACAAATCAGTATGTGTTGTACTTACCCATCATCGTAAAGGTTTTCCCTGAACCAGTTTGGCCACTAAAGAGAAAAAGAAGCAGCACACACATATAATTATATCTCAGTAATCAGAACTGTCAGAGCTGCCTCTAGGTCCCAGCTCACAGAGGACCAACGCCCGGTTGATGTAATGTACAAAAGTCTTTATTGAAGTTTAGTTTCCATTTCAAACCCCAGAGCGTGCAGCCCTACGTCTTGGCCCTAGACCGGCGAAGTCCCCTCTGAGTCACTACCCCTTCCGCACCAGTTTAAGATCCTAGCCCGGCTCCACCTCCTGCGCTGTTCCTTCCTCCTCTGGGTCCTTCTGCCCCCTGGGGTTTCCTCCCTCCTGGACTCTTCTGACGCTGACCCCCTTGAGTCTTGCCCTTCCTTCCGGCGGGCTTTAGGACCTGGCTCCCTATCCGGGCTACCTGCTGTGCCGCTCGCCTGTACATTTGAACTTGGCGCGCGCGCCCAGCCGGTGACTTTCCTCTTGACCGTTTCCCCGCTCTCCGATGGAGGCGTGGCCAATCCTGACTCATCTCCTCCCTCTGGTGGTGAGAAGACTGGTCCCGATGCCTGGGACTCCTCCCCCCCACTACGCTCTGGTGGGGACGCTGGTCCTGATTTCCAACTGCTGCTCAGGGAGTCCCCGCTGGCCCCTTCCTTCTGGGGTTTCCCCCTTGGCACCCCCCTTGCCCTGGCCATCGGCGCTCCTCTCTGTGAATCCTCCGATTCGCTGGAGAGACTCGTGGAATCTCTCTGACCACTGTCACTGCCTACACCCCCCTCGGATTCCTCCTCCTCACTCTCCATTTGCTCCTTCTCCTGTGTCTCTGCTCCTGAACCCCTGACAAGAACGTACTCATTTATTCATATATTTGCTAGGGTTAATTCTGTATCATTAAGAGGGTACATGTGTTGCATGCAGAGATTTCCAGGTTCAACTCCTGGCATCTCAAGTTAAACAGGATGGAGTAGCAGGCGATGTGGAAGATGCTGGGCCCCAGACACTGGAAGGCTAATGCCGCACATGGATGAATGGACTAGATGAATTTATGCTTTAAATTTTACAGTCCTTAGAATGGTCTGACCCGGTAATGTATTTCTCAAACAGAGCAGTTCATATAATTCAAATCAGATATTTTACTATTTGCATGAAATAAAAAGGTTAAAAGCTTACTATGCAAAAATGGTTCCATTGTAGCCATTCATGCATGATTCTACTATCTTTTTGGCCACACTTGAGAACACTGATTCCTAGGCAGAAAAGATTAAAAAAAGTAGTTTTAATATGTTATAATGATAAAAACAGCTTGACTTCATAGTATTCACAAACATATAACCACACACTGTGCACTATTCATTAAACAATATACATACCCTGATATTAAGGAATACTTTTCATTAAACACAAGCAATTCCACTGATACTAAAGAACCATTATGATGCACGAAATAATGAAATCAATGAGACTCGCTTCCAAGTAATAGGTTGGAGCCATTATGAGAATATATCTAATGAATATGGCTATTACTAAAAGAGAAATTGTTAATGTATCATAAATCTTAGCACATAGTAGTCAGCTAGCAATTGTTTCCTTACTTTCATCTTCTTCCCTTTCCCCTTTTCTTCTCAACATTCTTAGATTGCAAGCTCACATAAAGGGGCTATATATTATCTATGTATAATTCTTAGCTATTTTACGCACTTTAAAGCAGTGTTAGAAAATGAAAGCTAGGAGCTAAATGGCACCTTAAACCATAGGTTATGGGTGCAACAACAGAATGTCTAGGCACGCTTTTTTATAACAAGAATAGAAAGCTGAAAATGAATGAACGGCAGCCAAAATATTATGTTCATTTTTCTCATGGTCTAGTTCAGGGGTCGGCAAACATGGCCTTGCACGATGGGCCGCAGGGCATGGTGCACGCTGCCTGGGAGCTCCGTGGGGATGAGCCAGTGTAGCGGCTGCTGCTCATCAACAACGCCGGTGAGCGGGCTGTGCCGAGACGTGCTCCTGAGCGTGTGCAGAGTGCATTCCTACTCCAGGTCCGGAGGCAGCTGCGGGACCAGCTTGAAGGTTATTTATATTTTTCAAAATATAGTCCGGCCTCCCGCAAGGTCTGAGGGACAGTGGACTGGCTCCCTGATGAAAAGGTTTGCTGACCCCTGGTCTAGCCCTTCCCCAGCCCACCCCCTAATATTCTTAAAAGGGTCTCTTCTCCAGAGAGTAGCTAGAAGTGGGGAGGCAGAACTTACCCCTCAATAAGTGTGTATAGGATTGCAGCCTAAGGTAGGTGGGTAACAATTTTAATAACCTGTGTTATAGTAAAGGTACCAGTCTTGCCAGACTCTAGGGTTGTGCGCTCATCTCACTCTATAGGCCGGGAGCCAGCGCTGTCCACAGACACTTCCGGGTCACGTGGCCAGTGTGACAAGCTGCATCTAGTGAGCCAGCGCAGCACACGGAAAAGCCGTTTACCTTCCCGCTGGTAAGCGGTCCCTATTTATCTACTTGCACCCGGGGGTGCTTTCGAACTGCTAGGTTGGCAGGCGCTGGGACCGAACGACGGGAGTGCAACCCGCCGCGGGGATTCGAACCGCCGGTCATGCGATCGGCAAGTCCTAGGCGCTGAGGTTTTACCCACAGCGCCACCCGCGTCCAATCTGTGTTATACCAGCCCCTTAAATAAAAGCACCTAGCTGCAATTTCAGTTGAAAAATTTAATGTTAATGTAATGTCAATGCAAAATTTAATGTTAATGTAATGTAATGTCATGTCAGTGCAAACTACTTTCTATTACAAATGAGAACATGGCCAAAGAAGTCTCTTTTCTTTCTTTTTTAAAAAATTAGTTAACCTTTTAGGAACTAACTTATCTGTTGAATTACCTGGGTTGTGTCCACATCTGCCACATGATCAAAGGTAAAAATCTTAGGTTCAGGCTTTGAATTCAGGCGAATAGTGTTTGATGAAAGAACAGATAAGCACAAGCCATTGTCAGCAAGAACAGTTCCTTCTTCTAGAGGGCGCACCCTCACGAAAACCTTGATAGCATCACCTTCAGCACTAAAACAAAGCAACAGCTACATTAGTATACTAGTAACCAGCTGTAACATGTTTCTAAAGTCATTTTATTTTTGTCTTGTTCTTATGACACAATATGCAGACCCAACTAGATAAACATATTTATCTTACGTTACGGCATGCATGCAACTGCTGTGGAAATGTTATTGTTTTAACCTGCACCATCAATTAATCTGATTTTGTTGCAGGTTGACAGTTGTCCATGCCTTTTAAAAATACATATTTATTTTGGAACAGCCAGGATTGTAAATTAGGATCAAATTGTAAATCTCTTGATCACACAACGAAGTTGCCCAATCTGATGTTTAATTCTTGCACACAATAATTAATGAATTCTTACCTGGAGGCTGCTAACGCTGTGTCACCTAAAAAACGAAAGTGAGAACATTGTGATAATTTAAAAACTGTATGTAAGAAATCTATCTACTGCTAATTATTCACATTTCAACGGAGTGTCTATAAAAACAAGCTACAGAAAATGGGTCGACAAAACAAAAAAACTGAAGCAATGATAGACAGCTGCTAGCTATGTCACCACACATAATGCAAACACCTTGTATTGCCAAAGGTCTGGTACCCATACTCTGGTACACCTGGAAGGTGTGTAGTGTGAACACCCCAGGGGTGTAAACTCCCCAGAAAGTGTTTTGTCCGAAGTGGACACGCATTACTTATTGCATGCACATTCATATTGATCAAATTACTTGAGGTGTTTGCATGTGAACCCCTGTATCCGTTCCCTAACCATAGAACTGCAAAGAGGATGTGGGAATCGCAGCCAGGTGTCCATCCAATTTCTGAAACCACAATTTATTTATTTTTTTAACTTATCGCTTTTTCATGAAAATTCTCTTTGCCAACTGCACCATCCGATTCATGTCTCAAGCCTTGGTTAGGCAAACTAAGGCCTGGGGCCCAGATCCGGCCCAACTGGGGCCCAACTGCCATCTAAATCCTGCCTGCGGACAGTCCGGGAATGTGTGCTTTTATTTAAAATGCATCTCTGCGTTATTTGTGGGGCATAGGAATTCGTTCATTATTTTTTCCCAAAATATAGTCCAGCCCCCCACAAGGTCTGAGGGACAGTGGACCGGCCCCCTGCTGAAAAAGTTTGCTGACCCAAAGAAAAAGAAGGAACATTTTTTCATATGTGGTGGGAATGTAAGAAAGTAAAAAACTTCTAGGAAATGATATATAATGAGATGAAAAAGATGTTGAAATATACATTTTTTTAGAAAAGCCAGAAGCATTTTTACTTGGTATTATAAGTGAGGATATTAATAGACAAGATGTTAAATTGTTTTTATATGCAACAAAAGCGGCCAGAGTATTGTTAGCCCAGAAATGGAAGCAAGAAGAAATTCCGACGAAAGAAGAATGGCAGACAAAATTAATGGACTACGCAGAATTAGATAAAATGACAGGAAGGATTTGAAACCTGTGGGACCAGAGATTCACAGAAGATTGGAAGAAATATACGAATTATTTGAAGGGCAACTGTAATCAAAAATTACGCTAGTAGGACTACAATAAGTTTTGTAAGGAGAAATATATGAAACATTGTGAAGTAGAGAAACAATAGAGATATTAGTTATGAGATCTAAATGTAAAGTGAAAGTAAGAAATGTATATTCAGTGAATAGATTGGAAAATTTTCAGATGTGATTGATGCAAGTCAAAAAAACTGTATAAGATGTAAAAGTATGTTTAATTATTGTTGAAAATGATATGTTTAAAAATGAATGAATGAAAATATATATATATATATATATATATATATATATATATATATATGCAGGTTTTGGTGTCCTCGGGTGTCTTCCCGTGTAAAAGTTGGGGTGTCTAGGCGACGTTTCGACGAGGTCTCACTCGTCATCTTCAGGCTGGTGCTTTCGGCTTCTTGTTACTGGAACAGAGCAGGATCTCAGTGTTTGAGTTCCTATAAATACTGTAGAGGGGGTGTGGTGTATAGCCTCCAATGTTCTGGGCAGAGAGGAAGTTCCCAGGTTAGTTCCAGTAACAAGAAGCCGAAAGCACCAGCCTGAAGATGACGAGTGAGACCTCGTCGAAACGTCGCCTAGACACCCCAACTTTTACACGGGAAGACACCCGAGGACACCAAAACCTGCATTCCTGTACCCGTGAAAATCTACGAAAGCATATATATATATAGTTTGCTGACCCCCCCCGCCTCCGTCTTAAGCAGAAACAGATCCTGCCGAGTTCAGTGGGGCTTATCTTTAGATAACTTAAGAGCTGGAAAGGGACCATGAGGGTCATCTAGTCCAACCCCCCCGTCATGCAGGATCCTTCCCCCGCAAAATGGGGCTCAAACCCCACAACCCCGAAATGAAAAGCCTCACGCTCTACCAACTGAGCCATCCCTTCAGCACTACCTTGCCAAAGTGAAGATCCCAATATACAACTTAGGAAAGGGCATTGTTGTTGTTGTTTAGTCGTGTCCGTCTCTTCGTGACCCCATGGACCAGAGTACGCCAGGCACTCCTGTCTTCCACTGCTTCCCGCAGTTTGGTCAAACTCATGCTGGTAGCTTTGAGAACACTGTCCAACCATCGCGTCCTCTGTTGTCCCCTTCTCCTTGTGCCCTCCATCTTTCCCAACACCAGGGTCTTTTCCAGGGAGTCTTCTCTTCTCATGAGGTGGCCAAAGTCTTGGAGCCTCAGCTTCAGGATCTGTCCTTCCAGTGAGCACTCGGGGCTGATTTCCTTCAGAATGGCTAGGTTTGATCTTCTTGCAGTCAGTCCATGGGATTCTCAAGAGTCTCCTCCAGCACCAGAATTCAAAAGCATCAATTCTTCGGTGATCAGCCTTCTTTATGGTCCAGCTCTCACTTCCATACATCACTACTGGGAAAACCATGGCTTTAACTATACGGACCTTTGTTGGCAAAGTGATGTCTCTACTTCTCAAGATGCTGTCTAGGCCTGTCATTGCCCTTCTCCCAAGAAGCAGGCGTCTTTTAATTTCGTGGCTGCTGTCACCATCTGCAGTGATCATGGAGCCCAAGAAAGTAAAATCTCTCACTGCCTCCATTTCTTCCCCTTCTATTTGCCAGGAGGGGATGGGACCAGTGGCCATGATCTTAGTTATTTTGATGCTGAGCTTCAGACCATATTTTGCACTCTCCTCTTTCACCCTCATTAAGAGGTTAATTCCTCCTCACTTTCTGCCATCAAAGTTGTGTCATCTGCATATCTGAGGCTGTTGATATTTCTTCCGGCAATCTTATTCACCCAGCCCAGCCTTTCGCATGATGAATTCTGTATACAGTATTCCTTTTTTTTAACTATTTCTCAAAAGGGGGCGAATAGCCTCCTTCAGTTACAAGGCGCCCCACATAACCGTGTGTGTGTGTGAGCCTCGGAACCTCCCCGCGGCTTCAGGGCTTGAGCTGCGTGTGCGGGTCCGACCCCATCCCGTCGCAGGGAGTTCCGCGGTCCCCGCCCGCCTCCCGCCAAGAGTTCTCCTGCTCGCATGCAGAGTTCTCGAGCCCCAGCCGGCTCTGCCTTCCTCAGCGCCGACTCCCCGACAGCAGCTACTGTGGGGGAAACCCCGCGGCCGCTGAATAAATGCATAGGGCGAAAGAGCTTTTTCCTCACAGCTCCCGTCCAACCTCCCTCCCTCGAAGCCCATTTCGCCCTCACCACCACCTTTCCTTACCTTTCGACCCGGGGGCCATTCTCCGCCCCGATAACCCCCCTCAGCAACGTCGACTCCGCTGAGGGCTTAAAAGCCTGAAAATGGCGCCCTGTTTAAATTTGGCGCGAACGAAGCTGCCGCGGGGGCAGCCATTGTGGGAGGCGGGGGAAAAAAAAAAGGGAAGGCCCCCGTCACGTGACGCGGGGAGAGAGGGCGGGAAGGGAAAGAAAGATGGCGGGGAGCGGGGTGGGCGGGGCGTCGGCGTGACGTGACGTGACGTGAGGCGCCGTCGCTCGGCGTTCACACAAGCCTAGGTTTACCTCAGCGGCACCATGAGCAAAAAGAACCAGGTTTCGTACGTGCGGCCGGCCGAGCCCGCCTTCCTGAGCCGCTTCAAGGCGCGAGTCGGCTACCGGGAGGGGCCCACGGTGGACACCAAGGTAACGGCGACGAGCGCCCGCCCCGGGGCCAGGCGGGGAAAGGCGGCGAGAGGGTCGCCCTGGTGTCCGGGCTTCCGCGCTTCATAGAAGCGGAAGGGCCCACCGAGGTCGTCTGTAGTCAGCGCAGGGATCTTTTGCCCAGAGTGGGATTCGAACCCACGACCTTGAGCATAAAGGGTCTCGTGCTCCACCCGGCTTCCAATTAGGGTTTCCCATCTCTGTTCTGGCAAAAGGCGGGGCGGTTGGGGGGGGTCGATTCCCCCCCCCAATCTGGTGCTGAAGCGACTTCAAAGCTTTGCCCTGACATCATAGCCCCTCTGGAAATGCCACAATTTGGACAGACCCAAAGCTGGAGTACATGGCCTTTTACACACCGTTTCAAACACAAATACGTTTGGAGAGGTTCCCTAACTTGGATCCTTGCTTAGGGATCCTCTCCCTAACAAGTTAGGGATTCCTAACTTGGCAAAGATAGAGAGATGATTTGAAATAACAGGACAAAACTATCAATACAGGATGTAGTGTATTTATTTATTTATGTATTTATTAATAAATATTTTTATTTGAATAAAAATCCCCCCTTGAATAACTTTCTTTCCCTGGAGTATCTCTCCCCCCCCCCCCCCGCATTCTGTTCTCTTCTCTTAGGGAACATCCTAACTAATGAGATCCCAAATCTTTCACTCCCAAGTGCAGTTTTATTCTTTAGCCAGGGTGGATCCATCAGTGTGTGCAAGAAAGAGATGGAGATAGTAAAATAGCTGCTTTCTTGAGAAAGGAAGGATCTGATCACAATGACTGGTGTGCTGTTTTTGCAGAAACAAACAGCAGAGGGAGTGCAAACTAAACTGAATTAATCTTACTCCTTGCACTTTGCAGCATAAATGGCCACTTTGACCAACGATCCCAAACTAGCATGCATGGAATGGCATTGCTGGCTTTTGATCTGGTGTCAAACCCTTAACCTGTGCTTCATTTGATAACAGAAGTTATAGGTAGATCCCCTCCCCTAAAAAAAAGCACACTCTAAATGCCTACGATTTAAATAGGAACATAAGAAGAGCTTGCAGGATCGTACCAATGGCTCATCTCACCAGGGTCTGAAATTAGCAGGGCGCCAGGAGCATTTTGCATCTAAAGATGCTCTATTTGCGAGCACCTCAAAAAGTCTAGGTGCCGTTTTTTGAACCTGGCTGACACTCAAGGATTACTGGAATGTATGTGCTTTGAAAAGGGACATGGGTGGTGCTGTGGGTTAAACCACAGGGCCTAGGACTTGCCGATCAGCGGTTCAAATCTTGGCAACGGGGTGAGATCCCATTGCTCGGTCCCTGCTCCTGCCAACCTAGCAGTTCGAAAGCACGTCAAAGTGCAAGTAGATAAATAGGTACCACTCCGGCGGGAAGGTAAATGGCGTTTCCATGTGCCGCTCTGGTTTGCCAGAAGCGGCTTAGTCATGCTGGCCACATGACCCGGAAGCTGTACGCCGGCTCCCTCGGCCAATAAAGCGAGATGAGTGCCGCAACCCCAGAGTCGGCCATGACTGGACCTAATGGTCAGGGGTCCCTTTACCTTTATGTGCTTTGAAGGCTCAAAATATATATTAAGGATAGACAATATGTTAAGGTGTTTAACAATAAAGAGCAGTTTTGAAAACAAGTGTGGTGCCAATATTTTTACTGTAAACAGCAAATTAAACATGTATTAACAATTTCTGCTAAAAATGTGATATTAACAATGTGTCACTTATGTGAATTGCATTTTAATTCATGCTTATCAAAATAATAACTAAAAAGTGTTGCCGACCCCCCCCCCCATGGCGACTAGACATTCTGTTTTGGCCCCCGCAACCCAGACCCCCGAAGCCATTTGGCACCTACCTTTTCTGTCCCGGTTTCTAACACTGCATCTCATCCATCATCCACAGTACAGTGGTACCTCAGGTTAAGTACTTAATTCGTTCCGGAGGTCCGTTCTTAACCTGAAGCACCACTTTGGCTAATGGGGCCTCCTGCTGCTGCCACGCCGCTGGAGCACGATTTCTGTTGTCATCCTGAAGCAAAGTTCTTAACCTGAAGCACTATTTATAGGTTAGCGGAGTGTGTAACCTGAAGCGTATGTAACCTGAGGTACCACTGTAGCCAACCAGATGCCTGTGGGAACCCCCAAAGCATGACTTGAGCACAACAGCCCTCTCCCCACTTGGGATTTTCCAACAACTGGCATTCAGTAGCATCACCGCTTCAAACAATTGGTCCTAAACCCAGAGAAGTGCCTATGTCAGATTTGCACGCATAGCCAGGCTCTTTGTCTCTCTTGACATAGCAGCCCTTGGGCTTTGCGCCACCAGCTGTTTGCGAAAGAAGTGGGTGAAGACTGAGCTTTGAAAGTGGTTCGTGTGAGTGAGACACAGTCCCAAAACAGATATGAAAAGCCCCGCTGCCCAGCCCTCGAGTGCATGCAAATAAGCTTGTTGGATTGAATCTCTGTAGGCCTCTCTTGCTCTGTACGAGGGTGACACACAAATTCACAAAGCATTCCATATTTTTAATATTTAGGCTGTTGAAGAAGGCTTCCGCTGAAGTCATTCTAGAAATTAATAATTGTATAATTGTAGAAGTCTGCCGTGCTGGTTTGGTTGTGAAGCAGCTGATAAATAAATTAAAGCCAAATAAATAAATATTAGAGCCACCCCAGACTTGTGCATGTTTATTAAACATGTGACTGCCCCTTTGGCTATAAAACAGGGGTAGGAGTTAACGTTTTACCCTTAAAAGGAGCATGTTGGCGGAGGGGAGTGAAACTTGCCCACCCCCCACTCAGCCTTACCCTGACATGCTCCTCTGCTTTATGTAGTTTTTTTCCTTGCCAGTATTGGAGTCAGGCAGGGAGGGGCAGCTTTAAGCAGCAGAGAACAGGGAAGCAAAGATTGGGTGGGTGGGTTTGCCTCTCCTCCCCTGTGGGCTTTTAAAAGTATAGTTACATACCCTCCCCCCACTGTGTGGACAGAGCATGGATCACTCACTTGGTTAGAGTGAGGTGCTGATAATTCCAAGGTTGCAGGTTCGATCCCCATAAGAGAAAGCTGCATATTCCTGCCTTGCCAGGGGTTGGTCTGATCACTAGGGTCTCTTCCAATTTCATGATTCTATGTCTATGTGAATTAGCATACAATTATTCTCTCTAGCCAAAAGCAAAGTCCAAAAGACTCAAGCCATGCAGCAGTCTTGCTGATGTTAATCAGGTCTGGGTCTAGTCACAGAGCAGACCTTCTAGGAAGCCTATACACACTGCCTTGGCAGGGCAAAAATCTAACAAGTAGCACAGTGGTGCCCCGCAAGACGAACGCCTCGGAAGACGAAAAACTCGCAAGACGAAGGAGTTTTTCGTTTTCTTAGCCGCTTCGCAAGACGCATCTCCCTATGGGCTTGCTTCGCAGAACAAAGCTTGCCCCGCAAGCTCCGGGGATAGCGGGGAAGTGCAGCGCGTCTTCCCCGCTGTCCCTGGACCTCTTTTGAAGCAAGGGGTGGTGGGGAGAAGATCGCTTCTCCCCGTTGCCAGCCCTGCAATCTCCAGGGACAGAGGGAAAGGCGCGCGCGCCTTCCCCTCTGTCCCCGGACCCCTTTTGAACCAAGGAAGCGCGTGGCGCTTCCCCTCTGTCCCCGGACGGTCTCCATAGTAACGCATTGATTGATTTTCAATGCATTCCTATGGGAAACCGTGCTTCGCAAGACGAAAAACTCGCAAGAAGAAAAAACTTGCAGAATGAATTAATTTCGTCTTGCGAGGCACCACTGTATTTTGCACGTGGAGCTTGCAGCCAGACGTTGGGAGTATGGAATGCTCCTGTTCAGGGTTCCAGCCTGCCTTCCAGCCATGCCCTTTTGCAAGACAGACCTTTTCTGCAGTGGCTCCCCACTTGTGGAATGCTCTCCTCAGGGAGGTTCGGCTGGCACCTTCATTATACCAGGCAAAAACATTCCTCTTCAGCCAGGCCTGTGACTGATTGACATTTGATGCCCTTTTGAATGTGTTGCGTGAGAGTTTTGTTCTTATTTTTAATTATGTATTTTGTGTTTTTTGTAATGTAATTTTATGTTGTGAACTGCCATGAAATCTCCAAGTGAAGGGCCATATACAAGATAGATAGATAGATAGATAGATAGATGATAGATAGATAGATAGATGGATGAAGGGCCGTATACAAGATAGATAGATAGATAGATAGATAGATAGATAGATAGATAGATAGAAGGTTTAGTTTGGACAAACCAGGCGAGATCTTTTCTTAATGAACAAATTGTCAAAGGGAGAAAAGGCAGCAGAGTATGATAAAGAGGAGGAAAAGTAATATTTCCATTTGTCCTTAGTAACAACGCTTCTCTGACAGTTTCATGCAGTGTGATGGAAACCAATTTGTAGCTCTGCATTTGATGTCTCGTAGGTTTGATTGTTTTCCTATTCTGCCTGCACTGGGGCTACAGAAATGAGAAGCAGTACAAACCTTCAAGCTGGGTTGCTTTGCGTAGATAAAAAGCTGTCACATTTTGTATTTTAGATGCAAGCTGACTGACTAGTTGCACTTCACAGAAATCTGAAAGCATTTGAGTTGCTTTCGGTATAAGCTGTCTTTGAAAATTACAGATTCGCAAATCTAGACTGGATTCCAGAAAGATTGGGTGGATTCCCATTGGGCTCCCGGAAGGGCATATATATACTCATGGGGTCTGAGCTGGCGCTGACAGGAATATGAGACCTTGGGTTGTAGTGGATAGCTCCATGAAAATGTCAACCCCGTGTGTGGCAGCTGTGAAAAAGGCAAATTCCATGTTATGAATTGCTAAGAAAGAAATGGAAAAGAAAGCTGTTGATATCCTAATGCCACTATATAAACTTGTGGTGCGACCGCTTTTCAAATACACTGGGTACAGTTCTGGTCACCTCACTTCAAAAAAGATAATGTAGAGCTGGAAAAGATTCAGAAAAGGGCGCCAAAATGATCAAGAGAATGAAGCAACTCCCCTATGAGTAAAGGTTGCAGCATTTGGGGTGACTAAGAGGTGAACGTGGTAGAATTTTATAAAATTATGCATGGCAAGGAGAAAGTGGATAGAAAATGCTTTTCTCCCCCTCTCGTGGTTGTAGGGGTAGAGGGTAAAAATCAACAAAAATCACCTGTCCTGTTCTGTTAGTGGAGGCGTCTAGATCCAAAGGTCTTGTGCGAGTGCAAGGGCACCAGTTGGATTCTACCTGTTGATTCTAGCTGATAACTGGAAGCAAGTTTTATGTAAGATTTTTGGAATCTGTAGCTGTAAAGCAGCTCAAGAACATTACTTCTTTTGCTTACTACTTTGCAATGAATGCTGCAATACTAAGCATACTTACCTGAGAAAAAATGCATTGATTCCTGTCAGACTTTCCAGTGAAAATGTCTAGGATTAGGCACAAGAGTTGACATGGTATGTTCAAAAGTCCTTTAAACAGCAATCCTCAATACCCGCTCAATTGGAATTACTCCTGTTTAGGATTGGGCCTTTATGTTTTATCTCAGCAAAACCTAGAGCGGCAGGTCACTATTTATCCCAATCGACAACTGAAAAATGAACTGAGGCAGTGAAGGTGTAGTTTGTCCACGGGCTAACTTCACGGCAGAGGTAGGACCTGAATGCCGCTTCATGTTTAACCAACACCAGACTGCACTGACTGTTAATTGTCTGAAAGTTTTGTTTTCTTTCCTTTTCTTTTTATTAGAAAAGTATTGGTTTCTTACTTGCTGGACATAGTACATAATTAAATGCATGGTTTGCCTCAAAGGGGCATTCTTACAATAAAACTAAATGATGTGTGGGATTCAGGTGATGTAGTTGTTATTAGAATTATTTTACTATATAAAAGAAGACCCTTCAGAAAGAACAAGACTCAGGAACCTTTGACCCTCCATGTGTTGCAGAACTACAAGTCCGTTCAACCCTGATCATTGGCCATGATGGTTGGGGGTGATGGGAGTTGCAGTCCAACAATGTCTGTAGGGCCAGAGGTTCTCCAGTCCCAACATAGAAGATAACAGGGAGAAGCTGTTCCAGCCAACCTTCTTCCTGACATTTTATACAGTGGTGCCTCGCAAGACGAAAAGAATCCGTTCTGCGAGTCTCTTCGTCTAGCGGTTTTTTCGTCTTGCGAAGCAAGCCCATTGACGGCTTAGCGGATAAGCGGCTTAGCGGCTTAGAAAAAGGGGGGGAAAGGAAAAAAACCCCCGCAGGAACTCGCAAGACATTTTCGTCTTGCGAAGCAAGCCCATAGGAAATTTGTTTTGCGAAGCACCTCCAAAACGGAAAACTCTTTCGTCTAGCGAGTTTTCCGTCTTGCGAGGCATTCGTCTTGCGGGGCACCACTGTAATTTCATGTTCTGCCAATTCCGATTATTGTTTTGTCTTTTCCTTAACCCAAGAGAACTGGTCAGATGGTAGTAGATGACTGCTAATCTTCCTTCTCTTACCTTAAAATTATTTTGGGAATGACTGTCTGAGTAGCTTAGATTTCCTCCTTTCTTCCAGAGAGAACAGCTCCCAGCTGATGACGATGACGATGGAAGCGACAAAGAGGATGAACAGCCACAGGTGATTGTTTTGAAAAAAGGGGACCTGAGTGCCGAAGAAGTGATGAAGATTAAAAAGGAGGTTAAAGAGACTCCCAAAGCCACAGGTACGTTTTGTAAATACTAGGTTCAGCATTCTTTACTAAGCAGAAGGACTGTTTCTATCAAGCAGCCTTCTAATTTGTCAGTTACTTTGGATACGATGCCTATCCAACCCCCTGCTCTGCTCACTTTGATTCCTTATTGCCCCTCTCCCTAGCACTCTCTCTGTCTTGATCTTCCAGTACTGCCACCAATTCCCATTTCCCTGGTTTGCCATTTCAAGTTGCTGCCTTTCTCCTTTCTGCATTACAGCTGCTTCATTTCTCTAGGGGCTCCTTTGGGTGTGCTTTCTCTCTCTCCTCCTAGCTTTAGTTAGAGATAATAAGGTTAGAGATGCCAGGTGGAACTTAACAGCACAAGCGTGACAGCCACGGCAAAGGGACAGAAAGACATAACCACGTTTAAGGCAACGGCTTACTGTTCATCTGTCTCGAGGGACGATGGACAATGGAGTGCGCTTCCCGGGATGAAATCAAACAGCTGGAGAGTCACAGCACTCGCTGTGGCTGCAGAGGCAGATAACTTGTAACTGCTGCCTCCTGCATTGTTTTTGCTGCGTTATCAGCACCAAAGTGGCCTCTCTAAGGTGCAAACCTGGGCACCGTGTATGGAGGTCATGGGCTGCTTAGATGAGTGTTTCCCAACCTTTTTCCAACCATGGCCCCCTTCTGAACTTGTTTCCTTCCTGTGCCCCCCATGGACACAATACAAATCTGAGGTTCTGCCCCATTAACAAAAGCCTGCCCCCCGACAAAAATCCTGGCTACGCCCATGCCCCCCCTTGTCCTACTGGTAGAAAGGTAGCTATTTTAATGTTTTGTATGTAAACAGTTATTTGATACACACAGGGGGAAACCTACATATACAGTCCAAAAGGTGCACAGGGAGTTCTGTATAAAGTGGAACCTCGTGTTACGTACCGTCCCCCTAACAAATGCTTTGGGTTATGCGCTCCGCTAACTCGGAAGTAGATGCTCCCGGTTGCGACCTTTGCCCTGGGATGCGAGCGGAAGTCGTGCTCCGGTGGCGCGGCAGCAGTGGGAGGCAACATTAGCGAAAGCGCGCCTCATGTTACGAGCGGTTTCCGGTTACGAACGGACCTCCGGAACGGATTAAGTATGTAACATGAGGTACCATTGTATATGGGAGAAATTTTAAAAACAAGTGGTCCCGGTTACGAACGGACCTCCGGAACGGATTAAGAACGTAACGAGATACCACTGTAGTTGGGAGAAATTTTAAAAACAAGTGGTCCTCACTGACCTGGTGCAAAAAGATCTTATCAAGCAGCTCTGGCTTGCCCAGCCCTATCCATTGTTGCCCCACCACCACACTTACCTGACCTGGGGGTTCTGGATCGTGGGCTCTACTTGTCAAAACGGGAGTCTCAGTGATCGCCCTCTCCTGCCGGAAACAAACCAGGACTGCTCCAAGAAAACACACATGGCAAAAAGGAGCGCTAGGCCCTGGTGGGCCGCCCCCTTACTCGCTTGTGATAGGCCAAGCGGATAGCCAGCCGATCAGGATTTAAAAATAAAATAAAATTGATTTCTCCCTTCTCACTTCCCTCTGTGGCCCCCTAGCCTCATGCTGTGCCCCCCCCCCCATTTATGCAATTTTCACCTATGCCCCCCTTGGAACATCCTGGAGCCCCCAGGGGGCCATATGCTCCTCCATTGGGAAACACTGGCCTAGATAACAAGACACTTCACTGATGTGGTCCAAAGGAAAGCAGACCAATAGATTTGGCACCAGCTTGGCTGCAGGAGTTGGTGGAAAGAGGTGTACAAGACACCACCCTCAGGTTTTACTTCTGAAGCTTTTCTCACAATTGAGTACAGCCACAAGGCAGTGGAGGTTTACTTCTCTAAGTTTTCCTTCTCTAAGATGGTGTACCTGCCCTATTGACAAACCCCATCTGCCCCTCACTTCCCTCTACAGCATGCGCAGAAACTGCCTTCTTGACCACTTGAACCGGCACTTGGTCTCGTCCGCTCAATCTGCCAGAGCCTGTATTCGCATGCAGGGAAGTTCCTAACTCACAGAAGGTTTGGGACCCATCAGCTACCCTCACCTGGTTTAGCCATCCAGTTGAAGCTGTTCCCAGGGTGTGGCTGCTGTCACATGCTGACAGCTTCTAGGAGCCGCAGGTGAGAGCTGAGTGCTGGGTGGGGGACCAAAGGTGGACAAACTAACCCAAAATGAGCACAATGTGCCCCCCACCAGAGGTACAACCTCTCCCCTAACACCCCTTACACCCCAGCTGCTTATAATATTTTATATTTATATATATATATATATATATATATATATATATATATATATATATATCACAATGCACACAAAGATAGACAGGAACACAGGAACACACAAACATCAGTTTGGCAGTGATTCCACCAACCACATTTCTTCAGCGGTTAAAGCAGATCTCTCCTAACAGAATTGTTTTTAGCCACAATCTAAATATTTTCACTTAACCTTAATTTATTGGTAGAAGCTAAATTAGTTTCTAAAAATGAAAAGAGCTTAAGTCTGTCTCTGCGCAATATTTTTCTGTAAACCTTCCGCTTGAATCCTAGAGAGAATTACTGTCCTGTCAAAGGTAATTTTTTCTGAGATAAAATTTCATAGAAGCAGAAAATGGTAATTGGTGTATAATGCCTTTTTCATGTATTCATTATAATCTCTAGAATTGATTTTTTCTGCTCCTTTTCTAGTACATCTGGCCTCTGGGACATCGTAATGTATGCACAAGTCCAAAAACTTGGCAGCGAGTGTCCTTACTCATTCAAACTGTAATATTATTCTAGTCTTGTTCAATTTGCTTGGTCTCTCTCTCTCTCTCTCTCTCTTGTTTAGTTTTTTTTAAAAGCCATATGCCACACATTATCTGCTTGGGCATCAAAGTACACTTTCTACATCCCAAAGTGCTGCTTTAGCACTTTGTGAGTTTGTGCTGACGTATAGCTGATCGGCAGCCTTACTGACTTGCTGTTATTTCTATAACCTTGTGTACCACTTGACTTTCAACACTGGGACAATAGATTGGTTTCCATCGCTCTTTATTTCAACACTTTTTTCAGGGGAGAAAGAGAGACATATTTAATTTAATGATGCCGGTGGTCTGAGAATTGTGAGGTACCATACCAGTGGGAACATTAGAGCAAATCCTTTCTGAATAAGTGGCTAGAGGAACACGTACAGTCGGTGCTGGAGAAAGCCAAAAGGTTTGCAGTTAAGCTATTCAATCTTCTGCCGTTAGTGAGTAAAGATCATGTTGATGAGCCCTCAGCCCTGCCGTGGTGACAGATCTACATGGCTTTCCCTCTTCTGTCTTGAATTGCTGGCAGGCAAAGGAAGCCTGGAAGAAAGCTCCATTTAATATGGGACTCTAATATGGGAGAAAGAAACTGAGCTCTGTTTTGTGTCTCTTAAGTTCTGCACAGCATTGTGGAAACTGAGGATTGTATAGATGCCTTTGCAATCTCACAGTAGCCCTATTGAAATAGACTGTTAAGAGGGTGGCTTCACAATATAAGTTTTTAAAGCATGCCCCCCCACAAAGCATAATATATGTGTGAAACAGATGCATGTTTTCAGTCACACCATGATCCCACCATGTGTGCATTTATTATCATATAATGTAAAAGTGCCCTGACACCTTTCATTAGTTTTACAATCAATTTAACATTCAGAGTTTGACTTCCTTCCCCCTCTTTCTGCAGTTCCTTAAATTTATTTTTTAATATCTTCCACATATCCAAATTTGCTCATTTAATTGTCTACTTTAAATATATACTCTTATGAGACTGCAGGTTATTACAACAATCCTGCCAATGTTCTTATCTGTTTGCAATTTATCTGTAAATATTCAACAAACCATTTCCATTCTTTTATAAAAAGTTTGTTATCTTGATTTCTAATTTTCCGGTAAGTTCCACGATTTCTGCATATTCCATAAGTTTTTGTATCCATTCTTCCTTTGCTGGGACTTCTGCTTCTTTCCACTTTTGGGTGAGTAGCATTCTTGCTGCTGTAGTAGTATACATAAATAAGTTTCTATACAATTTAGGTAGTCCCTATAATTCCCAAAAGAAAAGCTTCTGGGATTCCCCCCCCCCCCCCAAGTTATTTTGAAGATCCTTTTCATTTAATTGTATATCATTTCTCAGTAAGCTTTCTCCAAGGCTTTCTTAATCACTGGAGGAATATGAAGTTAGTTCCCCATCATCTGGAACTTCTCCAGGTTTTCGTGGCCAGGGTTCAAAATCTGAGGCGGAGGACTTTATTTGGGAAGGACCAGGAAACTAGTAAGATGCTTCCTTAGAGCCGCTGCTGGAGAGCTCAGCCTCTGAAGGTTCCTGGTCCAGGACCACAGCAATGACACAAACAACATTTGTTTAAAGGATTTTAAACGTCATTTGTTTAGCATTGTCCCCAGTAACATTGCCAGCTATTTTTAAAACATTGGTTTCCTTGTTTGTGCCAAATATGTTCTTCCTGGGCAGTCTTAGCTGTGCTGATCTGTTAAAGTTTTAATGTCGTTATTAATGTTTTATTTCTCTTTCTGTCAAAATTAACTTCTGCTTCATTTCTGTAAAACCTAACCATTCACCGGCCTACAACTGTCAGCTCACTTTCGATAAAAAGCAATTCCTCTCAAATTCCTGGCTTTGGCTGTTGTCAGGCTTCTAACAGCATTTGTTTCTTTTACAAATCCGTATCTGAACCTTTCAAAGATAGATAGCTCATCAGTTTCTGGAGGTCATTGGCCCAACTGTAGGATGCGGTAGAAATCCATCACTCTTGTATCTCAGAATGGGTGAGATGTATTTTGTTCCTAGCTAAAGGAAAAGTATCCTTTTTTTTTCTTGCTTTTTTTGCAGGTCCTCACAAATCAAAGTTGCTTTCCTTCAACATGTTAGCCAAGCTGATTTAGGACTTCATCTCCTCTTTCTCATTCTTCCTGCAAACTGCTTGCACAAGACTTTACCTGTAGTCATTCCTTGCTGATTTATTCCCCAGTTCACCACTGCTGACAATGTGGAGCGGAGTCAAGGGCTCCCAAAATTGGTTGGTGTTGTTGATTGAAAGGCTTTGATCTCCGCGAGCCAGTGTATCCTATCCTAGTTCTCTCATCTCTGTCTGCTGGCAGGTTTTCTTTTCTTTTGTAGATAATCTATGAGTCAAGGTCTGATTTTTGGTGTGTGTGTGTGTGTGTGTTTCATTAAAAACATGGTTACAGCATATTTATGTCAGATGTCAGATGTCAAAGCGATAAATAACCAGCTGACATTCAGAAGACATCTTAAGGCTTCAGGGAAGTTTTTAATCTGTGATATTTTAGTGTATTTTTGGTTTCTATGGAAGCCGCCCAGAGTGGCTGGGGAAACCCAGCCAGATGGGCGGGGTACAAATAAATTATTATTATTATTATTATTATTATTATTATTATTATTATTATTATTTATACTAGTCCCTCTGATTTCCACATCATCAGAAAGATCAACCCTCTCTCAGTGCCACTTTAATTAACACACCGCCATATGATCTAGAAAATCCACCATCTCAAAATGGTGCACGCCCCCTCAGGCATTGACGTCTGTCTGCTCTGCATCGTCTACAATCATGAGCAGGGTGGATAAAAATCAATGTTATTTTTAATATTTTTTTTAATGGATTTTTTTAAAATTTAAAATGGATTTTTTAAAATTTAAAATGGATATTTAAAATGAAATGCTTTTGGAGGAAAAATATTTCTAAACGTAGTTTTCTGTTTAAGTTACATTATAGTCCAAAAGCTATTCATCAGGAAATAAAGATTTGTTTTAAGTTTTTCATGTGTGCTAAAACTCAAAGTTTTTTTAAAAATTGTTTAACCAAATCAGTTAACAAACATGGATACATATGCTATAATGTTCTTGTTTTAGTTAAACAAATTTTTAAAATTGTTATTAAGGAAATGATTATTTTTCTCCTTCCAGTAAAGTACAGCAGAAAAGTTGTCCAAATATAAACAGTTAACTTGTTCAATCTCACCATAATTTCATAATTATCTGTCTATGTATTTCTAATAGTATAACCAAATCAGTAATTTTTGATATAACTGTAAAAACTACTCTGAAAATTTATTATTCCAAAAATGAAATATTGTAAATATTAAGATTATACCAGCAAGAATGAGTCTTTCTGTAAAAAAGAAAAGAAAAAAAGATTTAAATCAAGTCTTACTGACTAGTGATTTAAATCGTGATTTAAATCGATTTGATTTAAATCAAATCCGCCCTGATCATGAGCTTTCTTTTGAGTCAACTTTCTGCTCATCACCTGCTCTTCCTGCCAGCCCTTGGAGCCAGCCACTTTCTCCCAGTGCTGGGAGAAGCCATCGTAGCTGTGCTGTACCATTAATTTTGTTTGGAGTTCTGGCAGCTTTCAATGGAGACAGGTAGCGAAGTGGGAGTCTTGGCCAGTCCATGGGTAGTAAGCCATAAAACGAGACCTTGTACGGCAGAGCAGAGAGAAAGAGAGAATATCAGCCCAGCTCATTCCTTTTTTTTTTTTTTAAATAATTTTTATTAGTTTTCACAACAATAAACAAGAAAAAAGAAAACAAACACAACACAGAAAAAACAAATAAACATAAAACATGACTTCCCCATACCTCCTTTTCACTGCATCCTTATTCCAAAAGATTTTTTAGCAACCCTTTAATCAATTTTTCTATTGGTTCTCTTTAAGTTTCCATAAAATTATTATTTACAGCTGTAATTCTCTGTTTCTCACCCCTTAACATCTTAACAGTCCTCAATTTTGCAGCAGTTTTTAAGATATACTTTAAATTTTTTCCAGTCCTCTTCCACCGCCTCTTTCCTCTGGTCACGGATTCTGCCGGTCATCTCTGCCAGTCCCATAAATTCGGTCACCTTTGTCTGCCATTCCTCCAGAGTAGGTAGTTCTTGCGTCTTCCAATACTTTGCTAAAAGAATTCTTGCCGCTGTAGTTGCATACATAAAGAATGTCCTATCCTTCTTTGGTACCAATTGGCCCACCATGCCCAAGAGAAAAGCTTCCGGTTTCTTTAAAAACGTCCACTTAAGGACTTTCTTAATTTCATTATAGATCATTTCCCAGTAGGCTTTAATCCTTGGGCAGGTCCACCAAAGGTGGTAGAAGGTTCCTTCCGACTCATTGCATTTCCAGCAATTGTTATTGGGCAAATAGTAAATCTTTGCAAGCTTGACTGGGGTCATGTACCACCTATATATCATTTTCATTATGTTCTCTTTTAAGGCACTACATGCCGTAAACTTAATACCAGTGGTCCATAACTGTTCCCAGTCAGCAAACATGATGTCATGACCTATATCCTGTGCCCATTTAATCATAGCTGATTTAACCGTTTCTTCTTGTGTATTCCATTTCAGCAGCAAGTTATACATTCTAGACAAATTCTTAGTATTGGGTTCTAACAGTTCTGTTTCTAACTTTGACCTCTCCTTCTGGAATCCTAATTTCCTGTCTTGCTTAAATGTCTCATTTATCTGATGGTAGTGCAACCAATCTCGAACTCTATGCTTTAGCTTATCATAACTCTGAATTTTTAGCTTTTCACCCTCTTGTTCTAAAATTTCAGAATATTTTGGCCAGTCAGGGTCCATATTAAGTTTTTTCACTGCCTTAGCTTCCATTGGTGACAACCACCTGGGGGTTTTACTTTCCAACAAATCTTTGTATCGATTCCAGACATTATACAGTGCTTTCCTAACAATATGGTTTTTAAAACCTCTATACACCTTTACCTTGTCATACCATATATATGCATGCCAACCAAAGTTATTGTCATACCCTTCCAAATCCAAAATGTCTGTATCCTCAAGAAGTAGCCATTGCTTCAACCAGCAGAATGCTGCCGATTCATAATAGAGCCTTAAGTCTGGCAGGGCAAAGCCCCCTCTATCTTTTGCATCCGTTAAAATCTTAAATTTTATTCTGGGCTTTTTGCCCTGCCAGACAAATTTTGATATATCTTTCTGCCACTTCTTGAAACAGTCCATCTTGTCCAAAATCTGTAAGGTTTGAAATAAAAACAACATTCTTGGCAATACATTCATCTTAATGGTAGCAATTCGGCCTAACAAGGAAAGTCTCAACCTTGACCATATTTCTAGATCTTTCTTCACTTCTGTCCAGCATTTTTCATAATTGTCTTTAAATAAATTCACATTCTTAGATGTTAGGTTTACCCCCAGGTATTTCACTTTTTTCGCTATTTCCAAACCAGTTTCACTCTGAAATCTCTCTTTTTCTTCCATTGTTAAATTTTTTTCCAACACTTTTGTTTTCTGTTTATTCAATTTAAATCCTGCTACATGACCAAATATCTCAATTAGTTCCAATACTCTTTTAGTACTAACATCTGGCTGTTGCAAAGTTAACACTAGATCATCTGCAAATGCCCTTAATTTAAGGTTTTTGGGCAGATTTCTGTTTTTTTGACTCTTGATGCTAGATTACTAGAAATCCAAATTTGGTCAATTCTGGTCCATGTCATTTTTGCTTCAGAGAAGAAGGTTCCCTCTCTTTCCAGGGGGTTCCTTGTTCTCCAAATATCAATAAGGTCCATGGTGTCAGTCATTTCGAAAAAAGTCTTTGGTAGTCTCCCTTCCTTAGAAATCACTTGTCTCTGTGCTTTATCCATATTTGTGGAGACGACTCCGTTCATGTCCCCCATCATGACGATTTTATAATCCAAAAAGTCCATTAAAGTCTCATGCAACTTCTTAAAAAATTCGGCCTTCCCTTCATTGGGCGCATAAACTACTATCAAAATTTTTTCTCCTTGAATTTGAATTTCCACTGCCAGGTATCTTCCTTGTTCATCTTTAAATATCATTTTTGGAGCCAATTTTTCTTTTGCATAAATCACCACGCCTCTTTTCTTGACCTTATCTGATGAGATAAATTCCAGTCCCAATCTCTTGTTTGTCAGAAGCTTCCTGTGAACCCTGGCAATATGGGTCTCTTGTAGACATATTAAATCTAATTGTTCTTTCTTTAAAATATGAACAACTTGATTTCTTTTTCGGGGAAGGTTAAGACCGTTGCAGTTCCAACTCAGAAGTTGCAGAGACATTTTGTTACTGGGTATCTTTTCCGCCGACTGCTCCAAGCGATTGTTCCTCCTCTGTTGGTGGTGGGTTCAATCCAAATGATAGATTTGCAATATCCGTTGGCTCTCTCTCACTCACAGTCCCTTTCTGTAAATCCTCAAAATGTTTCTCCAAAAAGTGTTCCTTGTCTTGAATTGTTTTTATTTTAATCTTCTTCCCTTTAAAGTTGAAGGACAATCCTTGTGGGAATTCCCACCTAAATGGAATGTTATTTTCCTTTAGCAGGTCGACTAGATTTTTAAAGTAGGTTCTTACCTCCAAAATATACCTGGGGATATCTTTAAAGATCTGTATCTGAGAGTTTTTAATCACTAATGCCTTCTGAAAATGTAAGTTCAGTATTTTATCTCTCTCTTCCTTGGATCTCAAAGTGATTAAACAATCCCTTGGCTTCTTGCCTTGTCTCCTGCCCAGCCGAAAAGCTGTAGTTATCACAAACTCCTCCTCTCCTTCCAAGTCATCATGCCAAAATTCTTCAAAATTCTCTGTAAGGAATTCCACAAGGTTGTCCCCTTCGTTCTCAGGAACCAATCTTAATTTCAAATTTTTCCCTTTTCTCTCCAGTTCCATCAAGGCCAAAGTTGCATCATGTTCACTCACTTTTTTTTCAATTGGCGCAAATCTTTCTTTTGTCTCCTCAGCAGTACTTTTAGCACTCTCTGCAATTTTTCTTGTTTCTGAACTTTCTTGTAATAACCTATTTATAGAGTCTGTATTAGATGATATTGTTGTCGTGTTCAAGTCCAACCTCGCTGTCAGTTCAGTCAATTTCTTAGAATTCTCTGTAGACTGCTTTGTCAGCGCCTCCAAAGATTGATTTATTTTAAACAGTGCCTGTGTCATAGATTCCATTGATGCTGTTGTTACTTTTTCCTGTGCAGCTGGTACTCCTGACATAGAGCCTCTTTTCATTTGTGCTTGCTTTGTTTTGGATCTAGTTGATATTTCATCGGCAGGAGTGCTCATGTCAAGGTCGTTCTCACAGGAAAGATTTCAAGTGGAAAATCCCACTATTTCTTCCTTGATGCAGCTGTTTCCCTTTAGCCCTCTAGAGGGAGTAAATTGTATCCAAATAGAAATAAGCGTCGAAAAAGAAAAAAGAAAGCATATAGCATTGAAATGTTCCAAAAGTCCAACTATAGACCTTTACTTTGTTTCAGTCTGAGGTGTTACTGTTTTAATCCACTAAAGTCCAGTTATTTTGTATCAAATAAAGTCCAACTTTGTATCCTCAATCTATTTGACAGATCGCTTTCAGGCGTTCACAGATCAGGCAGCCCTGTCCAGGGGAATCGGCAGTGCAAGATTTCCCGTTCAAAATCATTTAAAGCAGGATAAACAAAGTCCGATTCTTTCCTTCCCCCCTTCTCCTGCCCGATGGGGGGAGGTCCACTTTTGATGTCAGGTTTAGCAAAGTACAAAGAGCTTTTCTTTCAAATACAGCTTGCTTTTTTCGTTGCTTAATTATTCATGCAGTTCCGGGAGGCAGACTTCCTTAATTTTTGCCTTCCCGTTTTCAGCCAAATATCCGAAATTAGAGTCCCGTTAAACTTGTTTTCCGTTCTTACTCACGGGTGTTGCTGTCAATCTGTAGTTTCAGGAAGGAATCGGCGCTCTCCGTCAATGGCGACGCGGCTTCGCTCCGTGGGCTGGGTAGCGACTCTCAGCACCGCGCTCACTCCCGGTGCCGCTCCGGAGCCTTTAAAAAGGCTCCTTCACAGTACCGGGGGGCGCAAAGGTGCCCACCGAATCTCCTTGCTCACAGGCTTCAGCGCCTGTGATTTTAGGGGTCCCCCGCTCGCCGTAGCGGGTCAGACCCGAACTCACGGAGCAGTCCTGCTTCGGAGCTCGAAGCTAGGACCGCCATTAAACGCTGGCGCCGACCGGAAGTCTCCAGCCCAGCTCATTCCTGCCCTACCTGTTCTGCCTTATTTTATTCAAAAAGGCAGCGGCGTCGAGCAGTGATGGAGAACCAGCTCTTGTTTTTGCTGAGGTCTGAATGCGAAACTCTTAGAATACATAGCTGAGTTGGGCTTGGATCCCAGAACTGGTTTTAAATAGTGTAATTGTTACGACAGGAATGCATTCTCTTCTCTACTTTGTTGATATTGAATCCACCTTTGCACTGCTTTCCATGACAGCCTTGATGGAAAAGGTACCATGTACCGTCACAGCTGTGGCTTATTATAAATCTCAAGATAATGGTGTTGCAAGGGCACAGAGTAAGTTATTAAATGAAGATCAATCAACCACAGTGTTTCTGGCAAGTTTCTATTAGAAAATTGATTTTTAAAACATTCTGTTACTTAGTTAAGAAAAATGTGTTGCCGAGGAGAAGCCTAGATTTTTCTTTCAATGCTCCGCCACCTATAAATGATCAAAATTGCAAGCCATCTCAGCATAAGGCTTTGCTTGTGATTCATGACACTAGCTTTCATAACCTAGCAAAACAATTTTGAGATGCTTCAATCTTGCCGATGATCTTCATCTCGCACGTTACCAGTCTCAAGAGTTTGTCTTCATCGACTTCCTCAAGCAACATTTACTAGCCTTCACATACTGCATTATGATGCCCTTTATGCATCCTGGTTGCAATCCATCACTCAGTGCCTCTTATGCAACCACCATTTATTTCATTGTGGGTTTCACCTAAGCTGTGCTGCGGGGTTTGGTAGGTTATACGCCTTATATGTGCACAATGAAATAGTTTCAATGTATTGACCAGACCATGATTTGGCTGTTGTGAATGAGCTATATTCTGTCCTTCCAATAATAATAATAATTGTGGGAAAATGGTTGTTTGTACATAAGAGCATGGGCGAAAGTTTATTATTGCAAGGTGATTCCATAGCAGAAGGCATTGCTTGGAGCATGAACAACGCGTGGACAGCTCATGCTGTCCCGATGATTGGTCCACGTAGCATAGCCTGATCGACTACGTGGCCTGGTGTGATGGCATGGCATTGTCCTTATCTGCCGGCTGAGGGAAAAGTTGCTTCTTGGTATTTGTATCTTTTTGGCTACACACAATAAATGTTTGGCTGCAGCAGCTCCTGAGGCAGTCAGATTTCTTCAACCCATCTTTGTGTGAGACTGATTATTACTGATGGCGAGCAGGTTCTCGTCATAATAATAATAATAATCTTTTTCTTTTATTTCTTTTACTTCTTTATTTTTTCTTTGTTCTTTTTTTCTTTTTTCTGATATCTTATCTTTCGTTTCACTGCTTTATTGTGAATAGCATTTTATAGAGGTATAAATAACTGTAAATATGAAAAGAGACAAAATAGTCTCTAATTTTTTCCCCTTGGTTAGATGTATTTTCTTTTTCTTTTGTATTTTCTTTTGTTGTGAATATGTATGTTTTCTAATTTGTACTTAATGAAAATATTTTATTAAATAAAATAATAATAATAATAATAATATATTTATTCTCATTGTACAACCTGTGTACAGTGAAATTAAACGAGCCTCCCTCCCTTTACATACTCAAGATTCCCTTCCTGGTTTGTGGTAACTATATTATTTTATTTATTAATTGCATTTATACCCCACCCTTTTCTTCAACGAGCTCAAGGTGGCGTACATTGTTCTCCCCCTCCACTTTTAACCCCACAACAACCCCTAGGCTGAGAGGCGGTGACTGGCCCAAGGTCACCCGGTGAAATTCATGGCTAATTTGGGGATTTGAACTCTAGCCTTCCGGGTCAGAGTCTATTAAATCGGGCAAGAGGCAGTCCTTAATTTCAGTAGGTCTGCTCTTACAGTAGTTAAGCTTGGTTGGATACCATCCATACTGATAGTACCTGGAAAAAATAAGGAAACTTTCAAGTTTAGGGTCGTTTTATTTTTTTAATTTTCATTTATGAATACGATTTAAGTTAACTGTGTGCTTTACCTACTACATTAGTTACGAAGATTCTTTGTAACGTTTGCCAGTTTCCTTCAGATAGTTGCATCAGATTTCTTCCACTCTTGCTCATTTTGAAGTCAGGCTTTCATGTATGAAATTTTGTGAAATTTCATTGCAGTGGGTCAGATCAACATATTATAGTGGCAGCACATCACTGGACCAACCTGACCTTGTTATGACTTCCACCACATATAGTGTAACAAAGACAGAATGGGGGGGAGGGTATTTAGACATATTAATATTGAGAAAGACAGAATGCTACCTTATAATGGCTTAGACCATTGCTTCATTTTAATATTGTCTGCAGTGGCTCTACAGAGTTTCAGATTGTGGTGTCTCTCAGCCTTTGCCTGAAGTAAGCTTATGCACTACTGCAGCCTTTTCCCAGGATACTTGAGCTATTCCGTAGGATTATCATACTTTTTTGAAACTCAGAAGGTGGGAAAGTGGAGATGTGAGAGTGTGCACATAAAAGACTATTTGCATTCTTACCCTAGATGAAGAAGCTGAATCTGGAGATGGAAAGATTATGTTTAGGAAACCTCCGAAGCGTTCATCAGAAGAGAAGTACTCCGGTTTGACGGCCACATCAAGTAAGAAGAGGAAAGAGACAAAGAGGATTTCTCCAACCTCCCAAAATGCAACCAAGCAAGTAAAAAATAGCAGCTTGCTTTCGTTTGATGAAGACGAGAGTGATGATTAGGAGCAGATTTGGATAGACATACAGTTTTTCCTCACAGGCAGAAAGTTGAGCTGAGCGCACCATGGAAACAGACATGGAATGGGACTTTTAATTTTATTTGAATGCACATCTGTAGTCATGAAAGATCTTTGAACAAAACTATGGAAAAAAAATGAAATCCGTACAAGTTTAATATTCCACATAATGGAATCTTTATTGGTGCACATATAAATTTTCAGAGAGATTTATCTGCCAGCCAGTCCCCTTATTTTGTTTCACCAAGAATTTAGTGTCAAAAGATGGCATCTGTATGTGCATATTTACTCAATTACACCTGATTACCCAAACGGAGGAATGTAAGGTCTGTTTGCTGTGGACTAAAAATGTATAATGTTGCTTTGGCAAAGCTGTCTGTCGTATGTCAAAGGACCGAAAGAATCGCTGGGATTCTGATCACACTGGGCATATTGATTTCAAAAGAAGAAACCCTGCCGCAGTGTGTCCTTTAGTGGAAAAATATTTGGAAGTTCAGTGTGTTCTGTAACCAGGAATGGATTGTGTGTTGCTACAAAACATGTAGCAGGATTAACAATGTAAAGCTTCATCAAGGAGCTGGTCTGATGTTGCTGGGTGCAACAGCTGTTTTTAGTATAGCTGATATTTTAATGCCACGATTAAATGGCTGCGTGAAATTATTTTCTGTGATTCCATTTTTACCCACTGTTCTTGAGAGAATAAAACTGTTTCTCCTCAGGCTATAACTTAAACTTTCTTAGCAGTATTTCCCCCCAAATTATAAATGATTATCCTTTAATCTAGAATGTAACAGAGGCTCCAAACATATGGAGACTAGAAAGACCCCAATGAATGGATTATCCAGTCTCACTCTGAGTCTTAAGAAAGGATATCCTGTTTCTAAAGCATTCGGGACAGATGCTTAGGTACAGCCCACTTCTTTCTTATATGACCTCACATCATCTCTGATAACTAAGAGTACAAACTATGGTTATGCCATTGAGTTTCACTTCCTCCTTCCCCATGTGTCTTAGTGACAGCAGTTAAGCATAGCATCCTTTCCCCTTGGAGCAGACAGTGAAGCTACTCAGCATGTGCAAATGTCCCATGTGGAGAGGCAACACAACGTCTTCCTCAATTTATTTCACTAATCCAGAGAAGGGGACATCACCCAGTTACAGAGTTAAGGACATTCAGCAGGCTTATGCCGACTATGATAGCCAGAAAAATATCTATGGCAGGCATCTTCCCATACGGGATTTGTGGGTGCATATATCTGTATGTAGTTGGCACCACATATCGCTGGAAGTTCCTAGATTCATAAGAGAGGAGGTGCAGAATTATCATCATTGATGCCTGTCTAGCCATGGCCACTGTGGTGATACATCAGACTACTGCAACAGCTGAATGGCTGATGGTAGCAACTGCCTTTACTTCCCTTCCTGATATTCCAGGGCTACAGCAACACATAACATCGCCATGTGCAAACCCTCCTCCTGACAATGTGACACATTCTCACACACTTGGTAGAATAGAGTATGGTGAAGAGGAGACCTTCTGTGCCCGGGTGTCCTCTGGACAGAAAGAGTGACTGATTTCTTGGATAGTTTATGAACCAAAGAGTAGCTCCATCTTTCTGCAGATCAGTTTGTGTATTGGAATGCATATCTCTGAAATTCAGCTTTCCCAAGATACAGTGGTACCTCAGTTTTCGAGCGTCTCAGAAGCTGAACGTTTCAGTTTTTGAACGCCAGAAACCTGGAAGTAATTGCTTCCGTTTTTGAACGTGTCTCGGAAGTTGGACGTGTTTTTCAATTTATCCAATTGAACTAAAATGGAGCTTACATATACACTCCCTTCCTGGTTGGTTCCACTGCCATTTCCCCTTTTCAGCAGGGTTGAAAGTAATAAGGATACAGTAATAAGGGACAGTTGATGGAGCAGAAGCTTTGGTCTAAAAGAAGGTTTGGCCTGCAGGTCGTGGTTAGAGACCAGGCCTGGATTTGAGAGAGATGGAAGATGGGCTGCTGAAAGGAGGGAAGAACTTTAAGGATGGAGGAGTTCTATTAGAGAGAAAACAGTTTAGATTCAGGCAGAAGATGTGGGTGGGGTTATTTGGAGGGGGATGGAACTCACCCGTAACACAAAAGCACACACTGAAGTTGCTGAACTACAACTCCCATCATCCCAGACCATTGGCTATACTGACTGGGGCTGATGGTAATTGGGTTCCAAGAACATCCATAGACTTCATGCCGCTATAGTAAGCCTAAACAGGTATGCACATTGTGCAGGTGGGTTATATGCATGATTGTAGACTTCCATCTGTTGCTAAACTAAAAGGAAAACTAATGTGCACTTCCAGAAGAAGAGAAAGGGCAATGAGAATTCTGTGTTTCTGGGATGTGACTATATCAAATATTGTTTATGCTGATCACCGTAGTGTATAGCTGTTTGCCTGCTTAACCAATGAATAAATGTACTCTCCAAGGAACTGGAAGTGCGCCAGAAATCCTCTGGACTCTGTTTTCTACACAGAAATGCTCCCTGTGCATTTTTTCCCACACAGTCGGCAAAGCAACTCACATTAGCTGAAAGGTAATTCCAGTGCTGTGTTTATCAAGGTGGTGAATGATGCCCAAAAGATCAAAGAGAATTAAATTGACCTTGAAAGCAGGAAGGGGGCTGGCGAGAGAGAGAAACCATCGAGCTGATTCTGCATAGGCAGAAACAGTTGTTAGGAGCATAGTAAGCAATTGTATTTCAGACCCGTCCTTTTTGAGAGTGCTACTAGGGTTCAGTGAACAGAGCAGGCAGGCTAGTTGCCTCTTTTCTTCACTGTGCTGCCCCAGGTACAATCTGCCTTCAACAGGTTCATTATTGGCTTGGTGGCTTTTCCTCTGTCTGCACACAGTTCAGCAGGGACAAAAAAAGCACTCGGAGTGGGGCAAACCTCCCAGTTGGTTCTGAATCCTAACCTGTCCTCCACAGGCATAGTTTTCAGCAAAACCTGCCTAGAGCTAGGACTGGGCAATATATCTATATATCGTTGCAAACTGGTTTGAAGTCCATATCATGATAATTGGTTTCATAATTTTTGACCTGGCAATATATTGTGAATCGTGTGTGTGTTTATGTGCAATGCAAAAATCATGATGCAGGAAAAGCCATGAAGTCAGCCAATGCCTCTACATAAAGCTCCATCCTTGTTTCAGACATTGTGATAAATCAATATACAGTCTTACCTTGGAAGTCAAACGGAATCCATTCCAGAAGTCCGTATGACTTCCAAAACATTCCAAAACCAAAGCACAGCTTCTGATTGGCTGCAGGAAGCTCCTGCAGCCAATCGGAAGCTGCGGAAGCCCCGTCAGATGTTCAGCTTCCAAAAATAGTTCGCAAACCGGAACAGTCACTTCCGGGTTTGTGACGTTCGGGAGCCAAAAGGTTTGGGAGCAAAGCTGTTCAACTTCCAAGGTATGACTGTATTGCAATGTTTAGCTGTGATATATCGTGATGTTGAAAACCAAATATCGCCCAGCCCTACCTAGAGCCCTCTGAATGAGTTGGGCTGGATCTACAAATATCATAGCTATCAACCATGGGGAAGCGGGGGGAAAGGGCCAGGGTGCAGGGAGAAATAACAGTTGTTGGAAGAAGGATGATGGATCTCAAAGGGCTAAGCTTCCGGGATTCTTAAACAGGTATATTTGGCAAACCCTGGTTCAGAAATCATATGCAAACATGCCTCTCAATGCTAAAAAGAGCAGCAACATGCTCAAGGGCTAAAACAAAATAAAAAAATTCCTTCCAGTAGCACCTTAAAGACCAACTGAGTTAGTTCTAGGTATTAGCTTTCGTGTGCATGCTGTAAGTGAAGCAAGGGCTGTAAGTGAAGAAGCTGTCAGAGACTTTTCAGGGACTCCAAGAATTAAGACCCATTGCGCCTGCTTCCTTGTCAATGAAGAATCGCTCACAGAACCTCATCACTTGCCTCCTTCCCTCCTTACTGCCCTATCATCAGAGAAATTCTATTCAACTTGGAGAAGTTAGATCAAAAGTGGCTGTGACAGTGGTTTGGTTTGGTTCAGTACTGTATTGGGGGGCTGGAGCTGGCAGGTATGGAAGACTCCCTGGTTCTGAATGGGGTAACTGTGCCCCTGAAGGACCAGGTGCGCAGCCTGGGAGTCATTTTGTACTCACAGCTGTCCATGGAGGAGCAGGTTAATTCTGTGTCCAGGGCAGCTGCTTGCCAGCTCCATCTGGTATGCAGGCCGAGACCCTACCTGCCCATGGACTGTCTCACCAGACATGCTCTGGTTATCTCTCCTTGGACTAGCAATGCGCTCCACATGGGGCTACCTTTGAAGGTGACCCAGAAACTACAACTAACCCAGAATGCAGCAGCTAGATTGGTGACTGGGAGTGGCTGCCGAGGCCATATAACACCGGTCTTGAAAGATTGGCTCCCACAAATCCTGCATGAGCTGCGTACCCTCCAACATTTATTTGATTAAAATAGGGACGTCCTATTCCAGGGGTCAGCACGGTTTATCTTTTTTTTTTTAAAAAAAATAATTTTTATTAATTTTCATAAACAAAAAACACACAAATAAAAACGTTCATAAACAACACGTGACTTCCCCATGCCTCCCCTTCACTGCACCCTTGTTTCAAAATTTTTTAGCAATCCTTCATTCCATTTCTATATTTAATTTCCCTCAAGATTCTCTTGACTTAAATATTTACAGCTATAATTCTCTGTTTCTTACCCCTTGACATTTTATCAGTCTGAGATTTTGCAACAGTTCTTAAGATATATTTTAAATTTTTTCCAGTCCTCTTCCACTGTCTCTCTCTTCTGATCACGGATTCTGCCGGTCATCTCTGCCAGTCCCATAAATTCAGTCACCTTCGTCTGCCATTCTTCCAGAGTAGGTAATTCTTGCATCTTCCAATACTTTGCCAGGAGAATTCTTGCTGCTGTAGTTGCATACATGAAAAAGGTCCTATCTTTCTTTGGTACCAATTGGCCGACCATGCCCAAGAGAAAAGCCTCCGGTTTCTTTACAAATGTCCACTTAAGGATTTTCTTAATTTCATTATAGATCATTTCCCAGTAGGCTTTAACCCTTGGGCAGGTCCACCAAAGATGATAGAAAGTTCCTTCACATTCGTTACATTTCCAGCATTTATTATTGGGCAAATGGTATATCTTTGCAAGCTTGACTGGAGTCATGTACCACCTATAGATCATTCAGCACGGTTTATCTTGCCTGGGCTGGATTGGTCCAGCAGAGATCCCTCCGTGGGCTGGATCATGTGTGCACATGAGTGTGCCCACCCGCAAATTTTGGCGTCTGAGCATGTGCAGACACTATTTTGGCATCGGCGTCTGTGCAGACGCAGTTTGGGGTGTCTGCGCATGCGCAGACGTGGTTTTTGGTGCCACAGAAGCAAGTCCCTGCACCGCGCTGCACCACTTTAGTGCAGCGCGTGAGCGGGCGCCTCAGTTCAGGGGTGGCTCATAGGCCGGTCAAACAACCTCTGTGGGCTGCTTCTGGCCCATGGGCCTTAGGTTACTGACCCCTGTCCTATTCAATGATGATGCTTTTATTATTTATACCCTGCCTATCTGACTGAGTTGCCCCAGCCACTCTGGGCGGCTTCCAACATAAATGAAACATTAAACATTTAAAAAACTCCCCTATACAGGGCTGCCTTCAGATGGCTTCTAAAGGTTGTATAGTTTCTTATCTCCTTAGTTCGGGGGCCGCATAACTCCATACCCTCCAACATTTATTTGATTAAAATAGGGATGTCCTAAGGAAAAGCAGGACATTCCAGAAACTGGGATGGCATCTGTAAATCCGGGGCTGTCCCTGGAAAATAGGGATACAGTGGTACCTCGGGTTAAGTACTTAATTCGTTCCGGAGGTCCGTTCTTAACCTGAAACTGTTCTTAACCTGAAGCACCACTTTAGCTAATGGGGCCTCATGCTGCTACCGCGCTGTCGGAGCACGATTTCTATTCTTATCCTGAAGCAAAGTTCTTAACCTGAAGCGCTATTTCTGGGTTAGCGGAGTCTGTAACCTGAAGCGTATGTAACCTGAAGCGTATGTAACCCGAGGTACCACTGTACTTGAAGAATCTGGAGTTGCACTGTTCTGCCATACTCTATAACTGGAAGGAGAGAAGACCTCAGTTTGGAAGTGATCAAACTGTTCTTGGGGCCTGGTCTGCAAGAGCAGTGAAAGGGGCTCTCATATTATAATTATTTTGACGACTACTTTATATAGCTAAAATGTTTTTTGTCACCAAGCTGGTGCCCTTGGCTACCACACTGTTCACCGCACAGCTTTGCTTTTGGAGACGCAGAATGGATGATGGGTGTTAAGCCCAAACGCCGTATACTGCGTGTACCGATAGTGCCTTGAACAGAGAACACCGGTCCCGAGCTGCGATTTTGAACGCTTAAACAGAATGTTTAATGAAAAACATGCTATACCGACAGGGTCTCTTTTAATGGATAATCCTGTTATGATTTGCAGTGAACCAGCGTTGGCAGTTGTTTCGGCTGATTATTTTCCTTGTGTCACAGCGTATTAACAAAGTAATGCTTCACTCAGCTACGTGGGGACAATTTCGCTCTCAAGGACACGAGGCATGCCTTTGGCACAGTGCAAGAGAGATGATAATGCAGCCTCACTGAGTATTTTGAAATGGAGCCAGTTAATAACTTCAGCGCGGATCGTATTACCTGCTTCTCCCTCCCTTCTCGCAGAAATGCATAGGCTTCATTGATTCCACACATAGGCCCCAGACACACGTATAATGAAAAGGCAGAGCAGTTTTCCTCGTGTCATTGGCCTATTCCCAACCCTACAACAATGGGATATATTTCTGAAGAGTCACTTCATGGTATAGAATTACCTGCTGTTTCTTGCACCTCTCAAACCTGCTGTTTCTCAAACCTCGTGTAGGCAATTGAAAGAGGGCTCTATTTACTACCAAGACAGCTTCTAGTAGCCTTTCTGGTGCACTCTGATGGTTTTGGACTGTAGTCCCAACTAGCACAGCCAACGTCAGGGACAATGGGACTTATAGTCCCAAACATCTGGAGGGTGGCAGGGTGAGGAAGGCTGGTCTGTAGCAACAGTTATGAACATCTCTAGCATCAGAGGGAACTTCCCTCCCCATGCCTAGTTGTTTTTTATTTTTATTTTTATTTGCAACATTTGTATGGCACCCAAAAGCAGCATTCTCTGGGTGGCTCACAAGGATAAAACTTAAAAAAAAGAAAAAGAAAAACATAGCAGTCATTCAGCTGTCAATATAAAAATGCAACAACATAAATTTCTCATCAACGGCAAGTCAAAGAGTATAATCGGCTACACGGCATCACCAAAAACAGAATTTAACATCCAGTGGAGGAAAAGTGCACTGATCTAAAAAGCCTGGAGGGGCAGAAAAGAATCAGAACAATAAGATCCAGAAAGGGTGTTCAGTGGTACCTCTGGTAACGAACTTAATTTGTTCCGGAGGTCCGTTCTCAACTCAAAACTGTTCTTATCCTGAGGCAAACTTTTCCTTTTTTTCCCCTTTTAAAAAATATTTTATTAAGGGTTTTCTTGTTTTACAGTGTAAGTGTAATGCCTCGTATTTCCCCCCCCCCCTGTAACATTTTTACAAATCCATTTCATTTGTTGAGGCATTAGGGGGAGGAAAAAAAAGAAGAAAAAAAGGGGAAAAAAGAGAGGGGGTGGAGGGAGGGGAGATGGATGGGGGTGGGGTCGGGACTTTAGATACTGATCTAGGTCAGTGTTTCCAAACTTGGGTCTCCAGCTTTTTTGGACTACAATTCCCATCATCCCTGACCACTGGTCCTGCCAGCTAGGGATGATGGGAGTTGTGGTTCAAAAACAACTGGAGAGCCACGTTGGAGGAAAACTGGCCCAGATGGAATTGCTGTGGAGACTCAACCATGCCAAATAGATTACAGCTGGCTCAGTGTGTCCAGAAATATAGGTGCCACTTCCTTGTTCCGATTTACATGGTGTTATCTCCCGCTTGGACTACTGGGTGGGGCTACCTTTGAAGGTGACCTGAAAACTACAACTAATCCAGAATACGGCAGCTAGACTGGTGACTGGGAGTGGCTGCCGAGACCACATAACACCAGTCCTGAAAGACTTACATTGGCTCCCAGTACATTTCCGAGCACAATTCAAAGTGTTGGTGCTGACCTTTCAAGCCCTAAACAGCCTTGACCCAGCATATCTGAAGGGCCTTCTTGGTAGTGGCGCCCGGCCTGTGGAACGCCCTCCCATTAGATGTGAAGGAAATAAACAACTATCTGACTCCTGGAAGACATCTGAAGGCAGCCCTGTTTAGGGAAGTTTTTAATGTCTGATATTTTATTGTGCTTTTAATTCTGTTGGGAGCTGCTCAGAGTGGCTGGGGAAACCCGGCCAGATGGGTGGTGTGTGTGTGTGTGTGTGTGTGTGTGTGTGTGTTGTTGTTGTTGTTGTTGTTACTTGCTTGAGACACAAATCTCTACACCAGTGTTTTTCACCATTGAGTCCATGCCCTCCAACATTTCTCCGATAAAAATATGGATGTCTTATTCAACAACAGGACCAACTTTATTATTTATAAGCCACCCATTTGACTGGGTTGCCCCAACCACTCTGGGTGGCTTCCAACATATATATAAAAATTACAGAACTTCCCTATACTTGGTTGCCTTCAGGTGTCTTCTAAAGGTGGTTACTTATCTCCTTGACCTGGGACTCGCATAACTCCATATCCTCCAATTTTTCTCTGATGAAAATAGGGACGTCCTAAGGAAAAGCAAATCAGAAACCAATATCAAATCAGAAACCAATATCAAATCAGAAACCAGGAGGGCGTCTGTGAATCCGGAGATGTCCCTGGAAAATAAGGACACTTAGAGGGTTTGTGGGTCCAATAATGGACCTTGGGGTTTCAAATTTCAGCAGCCTTTCTTGCTGCGTTCTAACTCATACAGTGCTAACCTCGGATTACAGACGCTTCAGGTTACAGATGCTTCAGGATACAGACTCCGCTAACCCAGAAATAGTACCTCGGGTTAAGAACTTTGCTTCAGGATGAGAACAGAAATTGTGCGATGGCGGCGCGGTGGCAGCAGGAGGCCCCATTAGCTAAAGTGGTACCTCAGGTTATGAACAGTTTCAGGTTAAATGTAAAGAGACTGAAGGTACATTCTTTCACCTTTGGTGGACGTGCCCAAGGATTAAAGCTTTCTGGGAAATGATTTATAATGAAATGAAAAAGGTATTTAAATATACCTTTTTGAAGAAACCAGAGGCCTTTCTCCTGGGCATGGTCGGCCAATTGGTGCCAAAGAAGGATAGAACATTTTTTATGTATGCGACAACAGCAGCAAGAATACTTATCACAAAATATTGGAAGACACAAGATTTACCCACTCTGGAAGAATGGCAGATGAAGATGATCGATTATATGGGATTGGCAGAAATGACCGGCAGAATCCGAGACCAGGGAAAAGAGTCGGCGGAAGAAGACTGGAAGAAGTTTAAAGACTATTTGCAGAAATATTGTAAAATTAAGGAATGTTAGAATGATCTTGGATAGAAATTAAGTGGTTTTCAGCTGTAATGCTTAAGAGATATGGAAAATAAGGTTCTGAAATAAGTAAAAGAACTAATGGTGAGGATTTGCTGAACAAACAATCTGAATTGGAATATAAGAAAGGGAGGTATGAGGAGGTCTGGAAAATAAGTTAAAAGAAAATAAGTAAATGGAAACTCTATGTGTTTTTAAATTGTTTTTATTTTTGTATTTTTGTATTTTTGTATTTTTGTATTTTTGTATTTTTGTATTTTTGTATTTTCTTTTCTTTTTGTTTTACAATGTACTATTTTTGAAAACTTTAATAAATATCTTATAAAAAAAAAAAAGAACAGTTTCAGGTTAAGAACGGATCTCCAGAATGAATTAAGTTCTTAATCTGAGGTACCACTGTAGTTGCTATGCCCCAAGATTCTGTGTCCAGTGTGACCAAATCAGTCGTGCACCCCTAAATCCACCTCTCTTGATGTTGTTGGACTACACCTCTTGGTACGAGCTAGCTTAGCCAATCTTTGAGGATGATGGGGGTGGTAGCCAGACTTCAATATCTGTGGACCAAATGTTGAAGAACACTGCTCTATTAATTTTTTTAAAAAAATATTAGTTTTATATAAAAGTTACACACCATAAACATAACATTTTCACACATTAAAAAAGGGGTTCTTTTGAACCTGGAGACCTCCTTCCTTCCTTCCATGGGTTCCAATTCTAAATTTTATTCCTGCATCTTTTACTGTAATCTATCTGTTATATAATCATAGTATCCCAAATCCATGTTACTTTACAAGTGTCGTCATATTCCTGCCAATGATTTCAACTGTTTTACAGTGGTCTCTCAAATATGTTAAAAAGTTATTCCAGTCTTTTAAGAATACTTGGTCTTCCTGATTTCTGATCTTTCCCGTCAGTCTTGCCACTTCTACATATTCCATCAACTTGGTCTACTGCTTCTCTGGTCAGTACTTCTTCTTCTTTCCATCTCTGAGCAAGAAGCATCCTTGCTGCTGTCCTTGCAAACGTAAACAGACTTTTATTTTCTTTTGGTAGTTCCACGCCTATAATGCCTAACAAAAAACCCTCTGGGTTTTTTTAACAAAAGTTATCTTAAACATTTTTTTCGACTCATTATAAATCATTTCCCAGAAAGCTTTTACCACCCCACCGCTCTAAACACAACCTGTTTCCATGTCCAGGGATTAAACCCTTCAAGATCAGTGCATGATAGCAGAAGGGGGACTTTAGTCTGGTACAAGGTGGACCTCTAGTCTGGTACAAGGTGGACCTCTTCCTCTGTGGCCCACGGCCCTTTCAGCCAGAGGCAGACTGGTATCATCTCAGTAGAGCCGTCCTTCTAAACTAGCACATCGGCTGAATTAATGGGAGCACAACACAGGTAACCTAAGTTATTTGGCCTGGATAGTGGAACATCCTTGTAAGGATCCCGGAAGGGAAAATGGAGCTGAGACTTTGGGATTAAACCAAGAAGGCAAGTTTCAATTACAATACAATACAACCATCAATAGGCTATCCCAGGACAGAGGAAGTAGTGGCAACTAAGGTGCACTAAACTATGGTCTAGTGTTTTGTGTGAACACAGCTGCTGTATCCCATGTAGCAGAATGCCATACGGGCACCTATTTCCCCTAATCTGATTTATTTCATTTCCATAAAGTCAGAGCAAACAAAATCAAGGAGAATTACATGAGTCTGAATTAAACAAATTTAATTATGGCAAGTTAAACTAATCTAAATTGGAAATATAGCTCTAAGGAGGTACCAGTCAGGATAAGAAGAGGCATTAAATGCTGAGATGTGCAACACACAGCTCATAAGCAGAACATTTTGTTCTGGGCTGTCCCCTACCCACCCACATCAGAAAAATGCCGTATTATCCCACATTTCCACCCAGGAGATTTCGGACTGACAAAAGCACAATTTGCTAGCAGATTATAATATATCACTAAACCATAACACTCTCTAGACTGGAAAGTCACAGGAAAGCTTTTCAGCCCTCTATATGATTATTTAGTGAGGGCATTTCTAAGCTACCACCACACACCCTAATTTACAGCTTTGTGATCTCATAGCTAGTTTCCATTCTAGAACAGGTACGCCATTGTCCTTGTCAGACAACACTCACATGACCCAGCTCCTGCCAAAGTCTTCCTTCTTCCCTTCCCAAAGGGAAAGCCATATTTAGATTTGGATATGTGAAATTAGAAACCCGCATATTGTCAACAACATGCTAAAATGAGTAGCGCATCAGTTTATATTGGCAAAACTCCATAGGAAAGAAAGAATCGGGGCATATTTTTCATTTTGACACTGCATTAGTGACTGTAAAAAATGGAGAAGTGGTTGGTTATCAGTAGGCTGCCAAGAAAAACAACAGAAGACCCACAGATCCTGCCTGACGGCTGTTTACGAATATTACATACAGGGGTGCCAACTTGAATAAAATATTGGGGGTGGGGGGGTCAGGTAAGCCCCACCACACATAATTGATCACAAGACACACTATTTGAATGACAGTGCCCATCAACTTGGAGGGGAACTAGATCCCTCATTTTTTTTATTGGGGGGACGAAGGGACCTTAGCCCCTAGGAGTTGTCTCCTGTGACTACATGGGGGGCACAAATAGTGTATAGTTGGGGGGAGAAAAATTGTTGGAGGTGAGAAAAATTGGATTATGACTGGTGAGACTCAGGTTCAAACCGCTACCTATTGTGAACTGTCCTGAGACTCCTGGGTATAGGGCGGTATATAAATTCAAGCAAGCAAGCAAGCAATATAATAATTATGAGGCCAAGCAAAAAGGCCATGAGCCTGTCACTCTTTCTCAACCTACCTCACACGGGCTTTGTGAGAGTTACCGGTAAATGGGAAGGGGGGGGGGATATGTGAAGGAACATAGTCTAAAAGCGCATAACTGAGAACCCCATGACTCTAAAAGGAAGCATAAAGGTAAAGGTAAAGGAACCTCTGGCCATTAGGTCCAGTCATGGCCGACTCTGGGGTTGTGGCGCTCATCTCACTTTATTGGCCGAGGGAAGCGTACAGCTTCCGGGTCATGTGGCCAGCAGGACTAAGCCGCTTCTGGCGAACCAGAGCAGCACACGGAAATGCCGTTTACCTTCCCGCCAGAGCAGCACCTATTTATCTACTTGCACTTTGACGTGCTTTCGAACTGCTAGGTGGGCAGGAGCAGGGACCGAGCAACGGGAGCTCACCCTGTCACGGGGATTCGAACTGCCGGCTTTCTGATCGGCAAGTCCTAGGCTCTGTGGTTTAACCCACAGCGCCACCCTAAAAGGAAGCATACATTGATGCAAATAGATTGAATTGTGCCATGCTTGTGTAATATCCTGTCTTACTGGGGGAAAAGGGTGAACCTGAGCACAATACCGGATTACTAGGCCTGTGGTTAGGAGCTTGATCCTGCATGGACTAGGAGGCCCTCTAGGTGTCCCGGATTTACAGAAGCCGTTTTGATTTCTGATTTGATCCTGGAACGTCCCGCTTTTCCTTAGGACATCCTTGTTCTCATTAGAGAAATGTTGGAGGGTATGGAGTTATGCAACCCCCCCGAGCCAAGGAGGCAAGTAACTCTACAAGCTTTAGAAGACATCTGAAGGCAGCCAGCTCAGCTGCAATGGTTCTGGCACTGAGAAAGCTATTAGCCACTTCCTGGTATTTTCTGAATGCTGGCTGATAGGGATGGTGAGCTGGGAAAAGCAACATCTCACACAGCTGCCTCCACTCTTTCAGTGGATGCATTTATTTATTTAGAAGATCAGTATCTTGGCTTTCAGTCAAATGATTCTCAAGGTGACTTACAAACCACAGGTAAACACGTACACACACATTCCAGAACATGCTTCTGTTTCCTTTTTTGCCATCTAAATGCAAACTTCTGTGGAAATCAAACTCACTTCAGCCACTTCTTCTTTGTTCAGCGGCTGAGGTCAGACTGACTCCGTTTCTGCCATGATGTTTCCCCTCATTTGTACAGCTCACATCTAGGTGTGGAGGCACATCTCCTTTTCATCCACTGGGCAGCTTCCAGGACTTGCCGATCAGAAGGTCGGCGGTTCAAATCCCTGTGACGGGGTCAAATCCCAGTTCGAAAGCACATCAAAGTGCAAGTAGATAAATAGGTACCACTTTGGCGGGAAGGTAAACAGCATTTCCGTGCACTGCTCTGGTTTGCCAGAAGCGGCTTAGTCATGCTGGCCACATGACCCGGAAGCTGTACGCTGGCTCCCTTGGCCAATAAAGTGAGGTGAGCGCCGCAACCCCAGAGTCGGTCACGACTGGACCTAACGGTCAGGGGTCCCTTTACTTTTACCTTACAGCTTCCAGGACAATGCAAAGCAAAAAAGGCAGCACTGCTTTTTCTGTGTTTCTGTCACACGCATGCCAAGAGCTTCTGGATTTCGGGAATAAATGTTTGCTTGCCGCTAACTCATTGAAAATTGATCAATTATACACAACAGCAACTGGCACAATTACACATATCAGGTTGATTTATTGTGGTAAACAACCAAGCCCAAGGAAACGGTAGATGGAAGAGCAGACTTCTCATTTTACGCATGACTCGCTCATTCTTATAAACCCGTCAGCTTAATTTCACAAATGCTCACTTCTTATAAACTGCTAACATATCTCCATCGTCTTCCCTTTGCCAACACCTGTGTGGAAATATGTCTTGTGAGTTGTACGGCACTGTCTTCCAAAGGGGCTTTTATCACTTCGCAAGGACAAACTAGCATTAGAGCTAAACATGAAAACAGCCCGCAACAAACATCATAATCTACCCAATGAAATCTCGCTGTGTCGTACGTAAATGAGAATGTGTTATGAAAGCCATGCACAGAGCAAACTGGAACAACTTTTGAAAATTCTCATGGAGTTGAGGCCGAAAGGATGAACCACATGCTATGCATTTTGCAGAATCACAACATTGTAGATTTGAAAGGGACCGTGTGTCAGGGACTGGACTGAGGAGGAATGGTGGAGACCTACCCCTCCTCCTCCTGCAATTCCTAGAAAAGAGGGAGACAGTATAGATTTAGATCAGTGGTTTGCAGAAGGTCACAGTTCAGAGGCTGTAGAGGGGAGAAGCTGGGAAATATTGGGAGAGGAGCAGGAAGAAGAAGAAGAAGCACCAGGGGAGAAACAGCAGACAGATTCAGTGTCCCAGAACCCCCTTCTTCCAGGACCCAGCAGACATTGAAAACAGGAGAACAGAAAGCTCAGAGGCAGAAAGCACAGATCAGCCAACGTAGGAATGACGTATAATAGGAGAGACAGAGAGGGTGGGACTTTACCAGAGCAATGCTATTATCAAAGAGAGACTGCATTTCTACTGTGTATATGAAGAAGTGTGCATGCACACGAAAGCTCATACCTAGAACTAACTTAGTTGGTCTTTAAGGTGCTACTGGAAGGAATTTTTTTATTTTGTCTTGACTATGGCAGACCAACACGGCTACCTATCTGTAACTGCATTTCTACTGTTAATGGAGAAATCCAAGGGCTCCCTTGGACAAAAAAACAAGGACACCAGCCAGGAATACCAGAGCAAAACAGCAGCCAGTAGGCTTGATCTTTATTGAAGACTGTCACGACAGGACTCCCACCTGCCACCAGGTGAAACAAAATGGAAGCCCCGAAGAAAAGAAGACTCCAACTTTTATTAGCTACTAATCCCCCAAGCTACACCCCTAGAACTACATCACAACTACATCTTGACACATCACAAAAAGGAGGGGTTGAGGGAAGGGTTGTGGAAGTAACCTGAGTATCTTGTCACCTGGCTGGTTCCTCCTTTCCCCCTCCCCATGAGTCATTTCCAGAGGACAAAGGGGAGTTGGCAGTTTTATGCCCCCAGAGGGAAGATCTGATCATTGTCCTTTGTTCCAGTCTGTGTTGAATCCACTCCCATATGCAAGTCCGTTGTGTCCTTGATGGTCTTCTGTCTGGGACCATCAAGGTTGCCATGCCTCTCATGAGGTGGCCAAAGTACTGGAGTCTCAGCTTCAGGATCTGTCCTTCTAGTGAGCACTCAGGGCTGATTTCCTTCAGAATGGAGAGGTTTGATCTTCTTGCAGGGGATCAGCTACAGGGGATCAGGCAGGGGGCCTTCTCGGTAGTGGCGCCTGCCCTGTGGAACGCCCTCCCATCAGATGTCAAAGTGATAAACAACTACCTGACATTCAGAAGATATCTTAAGGCAGCCCTGTTCAGGGAAGTTTTTAATGTGTGACATTTTAGTGTATTTTGGTCTCTGTGGAAGCCGCCCAGAGTGGCTGGGGAAACCCAGCCAGATGGGCGGGGTACAAATAATAAAATTATTATGATTATTATTCTAAGGGCTCATCCACACTGCTGTTTGCCCTGCTCATTTTCCCCAGGAAACCTGTGTTTTAGTGCTACCTCATGCAGAGGGAGGTGGTCTGAAGCTATTTTTGAAGTCAGGAAATCTTGAGTGCTGTTTAGCAGGGCCTTCTCTGGCACTTACCAGTAGTTACCAAGGAAATCAATGGGATGTACACTGGGAAAGAAAACTATATTGCGACCAAGGTGGATAAAAATCAATTTTTTTTAAAAAATCAATAAAATCAGATTTTTAAAATTTAAACTGGATATATATATATGATTCTTTTCATTTAAGTTGGATTTTTTAAATAAAAAAAGTTTTGGAGGAAAAATATTTCTAAGATAGTTTTCTATTTAAGTTACATTATAGTCCAAAAGCTATTCATCAGGAAATAAGGATTTGTTTTAAGTTTTTCATGTGTGCTAAAACTTAGGTTTTTTTTAATTGTTTAATTGTTTAACCACAGCAGTTAACAAACATGGATACATATGCTATAATGTTCTTGATTTAGTTAAATAAATTGTTTAAATTGTTATTAAGGAAATGATTCTTTTTGCTGTATTTATTTTCCCCAATCTGAACTATAAAATGGTGGTTTTCTTGAGTCAAAATGAGAGTACCCTTAAACACTTTTTAAGAAAAGAAAAGAAAGCACCGGATATAACTGGAAAAACTACTCTGAACCTAACGTAACCCTAGTGTCTCAACAAATGAAACTGACCTATGGAAAACGTAACTTGAAAAAAACAACATTGCGCATACCTTTGTAAACCAAGAAAACTTTAATAATTTTTTTTAAAAAAAATAAAAACTACTCTGAAAATTTATTATTCCAAAAATGAAACCTTCACCTGGTCTTTCTGTAAAAAAATAAAAATAAAAATGATTGAAATAAAGTCTTCTTGAGTAGTGATTTAAATCGTGATTTAATTCAAATTGATTCAAATCAAATCCACCCTGATGGCGACCCTTCTAAAAGCATCCAGAGAGGAAGGGCTGCTGTTGAAAGGTGAAAAAGTCGGAAGCGAGATGGAGATCTGAAGGGAATGAGTTGCACGCTTGTGGGGGGGGGGTGGAGTGGGGGGAGAACGCTGCAGCAAATATCACCTGCTGGCTGCAGGCGGGACAGTCAGATTCTCAAAGAACAGGTGGTGTCTGAGTACGTCTGTGCCATCAGGTCAAGATTCCAGGAGGGGGCCTTGAATACAGGCCGTCCTGTTGAGGGTCCCAAATACCCAAACAGTGATCTCTTACATCCGAGCCTCTTGGTCTGAAAGCAGCTAGTGTACTAAAGGACAACAGGATGGGCGGTAATGCGACCGGGAGACACCCAGACCAGCGAACAACTGTGTGGCTGCTTTCTGCGTAAGCTGCAAACAGCAGAGGAGCACAGCGGGAAGCCCGTATCAAAGGGAACGGCTGAAAAAATAAAAGAAGATTTCTCGTGGTCACCGAGGCACGATCAGCCTAAAATTGCACAGCTGGGGAAAAAATAAGAGAAGGCCACAGATTGGGCGAGCGCGAAGAAGAGGTTGTGCGTAAAAGGTAAAGGGACCCCTGACTATTAGGTCCAGTCGTGGGCGATTCTGGGGTTGCGGCGCTCATCTCGCTTTGTTAGCCGAGGGAGCCGGCGTACGGCTTCCGGGTCATGTGGCCAGCATGACTAAGCCGCTTCTAGCGAACCAGAGCAGCGCACGGAAACGCCGTTTACCTACCCGCCAGAGCGGTACCTATTTATCTACTTGCACTTTGAGGTGCTTTCGAACTGCTAGGTTGGCAGGAGCTGGGACCGAGCAACGGGAGCTCACCCCGTCGCGGGGATTCAAACTGCCGACCTTCTGATCAGCAAGCCCTAGGCTCTGTGGTTTAACCCACAGCGCCACCCGTATCTTACAGGTTGTGCGTATGCAGCTACAAATGAAGGACACCTATTAAAGCCGCACTAATCCTGCCAACCTAGCAGTTCGAAAGCATGCCCCAAAGCGCAAGTAGGTAAATAGATACCGCTCCGACGGAAAGGTAAACGGCGTTTCTGTGTGCTGCTCTGGTTTGCCAGAAGCGGCTTAGTCACGCTGGCCACATGACCCGGAAAAACTGTCTGCGGACAAACTCCCTTGGCCAGTAAAGCGAGATGAGCGCCACAACCCCAGAGTTATTCGCGACTGGACTTAACTGTCAGGGGTCCTTTACCTTTTTAATCCCACCATAAGGCGGTGTAAATTAAGAGTAATTTATATGTGGAGGGCACAGAAGGGGAATAAGTTTTGAGATGAGGGCACAGGAGGAAAGCGTATTATGCCAAGCAATGGCAGAGGTTTTTTTAAAAAAACAAAACTGAGAAGAGCTTCTATTCTTTCTGATCTGCCATTAGAATTTCATAGAATCATAGAATTGTAGAAGGGACCCCAAGGGTCATCTTCTATTATTATTATTATTATTATTATTATTATTATTATTATTATTATTATCTAGTCCAACCCCCTGGAATGCAGGAATCTCAGCTAAAGCATCCATGACAGATGGCCATCCAATCTCTGCTTTAAAAGCTCCAAGGAAGAAGACTCCACAACATCTTGAGGGAGAATGTTCCATGGTCAAACAGCTCTTACTGTCAGAAAGTCTTTTCCTGATGTTTAGCTGGAATCTTCCTTCTTGTAACTTGAAGCCATTGGTTCGAGTCCTACCCTCCAGAGCAGGAGAAAACAAGCTTGTTCCTTTTCCCATGTGGCAGCCACTGGACAGTCTTTGCTCGTGTGCTCAAGACATTGTTTCTATAAAACATATTTTGCTGCACTGTGCGAAATATGAGCAAGCCAGGGCTGAACTGATACTACCCTGGCTGGTACCTTTCCCGGGAAAATCAGAGGCTCACTATGTCAGGTTCCTATTGGAAGACCGGACAAACGCTAGAACATTAGTAGTGGCAAAGTTTTTATCGGTGGTTGCAAGAGCGAATGATCCCTATTAAATAAAATGCGTGTTTAACCTGGAGGTAGGCTGTCTGAATTGTGCATTGCTTTGTAACGATTTGTTGGGTCTCTGAACCGTAATAAAGATTCAGTGGCGTAGCGTGGGTTGTCAGCACCCGGGGCAAGGCAAGTAATTTGTGCCCCCTAACCCGTGGATTTTAGTAGGGGCAGAGAGCTGCTAGTGCGAGCGCGCCCCCCCCCTCAGATGTTGCGCCCGGTGCGGCCGGCCCCCCCTGCACCCCCCACGCTACGCCACTGTAAAGATTGATTGATTGATTGATTGATTGATACCTTAAGACGGCTATCATATCTCCTCTCAGTCTCCTCCTTTCCAAGCTAAACATACCTAGCTCCTTCAACCGTTCCTCATAAAGGCTTGGTTTCCAGACCCTTAATCATTTTGGTTGCCTTCCTCTGCAAACATTCCAAGTTGTCAACATCCTTCTTAAATTGTGGTCACTCAAAATTGGACACAGAACTCCAAGTACCATTACTCCCCTTGATCTGTCTCTTTGGTTCTGTGGTTTTAAATTTTTTCTTCCTTCTGAGCAAGGTGCAGGATGGCCTAGAAAAATGTCCCAGTACATTATAAAGGTAAAGGGACCCCTGACCATTAGGTCCAATTGTGACCGACTGTGGGGTTGCGGCGCTCATCTCACTTTATTGGCTGAGGGAGCCGGCGTACAACTTCTGGGTCATGTGGCCAGCATGACTAAACCGCTTCTGGCGAACCAGAGCAGCGCACGGAAACAATGTTTACCTTCCCTCTGGAGCAGTATCTATTTATCTACCTGCACTTTGACGTGCTTTTGAAGTGCTAGGTTGGCAGGAGCAGGGACTCAGCAACGGGAGCTCACCCCGTCATGGGGATTCAAACCGCTGACCTTCTGATCGGCAAACCCTAGGCTCTGTGGTTTAACCTGCAGCACCACCCGCATCCCCAGTACATTATAAACTTGTGTAAATGACCACTAGCCGCTGGAAGACTTGACAAGATTTGGTTTTTTGGCTCTTACCCAGAGCGGGGAAAAGGACATTTGCACCATACCGACGCTTGAGGAATGGAGAGCAAAACTACTAGAATACGCGGAGATGGATAGACTGACGGGGAAAATTAGATATTTAAAAGACCAAAGGTTCATTGAGGATTGGGGGAAATTCGTGGAATATCTGGAAAATATAAGTGAAGGTCAGATAACGCTAGTTGGGTTTAAAAAAGCTCTGTGAAAAGGTTGGAATATTGTCTAAAGAGAAAAAGAAGGAAAGAGAAAATAATGTCAATATAAGCTAGGATTTTTGTGAATTTATTAAATTAGGTTATGGATGATTTGAGGGGAAGCTGAAGGAAGTCTTATAGAAAGAAATCTGTGATAACAAGGTGTAAATTGCTGTATTTTTTGTTTGTTATGATTTAAAAAACAATAAAAATTATGCAGGAAAAAGAAAAGAATTGCATGTTTTTTTTCCTTCTGCGCATGTGATAACTCACATGCCAACATTGTCATCATTTTATTTGTATGGCACCTTTCCATAATTAAAACCATGCTTATTGTGTAAGTGCCAGTCGCACAGATGTATCTGCAAATGAGCGCAGGAACACACCTGCCAGTTTTTTCCAATCGCAGATTCTGCCGGATCATCCTTAAAGTCAGCGGGAGACACCGGGAAGAGTGTCTGGAGCACGGCAGCGATGATTGGCAGGAAAATACGCACAGTTGGGGATGAGGCATCCAGCCTTGCGCAATCTGCATCCCTGAGTGTTTGCCAGGGACCCCCACACAGCTGCAATCGCACAAAGTGTTTTAGCAGCTATCCTGCTGTGCAAGGAAAGGAATTCTCCCATCCTGTCTGCTAGGATTCCCCTGCTCCCCTGCTGAGATGCTTAGACTAGAGGCTGGATTGCTTGTTTCCCTTTATGCAAAAGAGCCTAGCAGATGTCATCACCTAAAAACAAAATGGTGCGAAAGAGCGCTCACGCACACACACACAATGCGTTCAGAGTGAAGGTAATTTTGCCAGGCACATTTTCACACTTTGCTTGCCCCACAAGGATCAGGGTTCTGCGTGAATTTAAGCCTAAAATCCATATTTGATTTGTTTTGTGCCTTGGCGAGGACTTAGGCATCTGAATGTATCGCAGTTCCACTCTAATTACCAGCATGAGGTGCAATTGAGTTGGAAAGAGAGGATTGTATTTTGATCCCACGCTCCTAATGGCTATTTCTCCTTTAAATATAAGCTGATAATTGACGCATAGACCTACCGGTAAAGTGCTTCCTTCCTTTAGCCCAATCTTAGATTTGCTTTCTCTCCTCATAGCTTGTCATATCAACAGTTATTCATCAAGTCATTAAAGAGCTTAGAGTCCTTTAGAACAACTGGGGGGAAACCCCAACATTAGTAATGCACATTTAGCCATTTTCCATTTTAAACCTTCATTCAAACACATACAATTTTTCAGGCCTGTGTAAATTACAGTCCTGCTCCCCACACCCTCCCTGCAGTTGCTCCTGAAATCTTGTGCACTATTTTGCGATGTTTTGGTTGGCCAAACCAAGGTATTGCCCTAAAAATGCACTTTGGAATAAAGTATTTGGAGGTCGCTGCTTTGACCTGATAAAAAAGGTAAAGGTAAAGGACCCCTGGATGGTTAAGTCCAGTTAAAGGCGACTATGGGGTTGCGGCGCTCATCTCGCTTTCAGGCCGATGGAGCTGGTGTTTGTCCGCAAATAGCTTTCCAGGTCATGTGGCCAGGATGACTAAACCACTTCTGGCGCAACGGGACACCCTGACAGAAACCAAAGTGTATGGAAACGCCGTTTATCTTCCCATCACAGCAGTACCTACTTATCTACTTGCGCTGGGTGCTTTCGAACTGCTAGGTTGGCAGGAGTTGGGACAGAGCAACAGGAGCTCACTCCACCATGGGGATTCAAACCATTGTTATAAGAATTTTAAGGTCATATGTTAAAAAATTAATATTCAATAATAATAATAATAAATTTACTATTTATACCCCGCCCATCTGGCTGGGCTTTCCCAGCCACTCTGGGCGGCTTCCAACATAATATTAAAATACCATAATGCATCATACATTAAACCACATGTCTGAAACCCCACAGAAAAGGTCCTGAACAAATTGACCTCAAATATTTCTCTGCAAGTTCAAAGTGGGAAACCTTCCCATTATCTCTTTCCCTGCCCTCACAAATCATGTCTTAAGGGCATATTCAAGATATGAACAGGGTGTGAGCCTGTGGCCTGTGACCTAGATTCAAGAATTAGTTATCATAACAAATGCCATTTAATCCAATCAGCTAACCTGCCAGACAGGAAGAAACAACACACCCAGATTTCTGCTCCTTCTCTGATGTATTAAGGGGATGGTCTGGGCTGCACCTCTTCTGTGATGTACCATATTTATGATGTTTCTGGGCGTGGTCTTGTTCTTCAGGATGGGCAATTTCAAATGTCTATATAGGGGCTTGCGCACCTGTGCTTGAGGTCTCTCTCTCCCCCCCATGTGTGTGGGGAGCACCTTGTCGCAACAGCTGTAATAAAGATCAGGCTTACTAGCTGCCTTGCTTCTCACTATTCTCTGGTTGGCCTCTGTTATTTTCTCCTACTGATAGAGAACCTAAAAAGAGGACTCTATATGGGCTCTTGGGTACCCCATAAGGGAAAAGCAGCAGGTTTTTTCTTATAACACCATCGACCTTCCAACTGGCAAGCCCAAAAGGCTCAGTGGTTTAGACCACAGCGCCACCTGCGTCCCTTCTGACTTCTGGAACCCATCTTCCAGCACAAGTGAGAGCTGGACCATAAAGAAGGCTGATCGCCAAAGAATTGATGCTTTTGAATTCTGGTGCTGGAGGAGACTCTTGAGAGTCCCATGGACTGCAAGAAGATCCAACCTCTCCATTCTGAAGGAAATCAGCCCTGAGTGCTCACTGGAAGGACAGATCCTGAAGCTGAGACTCCAATACTTTGGCCACCTCATGAGAACAGAAAACTCCCTGGAAAAGACCCTGATGTTGGGGAAGATGGAGGGCACAAGGAGAAGGGGACGACAGAGGACGAGATGGTTGGACAGTGTTCTCGAAGCTACCAACATGAGTTTGACCAAACTGTGGGAGGCAGTGGAAGACAGGAGTGCCTGGCGTGCTCTGGTCCATGGGGTCACGAAGAGTCGGACACGACTAAATGACTAATCAACAACAACAAACTATCACGGCAGGATGATAGAGCATGAGACTCTTAATCTCAGGGTCGTTTCGTTTCGAGCCTCACATCGATTCCTGCTTAGCAGGGGGTTGGACTAGATGACCCTCGCGGTCCCTTGTAATACGATTCTAAGAGCCCCGGCTGCTTTGTCCACAGATCCTTTTCTCCTTCTCCTTCTTCCTTCTTGCTATGAAACTGAGAAACTGCAGGGGGCAGTAATACGTCATCAGAGCGTGGGGTCCTCTTGCACCCCCCCTCCACATTTCCACTCAAAGAACACACTGCAAAGCTTCCCAAACTTCTCCTCTGCAGCGAGGGAAATCTATCTGGGCTCTATTTGTTTTTAAATGGATTATATCTGGGCTTCTTTTATGAAAGCGCCTAACATCTGGCATTCAAAGAATATAATCACTCCGGACTATCAGCGCCGGTATTGGCTTGTATTAAATTTTCGCTTGTCTTCCCAGTCAAATACCTTCCCTCCCCCTTCCCTCGCTTTCCTTTCCTGACCTTTCATCTTAGCAGGGGGTCTGACAAGAAAGCAGCTTCTAGAAGCGCAGTGTGTTTTTCATTTGCTTTTCCAGCCTCAGAGTTGCAGGCTACCTAATTCCACTCTCCGCCCTCCCAGCCACATATCTATTGTTGCACCTGCCGTCTGGGTTTTTATTAAATTTGAGAGGCGCAAGGCACAAAGCGCTGGGGACGGCGAGATAAAAAAACGTCACTTTTAATGCCGATTACTATTATTAATATTAATATAATTATTATTTCCCTCTTTTCGGTTGCGGCAAAAAAAGGCATTCCGAGGATGGCTGCTGTCTCTGCTTCGTATCAGATTGTTCTCAGCGCCGACATATGTTACTGCAAGTTTCGGACCATATGGGTGGCTTGTGTAGAGGGGTTAAAGGTATCTGTTCTCCCTCTGTAAGGAGACAAAGATGAATGTGAGAGAAGGAAACCAAGTGAGTTGTGCTTTGTCATTCCCCAACAATTGGGCAGCTTCCCAAAAAGCTGGACACCGCTGCTTTCTGGTGGCTCAGCCACTGCTTTTCTGTCATGGAATAGGCACCACGTAATATTAGAACGTAATATTAGAACTGGACCTGAGCTCGACAGCTTGATGCTCCTCAGATAATTGAGGGCCTGTGGTAGGTTAAACACAGAGAGTAAGGATGCCAGAAATGGCTGGGCCAAAAGTCTTTACAATAGTACCTCAGGTTAAGTACTTAATTCGTTCCGGAGGTCTGTTCTTAACCTGAAACTGTTCTTAACCTGAAGCACCACTTTAGCTAATGGGGCCTCCCACTGCTGCAGCGCCGCCGGAGCCCGATTTCTGTTCTTATCCTGAAGCAAAGTTCTTAACCTGAAGCACTATTTCTGGGTTAGCGGAGTGTGTAACCTGAAGCGTATGTGTCAGAGCCGCCCGAGGTCCCAGCTCACAAAGGACCAACGCCAGTTCGTTGTTATATACAAAAGTCTTTATTGAAGTTCAGTTTCGATTTCAAAGCCGCGGCGCGCAGCTCTACGTCTCAAACTCTAGACCGCTGAAGCTCCGTCTGAATCTCCTCCCCCCAGACACCAGTTTAAGACTCTAGCCTTGCTCCACCTCTTCCTTTGCTCTTTCCTCCTCTGGGTCCGCCTGTCCGCTGGGGTCTTGCCCTTTCTAGACTCTTCTGACGCTGAGTCCCCTGAGTCTTCCCCCTGCCTCCGGCGGGCTTTAGGACCTGGTTCCCAATCCGGGTTTTCTGCTGTCCCGCGTGCCTGTACATTTGAACTTGGCGCGCGCGCCCAGCCGGCAACCTTTCTCCTGACCGTTACACTGCTCCTGTCACTGCTTCCCCCTTCGGGGAGGCTAGCTGGACCTGACTTCCCCTCCGTTCCCTCACTCTCCGATAGAGGCGTGGTCAGCCCTGACTCATCTTCTCTCCCTGCTGGAGGAGACACTGGCCCTGATACATGGGACTCTTCCCCCCCACTACGCTCTGGTGGGGGAGCTGGTCCTGATCTCCCGCTGCTGCTTTGGGAGTCCCCGCTGGCCCCTTGCTTCTGGTGCGTCCCCCCTGGGACCCCCCTTGCCCTGGCCCTCGGCGCTCCCCTCTGGGAATCTTCTGATTCGCTGGAGAAGCTCATGGAATCTCTCGTGCCACTGTCATACTCCCCTACGCTGCCCTCAGATTCTTCCCCTTCGCTCTCCATTTCCTCTCTCCCCTGTGCCTCTGCTCCTGAGCCCCTGACAGTATGTAACCTGAAGCATATGTAACCCGAGGTACCACTGTATGTTATGTTTTATAATAATTTCAGTTGAATATATATGGATGAAATGGAAGCTCTCTGAAATGTGAAAGCAAAAGGTTAACGTTTGGAACAAAATGTAGCTTCTCTGTTTCACAGGGGCGTATTTACCACATCTGATTTCTAGGTAAAGGTAAATGGTAAAGGTAAATGGTACAAATGGTACAAATGGTAAAGGACCCCTGGACGGTTACGTCCAGTCAAGGGAGACTATGGGATTGCAGCTCTCATCTCACTTTCAGGCCGAATGAGCCAGTGTTTGTCCCCAGACAGCTTTCCGGGCCATGTGGTCAGCATGACTAAACTGCTTCTGGCACAACGGAACACTGGGACGGAAACCAGAGCGCACAGAAACGCCGTTTACCTTCCCGCCACAGCAGTACCTATTTATCTACTTGCACTGGCTTGCTTTCGAACTGCTAGGTTGGCAGGAGCTGGGCCAGAACAATGGGAGCTCACCCCGTCGTGGGGATTCGAACCGCCAACCTTCCAAACGGCAAGCCCAAGAGGCTCAGTGGTTTAGACCACAGTCCCACCTGCGTCCCTTCTGACTTCTAGGACCCATTTTCCAGCACAACATCTGGAGCGTAGGAGCCAACTCCTAGGCGCTGAGGGGTCTTCAGTCCCCTCAATAAAATATGTGAGGCTGCTGTGTCCCCCAAAGTTGATGGGCATTGCCATTCAAATGGTGTGAATGCCTGCGTCTTGTGATCAGTTATGCAGGGCGGGGCTTACCTGGGCCCTCCCAATATTTTATTCAAGTTGGCACCCCTGATCTGGAGTAAGGAACTAGGTCTGCTAGCAATTCCTCAAGAGTGTCTATTGCACTGGGACTTTCCAGAACTTCCCCGGTCCCAATGTATACGGAATAAAATTAAGCCGTACTGAATAATACATGTCTTGCTCTGTTGGCTCTTGAGTGTGTGAAGCTTTTGTGCCAGCTTCGCAGACATCGTGAGGAAGCAAACCTAATTATGCCAGGCTTGCTCAAAATACCTCCAGACTGAATTGAGTAATTCCATGAAAATGTCAACCTACAGACCCATTTTCACTTTCTTACATCGTTAACACGTTTTATATCACTTTTAAAGAGAATGTCACAAAGTTTCATTATTTGGCAATGGTTTCTCAAAATGACAACTGCAGGGGAGCTGAGGAACACTCCCCCGGTGTCACTCTCTAAACATGGCCCTGAAGGTAATCACAGAACCGACGTAACACAGGACCTCGGATACCCATCCCATGGGTCAGGATGCCATTATTGTCTCAGAAGCCGCTGAGAAGTCAAGCAGAAAGGGTCACACTCCCCTCTCTCACAATAAAGATTGGGGTGCCCAGGGCTGATTTGGTGCCCAAACTGTGTCTGAACCCAGATTGTAGTGTACAGTGCTACCTTGGTTCTCAAATGCCTTGGTTCTCAAACGCTTTGGTTCTCAAACTCCAAAAACCCGGAAGTAAGTGTTCCAGTTTTCGAACGATTTTTGGAAGCCAAACATCTGATGCAGTTGTCAGCTATTGTTTCCAGGGCACCTGCACCATTCAGAAGCTGCGCCTTGGTTTTCGAACATTTTGGAAGTCAAACGGACTTCCGGAACAGATTAAGTTTGGTGCTTTTGCGTTTTTGTTTTTGAGGCTTTTCGGTTAATTTGTTTTTGTGACTGTCTGGAACTCAGTTCAGCTACTGATTGATTGATTGTGTTTCTGCGGAAATGGATAAAAGCCCCCCATCCAAAAAATGCCTATCATCAGAGCAGGGAAGAAAAAATAATAATTTTAATTTTTATCATCTACAACACTGTCTTATTTATTTTATAGTACAGTACGTTGATTATTGCTTTCATTTTATGGATCAATGGTTGCGTTAGATAGTAAAATTCATGTTAAATTGCTGTTTTAGGGGTTGTTTTTAAAAGTCTTGAACGGATTACAGTGGTACCTCGGGTTACAGACACTTAAGGTTACAGACGCTTCAGGTTACAGACTCCACTAACCCAGAAATAGTACCTCGGGTTAAGAACTTTACTTCAGGATGAGAACAGAAATCGTGCAGCGGCAGTGCGGCGGCAGTGGGAGTCCCCATTAGCTAAAGTGGTGCTTCAGGTTAAGAACAGTTTCAGATTAAGAATGGACCTCCAGAACAAATTAAGTTCTTAACCCGAGGTACCACTGTAATTCGTTTTGCATTACTTTCTATGTGAAAGCACACTTTGTTTTTAGAATGCTTTTGTTTTGGAACGGACTTCTGGAACGTATTAAGTTTGAGAACCAAGGTACTACTGTATATAATTATGACTAAACATCAGGAAAAACTTTCTGACAGTAAGAGCTGTTTGACAGTGGAACGGTCTCCCCTAGAAGGTGGTGGTGAAATCTCCTTCCTTGGAGGTTTTTAAGCAGAGGTTGGATAGATACTTTAGCTGAGATTGCAGGGGGTTGGACTGGATAGCCCTTGGGGACCCTCCAACTCTACAATTATATGATTTTATGATAACGAGTTTTATCCAGGAATACTTGCAATTGCACCTCAACCACCCGCTCCACCATCTTTGTCAAGAAAGGGGTGTCAGTGACCGTTCCATAGTTATTACTCTCCATTGGGTCTAGAGTGGACTCACTACCTCAAAATAAGTTTTTGCTTAAAAAAATTATTTTTTCTTCTCCTGCCAAGTGTATGTTTCCTCCAAGCATACTGATACTTCTTTGTTTCTCAGTGACCCTGCTTTGGGACCAGTGTTGGCAATCACTTCCTGAGTCCACTGTTGGAGTGATGATGCCTTTGTACAAGTCCAAAACATAGGAGAACTTCTTTAGAACTCACCTGTCTAGATTTTAGCAGTATAAATATCCAAAGTAAACCTCTTTGATTATTATATACAAGGGATGACCAGAAAGTTTGGTGAATGGTCACAGAAATCGGACAGCGAGAAATATTTGAACATACATACCTTAAAGGTAAAGGTAAAGGGACCCCTGACCATTAGATCCAGTCATGGCCAACTCTGGGGTTGCAGCGCTCATCTCGCTTTATTGGCGGAGGGAGCCGGTGTACAGCTTCTGGGTCATGTGGCCAGCATGACTAAGCCGCTTCTGGCCAACCAGAGCAGCGCACGGAAACGCTGTTTACCTTCCCTCCGGAGTGGTACCTATTTATCTACTTGCACTTTGAGGTGATTTCGAACTGCTAGGTTGGCAGGAGCTGGGACCGAGCAACGGGAGCTCACCCCATCGTGGGGATTCGAACCGCCGACCTTTTGATCAGCAAGTCCTAGGCTCTGTGGTTTAACCCACAGCGCCACCTGCGTCCTTACAGGACTTCAAATTAGGCCCCCTCTGATACAATGCAGCGTTGACAACGTCCGTAGAACTGGTGGAAACGTCTGAAGAAGTCCTCTTTTTGTACTGCTTTCACTTCCATCGTCACAGCAGCTTAGATGTGTGAAATGTTGGGAAATCTGTGCCCGTCCAGTGCAGATTTCAGTTTTGGAATAAGAAAGAAATCAGGTGGGGCCAGTTCGGGAGAATATGGAGGGTGGGACAACCTCAGTAATGATTTCATACGGAATATGCAATTCTTCCGTCATCATTTGGACGGATAAACGCTGATCCCGCATCAGTAATTCACGAACTCTGCTGACGTTTGCCGCCATTCTGCTGGTCAACGGTCTGCCAGACTGAGGGTCATCTTTGATGGTTTGCCGCCCTTCACGCAAACGCTTAAACCACTCACACACTGTATTTTGAGTTACAGCTGCGTCTCCGTACACAATTATGGGCATTTCGTGAGTTTCTGATGCCAATTTAGCCAATTTGAAACAGAATTTCATATTGACTCTCTGCTCCATTTTCAATCACGACGCTACCACATGAACGTAGGCCTGTCAACAAATGCCGAGGCACATGCGCATAAGTGACCTGAGATAGGGAAGAACACCTCCCATGTGTTGCCGCGAATCTGGCAGTTCCCATTATCCCATGCAGGGGTGATTCACCCTACTTTCTGGTCACACCTTGTAGGTTATGTTTCTGGTATAGCTCTGTCCTTAATTATCATGACTGAGCACCACAGAGCCCACCACAGATCAGCATTAAGCAACATCAACATGAGTTTAAAGCCTTGGCAGGAGTGCTCTTAGTATTGCAAAAGGCAAAGGTCTAATAAAATGTGATGTATAGTATATATCAAAAAGAACCGCGGAGTTCAGATCAATTAATCAATATTTGAAAAATTACCAAGCTAAATAGCTAACCACCAGGCATTTGATAAAAGGATATTTGATTTTCATACTTTAGCATGCTTACAGTAAAACCTGCTAGACACATCAGAAAGACAATTTTTTTACCATTCTGGACTGGTGAGATGGAGATTATAATGTGGGGTGCAGGCATGCTCCAGAATGTTGCTTCGCTGGCTGCACATTAAATATGGGGTGTGTGGTGGAGTGTGAGTTGTAGCTGGAATAACAAAATGGTAACCAGAGATGTTGTTCCCTAAGATTGAATGGGAAAGATACGTTTCCCAATATTTAATTCTTTTTTATAATACTGTGAGAGATGCAGACCTTCCTAATGTCCCAATTTTCCAGGGACAGTCCCAGATTTACAGAAATTCCTGGTTTGATCCCAGAATGTCCCACTTTTCCTTAAAAAGGTAAAGGGACCCCTGACCGTTGGGTCCAGTCATGACCGACTCTAGGGTTGGCCGAGGGAGCCAGCGTACAGCTTCCGGGTCATGTGGCCAGCATGACTAAGCCACTTCTGGCGAACCAGAGCAGCACACGGAAATGCCGTTTACCTTCCTTCCACAGCGGTACCTATTTATCTACTTGCACTTTGACATGCTTTCGAACTGCTAGGTTGGCAGGAGCAGGGACCGAGCAACGGGAGCTCACCCCGTCGCGGGGATTCGAACCGCCGAGCTTCTGATCGGCAAGTCCTAGGCTCTGTGGTTTAACCCACAGCGCCACCCACATCCCTCTCACTTTTCCTTAGGCTGTCCCTATTTTCATCAGAGGAATGTTAGAGGGTATGGAGTTATGTGACCCCTGAGCCAAGGAGAATGATTATGCAACATTTAGAAGACATTTGAAGGCAGCTCTATATAAGGAAGTTTTTTAATGTTTATTTTTTAAATTATCTTTTTATATATGTTGGAAGCCGCCCAGAGTGGCAACCCAGTCAGATGGGTGGTGTAATAATAATAATAATAATAATAATAATAATAATAATAATAATAATAATATGTTTGTGTGTGTTGGGAAGATATTGAAATGGATAATAAAGCACCCAGTTTCTGGAACTGTGGAGTATCCAACTTCTGGAACTGTGAGTGGTAGCCAGATTTTGAGCTTTTGCTAGCACAATAAAGTAAGCAACGTGATGTGAGTACATGCACAAGTACAACAGCAACAACAGGGAGGGAGGCAGGGTATGATTTTGTTTGCACCAAATACACACCAGTTACACACAATGCACAAACACACACAGACACAGACATCTGTCAACTGCATCATTTTTCACGGGTCATCAGCTAACGGGATGCGAAAAGAGAAGATATGAGGTACAGAGCTCACCACCTCTCTTTCCGGAAATAGTACCAGCTGGCTATATGAACAACTGCTGATCCCATGCAGCCTAAATAATGGCTTAATGAAGAATTCGCCCATGAAAAGTGTCATTTGCTTTTACGGAACGCCGAAATTCTTTTCTAGTTCATTTCTCACTGAACTTCCATCTTTTCTGGAAAATGTGAGCCAACACACCTCATTTTCCCATGCAGAACCAGTTGTCACAACCTAATTACTCAGAGCGAGATTTTAACTTGGTACCTTCTTTCTTTCTCTGCTGTTTCCCCTGCGGCTGCTTCCTTCTCAAGGCAACAGTGTCTCGCAGAAACAAATCGTTCCATGTGACCCGACAGAGTCGTTTGGTTGTAATTAATTCAGGGGGTCTGTTCTGTTGCTGATTCCCTTGCAAAACTTCGATTAACGTTAATAGGGGCTATGTGTGCATGTCCAGAGCAAAGCAACCCCTTTAATAACGTTTCACGGAATGTTATTATATTACTGCTGTAATTACATCCTGCATGCACATCACTTTTACTTTACTTCACGACATGCCCTTCAGCTGCAGTTGGAGGCCATCTATTATATTGCCCACTCCGACGCTGAGGCTGCCATAAACATCCTCAGTCATCGTCCCGTGTCTTTTGGGCCAACTCGATGATGAGGAGCTATGGCAGAAGTAAAATATTTAGCAATTTATCACTTAGCAGTTTTCAAAGGCTGGAAATGTTCTGTTTGGTACTTTTGCCTCTCCTTTCTCTTGAATCTCTTTGGGGAATCCTAGTATCAGAAACCTAGACAGCATCTTAAAAAGCAGAGACATCACCTTGCCAACAAAGGTCCGTATAGTAAAAGCCATGGTTTTCCCAGTAGTGATGTATGGAAGTGAAAGCTGGATCATAAAGAAGGCTGATGGCCGAAGAATTGATGCTTTTGAATTATGGTGCTGGAGGAGACTCTTGAGAGTCCCATGGACTGCAAGAAAATCAAACCTATCCATTACTAAGGAAATCAGCCCTGAGTGCTCACTGGAAGGACAGATCCTGAAGCTGAGGCTGCAATACTTTGGCCACCTCATGAGAAGAGAAGACTCCCTGGAAAAGACCCTGATATTGGGAAAGATGGAGGGCACAAGGAGAAGGGGACGACAGAGGACAAGATGGCTGGATAGTGTTCTCGAAACTACCAACGTGAGTTTGACCAAACTGTGGGAGGCAGTGGAAGACAGGAGTGCCTGGCGTACTCTGGTCTATGGGGTCACGAAGACTCAGACACGACTAAATGACTAAACATCAACAACAGTATCAGAAAGGAGAATGAAGACGAGATCTTCTGTTCCTGCCTGCATTGCAATGTAAACTTCCATGGACGGTGATAACAACTAGTTTTATACAAAGGGGGCTTTGTGCTTCTGTAAATCACATCAAGATGAGGAACTCAATTTTTGCCAATACTACAGCTGCTACTAATAAGAAGTCTACTCCCCCTTCCTTGGGGGTGGCATTGTGGGAGGGCACCCGGGCCCAGAGATGCCACCTGCGTCGTAGGGACTCCTGGCCGCGTCACACCCCCAGCTGACCGATCGGGACAGCCGGGGGTGTGGCCATTTGCTGTTTAAACTGCGGCGCGGCCGGGGTGTGTGACATCCTTCCGCCTCCTCGCCAGATCTCCCAGCCCACCTGCCCTCTTTTTTATGCGTTGCTTGGCAGCGGCCTTGCTATGGACTATGTTGGCCGCCATATTGTTGGGGCCAGGTAGGAATTTTTCCACTTGGCAAATTGGCACCAGCCATTTGGTTTTCGCCTACCTTGTAGCAATGGTCACAACTTTGTAAGGTTAGGCATTGGGGAAGCCTTGTTTATAGGAGGGGAGGCTGTAGCCTCTGCCTGCCCCTCCTCGATAATGGTGTCCCGTTAAAGGGATCCAGAGGTGTGGATCTTGTCCATGTCACGACCCCGTCGGGGACCCTGGGGGTGCCCCGATTTGATGTATATCATAGGGCTCCCCCTACCGGTGGTTTACCCTTAGGGGTCTCCCTGCAGATGGGCAGGAGTCAGGAGATAGTCTAGTTTCACCCAATGCCTAAGCCAAACCGCTCACATCTGTAACCAGTAAAGTTGTGGCCTATTTTATCTCATTAACCTAAACATTTATGTCCATGTGTTTATCATCTAAGGGAACTACGGGGCCCAGGGCCTCACCACGCAATAGGCACCACCCATGGACCAGAGGGAGTTTTCAGCAAGCTTGGAGGGACCCAAACACAACAAAAGCACACATGCTGCACCTGGGTAACCCCAGAACACTTAGTGACTATGGAAGGCTGACTGAAATATACTCAAGAGTCGAGAGTGGATTTCATGCTCTTTATTCAGCTCATAGTGGTGAGGATGAATGGAAGTTTCCCCAAAGTATCTGCTTTATATACATTATTTACACAATGGGCTGCACGTGATTGGCTAATTCCGGAATTCTCCTGTAGGCCAATCAGGTTGTGGATTGGCTTCCATCTGGAGCTGGATTGGGTGGCTCCTGCAGACCAATCATACTGCTGCATTGTTCTAGGACCAATCAGACTGCTGCATTTTGGATCCTATTGTTCTAGAACCAATCAGATTGCTGCATTTTGGATCCTATTCAACTCAGTACATAACACTGACTGACTGCTGGGATGGGGGATGAAAAAAATGGAGCAGGAAGAGGAAATGGAATGTAGCTGGAATCTTGAACAGTAGTACTCTGTGCACTGCAATATTTTGTTGCTGATCCCACTTTCATTTTGTGAATGAAAGGTGAATGGAAATATTTATTTGCCATTTGATCAAAAGCCCGTTGGGTAGGAACTCGTACACTGCTTGATTACAAGTCATTTTGACACGTAATAAGAATAAGAATGCCTATGCTGTAAAGATGTTTGCTTTCAGTGTGATATTCAGATGGAAACAAAAAGCCACATCTTGAATGAGGCATGAAAGTGTCCATTGAAAATGCTCACACCCCAACAAACCACACAAAATATACCAGCCTTCCCCAACACGGTGCCCTCCAGATATTTTGAAATACAATTTTCACCATCCCTTGCCATCCTTAGTCAAGGATTACAGTAGACCAAAACATATTGAGGTCACTTCATAATACCCACCAAATCGTGCCAATTATATGTCAGCTCAAAGAAGATAATTTGTCAATGTTTCCAGATAACGCTCAGGGTTCGGTCACTCCCCCAGGGAAAAGTCAATAACTGTGAAGAATCCAAACAGAATTCCTTGACACAACCTTGCAGCCTGAACATACATCAAGAGGAGGCACTCAGCCAATTGTAATGGCTGAAACAGGGCCAGAAGGAAGAGACAGCCTTTTATTTGTGGTAGTGATTATATGGCAAATATGGAAAGGATTCAGGCATTAAGCCCTCACAATTTTGCTCATATGCATTGCTGTGGAGAAGGTAAAGGTAAAGGATCCCTGGTAAAGTCCAGTCAAAGGCGACTATGGGGTTGCGGCACTCATCTCGCTTTCAGGCCAAGGGAGCTGGCGTTTGTCCACAGACAGCGTTCCAGGTCATGTGACCAGCATGACTAAACCTCTTTTGGCACAACAGGACACTGTGACGGAAACCAGAGCGCATGGAAACACTGTTTACCTTCCTGCCACAGCAGGACCTACTTATCTACTTGCACTGGCGTACTTTCGAACTGCTAGTTTGGCTGGTACTGGGCCAGAGCAACGGGAGCTCACTCCGTCGTGCGGATTCGAACCGCCAACCTTCCAATCAGCAAGCCCAAGAGGCTCACTCTGCCAAGTTGTTGTGTGGCAAGGGATTATGAAGTGTATGTGAGTTTCTACTTATACATATTTCTGAAGGCCTGGGCCACTCCCACTCTCAACGTGATTGGCTGCCTAAACCCCCAAGCTGCGAGTCGTAACCCAGAGCCAATATCAGTAGCCCTAACCCTGAAAATGCTATGTGATTGGATATCATGTATCAAATCAAAACACAGGCTTCAAAATCCTAGTCCAGACTCAAAACCAGGTGAACAGAGACCACTGCAAACAGCATAGATGCCCCTCAAAGATGCTGTCTTATGAAGCGGGAGCCAAAACAGGACATCCTGGGATCCAGTCAGAAGCTGGGATGGCTTCTGGGATGGCCAGCCCCCAAAGTGCATCCATTCCATACAATAGCAGTGCTGTGGGCCATCTCTAACAGAAGTATGCAGTGACAATTCAGAGAGTTGTAGTTCTATGTGGTGGATTTTCAAGTTCTGTGCGGATTTCTCCTGTTAGAAGGTACCCCCTCCATTAAAAGCAGCATATGACAGTCTCTCCTCTTCATTTCGGCTCGTGGATGTCTGGCCTATATTCCAAACAGACTTTCCTCTAAACCATCTTTGATTCCGCAGCTTCACTTTGGCATACCATCAACAGGCAACGGCAGGGGAAAGTGACGGGTACACCGTTAAGTTGATGTCTTAAATGTACGCAAATCCCACATGCTGTGGCAACAACAAAATGAATAACAAATATGCTGCATGAAAATCCTCTTAAGTTTGCTTTCTTATTTTCATTTTGAGCCTCACCTACAACAAGGAGACGTCTTAAAAAATAATCCCCTAATATTCCTGGAATTCACAGTGTCTGTACAAGGCACAGAATGATTTTCTTAAGCTTTTCCCGCTGTAGCTTCAGACAATCGCAGCTGTTACTAGTAAATTAAATGCTGCTGGTGTGTACGGGGGGCGGGAGGAGAAGAAACCAGGTATGTGTACGTGATTTCCTTCCTATCATTGAAAAAAACTAATTGGAGTCTTCTCCTGTTCAGCAGTTGACAGCTGTACAGGACAATTCAGAGATGGAGGAATTTATTATTTTCTTTCTGGATGAGGGATATGGTCACTTTTATGATAAATTTTGCTTGCGGCTTTAGCGTACAATGATAATCTGAGTTGCTTTGTTATTTGATACATTTTATGATGCCTTGGGTGGTACCCGACTAAATAAACCCACTAACAAAAAGACCTTGAGTTGAGCAACAGAACTTACCCTTCCTCCCTCTCCATGTTTCCCTCATGGCCCGCTAAATCTGTTATGGGGGTTCCTTTGACCCTTCACTGCAATTTTGGAAAATGTAGGGGATGCACGGAAAGAGGAGATGGAAGTGAACTCCCATTGCACAAACAGAAATCCTTGAGCTAGGAGATCTGTTTAGTTGAATACTGCCTCTTGAGTACCCTACTTTGATAGAAACTATTGAGGTGGCTATCAGACCCTCAAAATGTCCCTATTTTCCAAGGACAGTCCCAGATTTACAAAAGCCATCTCAGTTTCTGATTTGATCCCAGAATGTCCCGCTTTTCCTTAGGACGTCCCTGTTTTCATTGGAGAAATATTGGAGGGTATGGAGGAAATTTTAAAATGTTTAATATGTTATTATGCTTTTATATATGTTGGAAGTCGCCCAGAGTGGCTGATGGAACCTAGTCAGATGGGTAGGTTATAGATAATAAAGAGAGAGGAAAAGGGTATCTCACCCATGTCTAACTACTGTTTTCCCATTGCCAATCCATTCCTTGAGGGAATGTGTCAAACAAAATGAGGGGCTTCCTCCTCAACTCTTTGCCTTATCTGATTGCAGAGGTGATAACTCGCTGGGACCCTAGGTGCCTGAGCACCCACAAAATTCCCCATGAAGGGGCTGAGCACCCACAAATTTTGGGGCCAGGGCCATGCACACTGCATGGCACCCACGGTCAAGTTAGCATGCCTGTCTGATTGCACACATGAAACCAGTGATGGTTCAATGACACTTTTACTCATCAGAATGCAGCGTGATTTGTTGACATGTCATAAGGCAATAGAGGATCTGGATGATGTGAGGCATTTTTGCTCATCTCAAGCATCCCATCATCTTTTTCTGGATATGTGCTGGGGTGGGGGGAGGTGAGGATGCATTGAAGGAAAGTTGTAAACAAGCATAATTTGTGACACTGCACAACATCATTGCAGATCACAAGGAACGTCTGTTAAAGCATGACCCTTGCTGTTGAATGCTGTCTCGCAGGCAAACAAATTTTTTTATGCAATGCTCAGATGACTAGTTTCTAAAGAGCCTGGGTGCAAATGAAATAGGACATATAGATGGATACGATAGCTTTAACCAAGCACCTTGAGTTCCTCCACCATGTTTTAGCAGAGGATTTTCACAACATTCTCCCGAGGAAATGGGTACTCAATCATTAATATCAAAAACTCCCATTGACTTTAATGGACTGGGATTGCAACTCATATTGTGCCCTGTTGAAATCAAACTGGACCCATTATTCTGGTTTGGTTCCTAAGCTCTTTACACTCAGTCGGAAGCAATTTTATGTGCCTTTGGATACATGAGATTTCTGAGTGTCCATTCCTACATGTTCCTTTGTTAAGGAACTAGCATGTCATTGTTGTGTCAAGATAGCCCCCTTGCTTTGCTGGCCTTTAAGAGGCGAAGGAAAGATACAAAATTGGTAAGAGGAAACCTTTTATTGAATCCATTTCTTTTGGTAAAAGAGTTTCCATGGTGTACAACAGGGAAAATGCTGTGACTCTAGCTAATCCTCCTAGGATTCAAGGCTATATTGGATGCTTGTATATAATGCAGATTTCTCTGAAGAATCAGAATTCCTGTTGACTGCATTTCTCAATAACTGAATGTGGATTTTGAATGGCTCGTTTGGTAGAAAAAGCTGCAGTTGTTCATTTGGTTATGCGTTGCATTCTAGTGTAGTGTTTTAATATAGCAGTTGTGCTGAAGGCTCCATTTATATATATTGCAATTGTACTCCCGTAGTCAAAATGTTGCTTCCTATTCCTATAGTGGGACCTCGGGTTAAGTACTTAATTCGTTCCAGAGGTCCGTTCTTAACCTGAAGCACCACTTTAGCTAATGGGGCCTCCTGCTGCTGCCGCGCCGCCAGAGCACAATTTCTGTTCTCATCCTGAAGCAAAGTTCTTAACCTGAAGCACTATTTCTGGGTTAGTAGAGTCTGTAACCTGAAGCGTATGTAACCCGAGGTACCACTGTATTTTTGTTTTTAAAAACTCACCTCAATAGCATGACTTGTGCTCCTGCATTCTTCAATTTATGTGGACCTATACCACCTGCAACACACTTGATAAAATATGTCGAAGCCCATAAAAATAGACTCCAAATAACAGATTTAGAGATGAACCACAAAATGACTCTGCTGCATTGATACTTCCGTCTCCAAATGCAACCACAAGGCATTTCCAGAGAGTGTCTATATTCAGGTGGGATTCAATCACACACCAGCACATTTGGGCTGCGCCACTGAAATTGATTTAGAGCACAAGCAACCTGCTTCTCCCACTCCTGCAAGAGACCTGGACTTTTCATAATAAGGAACGCGCCAGGAAAGTGCAGTACAGCACTTGAGGCTATGTCATATAATCTCTCTGCAAACAGATCAGAATGTTGTTGGCATCCATCTGCCTCGAGAGACAATGGAGTGCGCCTCCAGGGGTGAAGTCCAACCACAGCAGTTGCAGCACCTCCCTGGGGCACAGCCTAGACAATTTGTATGGAGATTGACAGATGACAAGACACTCCCTTCCTGGCCTTACTGATGTGGTCCAAAGGAAAGCAGAGCAATACATTTGGCACCTTACAAGGCACCATCTGTCACGGTCCGGTCTATGGGCAATCAAAGTCCCGGCTGAGGACGTCGGGACTGGGGGCAAGATGGCAGGGTTGGAGCAGGAATGAGAGTCCAGAAGCCAGGGGTCTGAGGGTCAGGAAGCAGGGAGTCACAAAGTCAAGGGTCCAAGGGTCGAGAAGCAAGGAGTCAAGAAGCCGAGGTCCAAGGATCAGTAAGCAAGAAGCCAAACGCAGCAAGGGAGGAAACGAGTTGCTGTGGCAAAGGGCCGAAGGGAAATAATGACCTATATCCCTTCCGGCTCTAGCCACCAGGTGCAGTGAGTTACCAAGCAGCCTCACCTGCGCTCCAGAACAAACTTAGGAAGGCCCCAGTCCTGCGAAGCCCTACTGGTCACAGGGCCTGGCTCCTGCACGCACTCCTGACACCATCCAACCATCTTTGGGATTCCACTCTGGATTTGTGTAGGGTTACCTCCCCAGCCTTTCCTTCTCCTGCAAGATGTCCTTCAAGGCAGTGGAGGCTTAGGATGAGAGTTCTCTTTCTCTCAGATGGGCTACCTTTCCAGGTTGCCAAGCCCCATCTGCCCCTCATTTCCCTCTACAGAACGTGCAGAAGTTGACTTCTGGCTGGACCGGCAATTGGTCTCCTCTGCTCAATGTGCCAGTCTTTTCATTCAGGGGAAGTCCCTAATTCACCGAGGGTTTGAGACCCATCAGCCGCCCTCACCTGGTTTAACTGGCCAGTCAAAGCCGTTTCCTGGGATGTGGTTGCTGTCACACGCTGACAGCTTCTAGGAGCCACAGGTGAGAGCTGAGTGCAGGATGGGGACCAAAGGTGGACAAACTACCCCCATGATGTGTCCCCCACTAGAGGAACTACCCCCCCAACACCTCATAAACAGGTATGTGATGTAATGTTCTGAATAAACAAAACTGCTGACACAAAAGTAGATGTGGAAGTTGGAAATATTCAATCATTATGACCTATCAAGGATTAGGGATTGATTTCTATTTCAAAGTTGTGAAGTAGCAGGATGGGGATAAAGCCTTCACCTGAGACCCCAGGTATCAAGACTTGCAGTTTTCAAACTTTCTGTCAGTTTGATCTTTCCTATTCTACTTAATTCAAGAGAGTTCTGGAAGCTTCTCTGTGTGAAAGAAACAAGCAGAAGGTTCATGATGTTTGGGTTATTCCTTCAGAGAAGCCGAGTACAGCTGGCTTAAACTGGTTCTCTTATCTCTTCTGTCAAGGTCATGCTGACTATAATAATAAGGCCAGAAGGAGCCTGGGTTTCACTTTCTCTTTCTCTCTCTTTTTCCTTCTGGTGTGGTGTTCTGTACATAGTATGCTATAGTGTTAAGGTTTAGACTTATTATAAGTTGTTGTAAGTTTAAGTTAAGTCTGCTGCAACTGAATTTTCTTATGGACAGCGCCAATCCTGAATGTATTGGATTTGCGACCATTATGCTCATTTGCCTTCAGTAGCAGTAAAGTTCTGCTGGATGAAGTACAATTGCCTCTGGTCTATTTTTTGGGAACCTTGCAACGTGTTTTTACTCTGCTAACTATACATTGGAACCTGTTCTGGAACAATATTGAGTAGAATTTCAATGACACTTTCTACCTTTAGGTGACATTTTCCACATTGACGACTGCCATGGAAGTGCTGCAGATCACAGGTGAATCATGGGCATGCTAGAGTTTTGGACATGGAACTGGCCAGAAGTTCAAGGTTTCACCTTTGCTTTCCAAGAAACTGCATGCACCTAAGAAAACATCCAATGTCCCACCGCTGGTACACATCACAGAAGAAACCAGGTACTGGGGGGGACAAGCTGTCTTTCCAGAATATTTCCTCCATCAATGTTTTTCTCACTGAAGAACCTCAGAAAAGCTTCCTAGAGTTCTCCAAAACATGACTAGCAAATGTCTGATTTAGACTAACACATGCTTGTTGTTTAGTTGTTTAGTTGTGTCCGACTCTTCGTGCCCCCATGGACCAGAGCATGCCAGGCACTCCTGTCTTCCACTGCCTCCCGCAGCTTGGTCAAACTCATGCTGGTAGCTTCGAGAACACTGTCCAACCATCTCATCCTCTGTCGTCCCCTTCTCCTTGTGCCCTCCATCTTTCCCAACATCAGGGTCTTTTCCAGGGAGTCTTCTCTTCTCATGAGGTGGCCAGAGTATTGGAATCTCAGCTTCACAATCTGTTCTTCCAGTGAGCACTCAGGGCTGATTTCCTTCAGAATAGATAGGTTTGATCTTCTTGCAGTCCATGGGACTCTCAAGAGTCTCCTCCAGCACCATAATTCAAAAGCATCAACTATTCGGCGATCAGCCTTCTTTATGGTCCAGCTCTCACTTCCATACATCACTACTGGGAAAACCATAGCTTTAACTATACGGACCTTTGTTGGCAAGGTGATGTCTCTGCTTTTTAAGATGCTGTCTCTCCACAAAACTTGTCCTCTTTCTTTCCTCCTTGTAGGACACCTTGGGCAAAGTAAGCAGCACCTAACACAACAGGCAAAAGAGAAAAGAAATGCACACAGGAAGTATGTTTCTCATATGACGCAAGCATTTCCCTGCAATGGGTTTGCTGTTATTCACTACAGAAAGGACTCAGATAGAGGCAGCGGCAAGGTGACGTCATTCTGCCTCCAGTAACACTCTTATTTGTTAGAAGCCAGATGTTTCCAATGAATTTTATTGTCAGCAACATCTGATTTAAAATATATGGCCCATCTGAGAAAGAGAATGACCACGGGGATCGAAAGAGCTGTTGAAGCTAAAGACAAATAATAATGTATAAAAGCACCATATTTATAGCTGTTGGTTATAGATTGATTTCCTTTTAATCCCTGGAGGAGGAGAACGAACTCTAGATGAATCGGAGGTCCCAATGGCTTTCAGATGCTCCACTTTGCTGCTTTGTCTTCATTTCCAAATACCTCCAGGTAGAAACAAAATATTTCTTTCTGAACGCGCTGGTCGGACTTTCGCCGGCAGTCTCGGGCAAGCTATTTCTTCCTGAGCTGCGCAACGAGGATGATTTACATAGCAGTTTGGAGAATCGGTGACCCTTGCTATGTTTTTTGATACATGTAATAAAGAGGCTATTGTGTTTGGGCAGGGGATACCATCAAACAGATGGGGCTTGTTTACTCTGGAATCCTGTTCTGCAAGACAGCTTCCATCGCTGTGTTGCTTTAGCCCTGTGGCCTTCTCCTTGCCCCAGCTTTGCTGTTCTTTTCCAAAGCTGTGAGAAAAGCTCCTGTTTGACGCTGCTTTCCTCAGCCTGTGAGGTTGCGGCGACAGGAAGCAGGTGACGGCACATTTGACTGTCGTCCTTTGGCCTGGCCGGGGCTGCGCATGTGACAGGTTTTGACAGAGATCTGTGCTGGGCTGTATCAATATCACTGGAGAGCTGCATGTGGCCTGTTGGCTGCACTTTAGTCACCCTCTGCTGCAGTTTGTGTTGAAAGGAAACGTCAACGGTGCCATTTTATCGAGAGCACCCTGTGAAATTTCAAGCTTGCGTTTCATCCAGACAGGCCACTTATGCTATAGCAGATGCTACTGGCATAACCCGACAGCCTTGACGTAACCCAAAAGGCATCTGTCTGCAAATGGGAACACTTTTTCACAGCTCATTGTCCGGTTCCACAATGAGGCACGGGGGAGAGAGAGAGAGAGAGAGAGAGAGAGAGAGAGAGAGAGAGAGAGAGAAGTGAAACGCAGCGTGAGAGAAGTGAATCAGTGACCGCTCGGGACTTATTTCGCCTTGACAGGGCGGCACTGAAGGAGATTTAACACGCAGTTGACCTGCAGTTTCTCTTTTGCCCCTCAAAGGCTTCACACATTATTCACATTTTGTACACTCGAGTATTTGCTTCCCATGCCTCCAACATTTCTGGCCTTCCCATACCCATAACATTTCTCCGATGAAAATAGGAATGTCCTATTCAATGATGATGATGATGATGATGATGTTTCCTAATGAAAACTGCCAATAGCCTCAGCATGCTCAAAAGGCCTTAGGCCTAGTTTGAAAAGAAGCATTTCCTGAACTTTAGTTTAAAAACAATAACATAAAAATTCATGTCTAACTCTGCCTCTTTAGGGATGGGACAGAAAAATTTGATTGTCTTCACTTTCTGAAGCATTTCTCCTATGAAAATAATGAGAAATGGCACAATGTTGAATGGCGAAGTTCCCTTGTGTAATTTTTTTTTTGATGTTGTTGTTGATTTCCTTTTGTTTGACCTTGTGGTGTTCTGTGTCGCTGGCTTTTGCCGTAATAAAACTTTGGAAAACTTTGGAAAATACAGTGGTGCCCCACAAGACGAAATTAATTCGTTCCGCAATTTTTGTCGTCTAGCGAATTTTTCGTCTTGCGAAGCACGAAATCCCATAGGAATGCATTGAAAATCAATTAATGCGTTCCTATGGTCAAAAAAAGTCCAAACAAAGCCAAATTTGGTACAACAACAGTTTATTAACTGCTCTTTAAAGTCACACATACTGTAAAGAGCAGTTCAAAAATTGAAGGGAAAATAAATTAACTTTATAAACATGACAGAAAAACATTTAAAAATCAACAAAGTGTACAGTACATTTTCTAAGACTCTGGGGGACCACTCGAAGAAGGCTCCTCTTCCACTCTTTGCTTCTTGGTCAAGAACCTGTCCATAGTCTGCTGCTTTATCCGCCTTTTCAGCAGCTCCCTGAAAGACGACATGACCCTCGTATCATAAAAGTTCCCAGCGTCATGTGCCACGTGCTTCTCATGGTGGTGTAGATCTGCAAAAGTCTGCACCTCCTTCCACTTCTGGCAAATGTCCCTCAGTCTTTCGGAGGACAGCCGTTCCTCAGTTGCTTCCTCCTCTTCCAGTGAGGCCTGCTCCTGCGCAGCCTCTGCCTGCAGAACGTAGCCCTCCGTCGTCACAACCTCCAGGAACTCCGCTGCAAAGTCTTCAGCCGCAGGAACATCAGAACTGGCAGCCTCTCCATGCCTGACCACACTGTGGATGCCAGATCTTGTCTTGAACCGGTCAAACCAACCTCTGCTAGCCTTGAAGACTTCTGGCTCGGCTGAGGTTCCTGGCTGTTCCCGGATGAGGTCAGCGTGCAAGGCCTTGGCCTTCTCACAAATGACGGCCTCAGACACTGTGTCCCCTGCACGCTGCTTCTCTTCTATCCAGATGAGCAGCAACTTCTCGACCTCCTCCAGGACAGCTGGGCGGTTCTTCACGATCCTGGTGACTCCCTTGGCTGCATCAGTCGCCAGGATCTTCTCCCTCATCTTCAGGATGGTCCCGATGGTCGATGGGTTCCTGCCGTACTCCCTGGCGATGTCCGTCACACGCATTCCGCCGTCGTGCTTCCAGATGATCTCCTTCTTCATTTCCAGCGTCACCTTCTCCTTCTTCCTCTCGCCGGCCACCGCAGCAGCAGTCTTCTTGGGTCCCATGGCAGCACAGCTCCTACCTTCGTAAACTCAGAAACAGAAAAAAAAATCAGTGATGTGCTTCAAACCCAAAAAATACAAAAGCAGCCAGCCACCCACCACACAGAAATTAAAACCCAGAACAAAGGCCTTGAATCCCAAGCACCCCAACCCCAAATCCAAAATCCAAAAACCCCCAAAAAAGTTTTAAAAGTTTAGCTTACCAAATGGATGAAAGAGAAGTTCTGGAAAAGCTTCAACAATCAACCACCGACGTCCTCAGAAACCTCAAATGGCTGCAAAATAAGTTTAGGAAAAGCTTCAAAAATCACCAATGTCTTCAAAAACCTCAACTGCTCCCACAGACACGCACCAACCCACCCACAACACAGAAATTGCAAGCCCCTCCCCAACTGCTCCCCCAGCCCCTCCCCAACTGCTGCAAACCCCTCCCCAACTGCTTCCCCACCCAGACAAAAAAAAAATTCAAAAAATAACAACATGGCCAGCACTCAGAAATTCAAACTCAGAAAATTTTTCAAAAAAAATCAACCTGGCCCAGTGGTCACAGAAAATCATAAAAATTCCCCAAAAAGGCCCACAAGCCCCCAGATTATCGCAAACCCCTTCCCAACACCAAGTCCTTGAATCCCAAACACCCCAACCCAAAATCCAAAACCCCCCAAAAAAGTTTTAAAAGTTTAACTTACCAAATGGATGAAAGAGAAGTTCTGGAAAAGTTCTGGAAAAGTTTTGGAAAATCTTCAAAAGTGAGCAAAGTCTGAGAAAAGGCTACCAAACCACGTGCTAACAGTTGCTCCTCGAAGTCAAGTCGCAACTGCAGCTGCTCAAGCTAAGCACCCTTGGTTTTAACGGTTTTTACACAAAGGAAACAAAGTCGCGAGACGTTTTCGTTTTGCGAAGCAAGCCCATAGGGGAATTCGTCTTGCGAGGCAAATCGCGGGCGAAAAAACCTTTCGTCTAGCGAGTTTTTTGTCTTGCGAGGCATTCGTCTTGCGGGGCACTACTGTAATGACGTCGGTGGTGGTTGTTGTTGTTGTTGTTGTTGTTTTGCTATTTATACTCCGCAATCTGACTGGGTTGCCCCAGCCGCTCTGGGCAGCTTCCAACATATATAATAACATAATAAAACATTAACCATTAAAAACCTTCCCTATACAGAGCTGCCCTCAGATGTCTTCTAATGGTTGTAAAGTTACTTATCTCCTTGGCTTAAGGGTTGCATAGCTCCATACTCTCCAACTTTTCTCCGATGAAAATAGGGATGTTCTAAGGAAAAGCAGGACGTTCTGGAATAAAATCAGAAACTGGGACGGCTGCTATAAATCCGGGACTATCCCTGGAAAATTGGGAAACTTGGAGGCTCTGTCTTCCCATTCATCCCAGACATGCAGGGCTAGTGGTGATTACTTAGTGTTGGGGTGGGGGTGGGGGGATATCTGCAAATACCAACTTTGGCAACGAAAGCCAGAGGTTGATTTTCTATGGGAGAAATGGCACTGAACAAGAGTTACCGTGCATCCCTCGTAAGATAGTCCCAGGCTGGCTCGGGGCTGCTCACATTCAAGTTTATGTTTGGGTAGGTAGGTAGGTGTATATATATATATGTGTATGCTCACTCACACACACACATAGTGCTTTTTTCCCTTAAAAATTGTTTAGGGGTACCCTCATTTTGACTCAAGAAAACCACCATCTTATAGTTCAAATTGAGGCAAATAAATACAGTAAATGGACAAAAGCACAAAGATTCACAAAATGTTTAGGGGTATGCATACCCCTGCATCCCCCCCAGAAAAAAGCACTGTGTGTATACACACACACACACACACACACACACACACACACATCCAATAATTTTTTTTAAAAAAAACCAAATACAGTGGTACCTTGGTTTAAGAACAGCTTAGTTTATGAACAACTTGGATTAAGAACGCTGCAAACCCGGAAGTAGGTGTTTTGGTTTGTGAACTTTGCTTTGGATTAAGAACATGGTTCACTTCCTGTTGAGCTTGTTCCATTTGTAAATTGAATCCCTCGCTGCTATGGGAAAGCACGCCTTGGTTTAAGAACGGACTTCTGGAACGGATTAACTTTGTAAACCAAGGTACCGCTGTACCTCCTTTGGACCCCCCCCCCCATTTTGTGGTTCCTTATGTTATAATTTTCATACTGCATCTCCTTTCTAATTCCAATTATAAATTGCTTAGGGTAACTACTAGTTTTAAATTTACCCTGCTGATATTCTTTTTAAGCAAGTACACCTTGATTCACCAGTGAAATATGCCAGTTTGGGATAGGATCTCCTGAATCTTTTGCTACTTGGAAAGCTATGTCTGGGGAATGGGAATAAAACGATCTTTAGGGCTTTTTTTTCCCAGCCGGAGCTCACCGGACCTCAGTTCTGGCACCTCTCAGGTGGGTGCCGTTGCCATTCTAAGAGAACAAGGGAGGTGTTCATGGTGAGTTCCGGCACCTCTTTTTCTGGAAAAATAGTACCAACTGTCCTTATTTTAAAAAGTCCAGAGTATTTAGGCAGCAAAATGACCCAAGTTTTATTTTTATTTCGCTCAGGAGTGGCCTCAGCAACTGTTAATCCTGGGCAGCTGTCAATGTCTGAGAGCCTCAGCAGGGCCTGGCACTTCAGAAAGTCCTGAGTGGATGGTTCTGGCTGCCATTTAAATTTCCAAAGCAGAGCTCCATCACGGGCACTGTGAGTAATTCAATGAGACGTCACCGGTATGCCTGGTTATGCTTGGAGCTGCTATCATGGCTGGTCACCTCTAAATGGCCTCAGCCCAGTATACCTGAAGGAGCATCTCCACCTCCATCGTTCAGCCCGGACACTGAGGTCCAGCTCCGAGGGCCTTCTGGTGGTTCCCTCACTGTGAAAAGCCAAGTTACAGGGAACCAGGCAGAGGGCCTTCTCAGTAGTGGCACCCGCCCTGTGGAACGCCCTCCCAGCAGATGTCAAAGAGAAAAATAACTGCCAAACTTTTAGAAGACATCTGAAAGCAGCCTTGTTTAGGGAAGCTTTTAATGTTAATAGGTTATTGCATTTTAGTGTTTTGTTGGAAGCCACCCAGAGTGGCTGGGGAAACCCGGCCGGATGGGCGGAGAATAAATAATAAATTGTGGTTTGAGGACCCGATCCCCGCTTTGTGGAATGAAGACACACGGACACGGAATATAAGGTTAATGGGCAAGAAAAGGCCACAACTTTATTGATTACAGCAAGTGAAAAGTTATTGGCTTAGGCATTGGACCACGACAGATTGACTCCACCCACTCAGAGAGGGGTGAGCCCGAAGGGGGTTTATTCACCAGAAGGTGGAGCCTTTTGATGCTAATACAACTATAAACTCTCCCCTGATGTCACCAAGGGTCATAGAATCATAGAATCATAGAGTTGGAAGAGACCACAAGGGCCATCGAGTCCAACCCCCTGCCAAGCAGGAAACACCATCAGAGCACTCCTGACATATGGTTGTCAAGCCTCTGCTTAAAGACCTCCAAAGAAGGAGACTCCACCACACTCCTTGGCAGCAAATTCCACTGTTGAACAGCTCTTACTGTCAGGAAGTTCTTCCTAATGTTTAGGTGGAATCTTCTTTCTTGTAGTTTGGAACCATGTCCGCTTCTCTGGAGCAGCAGAAAACAACCTTTCTCCCTCCTCTATGTGACATCCTTTTATATATTTGAACATGGCTATCATATCACCCCTTAACCTCCTCTTCTCCAGGCTAAACATGCCCAGCTCCCTTAGCCGTTCCTCATAAGGCATCGTTTCCAGGCCTTTGACCATTTTGGTTGCCCTCCTCTGGACACGTTCCAGTTTGTCAGTGTCCTTCTTGAACTGTGGTGCCCAGAACTGGACCAGAACTGGGTCGTGCCATGGCCCCCCACCACACAGGCATCGGATAGGATCCACGACTGCCAGATTCCTTTAACGGAATACCCAAAATTGAAGGGGTAGGCGATGGCCACACCTAGCCCTTCCACACACCACGAACACATTCCAATGCTTAACCTACCCACCAATACCAAAAAAGTTGTGACGATTGCTACAAGGTAGGCGAAAAAACCACAAGGCCTAATGCCAGATGGAAAAATTCCTACCAGGCCCCCAGGACAACCTGGGAGACCAACCTAAGGTCCATAGCAAGGCCAAGAGAAAAACTAAGCCCTAAACTCTAAGGGAGTGGAGGGTGGGTGACTCGCGACGGGAAGGCGGAAAATGAGGCAGAATGGCTGGCGCAGCAGTAAGTTAAACTGCAAACCACGCCCCCTCCAAGCCGCCCGGTTGGGCGCTTACCTGTGGGCGTGGTGCGCCAGGCATGGGAGTGGGCAGAGGCCATAACGGCCCCTGCGTGACGCAGAAATTGCGTGAGCCCAGCAGTAGAGGAGTGAGTCCGGCATTGTGCTCCCTCCAACCAATTCAGAACATTGCACCACTCCCCTGTTTATGTTGAGATTTCCATTCCACCTGAAGGAGCAGACGTGTGGAACTGTTACGTGTCACATGTCTGTTTACATTCCAGCACAGCTTGCTGGGAACTTCTGTTGTGTATAGCTTTTCCTTTTCCCGTTCTCTCTGAGAAGATGAGAGAGAGAGAGACGACATGTTTCTTTGTCCTGATTTATGATTAATAAATCTGTAGTTGTAGTATGCTTCCACAAGCCTCACGCCTATTCTGTGTGAGCAGTTCACTCTGCTGATAGTGTGCCCTGGCTTTGAAGCCCGGGTCGCTGATTTACTTTGGGCAGAGGCCGATGGCTTTTGCAGCGGGACGACTGGAAGGGGAGGCTGAGCGGGGACCAGCCAGCTGGCCTCCCGGCCCTCTTCATGTCGACAGTTTATGGGGTGATGGAGAGGGGTAGTATCTCTGATTGGGGACACGTTTTCCTCCTTTGGGGATTACCGTATTTTTCGCCCTATAGGACACACTTTTTCCCCTCCAAAAATGACGTGTGCGTCCTATGGGGCGAATGCAGGCTTTCGCTGAAGCCTGGAGAGCGAGAGGGGTCGGTGCGCACCGACCCCTCTCGCTCTCCAGGCTTCAGGAGAGCCGCAGCGCCAGTCCCACAAGGTCGGGGGACAACGGGGAGGCGGAACGCCGCCATCCCGCTGTCTCCCGATGTGGTTTGGAGGCGGGCGGCGGGGAGACGCGTGCTTCTCCCGGCCGCCAGCCCCGCAAGCTCCGGGGACAGCGGGGAGGCGCAGCGCGTCTTCCCGCTGTCCCCGGACCTGGTCTGCAGGCGGGCGGCGGGGAGAAGAGCTCTTCTCCCCGCCGCCAGCCCCGCAAGCGCCTGGGGGGGGAAATAATTTTTTCCCCCTTTATTTCCCCCCCAAAAAACTTGGTGCGTCCTATGGGCCGGTGCGTCCTATGGGGCAAAAAATACGGTAGTTTGCCTACCTTTGGTCCCCACTCTGCACTCAGTTCTCACCTTTGGCTTCTATATGCTAAATTGTATAATATTGTGGATAGAAGACAATATGAAAAGAAAGACAGATGTTAATTGATTAAGTTAATTTTATTTGAAAGTAGTATTGGAAAACTGCTACCATGACCTATATGGAAACTCAGCTAGGGGAATTCGAGGAAGTCATTTAACAATGATAACAAAATTGGGATTTTAACAGTGAGGATAAATGTTTGTTTCTTTGTTTGTCTTTTCTGTTTTTATATTGTAATGTGTGCTTTTTTACTTGTTTGTTATAAATTTGGAAAAGCAATAAAACATTTTTGAAAAAAATAAAAAGGAGGCAAGGCTGGCAAAGTGCTGTCTCTAGGGCCGGATTTAGGTTTGATGAGGCCCTAAGCTACTGAAGGTAATGGGGCCTTTTATAAGTAAGTAAGTAAAATATTTAATATAATTATAACATTTATATATAGCATTATAGTAGCAAGTGGGGGGTAATAGGGAACTGTACTAGTAAATAATAATATAGGCCTACTAAATAATAAGGATGAATATTTTTCTAAAGTAATTTTATAATGGGATCAAATAAATAAATTATGTATTACATGAAATCAATCAGTAGGCATAAGACTCATGCCCTTAGTCTATGCTGCCCGATCATCAGTCTACAACCACTCTTTAATATTAGATAACAGGTACAACAGCTTGAAGGGACGCAGGTGGCGCTGTGGGTTAAACCACAGAGCCTAGGACTTGCCGATCAGAAGGTCGGCGGTTCGAATCCCTGCGACGGGGTGAGCTCCCATTGCTCGGTCCCTGCTCCTGCCAACCTAGCAGTTCGAAAGCACGTCAAGTGCAAGTAGATAAATAGGTACCGCTCTGGCGGGAAGGTAAATAGCGTTTCCGTGTGCTGCTCTGGTTCGCCAGAAGCGGCTTAGCCATGCTGGCCACATGACCTGGAAGCTGTATGCCGGCTCCCTCAGCCAATAAAGCGAGATGAGCGCCGCAACCCCTGAGTCGCCCACGACTGGACCTAATGGTCAGGGCTCCCTTTACCTTTACCTTTATCTTACAGCTTGACCTACATTCAACTGTGCTGCACTGCGGTCTTCTGCTACATGTTGCCATGCGACCGTGCAGAATTTAGGCACCCTATACATAGAAATGAGCAAACCAGTGATATTTTAGGGAGCAGGCTAGCAGATGACTTACATCATAGGAGCCTACACAACACAAAACACTGTTGCTGGATGTAGGTTTTATTTTATTTGTTTTTTATCTTATATTTTGGAAATGTACATCCAGGTTTTTTCCCCTTCAAATTTTTTTGGGGGACCCCAAGAGAGTGGGCCCCTAAACTATAGCTTGTTTAACTTATACGTAAATCCGCCACTGGCTGTCTCCTATCATGTGATAGGAAATGCAGGACACCTGAACAGAGCTGTGATCTGTTCTACATCCCATCTGCAGGGCGGGAGGGAAATGACAGAGTTTTATAAGATAACGGAGATGTGTCTGGAAAAAAAGAGCTTCCAAAGTGATTAAATATATTGGATGCCATTCAAAAGAAATTAAATACACTGAAAGTCCCATTGATTCCACCGGGCCTTTTTGTTTGCAAGCAGACGACTGGATACTGAACGTGCATGGCAAAATGGACTGACAGCCCGCCAGCTCCATCCCCATTACTATGCAACTAATCTCCCGTAGTTCAACAGATGCTCTTTGATTTGGAGTTCATTCATGCTTTGCAAGAAGGCCATTTGAGTTGTTTCGTAATGGAATAGCCTTTTGCAGTTAAATGAATCTGTCTCAACACTCTCTCCCTCCGACGAGCAGAACACCTAAATATTTTTTTTTTATATATAATATGATTAATTTTATCGAATTTTAGTGAGCTTCCTGTTTTGTTTTGTTTTTCTTTGCAATTACACACATTGAACAGATTTATTCTTCCACACACTCCTACAGCATTACAGGCATTGTTGCATAATGCCCTAAGACCATTCCACCAAGAATGCCACGTATTCTTAGGAGATAATTGTGTTGTGTTTTCATATTCCTGTGTTTATGGGGAAGCGTATTAGTATATTCCTGATAGATCTGTTCTTAAGTCAATGCAAATGTACAGCATCCTGGCTGCATGCAAGAGGGACAGAATCAATGAGAGTTTATCACAGTGAGCCCCATCGACAGATCATGGCATTTAAATCCCATTGAAATCAATGCGGCAAGTAAGTTGTGGGTGTGACCAGTTTAAATCCCATTGATTTCAGTGGTCTTACAGGCAACAAACTTTCACTGGATCTGGATCACAATGCTTTGCAGCAGATGCTGTATGTTCCCTACATCCATCTATCTATCATCTATCATCTATCTATCTATCATCTATCTATCTATCTATCTATCTATCTATCTATCTATCTATCTATATCTATCTATCTATCTATCTATCTATCTATCTATCTATCATCTATCTATCATCTATCTATCTATCTATCTATCTATCTATCTATCTATCTATCTATCTATCATCTATCTATCTATCTATCTATCTATCTATCTATCTATCTACGGTATCTATCTATCTATCTATCATCTATCTATCTATCTATCTATCTATCTATCTATCTATCTATCTATCATCTATCTATCTATCTATAACATATAAAGGTAAAGGTAAAGGGACCCCTGACCGTTAGGTCCAGTCGCGGATGACTCTGGGTTTGCGGCGTTCATCTGGCTTTATTGGCCAAGGGAGCCGACGTACAGCTTCCGGGTCATGTGGCCAGCATGACTAAGCTGCTTCTGGCGAACCAGAGCAGTGCACGGAAATGCTGTTTACCTTCCTGCTGGAGTGGTACCTATTTATCTACTTGAGGTTGGCAGGAGCAGGGACCGAGCAATGGGAGCTCACCCCATCACAGGGATTTGAACTGCCGACCTTCTGATCGGCAGGCCCAAGAGGCTCAGTGGTTTAGACCACAGCGCCAACCACGTCCCTTATATATATATGTACAGTGGTACTTCGGGTTAAGAACTTAATTCGTTCTGGAGGTCTTTTCTTAACCTGAAACTGTTCTTAACCGGAAGCACCACTTTAGCTAATGGGGCCTCCTGCTGCTGCCGCGCCGCCAGAGCACGATTTCTGTTCTCATCCTGAAGCAAAGTTCTTAACCCGAGGTACTATTTCTGGGTTAGCAGAGTCTGTAACCTGAAGCGTATGTAACCTGAAGTGTATGAAACCTGAGGTACCACTGTACATATAAAACAAACAAGGAAAAATATAATACAGTTGTACCTTGGTTGTCAAAAGCCTTGGTACTCATATGTTTTGGCTCCCGAATGATCAAAACCCAGAAGTGAGTGTTCCGGTTTTCGAACGTTCTTTTGAAAGCCAAACGTCTGATGCGGATTCTGCTATTGTTTCCAGAGAACCTGCGCAATCGGGAGCCAATCGGAAGCCATGCCTTGGTTTTCAAACGTTTGGAAGTCGAAGGGACTTCCAGAACGCATTCTGTTCAAAAAGCAACGTACAACTGTACGTCGAAAAAGGCTAAGGAACAGAGCCAGGGCAAGTTGCAATTTATGCCCCTAGGCAATTTATGCCCCTAGTGCCCATTGGTCATCTGGGTCTGCCCCCATGGGGAACTCCCAACTGACTGATTGGTTGGTCATCAGCAGGTGGGCTATCAGACCCAGCCATTCGCCAGATCACTGGCGTGTGTCATGGTCTGGCCACAACACTGCCCACCAATGAAGATTGAGCGGACTTACATGACAGAAGTCTGTGGTGTGAATAAATCACTGGGATTGTACCACAGAGTTAGCACAGAGATTGGCGATAAACGAACAACAACATTGTTTTGGTGAGCCTTTAATGGTGGGAGCCATAATAAAGTCAATCATATGACTGGGTCTGGTATTCTTTGAGCTTTCCCATAAACACAGATCTGAAAGCCTGGGTTTGGTTTTTTAGGCTTATCAGGTGTTTAGTTCTGAGGAGGGCAACATGCTGAATCACGAATAAGCCGACCTTTGGCATGTGCAAATACTTTTAAATTTACGAATGAATCCTTTGGTGTGCACAAAAGTAGGTTACATTTGCACCAGAAAAAGTACTTTTGTATGTTACATGGTGCACCTGAAAGAACCATGCTGAACACAGCAGATTCTTTCCTGAACTGATGTGGGGACAGTTTCCCTTCCATCGGAAATGAGGACCCATGTCTCCACCTAGTTTAGCTCGCCACCAGGGTCAGCCTCGAAATCCTGCTACTGCGGTCAGCATATGCCATGATCACTTGCGGGGACTGAGCTTGGAGACCCTGGTAATTGACAGATCGCATCATGCTGGTCAAAGGACTTCTCTTTCAAAGAATCGCCTGGAGGGAAGTGTGAATGGAAGAACCCCTGGAGGCAGGGAATAAGAGTGAGACCTGATGAGTTGGCAGATGTTGCTGGATCAATGGCTGCGACATGGCACTCTCCTTGTGATCAGCTGGTGTTTGTGGCTGGGTAGGCGCCAGCGAGCCCGGATTGAGGAAAAAAACAAAACAAATGGGGTGAATGCAAGTTGGGCATGGGAACTTCTAATTGCTTTTAAGGTCATGTCGCACAGAGACCAGCACATAGCGATTGAATTTGTTCATGCTTAGAAAGCCACACAGATTTCCAGTAACCACACAGTGTCAGTGCAGGTCCCTCACCCTGCGAGGTTTAAGAATGGTAAGGTTTCAGTATCAAAAATGTTCTGCCAAGAAGTCTACAAGCAGTGGTAGACTTGGGGCGCTCAAATTTCAGTGGCGCCCTGTGCAATGCTAAAATTCCATCTTACGGCTGAACCAGTCATACTACCCTCAAATTGCCTCTGCCACAAGGACCTTTGAAAGACCTCACACCTTTGCATTTTGTCCATTCCTCTTGCTCCAAGTTCAGACCGCATGTTTGAAACTACCGTATTTTTCGCTCTATTGGACACAGTTTTTCCCCTCCAAAAATTGAGGGGAAATGTGTGTGCGTCCTATGGAGCGAATGCAGGCTTGTGACATAGCCGCATGCAACCCCTCCGGCAGGGAGAGGCTGCACGGGGCTATGGCTTCTTTAGCCCTGCGCAGCGTCTCCCGGCAAGGAGGGGCTGCACGGGGCTAAACGGGGAAGCCAAAACAGCGAGCGGGATCCATTCCACTCACTGCCTTACCTTCTTCCATAGCTGCGCGCAACCCCTCCGCAAGGAGAGGCTGCACGGGGCTATGGATTCTTTAGCCCCACGCAGCCTCTCCTGGGAGGGAAAGGCTGCATGGGGCTAAAGGGGAAGCCAAAGCAGTGAGCGGGATCCATCCCACTCGCTGCCTTGCCTTCTTCCATAGCTGCGCGCAACCCCTCTGGCAGGGAGAGGTTGTGTGCAGCCTGTACGCTGCTCTTTGGGGCTGGGGGGGGGGAAAATATATTTTTCTTGATTTCCCCCCTAAAAACTGGGTGCGCCCTATGGTCCGGTGCGCCCTATGGTTCGAAAAATACGGTATATTCTGCATTTTACACCCAAGAGCATTCTACCTGTGTTCTCCTTGCTGCAGCATGAAACAATGCATGAATTAGACCTTTGGCGTTAGTAAGTAAAGCTCTTAAACTTAAGAGTTTGTAATCTGTTCATTGCTAGAGGAGTAGAGGGGGTGGCAAGAGCATTAAAGCAGAGTAAATGGGATATGCAAAAGGGTTTCGTAACATATATTCCATGCTATATTGCTGCTTAATTCTGAGAGTGTTGGGGGCTCTATCCTGTGTGCAAAGCCCTGTGTTTTGATTCTAGGTGCCCAGCCAATTACTTTGTTAATGATCCACACTTGAGTCAGTTCTGTTGACCGCCTCCACAACTTGTAATTTAGCCGTAGTAAAGAAAGGGTGGGGAAAACCAATATATTGTAAGGAAATTTCCACTCCAGAAGTCTAAGAGAAAAGGGCACCGAGGCAGCTCGCTTTGACTTAAACCAATATTTCATGCATGCCTGTGTGTCTGTGACAGCTGTAATATGCTTAGAAAGAAGTAAAGAATTGGTTAAAAATATCTGATGGAGCATGTTTATGAGCTCGGACTCATTCTAAATTATATGCATCCAGCAACACCAAGGCTGAAATCCTATGCACACTGATTACCAGAGAACCAGTCCCACCGAACTCAGTGGGGGGACTTCTGAGTAAATATGCTTCAGCTCAGGCTATGAGGCTGTTTTATGATTTCTATATAGTTAAGTTAATCTCCTCTAAGGTCACTATGTCTGCCCAGGTAACAAAGGTCAGATATAACAGCCGTTGCAGAAACACAGGCAGAGATTGGTGCTTCGAGTGCAGTTTCCTAAGGTCCTCGCCTTCTTTCGATGATTTCTGCTTGGTTTGAGCCGGCGCGATGGCCTCCCATATTAATCAACAGTTTGTGCAGCTACTGCTTTTGCCAGGCACTCAAAACAGAATCTTCTGAGAAGGACAGAATCGTTCCTAAGGATTGCATTCCTATTTAGACGCGATAGCCTGCGCGGAGAAGCCACAATTAGCCAATGAGAGGTCTAAATGTCACCCCAGTTGCCACAGCCTCTCCTAGGAAGGGAGCCACTAATCTCTTGAGTTCACTAGACAAGAATGAAGGGTTTGATATATCATAGTAATACAGATAAATGGAAGTTTATGGTCTGTACACCAAGTAAACTAAAGTGGCTGAGATAAATGGAAAGTCTTTTTTCAGAGTAAAGATGGAAGGAACATTTGCTGCTTTCTACTTGAGCCTCCTGGCAAATAGAAGGGGAAGAAATGGAGGCAGTGAGAGATTTTACTTTCTTGGGCTCCATGATCACTGCAGATGGTGACAGCAGCCACGAAATTAAAAGACGCCTGCTCCTTGGGAGAAAGGCGATGGCAAACCTAGACAACATCTTAAAAAGCAGATACATCAGCTTGCCAACAAAGGTCCGTATTGTAAAAGCCATGGTTTTCCCAGTAGTGATGTATGGAAGTGAGAGCTGGACCATAAAGGAGGCTGATCGCCGAAGAATTGATGCTTTTGAATTATGGTGCTGGAGGAGACTCTTGAGAGTCCCATGGACTGCTAGAAGATCAAACCTCTCCATTCTGAAGGAAATCAGCCCTGAGTGCTCACTGGAAGGACAGATCCTGAAGCTGAGGCTCCAATACTTTGGCCACCTCATGAGAAGAGAAGACTCCCTGGAAAAGACCCTGATGTTGGGAAAGATGGAGGGCACAAGGAGAAGGGGACGACAGAGGACGAGATGGTTGGACAGTGTTCTCAAAGCTACCAGCGTGAGTTTGACCAAGCTGCGGGAGGCAGTGGAAGACAGAAGTGCCTGGCGTGCTCTGGTCCATGGGGTCAGGAAGAGTCGGACACGACTAAACAACTAAACAACAACAACTTGAGCAAATCCTAGATTCCCTCAATCTCCGAAGAGGTCTATTTCCCGGGTGGTCCTTGCCACCGTCTCTTCTATATATGTGTGTGGCATGGGGCAGGAGGAGCAAACTCTCTCTGAAGCGAAGGGTCTCGATGTTTTGTTTTTAATTTAGCCTCGACACCAGTCATGTCAATATGCAAAGCGGTTTCTTTCTGCTCGCAATGGGATGGCCATACTCGCATTTCAAAGCAAGGAGCAGTCTGGAGCCCATTGTGTCTGAAACAAGGACCATCAATTATATTCCACAGAGCTGTCATATTTTAAACTGTAGGATGAGCATTGAAAGGAAGGTAAAACATATCAAACAGAAGACATCTGGCAGCCTGGAGGACAAGGAGATTGGCAGCATTTCTCAAGACAAATTAATTTGAACTGTGTGGAGTTGTAATGCAATTTAGGAAACTCACATACAACCATGCATTTGCAGAGCTAATGCACTTGCAATATTAAATGAGATGATGGAGACTTGAAATGTTCACATAAAAAAACTCTCTCCCATTGAAAACGAGCAATTGTGTAAACTGGCACACCAATGCTAGGATGTCTGTGTTATCAACACTTTTTTCTTCTTCAAATGGTCACCGTTAATCAGATAATCATCGCCACCAGTACTTTCTCCCCATATTTAATTTCTTTATGATCTCACTGTTTACACACACCCCCCAGCCATGCTTATACGTACCTAGAAATCAGGATAAATCTTCAGAATACAAAAGTTTATGCCATAGTAGATTTTTTTTTTTTAGTATTTGTTGTTTCTGTTGCAATATGAACGCCGCTAGCTCTTTGGAAATTGTTTGTAGCCAGTCATGGTTTAGCATTGTGTCTGACTCACGGGTTTGAAATATGATGCATGTGGACATGATCTGTAACTCCTGGATGGATGTGTGAATTGGAGCTGAGTTATTTAGTGGCTTTTGCGATTCTGAAATGTGTCACTGTATCTATAGCTATATCTGCAGTTATATACACACACATTTTAAAATGCATTTTAAATATAATTTTTAGAAATCCATATTTTGAAATAATGAGCATAGTTTGAGAGAAAATAATTTAAAATGCAATTAAAAAGCAAATTTTGGATTTTTTTTTTAAAAAATAACAGATTAATGTGATACTTATAGCTAGGGGTTGGCAAATATGTCAATTTCAGTTTCCCTTAGTTTCTTATTTATCCAACCATAAGTTTAGTTCCCCACAGTTGTTTTTTTAAGTCCTCATGAAAATTCATCAGCATTTATGTGTGAATTTCTCCTAATATAGACATTCTTGTATGAAATTTCCTACACTATAATAATTTCCGCAAAGCTATTTCCCTCAATAGAATGCCATTTAAAGGTCATTTTCACAAAAATATTTATTTATACCCCTCACATATCCATCTTTGGAGAAGTGCAAATTTCAAAAGCTGTCTGTTTCGGTTCATGTACAGTTGTACCTTGGAAGTTGAATGGAATCCGTTCCAGAAGTCTGTTTGACTTCCAAAACGTTCGAAAACCGAGGCATGGCTTCTGATTGGCTGCAGGAAGCTCCTGCAGCCAATCGGAAGCTGTGGAAGCCCTGTCGGATGTTCGGCTTCCAAAAATCATTCGAAAACCAGAACACTCACTTCCAGGTTTCAATCGTTCGGGAGCTGATTTGTTCAGGAGCCAAGGCATTCAAGATCCAAGGTACAACTGTATTGTTTCTGCAACCGCGAGTTAGGTAATGTCAGAGCTGCCTCTAGGTCCCAGCTCACAGAGGACCAACGCTAGCCAGTAATAACGTATAAAAGTCTTTATTGAAGGTTAGTTTCCATTTCCAAACCGCAGCGTGCAACTCTACGTCTTAGAAGCTAGACCGGCGAAGCTCCATCTGAGTCTCCGCCTCCTAGACACCAGTTTAAGACTCTAGCTTTACTCCACCTCTTCCGTTGTTCTTTCCTCCTCTGGGTCCTTCTGCCCCCTGGGGTTTCCTCCTTTCTGGACTCTTCTGACGCTGACCCCCCTGAGTCTTGCCCCTCTTTCCGGCGGGCTTTAGGACCTGGCTCCCTATCCGGGCTGCCTGCTGTGCCGCTCGCCTGTACATTTGAACTTGGCGCGCGCGCCCAGCCGGTAACTTTCCTCTTGACCGTTTCCCCGCTCTCCGATGGAGGCGTGGTCAATCCTGACTCATCTCCTCTCGCTGGTGGTCAGAACACTGGTCCCGATGCCTGGGACTCCTCCCCCCCACTGCGCTCTGGTGGGGAAGCTGGTCCTGATTTCCAACTGCTGCTCTGGGAGTCCCCGCTGGCCCCTTCCTTCTGGGGTTTCCCCCTTGGCACCCCCCTTGCCCTGGCCATCGGCGCTCCCTTCTGTGAATCTTCCGATTCGCTGGAGAGGCTCATGGAATCCCTCGGACCACTTTCATCTCCTGTGCTTCCCTCGGATTCCTCCCCCTCGCTCTCCATTTCCTCCCTCTCCTGTGCCTCTGCTCCTGAGCCCCTGACAGGTAAGTTTGGTTTGTATGTTACTGAATCAATTTTCTCCCCCTGCTAATAATAATTGAACGCATGGGGAAATGACATAGGCTGCCAGTAGACCGATTGGCCCTCTCTACTGTGTTGTTTGCATGACATGATTTGTGTCCGTGACGCAGCCACAGAGGGGATTGTCACACGTAGGCCAGAGTCACACCATACCTTTCAAGCACAATGGTGCTGCTGTAAACAGTCATGGCTTCTTCCAAAGAATCCCAGGAACGGTGGTTTGTTAAGGATGCTGAGAATTGTCCAGAGATCCCTATTCCCTTCGAAAGCTGCCATTCCCAGAGTTGCATAACAATCAGTCCAGTGGCATGAGGTGAATTTTTTTGTAGGGAAGAGTTAGGGACAGAGGTGTCAGCTTGCTGGGGTGATGGGATGGGGACGGGAACGGGGACTGATGTGTGTGATGTCACAGCGTTCTGACATTGTGCATGTGAGCATTGCAAATAACTGCCTAAAATGGGCAGAAGCTTCCTGGGCTTTGGGAAGGAGGCGCCCAGGGAATATTTAGGAGATTAGCCTAGTCCCCCCAGTCCACTGAACACACACCACCGCATCAATCCCTTTGGAATTGTGGCTCTGTAAGGGGAACAATTCTAATAATAATATTAACAATAATTTATTATTTATACCCCGCCCATCTGGCTGGGTTTCCCCAACCACTCTGGGCGGCTCCCAACAGAATATTAAAAGCACGATAAAAGATCAAACATTAAAAACTTCCCTAAACAGGGGTTGCCTTCAGATGTCTTCTAAAAGTCGGAGAGTTGTTTATTTCCAGGCATAGGCAACCTCGGCCCTCCAGATGTTTTGGGACTACAACTCCCATGATCCCTAGCTAACAGGACCAGTGGTCAGAGATGATAGGAATTGTAGTCCCAAAACATCTGGAGGGCCGAGGTTGCCCATGCCAACATCTTTCCCAACATCAGGGTATTTTCCAGGGAGTCTTCTCTTCTCATGAGGTGGCCAAAGTATTGGAGTCTCAGCTTCACGATCTGTCCTTCCAGTGAGCACTCGGGGCTGATTTCCTTAAGAATGGAGAGGTTTGATCTTCTTGCAATCCATGGGACTCTCAAGAGTCTCCTCTAGCACCATAATTCAAAAGCAGGGTTGAGTTAGTGTAGTGAAATAAGCTAAGTCAGGAACAGTTAGGGGCTAGGAAGACAAGTAAATATCTGAGACGTGGTTTAGTGAGAGAGAGCAGGTAGCGGAAGTTATAGGTCTGGATAGGCACCCCATGATTGTCATTGACCGATACCGTTTATGAAACCACACGCTTGCTAAACTGCAATAAATAAACAGAAGTTTATGTTCCAATTGAACCCTGACTGGACTCAGTATTGTACCAGGTAGGGCCTGGGTGGTGGCAGCGAGAAATAAAGTGGTGGCACAGGGATCAATAGACGGTGAAACGTCCGGGGACCCTGTGTGATTGCCACAGTGGTATCACAGTGCTTTAAGTCTATTGTGTGGACGTGGCCGTGGCTTTAGAGAGAGAACAGAACGGTCCGGATGAGCTTCCACTCCATTCCTGCAGCTTTGGACTGAAGCCTTGACTCTTCTCCCTTCGCCTCCAGAATAAACGGAGAAACTCTGGCAGGAGCTGGGACCGAAAGCGTTAAATGCCAGCGAGAGCAGCCGCTCCAACACAGTTAATCCATATAAAGCTCATGGATTTCTCTGCAGTGATCTTTGTGTTGTCATTTGCATTCCTCCCCCCCCCCTCTTTTTTTTGTGTGTGAAATCTTTTCTTCTTTCCCTTTTTTAACACTCGGTCTGCATGGGGAAATTAGCATATTGTACTGAGAGCAGGAGATGTAAGAAGCCGACCCCCTGCTGTTCAGCGGATTGTGCAATCTGCAGGCGGCATCAATTTTTCAGCACTTTCCTCATTTCTCATTACAGTCAGGGCACCGCGCAGCTCCCCCCGGTTCGCCACAATCCCTAGCGGTCCTGCAGACAAGCATATGGGCTGTCAAAGAGCTATCCCGGTACTTTCGGAGCATTAATACCCTTGTTTATGCCTCCCGCCATAATTAATCAGGGTATTAATGCGGCCTGGGCTTAGCTCTGCTAATTATATAGGGTACAGTGGGATAATTATGTCAGCGTGCTCCAACACTAATACTTGACAGCAATTTAGCAATCTGGGGAGAGACACATTAACCCTCTAGCCAAGCTTGCCATGTAAACAAGGAGGGGGAGAAAAGCTGGGGGTGGATGGTGGGTGACAGCCGAACGAAGCCTGCAAGATGCACCCCAAAGCCACAAACCCCATAAGTTGGAGCCCTGGACTTTCGGCCAATTCCGCTTCCCCGACTTAGAAGGGAGCCCAGCCAGCTCTAATCCGCCGGCGCTGCCTCGAAGGTGTTGTCGCCGCTACCGGTGTCACATTTTGCATACGTCACAATAAAGTTGTTCTGGGGTGTCGGGTTCTGCGGTTGTCATAGCGACGTGCGCATTATTGGGAGGGTGTTGTTCCTCCTGCCAGCTAATCTTATAATGATGATGTCTCGTTATCAAATGGAGGAGTGGCCCCGGTCCACCGCCCTCCCAGCTCCTCTGCTCACCAACCCTTTCCCGTCTCGTTTAATAGGGCCATCATTAATCGCTACCCATCTCCTCCAAGTAAACTTTTGAAGGTGGAAATGCGGCGAAGTATCGGCCATACAAAATAATGGCCTGCCCAAAGCAGTCTAGTTAGTTGTTGATCTGTTCCCAATCTCGGTGTTTGCGTGTTTGTGTGACCTTTACAAAACAAACAAACCACAGCCGCTATCCCTGGCTATCTAACACCCAAATTCATTAAACCGAAAGATGGAGAGGCTCTGGCCCGTAACAGCTTTGCACCTGTTTTGCTGCTTGACTATTGCTGCTGAATATCTTTCTGTGGGTCAATAATACTTTTCTGCATCAGGCGCATGGCTTAATGGAACTTCCTTTTCTTATCATTAGCCACTTTGCATTTTTATATAACACTATTAACCAGGAGACTGACTCGCTTTTAATTCCATGCTGAGGTTTGCCTCCAATTGTTACCCCCCCCTTCCCAGACAATCCAATTATCACAGCTTGTCACACAAAGATGGATGGTCCACTTTAACAATTCGTACTGCTGGCTACATTTTAGAGACTGATTCTGCATGAGGTCAATAAAACTAGAGCATTGCGGTCACGTGAGTGTGGTTTTGTGGGGAAAGAGCCCCGAGGTTGGTTTTAATTTCATTTTAATTAAGCTCTTTGTTTTGTTCGGTGTCCGGCAAAACAAAATAATAATTAAAAACAACAACAACGAAATGAAACGAGAAACAAACAACCTCAACATGAAGAACAGCCAAGCCAACTCTAAATCAGCTGTGAAATTATGTTGTTTGAAGATCTGGAATCTGAAAAACGGTTTTAAATGGTTTGATTTTGTTTGTTGTTTTGGAAACTCGATTTATATCAGGGTTGGCACTGAATAAAGTGAGGTGTAGGCCACTGAAAATTAGAATGGTCCAAAGCAGGGCTTTTTTTCCTAGAAAAAGAGGTGATGGAACTTGCTGAGCACCCACCCAAAGGGGACGCAACCAAGGTTGTTGACCATTTTTTCAGGGAGAACACATTTTCTCTTCTTCTAAAACAAGAAGAAACACAGATAGGAATCACTCACAGGGATTTCCCCCTGTGCAACATGTGCCATCGGAGCCTCCTAGGTCAATGAAAGCCCTTCTGTTGCCATTCCCCATTGTTGCTCAAGGTGAGGTCTTCTTTAGACTTTGGGAAGTGGGGGACTCGCAGGGATGCCATGGCAGCAAAGGAGACTAGATTCATGTCCCAGTTTAAGTTACCAGTAGGTCTTGCTCCAAAGGTGCCGTACCACAGCCAGGACTTGGGATGCTACACTGACCTGGGCAAGTTGTTCAGATTTCAAGTGTCCTCATCCAAAGACCCTCCTCAGCTCTATAAAATGACCATTTTGAGAAAACCCTTGTAGGAGAGTAGAAACCATAGTCTAAGGTAGACTTGTGGTTCTTCAGCACAGAGGAAAAATGTGCTTCCCAGTTCCCTGCTTCCCCAACCAAGCTTTTGTATACTGATTGGGCCAGGTAGATAAAGGCAGGCTGCTTATTGTGTTACTTGACAATGCCAAGTGACACCACTCCTTATTTTTACTCTTTTCTTCATTTGAGATCAAAGCCCTGAGAGAGGGCGAAGGGAGTGGCACTGTTGGTTCGCTGAATACCAGGCTTCCTACTCATTCCCCATGTTTTCTACACAACTGCGAAGACTGGAAAATGCCACTATCAAAACGATGCTTGGAAGCCAGGTCAGATGCCATGCTCCTCAAGCACTAGACAGAAAACCTGAAATCTAGCTAATATTTCTAGCCCTCACTCTGTGCAAATGTTTCAGAAGGACCAGCGTAACAGCCGCAAAGGAAAGAATAACAATGAGAAAGCCCTATAAACAAAACATAGTAGCTACCCTGGATTCTTCTTGCATCGCTCTGGCATGTTGGTCCAGTCCAGGGATGGGGAACCTGTGGCCTCCAGATGCTGTTTGACTCCAGTTCCCATCAGCCTCAGCTAGCATGGCCAAGGCTCAGGCCTAACTAGGCTCTAGGAGCATGTGTAGTAATCCTTTGTGTAGGTGGTGGTGATCTTATGTGGCTTTTCTCTTCAGGCAGCACACATGAGACTCTGATCACATCAACAAATATTTCTAAAATAATAAACACTAAATATGGTCTGAAGCTCAACATAAAAAAAACCTAAGATCATGGCCACTGGTCCCATCACCTCCTGGCAAATAGAAGGGGAAGAAATGGAGGCAGTGAGAGATTTTACTTTCTTGGGCTCCATGATCACTGCAGATGGTGACAGCAGTCACAAAATTAAAAGATGCCTGCTTCTTGGGATAAAAGTGATGACAAACCTAGACAGCATCTTAAAAAGCAGAGACATCCCCTTGCCGACAAAGCTCCGTATATTTAAAACTATGGTTTTCCCAATAGTGATGTATGGAAGTGAGAGCTGGACCATCAAGAAGGCTGATCGCTGAATAGTTGATGCTTTTGAATTATGGTGCTGGAGGAGACTCTTGAGAGTCCCATGGACTGGAAGAAGATCAAACCTATCCATTCTGAAGGAAATCAGCCCTGAGTGCTCACTGGAAGGACAGATCCTGAAGCTGATGCTCCAATACTTTGGCCGTCTCATGAGAAGAGAAGACTCCCTGGAAAAGACCCTGATGTTGGGAAAGATGGAGGACACAAGGAGAAGGGGACAACGGAGGACGAGATGATTGGACAGTGTTCTCGAAGTGACTAACATGAGTTTGACCAAACTGCGGGAGGCAGTGGAAGACAGGAGTGCCTGGCGTGCTCTGGTCCAGGGGGTCACAAAGAGTTGGACCTGACTAAACAATTAAACAACAGCAACCCCTGAAGGATTACATTGCACACTGCGAGAAGGACCGCATGGCCTCAACTCGGCTGGCCCCACAGCCATGGCTGAGGAACTTATTTCAGCTTGTAGTCCTCATTCCCTCAAGCGCAACCTTCCAGGGATGAATAAGACCAGGGGTTGAGAGCAGATGGAGAATGGAGGTGGCTATTGACTCTGCACAGTAGGCTACATTCCAGCAATGTGAAACCCACAGGTTCCCACACGAACACCTTCTCATCTTTCATTCAGCCAAGCAAGAGGCACCACCTAGGCAAAAGCACCTGAGGAGCAGGGCTGGTGAAGGCTGTGGTTTGGGGAGAGCTTCAAGGGCCAGGCCGAGGTAGCTGGAGGCCGACAATGGTTTCTGAGTTTCCCCGCCTTTGCACTAGGTGAAGTGAGGGAGCTGCCTCAGGGAGCTGATTTTGGAAACCGTGAAAAGGCAGCTAGTTGTTTGTTTGATGTATAACTATGGTATTTTTACCATCAGGGCGAGAAACAGAGAGGTACTTCTGGGATTTTGTGCCCCAGGTACAAAAATATCTATCAGTCTTGGGTACTATGCATAACCAGGAAAACTAATGCATTATTCCCCACATCTGAATGCAGCCAGTTGTTCTCCTCCAAACCATCCAAAATATTTATATGTTCAGGACTTGAGTTTGCATTTCACTGACATTCTTCTGTTGGATTTGCTTTACTTAGATATACAGTATCTCCTTCACTTCATCAGCCCATAGCTGGCCAGATTCATGATTCCAGAATGCTCCCCAATAATCACTCTATTACACTGGAGGCTGCAAAAGAAATCATATAAAACCGGCATAGATATTGAACAAGATGCACCTTTCTATCACATCACTGCCCCAGGTTACTGTGTGAGAGACTGAGGGGAATTAAGACATAAATGGAACGCAGGATTTCGTCGTCTTCTTCTTTTCTGTCCATGAGCACTGAAACTATTACCCTTGTTATATGGTTTTGATCAGTGAAAATTTGAGCCTGCCTGCCACACGTGTGCCAGCCATTTATTGGCACATCTGCCCGGAGAGGAATTTAATTTGTATAGCTGACTTCTCTGACAGATTTTGACTCCTTTATTTTTATGAAAGAGCTGTTCTGTATTTTGATTGTGCCGGCTTCACTATTTTCTTGGCTTCTCTTCTTCTGACACTTCTCTGGGCATGTTCCCCTCTAACAGTGATTGATTATACATATTTTAAAATGTTATTATTATAATTAGATGATGTGCATCAAATAAGAAAGTCAGCAACATTTTGAGCATGTGTTAATGTCGACAACAAACTCGGGGGTGAGGTAGGCTGCAGATTTTCTTTATGGCTGGGAAACATCTCAATATCATTTTATGATTAAGTCTTACGGTTGTTTCAGGACATAATTTACAGGTGGTGAAAAGAAAGCATATAAATATTGCCCAGCATAAAATGCAACATGAAAACTTAATGCATATGACTTTGTGTTATCCATCAATATAAATTACACTCTTATTTGAAATTAAGGCAGATCTTGAGATGGGTCCATAGGACACGCCTACCCAGCAACTGCAATGCCTCATTTGGTGTCCTGTGCTCATTTTGGGGTGCCACAATTTCAGATGGATGCTGACAATCATTCGGAGGCAAACTGCAAAGATGATAAAAGGTGCAAAAGGCAAGTCAGAGGAGGAATGTCAGATGGCAATGGCTTATGCTAGAGAGAAGATTAAAAGGAGTCACATTGACAGGTCCCAGATATTTAAAAAGGTGTTGCCAGATGAAAGGGGGAGAGCCATATACCTGCGACTGATGTGACCCCAAGAAAACACAACCGGTATCTGATGTCCAGCTCCATGTCACCTTGGTCATGTTCAGAGCCATAGCTAAGTGATCTTGTGCCGGTGGCAGAACCATCCAGATTGCACCCCCTAAAAAGGTAAAGGGGCCCCTGACCATTAGGTCCAGTCGTGGCCGACACTGGCGCTCATCTCACTTTACTGGCCGAGGGAGCTGGCGTACAGCTTCCGGGTCATGTGGCCAGCAGGACTAAGCCGCTTCTGGCGAACCAGAGCAGCGCACGGAAACGCTGTTTACCTTCCTGCTGGAGCGGTACCTATTTATCTACTTGCACTTTGACGTGCTTTTGAACTGCTAGGTGGACAGGAGCAGGGACCGAGCAATGGGAGCTCACCCCGTTGTGGGGTTTCGAATCGCCAACCTTCTGATCGGCACGTCCTAGGCTCTGTGGTTTAACCCACAGAGCCACCCATGTCCCTGGACGCCCCCTAGCCAGGGACAAATTGGCTCTTCTTTCTGCCTCTTCTCCAACCACCCCCCGCACCCATTTAATTCCTCACGCACTTCACCTTGTAATGAATTCTTTTTTTGTAATGAATTCTGATTGAATGAGGCCAAAACAGAGAGAGGACACCAAGATGGGGAAGGCTGACCTAGATGATGGTATATAGGCGTCTCCCCACTTACGCATGGGTGATGTTCTGGTCCCCTGCGTGCATAAGTGAAGTCGCATAAAGTGGGGAGTACCCCACTTTAATAGGGAGGGGGGCATGGGAGCCAACTCCTTGGGGCCAAGATTCCTTCTGTCAGGAGTTCAGCCTACACTCGAGTAGGACCCTGGCAGAGACACAGGCCCGACTGGCATGTTTCCTCCCTCCTGGTTGATCGTTCGGGAGCTTCATAAGCTTTCTTCTGCCCAAACATCACAGTGACCGATGCCAACCGACACTGGCACACTTAGGGATCCTCAGAGTCTTTGCAGCATTGCGTGACAGACCTCAGCAACTCAGCATTTTGGCTAATCCAATTTATTTACATATAAACACACACAGAACACTGCAACATGGCTCCCTCTCTCTCTAGCATCAGACAGCAAAGAGAGAAAGAACAAAGGACAATAGTCCCACTTCATGGAACACAGTAACACAAACATCCTGTCTACGTCACTTCTCAGTCTGTGGAGTCAAAACATACACCATCATGTGAAAGACGAAAATCCCATGACTGCAGTTGTGGAGCAGGAATACTAACACCTTTGCCAGCCCCCAGTTAATGGGCATTGCCATTCAAATAGTGTGTGTGCGCTCCCTGGCAGAGGAAGGGGGATGCGGTGGGTGTTGTCCGCCCCGGGTGTCATCCCTGGGTGGTGACATCACCGTGGCACCCCCTGGGGTGCTTGCCGTGAGTGCTGCCCCCGCAGGCGGCTAGCCCTGCCCCCGGGTGCACAGCATGTGTGCCGTTCTAAGCGCTGGAGCAGCTAGCTCCGCCATGCTTGAGCCAGATACCTGACAAAGCTCCCATTTGCTGTACTAAGAATCACTTTTACAGAACTACGATTCCAATTGATGCCCTCAGCGGTGTTGGATGGACGGTACGGCAAAGTACTGTAATGGTTCTAGGGGTTGCTCGTGCGTAAGTCGTCGCCACGCTTGGCTGAGTTACCTGGGTGAACCCTATTCTGTCCGGACAGCCACTCACCTGTGGCTGTCTCAGTCGCTGGCAGAATCCGTCAGTGGGCGTTTCTTGAACTTCTTCCAGCAAAGAAGCTCTTTGACGCCTAGTCTCCGCCTACTCTCCCTGCGCGGAAGCCTTCTGCGCAGGGAGGGTGTGGGCAGCGGAGGACCCGTGCTCTCCCCGCTGGTCTCCGGCGAGGAGTCATGGAGCCACCTCGCCGATTCCCCCATCTGCCCCCCTTCCCCACTGGTGCTACGCTGATTTCCCTCCCCAAAAGATGGGCTGCTTCTCTCCCTCCTGGGACGCTCTCCGTAATCCCTCTGGAGCCCTCCCTCTCCCTCTGGCTCCAATGACAGTTCCCTGACAAGTACATTACGAAGAGAGGAGTGGCACTGGATTAGGCAGGCTATGAAGTTGGCGACTCTCCCCGGTGCCTGGAGAGACAGTGAGGTGGGCTAGACAGTGTCAGGGGCCAAGACTGGTGCACCTTCCTGGACAAACAGAATGGGGTGCTGGGGCACATGCAGGCTCCCCTGCCAGGTTGCCAGGAGGGCCAATGAGCTAGGGGGGCAGCCGGGAGCAGCTGCTGCCCAGCTCACCCTCTTCCCCGCCCTGCCTGGACTTTGGGCAGGGAGCGCTGTCTGGGCAGGGTTCCTGGCGGAGGGTCTCAGCAGTCAATTTTGCGCCCTCTTCCCTGCCCTGCTTGGCTGCGGGCAGGGCGCCCGGCAGAGGGTCTTGGCAAGCAATTTTGTGCCCCCCTCGCCTGCGCCCCTGGTGGGGGCCACCTTGCCACCCCCTAGCTACGGCCCTGGTCATGTTTGGGAGGTCAGATTACCTGAGGTTGACTTAATCAGAGCTTTTTTTTTTATGGGGGTACGCAGGGGTACTCATACCCCTAAACATTTTGTGAATCTTTGTACTTTTTGTACCATTTACTGTATTTATTTTTCCCAGTTTGAAGTATAAAATGATGGTTTTTCTTCCGTCAAAACGAGAGTACCCCTAAACATTATTTTTTTTTTAAAGCACTGGCCTTAATCACATTTTTATTTCCCATACCAGCAACGCCCATCCATCTGCTGGCCAGGAACAATGTGATGTGAGGAACGGCAAGGGCGCTCGCTCATCTCCTATATGTTACTATAGCACCTGTATGTCTCAGATCCCTCAGGCCTCCTCGCCAGACACACTAACAGGACCAGGAATTATTTCCAGACAAACTCGCTGTCTGCATATGAAAAGATCAAAGTTCAGCCATTTTTTCGAAACCACACCTGACGGATGGGCCTGGATCATGCTTCCCTTGCCAAAAGCCGAAAGGCAAACTTACAGTTAGTCTGGCAATGGAAATTTCCTTTCCCACAGAACTAAGTCAGACCTCTGGGATGTTGCTGAGGGACCATTTCCTCAGAAGTTATTAGCTGGGGGCTGCATGCAGACTGCAGCTGAGACTAAGCTTAGTCATTTGGCTCTGCCAACCGTGACTGGGACCATCCCTTTTCTTTCTGACTCTCAGAGAAGGGACAGACATACCCTCCAACATTTCTTCAATGAAAATAGGGACTCCTATTTTAACAACAACAACAACCATTATTTATATCCCACCCATCTGACTGGTTTGCCCCAGCCACTCTGGGCAGCTTCCAACATATATAAAAACATAATAAAACATAAATAAAAAAACTTCCCTATCCAGGGCTGCCTTCAGATGTCTTCTAAAGGTTGTAATCTCCGGGTCACCTAACTCCATATCCTCCAACATTTCTCCAATTAAATCAGGGATGTCTTAAGGAAAAGTGGGATATTCCAGGATAAATCAGAAACTGGGATGGCTTCTGTAAATCCAGGGCTGTACCTGGAAAATGGGGGTTCGTGGAGGGTCTGTACAGATCACTCTTCTGAAGCGACCCCTTGCAGCAAGCTTCTGAAATAGGTTGCCAAGGGGTTCTGGGGCTGCAGATTATTCACCGCCGCTAGGTTAGTGTGCCAGGAAATGTACCTTCCGCAGTTGCATCTTCATTTCTTTGAAAAATATTTGTTCCACATCCTCTTACCTTAAACTTGGTGATTTCTTTGATTCTCTACAACAGGCTTGAAGTATTGCTAAGGATAAGTAACTGGCTTAAGCCTGGTCAATCTTTGGGGTGTTGCGCATGCTAATTCTGTTTTATCTCACCACCCCGAAAGGGATCTAGGTCTGGGTGTGGCACTCCTGTGGTTCTCCCAACGAGTAAAGGCCAAGTTGACAGAAATCTGCGTGGAGTGAACATGTGGCTTAGATCAACTGTGCTTGAGATGGTGCCCAGAGGAGGCTGTTGTTGTTGTTTAGTCGTTTAGTCGTGTCCAACTCTTCGTGACCCCATGGACCAGAGCACACCAGGCACTCCTGTCTTCCACTGCCTCCCGCAGTTTGGTCAAACTCATGCTGGTAGCTTCAAGAACACTGTCCAACCATCTCGTCCTCTGTTGTCCCCTTCTCCTTGTGCCCTCCATCTTTCCCAACATCAGGGCCTTTTCCAAGGAGTCTTCTCTTCTCATGAGGTGGCCAAAGTACTGGAGCCTCAGCTTCAGGATCTGTCCTTCCAGTCAGCACTCAGGGCTGATTTCCTTCAGAATGGAGAGGTTTGATCTTCTTGCAATCCATGGGACTCTCAAGAGTCTCCTCCAGCACCATAATTCAAAAGCTTATTCATGCCACATGAGGAGCATTATGGGGCTCACTGGGTCTTTGGGTGCTGAAGGATCACATGACAGTGTTATAGAGGAAGAGGTTTTCAGAGGCTGCCACATGCATGTGAGGCCAAAGAACCATCGCCGGTGCAACTATTAGAGGCCATTCAAATCAGAGAATAAGTAAGAGTGGGAGGGAGTGAAAGAATATATGAAAAAATATGGTTCTGGAACTGGAAATGTGCAGAGGTAAGCAAGGAAATAATAAAAGGATCAGCTGAACAATGACTAAATTATAACAACAAAACAAGATGGAAGAAGTAAAAAGAAAATGAGATCATACATGGGTGAAGGGGAAAGGGGGCATAGGGGAATTTGAAATATTATTTATAATATAAAAGCTTTAATATAAAATTTATAACTGTGTTGTATTTGTATACAGCAAAGAGAAGTTTAATTAGGTAGATTTTAATTTAGTTAATTATGTAATAGGTTTATGTTAGAAAATCAATATGGATGTTGAATTTGATGTTTGTAATTTTTCTTTTTTCGGTTTTGGAAAACAACAACAACAACAACAACAACAACAACAACAACAACAACAACCATCGCCAGTGCTACTTTTCTAGAAGAAAAGGTGTCGGAATTCATCATGAACATGTCAGTCTGCATTTCTTAGTGCAGAGAGTATTGATCTGATATGTAGAGATCTTTCCTATTCTACTTAATTCAAGAGGGTTCTGGAAGGTTTCTTTCTGTGTGAAAGAAACAAGCAGAAGGACATGGTGTTTGGGTTATATCTTCTGAGAATCTGAGTACAGATGGTTTAAACTGGTTCTGTTGTCTCTTCTGTCAAAGACATGCTGACTATAATAGTCAGGCCAGAAGGAGCCTGGGGTTCACACTTTCTCTTTCTATCTCTTTGTTCTGGTGTGGTGTTCTGTATGCTAGAGCGTTAAGGTTTAGTCTTATTGTAAGTTATTATAAGTTTAATTTAAGTCTGCTGCAACTGGAGTTTTATGGACTGTGCCAATCCTGAATGTATTGGATTTGTGACCATGATGCTCATTTGCCTTCAGTAGCAGTAAAGCTCTGCTGGATGAAGTACAATTGCCTCTGGTCTGTTTTGGGGGAATCCTGCATCGTGTTTAAGTTTTTCCTCCGCACGTCAGAACACCTTCCTCGTTCTCTTAGAATGGCAATGGTGCCCACCTGAGAGGGCGAATTCCGGCTGGAAAAAAGCCCGGACCATCGCCAACAATCAATGCATAATAGCCCTACTCTTTTCACAGCTCCAGATACTTAAAATACGGCAAGTGCATATGGATTAACTCATCTGATGAAAGATGGGGGATCAATTACATAGCCTTGGGTCACTAAACAATAAAACTGTTAGACAAAGAGGCAGAAGGAACAGAGTTCAATGAATTAGGGTAGACACTTCTTTTGGGGGGTATAAGAATTGGCTATTGTAAGCCAACAGCTTTCAGTTTTTGTTCAACATGAATATCACATTTCCTCTGTCCAGCAGTCCCTTATTTGTGGAGGGGCTGTGACATGCACATAGAGTTATTTTGCTGCTGCCGCCAGGCTTTCCCTATCTACATATGTTGTTGTTGTTTAGTTGTTTAGTCGTGTCCGACTCTTCGTGACCCCATGGACCAGAGCACGCCAGGCACTCCTGTCTTCCACTGCCTCCCGCAGTTTGGTCAGACTCATGTTTGTAGCTTCGAGAACACTGTCCAACCATCTCGTCCTCTGTCGTCCCCTTCTCCTTGTGCCCTCCATCTTTCCCAACATCAGGGTCTTTTCCAGGGAGTCTTCTCTTCTCATGAGGTGGCCAAAGTATTGGAGCCTCAGCTTCAGGATTTGTCCTTCCAGTGAGCACTCAGGGCTGATTTCCTTCGGAATGGATAGGTTTGATCTTCTTGCTGTCCATGGGACTCTCAAGAGTCTCCTCCAGTAACATAATTCAAAAGCATCAACTATTTGGCGAGCAGCCTTCTTTATGGTCCAGCTCTCACTTCCATACATCTCTACTGGGAAAACCATAGCTTTAACTATATGGACCTTTGTTGGCAAGGTGATGTCTCTGCTTTTTAAGATGCTGTCTAGGTTTGTCATTGCTTTTCTCCCAAGAAGCAGGCGTCTTTTAATTTCATGGCTGCTGTCACCATCTGCAGTGATCATGGAGCCCAAGAAAGTAAAATCTCTCCCTGCCTCCATTTCTTCCCCTTCTATTTGCCAGGAGGTGATGGGATCAGTGGTGATGATCTTAGTTTTTTTGATGTTGAGCTTCAGACCGTATTTTGCGCTCTCCTCTTTCATCCACATATAAGAAGGAGAAAATCCCCTATGCATTTTCCTATTCTTTCCATCGAAATGAATAGGAAGTATCCACGTGCTGTGTTTGGATATCAGAGTGCAGGAGAGGCCCTAGATAAGGTGATTGGTGGAAAAGGTAGCATAGATACTTCAGACCTGGCGCAGATTTGAAAAATTAAAATAAAATTATACTCCATTTTCTCCGCAGGAGGAGACAGATTTGTCATTTTCAACAATTATCCAGCCTTTAAAATCAGGGTATAATGCTTTTCAAAACAGGCTTGCCAGATGTGCAGAAGTACAAATGCAATCTTTTAAATCATGATGAATAACTCCTCATTTATAAAATCAGCTTCTCTGGAAATGGTTCCACTCCATGTAGTAATAATCATTTCTGCCCCTTATCATCCCGTACATTCCAAAGCCAGTCAGTCGACCATAGGCAGTAATTTAACAACTTATCAACTGCAGGCTCCTTTCAGCCAAAGGGGCATTTTATATTATTTAAGATACTTCACCATACATTGCCATCAATTTCAAACTTTATCGTCCCTAGTTGTTAAAATGTTTAATACAACACTACTCTTCATAACCTGGGGGCAAAAGGGCCAAATCCCCCTCGCGTTCCTGCAGAATTATCTATTGCACAGAGCTGATTGTGTTACTGGGAAAGAAGTGAAGGCAAAGCTGAGATAGAAAACTATTTTTCCAGTCTGGTGAGAAGATAAATAAGGGCTGAGGGTTGATTCGCACAGCCTGAAAACCGACCGTGTTTTCTATCTGGCTGGTACTTTCATCAGTCCATGACAGCGATGAGAAGCCTGGGGTCCTGCAGAGGTTGTCGGAGTCTTGTTCCCATCATCATCAGCTCTAGCCATCAAGACCAATGTCCAAAATTGATGGGAGTTGTAATGCAACAACTTCTGAAACATCACTTGCTGAAGGCCTTGTGCAGGGATAATGCTGCAAGGGAGCCAAACTGCTTAGGTAAAGGGTGTGTATGCTCCGTGAAGCCCACTTCATAGAATCGTAGAGTTGGAAGATACCACAAGGATCATCTAGTCCAACCCCCTGCAATGCAGGAATCTTTCACCCAACATGGGGCTTGAACCAACCCACAACCCAGAGATGAAGACTCGACCGACTGAGCTATTCAGCCTCAATTTAGTGGTGATCTGCACTAGCAGGCTAGATACAAGATGTATCATTGTATATGGTGGTCGTCAAGATCACATAACACCGGTCCTGAGAGACCTACATTGGCTCCCAGTATGTTTCTGAGCACAGTTCAAAGTGTTGGTGGTGGCCTTTAAAGCCCTCGGCCCAGTATACCTGAAGGAGTGTCTCCACCCCAATTGTTCAGTCCAGACACAGGTCCAGCGTTGAGGGCCTTTTGGCGGTTCCCTCCCTGTGAGATGTGAAGTTACAGGGAACCAGGCAGAGGGCCTTCTCGGTAGTGGCGCCTGCCCTGTGGAACGCCCTCCCATCAGATGTCAAGGAAATAAACAACTACAGTCATACCTCATGTTATGTTTGCTTCAGGTTGTGCATTTTCAGGTTGCTTCCGGGTTTCACCATTCGCGCATGCGCAGACGTGCAAAATGATGCCACACGCATGCACAGAAGCAGAGAATTGTGACCCACACGCGCACAGATGCGGGTTGCGTTTTTTTCAGGCTGCAAATGGGCCTCTGGAATGGATCCCGTTTTCAACCAGAGGTACCACTGTACTTGACTTTTAGAAGACATCTGAAGGCAGCCCTGTTTAGGGAAGTTTTTAATGTTTGATGTTTTATTGTATTTTTAATATTCTGTTGGAAGCCGCCCAGAGTGGCTTGGGAGACCCAGCCAGATCGGCGGGGTATAAACAATAAATTGTTATTGTTGTTATTATTATTATTATTATTAGTAGTAGTAGTATATGGTCTCATTCCTTTTTGAGTGGTAGTGGTAGATTTGAAACAAAAAACTTGGAAATGATTTTAATTTGTTTGGTCTGTCACTGCTTGGCTCAGTTGGTGGTTGGACTCCAGAAACACATGTGTTCAAACAAGGTGGTAGATCCTGGGGCCATGTACTCACCACAAATATCCTACGACCTTCTCTACTCAGATGTCAACGAGATAAAGAACTACACAACTTTTAGAAGACATCTGAAGGCAGCCCTGTATTGGGAGGTTTTTTAATGTTTGAGGTTTTACTATGTTTTGTATTTGTTGGAAGTTGCTCAGAGTGGCTGGGGAAACCCAGCCAGATGGGTGGGGTATATAAATAATAAAATTATTATTACTATTTTTACTATTCTTCTTCTTCTTCTTACAGTGGTACCTTGGTTTAAGAACAGCTTAGTTTATGAACAACTTGGGTTAAGAATGCTGCAAACCTGGATGTAGGTGTTTTGGTTTGTGAACACTGCCTTGGATTAAGAACATGTTTTGCTTCCTGTTGAGTGTGTTCCATCTGTAAATTGAGTAAAGCACGCCTTGGTTTAAGAACAGACTTCTGGAACAGATTAAGTTCGTAAACTAAGGTATCACATTATTATTATTATTATTATTATTATTATTATTATTATGCTAGATTAACCATGACCAAGTATTAGACTCTGGTTCTAGGACAACAAGAGAGGACTCTGTTGATACTTTTGCTCACAGGGACCTAGAATTGCCCAATGGCTAATCATCTGGCCTTGATTCTAACATGACTTTCTTTTTGAAAAATATATTTATTTTCAAATTACAATTTTACAATCACATATCCAACATATAGCATAAAAACAAGATTCCAAAGAATCTCCTGGACTTCTCTCCTCCCCTTTGTGGGTCCTATTATTAGTCATTTCCTCTTGCATCTTTTATACTAATCCAAAGCTTTTACATCTCCAAAATTCACCATTGAACTCTACAAGTCTGGTCTTGATTCTACCATGACTCATCAGTTTCAGGCACCTGGGAGCTTTGAGTCTGGACACATTTTTCAATGTCTTTAGTATTTTTTAATAGCAGGAAGTCCATAAATAACATACAGCCTTCTAGAATTGCCAGCACTCCTCAGTGTTTCATTAATATGTAGGAAGGTAAAACATAAGAGGTACACACCTTAGATCATAGAATTGTAGTGTTGGCATTATCAGCAACACACTCTAACCAAATGAGATGACATCCCTGTGGACAACAGGTTGGTGTTTGTGTTTGTATCTACAGTGGTACCTCGGGTTAAGTACTTAATTCGTTCCGGAGGTCCGTACTTAACCTGAAACTGTTCTTAACCCGAAGCACCACTTTAGCTAATGGGTCATCCTGCTGCCGCCGCGCCGTCGGAGCACGATTTCTGTTCTCATCCTGAAGCAAAGTTCTTAACCTGAAGCACTATTTCTGGGTTAGCAGAGTCTGTAACCTGAAGCGTATGTAACCCGAGGTACCACTATATATATGTGCACAAAAACTGTCTTTCTGCTGTATCAGCTGAAACACCCATGTTGTCCAGTAGCCGTCAAAGTTAGGGCTGCCATATGCCTGGGTTTCCCCAGACACATCTGGGAATCGGGCTTGAAAATGGTGTCTGGGCAGATTTTTGCTGAAACGGCAAAATGTCTGGGGACACCTGGACATATGACAAGTAGGGTGATTTAAAAAACCAAAAACAAATAAACCTTAGAAGATCCCAGAAAATCGGATCAACCAAAGGCCTGGTTAAAAAAGAATGTTTTTGCCTGGTGCCTAAAGGTGCATAATGAAGGCACCAGGCGAACTTCCCTGGGGAGAGCATTCCATAGATGGGGAGCCACTGCAGAGAAGGCCCCGTTCTCGTGTTGCCAGCCTCTGGACCTCTTGAGGAGGAGGCACACAAAGAAGGGCCTCAAAAGATGATCTCAGGGTCTGGGCAGGTTCATATGGAAAGAGGCGGTCCTTGAGGTATTGATGGGCGTGGAAACTAATTGATAACCGGTGCAGTCGGCTGAAGATCGGTGTAATATGCTCAAACCGTCTTGCTCCGGTGAGCAACCTGGCCACTGAATTCTGCACTAGCTGAAGTTTCCGAACCGCCTTCAGAGGCTGCCCTACGTATAACGCATTGCAGTAATCTAACCGTGAGGTTACCAGAGCATAGACAAGATTGAACCTGGGACCTGCAGATGTTCTACTACTGAACAACGGTGCTGGGACCCCACCCAACAGCTCTCCAACAATGCAACATGCCCTGAATCTAGCACTGCTAAGTATCCCTATATTGGAGATTACAAGTCTTCTTTCTTCTCTAGCAGCTGAGATGGCTTTTATGTGCTGCTGTTGTTAACTTTGAGAGCAAATTTGGAAAAGTGGGATATATAGGATCATAGCTAGCAGGGAAGCCACAATAAGAACAACACGCTTGTTTCAAACAGGAGATTACAGCAATAACTACTTGTGTATAATAAGCGGTGCTGCAGGAATAAGGTTTTTGCTGCATGGCAGTTGTGCTTTGGCAACACCCGCCCTGCAACTGAGCGGTGGTGGCATAAGAGCTCGTTCTGTTTGTGAAGTCAAACCATGCGCTGTGTGATAAAGAGTATTTGACAAGCCAGCAGAACAGAAATCACAAAATATGGAAGATTAGTTCCTGGAGGTGTTCCAAGATTGTAATAGAATGAGGATATTGATACGAGCTTGTTGCTATTCGCCACTGTTCTAGCGGCAGATGCCAAAAGATTGCTGTGACAATCTCTTTGAAGGCATTTGGAATTCTTTCCCTTTGAAGAAGAAACTTTGTAAACAAAACTTTACTTTTTACAAGATGAAACGGAAATTTCAGTAAATCAGAACGAAGCAGAGTGGATTTTTTTTTGGGGGGGGGGGGAGAATGATTTTTCACACTGCTCTTTAGTTCTGTTCATACTACTTCAAGACTGTGTATCAAGGTCTTTAAAGAAGTAAAACCTTGTAAGTGTAGCCTGGACAAACAAGCAAAAAAATAAAGTCATTTGGCTAGCACACGATCTATTTTATTATTTTCAACTATTAGCATTTTGGAGCTCAATATTTGTTAAGTTGTGGTGGCCACATAACGCATTGTCAAAAAATAGGAAATGCATCATCAAATTAGAGGACCAAAGAACACATATCTGGACATAGCTGTCAACCGTCCCTTATTTGGCGAGAAAGTCCCTTATCCCAGCGTCGCGTCCTGCTGCTGTCCCTTATTGATGATGTCCCTTAAATTTCCCGGGTTTCAAAGGAAGCAGCTCCTCTCCCTCCCTCCCTCCCTGCCGGCCAGGGAGGAGGGAGGCTCCAGCTGTGTTGCTTGGGTGCGTTGCTCACCCAATAAGGAGTCTAAGAACAACTGGGGGGTGGAGCTTGCATGCCTTGTGCCGATCAAATTGGCCGCATTGCCTGGGGACTCACCTTTGCTCAGCACTTCCCAGCGGAGAGGTGATGGTGGTTTTCCTTGCTGCATCCCCTTTGCTGGGTTGCTGCGTTGTGGGAACCACCGCTTGAGGCTTCATTTGGCTGCTGGCTGGGTTTTCTGCCTTTGGCTCGGAGGGGCTCAGAAGTTGAACATGCCTGTGCTCTGAAAATCCCTTATTTTGGCTGCTGATCCCTTATTTTGGAGGCTGCTGGTCCCTTATTTTTAAATCTGTAAGTTGACAGCTATGTATCTGGATAATATTTGCAGTGCAAGAATCCTTTGTCCAACATGGGGCTTGAACCCACAACCCTCAGATTAAGACTCTTGTGCTTTACTGAATGAAAAAGCCCTGGCCCTAGTTGAGTCAAAATGTTAAGACACCCTTCTCTTCATGTTTTTGTGAGATATTACCCTGCTCCATCCTTTCCATATTTTACTCCCCATCATGAAAAAAAAAATCCCCAACTGATGGTTAGCTCCCCATTGAGAGTTAATTTCTGCTTTCTTCATGGGCTGGAACCTCCAGCCAATCAAATTGAATTTCCCTGACTCAGTCCCTATTTATAAATACAGTGGAACCTTGGTTCTCGAACTTAATTCATTCCGGGAGTCCGTTCGACTCCCGAAACCGTTCAGAAACCAAGGCACAGCTTCTGATTGGCTGCAGGAGCTTCCTGGACTCAAGCGGAAGCCACATTGGATGTTCAGCTTCTGAAAAACGTTCGAAAACCAGAACACTCGTTTCCAGGTTTTCAGTGTTTGGGAGCCGATTTGTTCATCAACTAAGCCATCCGAGAACCAAGGTACCACTGTACTCAAAGCGATTCTCTCTCTTCCCTCATTTTGAAACCTGTCACCAAACAGCCACTTCTAAACAGGCCTGCAACACAGAAACAGTGGAAGACCTGGAACAACTGAGATCACCAAAATATTTTCAAAAGGAAAAAACAGACAGCGTATTCACATTTCCCCACACTGCGGAAGTGCTCCCCCAAGTAAACCAGGTCAAAAGCTTTATAGGACGGAAGTCCTTGTTAGGAAGGTTTGGTCAGGTTAAAGTGGAAGAAATTATGTGCTATACTGACTCTGGGTCAGCTTGGGACTCAGCTACATTAGTAAAGAAACTGCATTTTGAATGCGTTATAAACCTGAAACACCAGATGGCGCTAGAGAGTAAAAGTAATTTCTATGCAATTTTCCATAGCGGTTTTTTTCCATAATGATTTAATCTATGACTTATTTACAGTGTTTTCCCCCTTATGTGTAGATTCACCCATAGAGCTGTATGCATGAAGCCCAACTCCTCAAACTCATAGTTTGGCTCCCTCTCTGACCAAGTGTACAAGCTGAAAATAGCTCTTTGCTGAGGAACGCTGACATAAGGAAAGAGTGGGCTAGTTCATGGTTGTTCTGGTGGTCTTCTATAATTGCATCCAAAAATCCACCTTCCTATAAACAACAGGTGTGATGCAACAGAACAACAACAAAAAAAAAAAACAGCAACAATGAAAGTAAGGCTCACATCTTTGGATTGAAGGAGATCAGGAAGCCAATTGTATCCCTGTCTTCTAGGATAAAGGGAAGGGTTCTCATGACTCTTTGGTGCTTCGATTGAAATTAATTTTATTAGGAAGCGTTTGTTCTTTTGTTGCTCGCGCTGCTTAAGGAGGTTGAATAATACATATGGACTATTGTAGAGTAATTGTTTCCTGTCCTCAGATATTCATAGGCTGTTGTTTGTGTTACTTAAGTGGCTTTCAAAAATGCTCAGGCTGTGGTTTAAATGGAGCGACAGAGCACTCCATGCACATTTGCATGTGTATTACGGAATAAACAAGTGCGCTATTAGAGGCTAGCTAGTGTTATTCAAAACTTGACAATTTCTATGTTAGATTATTGTAATGTGTTCTATGTGGGGCAGCCTTGATCTGGACCCCCAAAACATTATTATTAATTATAGATCTATATCTTCTATAACATCTATATCATCTATATATATATCTATATCTATCTGTTGGCCATCAGGTAGGAGCAGCCTTTTCTGTGCTGGACCCAGAGCTACAGAAACTCCTCCCATGGGAGGTTCAACTGTTTACCTCTTTGGCTGGATCTAGACACATCAAAAAATACGTTTCGGGAAAATGTGTTGTGAAGCTCTTAATGGGAAATCACGTTGCTGAAGGATCAAACTCTACAATGCTATCTAGTGTCACAGTGTAATAAATAATAATAATAATAATAATAATAATAATAATAATAATAATAATAATAATATATTTATACCCTGCCCGCCCCGGCCAGAGCCAGGCCCAGGGTGGCTAACACCAATAAAATCACAGTAAAAACATAATTTGGGGGCGGGGGGTGGGAAACCAATTTAAAATACAGGTTAAAATGCAGCCTCATTTTAAAAGTAGCCGATAAATCAAGACCATAAGGGGAGGGAAACATAAGAGTCAGACTGAGGTCAAACCAAAGGCCAGGTGGAACAGCTCTGTCTTGCAGGCCCTGCGGAAAGATGTCAAGTCCCGCAGGGCCCTAGTCTCTTGTGACAGAGCGTTCCACCAAGTCGGGGCCAGTACTGAAAAGGCCCTGGCCCTAGTTGAGACACATTTTAAAAGCTTCTTCTTTTTTTACTAATGTAGCTGAGTCCTTTGTCTCCTTTAGGAGTCAAGTAGAACTATATACTACTATTTCCTCCTTTTCTTCCTCCTCCTCCTCCTTTCTGCTTCTTATTACCTGTCCTCCACCAGCAGGTCCTGGGACCAGGGGTAGATCTACTATGAAACCAATGATGCTTAAGTTTCAGGGCCCAAATCCTGGAAGGGCCCCAAAAGCAACTTTAGTCAACATTGCTTAAATGTTTTGGGTCTAGTAGGTGGAAGGTTTTGTCAATGTTTACTGTTTTATTGTGTTTTTATATATGTTGGCAGCTGAGAGCCAGTGTGGTGTAGTGGTTAAGAGTGCTGGATTTGTAATCTGGGGAACCGGGTTCGTGTCTCTGCTCCTCCACATGCAGCTGCTGGGTGACCTTGGGCTAGTCACACTTCTCTGAAGTCTCTCAGCCTCACTCACCTCACAGAGTGTTTGTTGTGGGGGAGGAAGGGAAAGGAGAATGTTAGCTGCTTTGAGACTCCTTTGGGTAGTGATAAAGCGGGATATCAAATCCAAACTCTTCTTCTTCCCAGAGTGGCTAGGGCAACCCAGTCAGGGATTGGACTGGGGAGGAATGGTGGGAGCCCCCCTCCCTTTTCTGACCCTTCCCAATGACAGGAGGACAGTATTGATTTAGAACAGTGGTTTGCAGAAGGGCATAGTCCAGAGGGGAAAAGCTGGGAAATACTGAATGAGGAACAGTTAGAAGAGGAAACACCAGGAGAGAGACAGCTGGCAGATTCAGTGTCCTTGGACAGCATTCCTGAAGCCCGCCCCCCTTTTCCCTAAGACTAGGGCTTGGAAAGTGATGGAACAGAAAGCACAATGGCAACAAGCTCAGATTACCCAGCGTAGGTGTGATGTAGATTAATGGGGACGAAGGGGGTGAACCTTTACTGGGAGCAACGCCATTTTTTTAGCTTGCTATGCCTTGCTTTGTCTCTCGCTGTGATTATTAAAGAACTTATCTGGTAAGAACGCTCCTTTTGTTTGATCTGCTTAATTGCTGCCACTGGGGGAGGGATCTGATTCCTCAAAGCCTGACAGTCAAATGGGCAGGGTAACAACAACAACAACAACAACAACAACAACAACAACAGGATGTCCCTATTTTCATCAGAGAAATGTTGGAGGGTATGGAGGTTATGGTATCTAGAGGACCACAGGTTACACATTCCTGCTCTAGAGTTTCAACAATTCAGTTGCAGAACACATCTTTCGCACACAGAACTTTCCAGGATTAACCTCTGACCTTTCCAGGTAGGGTTAGGGGAAACTTTCTCTCCAAAACCATGAAGAGCCATTGCCAGTTAATGTCGGCCGCACTGAGCGAGACTGGACCAATACTCTGACCCAAGAGATGGCAGCTTCCTAGACTTGAGGGTTGAATCCCGAAGATTCAGCACATGTGTTGCGCACACATTGACATTTTACTAAAGGCATCAACAAAATCTCTCCCAAAGGCATGGGAGCGACGAAAGGAGAGTCGCTGGTTTACCAGGCGATGCCTTGATGCAGATTTAAATTAACAGGAAGGCCCAAGCTTTCAAGGGGAGAAACCTGGGCATCAAAGAATAGAGTTTGAGAGAGGAAAACTGCAGCTAGGACTGGGGAGGATGGCATGAAGACATGAATCAAGCTGAAGATGCAGCCCAAAGGAATGTTCCCAAGAGATAAAATGGAAAGAGAGGAAAACAAAGAAAGAAAGGAGGGCCTCGAATACAAAGAGAGAAAATGGCATTGCAATGAATAGAGATGCTACGAGGAAGATAGCTTCCAGGGGAAGTGCTGTAGAATGTTTTCACCCCAGTCCGCACAAATGTTCTTTTAGAATAGATTGATAATCCATTTATTCGTTTGTCAGATAAAATGCACACCACTTAAATTCCTCTTTGGAGTAAGTCTACCAAACACTTCCTTTGCCTTCTAAATGGATGAATTCTTCGTGAAAGGACACTCGGATGATATTAAGCAAGGCTTTATGAATGTATAGTTCTGCCTTCCCTCGCGCGCACTTCTGGGGTTTGGTACTTCAGGTCCCTCCCTGCTTCAAATTAATCTTTGGCAGCCAAACAAGGAGTACACAAAGGCCTCGCTTTCATAACAATTCACTAACATGATCTACACCCCTTAGAATACATTGCCTTGACACTGACGGAGAAACAGCAAATGAATTCGCCTCGCAAATGCATTCCTTCTTGTTTATCATTGCCGGGACACAATACGCGTTGTAAATATTCATGGAGGGCTCTTATTCATTTGGAAAGTATATCACTCTCAGGCATATAAGACAAATGTGCGTATGACTATTGTTTGCTGAATAGGTTTTCGCTCGGGTAGTGTTACGTGCTTCAGTCTGCTGTCATTGATGAGATTCCTTCACCCCCTATCCCAACCTACATTCTCCCCACTTTGACCTCTCCTACGACGCAAACACCACTCAGATGTGTTTCTTCTCAATTCTGGCCAACAATCTATAGCAGGTGATTTTCTTTCTTTCTGTGCCTGTCATACGTCATTCCACGCAGTCCTGTCTTGTGCTACTATTGTTCGACAGATATATAAAGCCACTGGGAGAAATTCTGAGGCAGCATGGGACGCCAGATCATCAGTAGAGAACCGGCACTCAGATTTATGTCTCCTTATTTTAGTCTAACTTTCCAAGATCCCGCAGGCTGCCAGGGGATAGGGCCCATGTCGGCCAGCCGGACACAGGAGATTGGAGGGAATGGTAACATAGTGCCATCAGACTCCCCAGTCACTTTGGCCAGTTAGGAGCAAGGAAGAAATGGCAGCATAGATATTATAACCCCAACGCATTTCCCAACACTTAAAGGACCCCTGACCATTATGTCCAGTCGTGACCGACTCTGGGGTGGCAGCGCTCATCTCGCTTTATTGGCCGAGGGAGGCAGCATACAGCTTCCCGGTCATGTGGCGAGCATGACTAAGCCACTTCCGTGGCTTCAGCAGCACACGGAAACGCCGTTTACCTTCCCACCGGAGCAGTACCTATTTATCTACTTGCACTTTGACGTGCTTTCGAACTGCTAGGTTGGCAGGAGCAGAGACTGAACAACGGGAGCTCACCCCGTCGCGGGGATTCAAACCACTGACCTTCCGATCGGCAAGTCCTAGGCTCTGTGGTTTAACGCACAGCGCCACCCGCGTCCCAACACTTACCTCAATCTATTTGTTGACTTCAGGCACTATTTTCCAGAGAGAGTCCCGGATTCACAGAAGTTGTCCCGGTTTCTCATTTGATCCCAGAATGTCCCGTTTTTCCTTAGGACGTCTGTATTTTCATTGGGGAAACGGTGGAGGGTGTAGTAAGGTTAAAGCTTACTGGGAAATGGTATATAATGAATTGAAAAGGATGTTTAAAATAACATTTGTTAAAAACAAACAAACCCAGAAGCTTTTCTTTTGGGAATTATAGGGACAGAACTATCTAAACTCAGTGCTTTTTTCTTCTTCTAAAAAAATTGTTTAGGGGTACTCCATTTTATAGTTTAAATCGGGAAAAATAAATACGGTAAATGGACAAAAGTACAAAGATTCACAAAATGTTTAGGAGTGTGCGTACCCCCAGAAAAAAGCACAGCCTAAACTGTATAGAAACTTAATCCTGTATGATACTACAGCAGCCCCAAAACAGAAAGAAGCAGAAGACCCAGCAAAGGAAGAATGGATATAAAAAGTTATGGAATATGCAGAAATGGCAAAACTTACTGGAAAAATAAGAAATCAAGATAATAAACTTTTAAATTAAAGAATGGAAATGGTTTATTGAATATTTACAGATAAATTGCAAACAGATAAAAACATTGGCAGGATTATCGTAATAACTTGCAGTTTTATAAGAGTATATATTTAAAGTAGATGAATAAATGAACAAATTAAGTTAATTTGGGTATGCAGAAGATATTAAAAATCAATTTAAGGAACCGCAGAAAGAGGGGTGAGGAAGTCAAGTTTTGAAATGTTAAAATGATTGTAAAATTAGTGGTATAAACCTGAAAAGCATAAATAATATTTTTTTAAAAAAAGGAATGTCCCATTTTCCCTTAGGATGTCTGTATTTTCATTGGAAACATGGTGGAGGGTAAGCAGTTATGTGACTCCCCCCGAGCCAAGGAGATAAGTAACTATACAACCTTTAGAAGACATCTGAAGGCAGCAGTGTAAGTTTTAAAAAAAGTTTAATGTTTTCTTATGTTTTTATAAAAGGTAAAGGACCCCTGGACGGTTAAGTCCAGTTGAATTCAACTTTGGGGTGTGGTGCTCATCTCACTTTCAGGCCGAGGGAGCCGGCGTTTGTCCACAGACAGCTTTCTGGATCATGTGGTCAGCATGACTAAACCGCTTCTGGTGCACAGAGACCATGATGAGTGCCAGAACGCATGGAAATGCCATTTACCTTCCCACCACAATGGTACCTATTCATTTACTCACACTGGCATGCTTTTGAACTGCTAGGTTGGCAGGAGCTGGAACAGAGCAACAGGAGCTCACCCCGTTGCGGGGATTCGAACTGCCGACCTTCTAATCGGCAAGCCCAAGAAGTGCAATATATGCTGGAAGCTGCCCAGAGTGGATGGGGCAGCCCAGTGTGATGAGCGGGGTGTGAATAATAAAATATGATGGTGATGATTATGTCTCTAGTTTTATGGGGGAAATGTTGGTGGGTATGGTGCCCAGGGACCGCCAAATGACCCCAAAGGTGTTGCGGTGGTTCCATAGCAGTAAGTGAGAACAGCACATGAATGAGCGCATTAGGAGCTGAGGTTTTATTGGAAGACACAAGTAATGGAAGACACAAGATTTACCCACCCGGGAAGAATGGCAGATGAAGTTGATGGACTATATGGAACTGGCGGAAATGACTGGCAGAATCCGAGACCAGGGAGAAGAGTCGGTGGAAGAAGACTGGAAAAAGTTTAAAGATTATTTACGGAAATACTGTAAAATTAATGAATGCTAGAAAAATGTTGGAATGAAGTTATATGGCTTTAGTAGAAATGTTATAAGGAATTAAGTATTAATAGATTAATAGAGTATTAAAGAAAAAAATAAGGTTAGAATGTGCTAAGATAATTATAGGATAGAAAACAGAGGAAGATGGAAAGGAATTGCTGAAACAATTAACAGAAGTGGAATACAAAAAGGGAGGTGTGAAGAGGTCGCAGAAATAAGTGAATGAAAGATAAGATACTGAATTTATTTGATGTGTTTTAAATTGTTTTTGTTTTGTTTTGTTAGTTTAATGTGTTGGTGTTGTGTAGTGTTTTTGTATTGTATTGTATTGTATTGTATTGTATTGTATTGTATTGTATTGTATTGTATTGTATTGTTCTTCTTTTTATAGTGTTTAAATTGTTGGGAAAGTTTTGTAGTGTTTAAATTACTGGGGGGGGGGAGGAGCTGAGGTTTTAGCCACCTGCCATTTTAACTCTCAGGACCCAAGATTCCCTGTGTCACCCATTTCACAGCTATTTGCTGCCTTTTGCTCTGTGTAATCCACACACCCACCCCTCAATGCCAATATCAGTGCTGAAGAAAACAGTAAGGTGAAATGGTTTCTGAAAAAAAGATATTAATTTGGCCTCATTCACCATTGGGCAGATCTGATCGATTCTCGTGGGTTATACAGAATGCAACGCTTTAATTGTATGATAATTTACTCCCTGTGCAAATTAACCGGCTCCTTTTATTCGCTGCCTAATTCTTTCCATGTCCCTCCTGGTCGTAATTTGAAAAGTCTCTTGAGGTGGAGATATCTGATATATTAATACGTGTATTCGTGAGAGAATCTTGCCATTTGTATTTCCAAGAGAACTTCTCCTCTGCTCCAAAGACTATCTTACAGGAATCTAACCTGTTACTGTAATGAGAACTGATGGACACAGTTTTAAGAGATAGCCTGGAGCTCTCTGCACCTTCCAAGCTATGAATGTTGCTGGGTTATTTCACACAATACTGCCCAGGTTCTCCTTGCCCAGATATTATTGTTCTGATCTACTAATTTTTTTTAATAAAAGTATTCTGAACATTATTTAGCAATCTGAGAGCAATAAAAAATGATGTGAGCAATATTTGGGCTATCTAGCTAAAGTAACATCCACCTTATAGTAATATAATAGAACACGATGGCCCCATCTGCACTATAAATTTAAGGCAGGATCATACCACTGTAAACAGTCATAGCTCCCCCCCAGAGAATCCTGGGAATTGTCATTTGTTAAGGGGGCTGAGACCCTTATTCCCTGTTAAGTTGTGGGTGAACATATCAGACGACACAGTTATTCTTCAACAGCTCTTGTTTATTCAGAGGCCAGCACAGAACTGAACTGAAGAGCTCAGTCAGCCTGCTTATATAGAGCTCCAGTACAACGTTACTGTAGCAACTTTCTAAAACTATCCAATCACTGAACGTCACTTTCGATCCTTCATTTGCATAACTATCTACAGTATCCCCATGCTGGCCCAGGGTGAGAACTTCAGTACATAACATTCCCCTCACAGAGTTCCCTATGAAGAAGAATTGACTGTATCCTTAACAAATGACAGTTTTCTTGGGGGAAGCCATGTCTGTTTAAAGTGGTATGACATTTCTTTAAATCTGTAGTGCAGATGGGGCCATTATAAACATATACAGTGGTACCTTGGTTCTCAAATGCCTTGGTACTCAAACAACTTGGAACCCACACACTGTAAACCCAGAAGTAAGTGTTCTGGTTTGTGAACTCTTTCAGAAGCCAAATGTGCTCTGTTTTGAGTGTTACACTTCCGTTTTGAGTGTTACGCTTCCATTTTGAGTGTCACACTTCCATTTTGAGTGTTACGCTGAGGTCTGTTTTTGCTATTTATTTTGCGTTTTTGTTTTTGCGGCTCTTTTTGTTTTGTTTTTGTGACTGTGTGGAATCTAGTTCAGCTACCGATTGATGGATTGATTGTGTGACTGCGGTACATTGTTTATTGCTTTCATCTTATGGATCCATGGTCCTGTTAGATAGTAAAATTCATGTTAAATTGCTGTTTTAGGGGTTGTTTTTAAAAGTCTGGAAAGGATTAATCCATTTTGCATTACTTTCTATGGGAAAATGCGCCTTGGTTTTGGAACACTTTGGTTTTGGAACGGACTTCTGGAATGGATTAAGTTTGAGAAGCAAGGTATCACTGTATTTATTTACATTAAAGCATGGGATGCAGGTGGCGCTGAGGGTTAAACCACTGAGCCTAGGACTTGCTGATCAGAAGGTCAGCAGTTCGAATCCCCACGACAGGGTGACCTCCCATTACTCAGTCTTTGCTCCTGCCTACCAAGCAGTCTGAAAGCACGTCAAAGTGCAAGTAGATAAATAGGTACCGCTCCGGCAGGAAGGTAAACGGCGTTTCTGTGCGCTGCTCTGGTTCGCCAGAAGCGGCTTAGTCATGTTGGCCACATGACCCGGAAGCTGTACGTTGGCTCACTTGGCCAATAAAGCGAGATGAGCACCGCGACCCCAGAGTCGGCCACGACTGGACCTAATGGTCAGGGGTCCCTTTACCTTTAAAGCAGAATACATATAACTAGCTTCTTTTCACTTCAGATTTTTAATCAGCAACATTTAGTGTATATACACAGCAAGTTCCTACAATGTTCTGGGCAGCAGGGACACGACCTCTGTCCTGAAGAGCCTTCCTTCAATTCCAGATGTTTGTGCTTGGCTGTGGTTACGTGATGACGAACGAAAAGCACTTTGCTCATGTGCAAATGTGCATCGCCCTTTGTTATTGCTTTACATCTGGTTCAGATTCAGCCCTGCACATGTAGCAGGTGGGAAAGATTTCACATGGCTCAGATCCACATGCAAATGAATAAAATGAGTCAGACTTCATATCCTTGGGAAATGATGGCTGCTTCAATAGTTGAAGAAATACATGTGTTTTACTTATTCCATCCTGTCACGAATAATTAAGCAAAGAGAGGGTCTCTCCCCCCCCTAAATACTCACTGTAATCTTTGCAGACTCAAACTTATTGACTGACCAATGTAATAATTGCTGGATAAGCCTTGAAAATTTTGAGAATTGAATACGTAATTCGCAGGGATCTTAGAATCCATAGATTTGAAGAATCTGACATTTGTCTGAGGCTGATGGTCCTGCTGGCCTTTTTAGTCTTGCTGCCGAGCCGGGTAGGACAACAGCCAATGCCCAGCCAGACAGCGAGGCGCCACCCTCCAAGTGGGGCCTCTGATTGGCCCATTCAAATTTGCCCTCCTTGGCAGGAAGACGGCCCCATGGCTAACATTACTGAGCTAAGAAGAAGGTGAGAGTTCAAAGTTACAGTAACCTGGGAAGATGCTCCTGCTTGCCTAGGTAAAGGTAAAGGGACCCCTGACCATTAGGTCCAGTCGTGGCCGACTCTGGGGTTGTAGCGCTCATCTCGCTTTATTGGCCAAGGGAGCAGGCGTACAGCTTCCGGGTCATGTGGCCAGCATAACTAAGCCACTTCTGGCGAACCAGAGCAGTGCACAGAAACGCTGTTTACCTTCCCACCAGAGTGGTACCTATTTATGTACTTGCACTTTGACGTGCTTTTGAACTGCTAGGCTGGCAGGAGCTGGGACCGAGCAACGGGAGCTCACCCCGTCGCGGGGATTCGAACCACCGACCTTCTGATTGGCAAGTCCTAACTCTGTGGTTTATACCACAGTGCCACCCGCGTGCCTGCTTGCCTACAGCTCAACAAATGGCAGGGAGGCGGAGTGTTAAACCCTCAAAAACTAGCTCACAAAATGACAGAGGCATGGGTGGCACTGTGGTCTAAACCACTGAGCCTCTTGGGCTTGCTGATCAGAATGTCGGCAGTTCGAATCCCAGTAATGAAGTGAGCTCCTGTTGCTCTGTCCCTGCTCCTGCCAACCTAGCAGTTCGAAAGCACACCAGTGCAGGCAGATAAATAGGTACCACTCTGGCAGGAAGGTAAATGGCATTTCCATGTGCTCTGGTTTCCATTACGGTGTCCCGTTGTGCCAGAAGCAGTTTAGTCATGCTGGCCGCATGACCCGGAAAGCTGTTAATGGACAAATGCCGGCTCCCTCAGCCTGAAAGCGAGATTAGCACCGCAACCCTAGAGTCGCCTTTGACTGGACTTAACTGTCCAGGGGTCCTTTACCGTTACCTTTTACCAAGTGTGTAGGAGCAGTAAAAAGAGAAGATAAGAAAAGCCCATCTAGTGGTGGTCCACAGGAAGCCTATGAGAATCCCGCAATCCCTCTCCTTCCTTACTTCCCCTAATCCCAGCCACTTTTCTGTTTCCCGTTCTGATCCTAGATGGAAATCCGGAAAGCTACAGGGACAGAAGTTTCTGTACTCTCTCCTGTCTTCTCCTTTTACACTCTGAGTAATAACTTTCTCATAGCCCTGCTCCATATCTGGATGGGACGGTCACCATGGGAATGAAGAGTGGTCCTGTCCCATCTAGCATTGCCCAAAGTACCGGCACTGCAATTTGAGTACTGGTAACATGTGGCCTCTTCTCCCCAGAACGGATAAAAGAAACCTCGAGAAAAGAGATCTGGCTCTCTTGCAGCAACTAAGTTAACATCTGTGCATTTACTGTGGGTGGAGAGAACCATCTGGAAAGACCCTTTCGAAGCAGTTAAACGGGTATTGTGTGGCACAAGTGCTTTTCTTTCTCACTTTGTGGGTGACAAGGAAGGAGGGAGTAACCATTAAAAACAACAACTTTCAATGGGACTTGCTCAGGGCTGTTGAGGTGACAGGGAGTGTGGTATAGAAATGTTGAAATAAATAAACAGAAACCATCTGGGAGCTCTCAGTGGGTTGCTTGTGATGGGCCCCAGCTCCATCTACCACTGCCCCAAATAGGGGCTGGGAAAAACTCCTCTCTGAAACTCCAAAGACCCACTGCTAGTTGTGGTAGACAATACTAAGTAGATGGGTCTTTGGTTTGACTCAGTATAAGGAAACTACCTGAAGGAGCATCTCCACCCCCATTGTTCAGCCCGGACACTGAGGTCCAACTCCGAGGGCCTTCCAGCAGTTCCCTCACTGTGAGAAGTGAGGTTACATGGAACCAGGCAGAGGGCCTTCTTGGTAGTGGCACCTGCCCTGTGGAATGCCCTCCCGTCAGATGTCAAGGAAATAAACAACTACCTGACTTTTAGAAGACATCTGAAGGCAGCCCCGTTTAGGGACGTTTTTAGTGTCTGGTGTTTTATTGTGTTTTTAATATTCTGTTGGGAGCTGCCCAGATTGGGAGGCCCAGCCAGATGGGCGGGGTATTATTATTATTATTATTATTATTGGAGTTGGAAACTCTTGGAAACGGCTGAAGCTATGTGATTTACTGCGTGCATTCCATGTAAATGATCCCAGGTTCAATCCCTGACAAGGCTCCTCTCTGAAACCCTGGAAAGCCATTGCCAGCTGATGTAAACCAAGGAAGGAGAACCTGTTGCCCCCCCCCATATGTTGTTGGGTTCCAACTCCCATCAGCTGGACCTGACCAATGATGATGGGGAGTTGGCCTCCAACAACATGCAGAGACGAGGTCCCAGCCCCTGGTGTGGCCCATACTGAGCTAGATAGACTAATCGTCTGATGTGGTTTAAGGAAGCTTCTTATCTTCCCTAAAAAAGTTTCATCTAGATCACAAAACTCTCCTCTTCTGCCTTGGTCATACCCCACCTGCAGTACTGTGTCCAATTCTGGGCGCCACAATTTAAGAAGGATGCTGACAAGCTGGACCAGGTGCAGAGGAGGGCAACCAAGATGATCAAGGGTCTGGAAACCAAGCCTTTATGAGGAACGGTTGAAGGAGCTGGGTATGTTTAGCCTGGAAAAGAGGAGACTGAGAGGAGATATGATAGACATCTTCAAATATCTCTGGGGTTGTCACATGGAAGCGAGAACAAGCTTGTTTTCTCCAGCCTGGAAAAGAGGAGACTGAGAGGAGATATGATAGACATCTTCAAATATCTCAAGGGCTGTCACATGGAAGAGAGAACAAGCTTGTTTTCTCCTGCTCTGGAGGGTAGGACTCGAACCAATGGCTTCAAGTTACAAGAAGGAAGATTCCAGCTAAACATCAGGAAAAGACTTTCTGACAGTAAGAGCTGTTTGACCATGGAACATTCTCCCTCAGGAGGTTGTGGACTCTTCTTCCTTGGAGCTTTTAAAGCAGAGATTGGATGGCCATCTGTCATGGATGCTTTAGCTGAGATTCCTACATTGCAGGAGGCTGGACTAGATAACGTTCGAGGTCCTTCCAACTCTACAATTCTATGATTCTGTGATTCTAAGAATGGTAAGTCTTAAGTTTTTTTTTTTTTAAAAAAAAATGCAATTAAGCAACGATGTTTGAAAATCTAACAAAGAAAAAATCCATTTGGAAAAAACCCTATTGATGCAGACAGGTCTGGCATAGTTTAGCCCTGCTTTGTGTTGATGTGGGAGAAATGGCATTCTCAAGAGAGTGATGAAGACCACGCCTGAGTTGTGGGATAACAGTTTGGGGCAATGGTGGTTCGCAATGCATTTTACGACCGGCAGCCCCCTCCTTGCGAGGGGGTGCCCATTTGCACCCCCACATATCAGAAAAAGAAGAAAGAAAAAGTATTACTCCACATAAAACTAACATTGTTTTTTTTCCACCAAAAGCCTTTACAGAGGTTCGTTTTATTGCACAATAAATGCGCAGCTGCTGGTTGCCTTTTCCAGATGTCTTTTGCCCAGGCACGACTTCAGTTGCTGAGCTATCACATCTTGAAAGAGCCTCCTTGCTTTCACTCACTTGAGCTGTTCCGGGGCAATAGGGCTCGGTTTTAGATTGGGCCTCACCATCTTCCCTGGTCCGCCTCCATTACAATCTCAGGCGCGACTGGTGATATTTCACACCTATGTTTTTTAACAGTATTTCTCCCCCCTAGATGTATGGAAGTGAGAGCTGGACCATAAAGAAGGCTGATCGCCAAAGTATTAATGCTTTTGAATTATGGTGCTGGAGGAGACTCTTGAGAGTCCCATGGACTGGAAGAAGATCCATTCTGAAGGAAATCAGCCCTGAGTGCTCACTGGAAGGACAGATCCTGAAGCTGAGACTCCAATACTTTGGCCACCTCATGAGAAGAGAAGACTCCCGGGAAAAGGCCCTGATGTTGGGAAAAATGGAGGGCACAAGGAGAAGGGGACGACAGAGGACGAGATGGTTGGATAGTGTTCTCGAAGCTACCAGCATGAGTTTGACCAAACTGCGGGAGGCAGTGGAAGACAGGAGTGCCTGGCGTGCTCTGGTCCATGGGGTCAGGAAGAGTCGGACACGACTAAACGACTAAACAACAACAACAAGGAGACATAAATCTGAGTGCCAGTTCTCTACTGATCATACTACTACACAGGGGTAATTTTAGGCAGTGAGGGTGGGGTTTTTTTTGGGGGGGGGAAAACTACCTTACAACTCTATGAGCAGCTTAAAAAAAGGATGTGAAACTTCTTGTGCATTTGTTCCTCCCAGGTAGCCGGTGTTCATTTGACTTGTGAAGAAGAAATGGTTTGTGCTTCTGTCCATTGCAAAATGTCTCATCCTGTGCTCCCATGGAGCATAACATCCCATCATGTATATCTGCAGTTTACTAGACTTTATAGTGCTCTTATCAGTGTGCTAGCACAGACCTTTTGTGGAATGGGGGGTGAGGGAATTGTATATAATGTGCCTCGTTGATTTCCCATCTCTTGAAATCTCATGGTTCTTCTCTTCTGCCTCTGCCTCTCTCTCTCTCCCTTTAAAAAAAGTTCTTTTCCTCTCTCTTGTTGATTTCATATGAGTGATTGCTTTAATTTATTCCCCATGCAAGGGCCTGCAAGATCGCTACTCTCAGGGATTGACGATGTATATTGTCTACCTTTCTGGGCTATTTTGCTCCAGAGAGGATACAGAGATGCCGTTTGCATGAAGGATGCCATTTAAAAAAAGAAAGGGGAAAAAGCCTGCACGATGTTGCATTGTGCCTAAGAAAGAGGTGAGCAGGGATACAGGGTGAGTTATTCATAGCATCTGTTTCTCAGGCAGGGCGGAGACCGAACATCACCTCGCTACAAGCTTCAGAATTGGAGTCACATGGGGTCAAGGGGAGCTGAAACACTCACACGCCTATAATCTCTTAAATGCTACGAAAAATGAAATAAAGCAAAATAAATAAACAATCCTTTCAGGCATTGCAGAAAATCTGCTGAGCACAGATCGTGAAACCCTGTTGGGAAATAACACTTGTTCTCAGAAAAGCAGTAATTTATTTTTCGTACTCTTCAGAGATGGTAGCATTGTGGGAAAGTAGAAATGTTGTACGCCTCATGCACAGGACACATTCCTAGAAGGAGTTTAACCCACCCATTCAACGATATTATCAATACTGTATCCTTGTGGGGAATGAAATCTCAGAGGTTCCCCAAGTATTAGCCACCACTTTGAGGGTCTACCAATGTTGTAAGTGTTATGTACTGAGTTGAATAGGAGCCAAAATGCAGCAGTCTGATTGGACCTAGAACACTAGGATTCAGAATGTAGCAGTCTGATTGGACCTAGAACACTAGGATTCAGAATGCAGCAGTCTGATTGGTCCTAGAACACTAGGATTCAGAATGCAGCAGTCTGATTGGTCCTAGAACAATAGAATCCAGAATGCAGCAGTCCGATTGGTCCACAGGAGCCACCCAATCCAGCTCCAGGTGGAAGTGAATCCGCAACCTGATTGGCCTACAGGACAATCCCGGAATTAGCCAATCACATGGGGCCCATTGTGTAAATAATGTATATAAAGCAGACATTCTGGGGGAACTTCCATTCCTCCTCACCACTATGAGCTGAATAAAGAGCATGAAATCCTCTCTCGACTCCGAGTATATTTCAGTAAGGCACTAGGAAAAACCCATACCCGCTGCCCTGCAGGATATCTTTGGAAGAAGAAAAGGCAACACAAATCCAACGCAGAGTCCCAAAATGGTTGGATGGAGTCTTGTACGCTTCTTCCAGCAACTCCTGCAGCCAAGTGGTGTCAAATGTATTGACCTGCTTTCCTCTGGAGCACATCAGTGAGGCGCGGGGGGGGGGTGGTCTTGCTGTCTGGGCAGCTCAGGACCTCCAGACACACTGTCCAGGCTTGCGTCCCAGGAAGGTCACTTTGGTGCCGCAAACACAGCAAAAGCAACGCGAGGGGCAGCAGTTACGAGTTGCCAGTCTCTACAGCCACTGTGATTCTCCAGCGATTTGACTTCACCCCTGGAAGCGCACTCCGCTGTCTCTCAAGACGCCAACGAAACAGGCGGCTTTGTAACAAGGAAGAAGAGCCCTGCTGAATCTGACCAAAATCTTAATTACTACTGTGGGAAGGTTAAGGATAGTAGGAAAGGATATACAGTGGTACATCGGGTTACAGATGCTTCAGGTTATAGACTCTGCTCACCCAGAAATAGTACCTCAGGTTAAGAACTTTACCTCAGGATGAGAACAGAAATCGTGCAGCGACGGTGCAGTGGCAGCGGGAGGCCCCATTAGCTAAAGTGTTACCTCAGGTTAAGAACAGTTTCAGAAAGCCTGGAAAGCTTTCTGGGAAATGATATATAATGAACTGAAAAAAGTATTTAAATATACTTTTCTAAAGAAACCAGAGGCCTTTCTTCTGGGTATGGTTGGCCAATTGGTGTCAAAGAAGGATAGAACTTTTTTTATGTATGCTACAGCAGCAGCAAGAATACTCATCGCAAAACACTGGAAGACACAAGATCTACCCACCCAGGAAGAATGGCAGATACAAGTAATAGACTATATGGAACTGGCAGAAATGACCGGCAGAATCCGAGACCAAGGAGAAGAGTTGGTGGAAGAAGATTGGAAGAAGTTTAAAGTTTATCTACAAAATTATTGTAAAATCTATGAGTGCTAAGGGCAGTGTAAATGAAATGATGGGGTTCTAGCGATTAAGATAAGTAAGAGTACAAAGGGAAAGATAAAGGATGAAAATGAATATGAATGAGCTTGCTGAAAAAACTTTTAAAGTGGAATACAAGAAGGGAAGGTGGGAGGAAGTAAGGAAAATAAGGTTTTGAAGACTATTAAAATGAACCAGAGTTTTCTTTTTAATTTTTTATTACTAGGTTGAATCTTTTTTATGTTTTCTTTTTTTCTCTTTATGATTTTTGGTGTTGTTTGTATTTTTGATGTTTGTTGTTTGTTGTCTTTTTACCTTTTGTAAAACTTAATAAATATCATAAAAAAAGAACAGTTTCAGGTTAAGAACGGACCTCCAGAATGAATTAAGTTCTTAACCCGAGGTACCACTTTACTGAATAAGTATTATCCTTCCTTCACTCATGCTAGTAAGTGATGTAGCAGAGCAGATCAGATTCCCCTCAATATAGCAGGAAGCTAGATTGCAGATTCGTTTGAATCTCTTTAGTTAAGTAATCCAATCTGGCTTGCCCAGATGGATTATTCTTGGTGTCCCCTTTTATCCCTCTTAAGAGAATAAAGAAACAAGAGTCTTTCCTTAAAAGTAACAAGAAGTTTACTCACATTTCAGTTCACGATTTGATCCCTGAAAGGCAGGCTTTGCTTAGTAGTTACATAACAATCTGTGAGTTCATCTCACATGGAGATTGAGCTCATGTGCTGCTGGCTGAGAGCCAGCAGACAGCAAATTTACATTAAGAGAAGAAAATGGCTGCAGGAGAGCAGCATGGCACCAAGAGAGCAGCAAGCAAGAGAGAGATCAAGAGAGAGAAAAAGGCTGCATGACTCGAGTTTTTAATAGAGTCAGTCAGGGCCATGTCCATCGCCCAGATCACATGCAGGGAGAGGAAGCTCCAGACTGGTGGAACAGGAAGTTGCACTGACTGGATGTCCCCTTGCCTGTGCCCACTCTAGGGAAATAAGGAATGTTGTACTTGACTGTTCCAATGGATCACATTCCACAACTACATGATCCTGTGAGCTGCTCTTACAATTTCTTCTCTACTTTTTGATTGTAATTTGGAGTTAAGTCTTCAAGCTGCTTCACATTTTGTTGTCTTACTTCTTTTTTTTATCACCGTTGGCTTTTTTAAAAAATTCTGCAAAGCACCTTGACAACTTTTGTTAGAGGGCAAGCATATAAATAGAAACAATTAAAAAAAAACAACTATTTACCCATCTAACCAATCCCCCTAAATTGTGGCTGTGTAATGTTGACAATGACAAAGAGAGAGCCAAAAGCCTCATAAACTGAAGTTTATTTAACATGGGAGAATATGCTCATGTATGTCAGGCAAGCACCTTCAGCGATGCATTTCAGCTGGCAATTAAAAACATTTCTGTTCACCCAGGCAATTGCGGCTTGTTGACTGCTGCCTCATTTGCCCTCTGTTTACTGTGTTTATCCTGTGATTTATGCTTTGTATATTTTGATGTGGCATAATGAAGCTTATGATATTGTTTAAATTATTACTGTAAACTATTTTGCTAAGCCATGTGAAAAGTGGTATATAAATAGATGAATAATAATGTAACACAGTAATTATTAGTAGGGCTCTGCCGAAATTTTTCAGAAAAGAAGTTTTTGACATTTTAAAAAAAACCTCTTTTTCTTTCTTTTTTTAAAATGCTTTTTATTAAATTGTTCATTGGTTATTCATGTACATATTCCAATTCACACACACACACACACACACACATACATATATATATATATATACACCATATTTTTCGCTCTATAAGACGCACTGGAGCATAGAATGCACTGGACCATAGGAGGGGGAGAACAGGGCAAAAAAAAATTCCCCCTCTCTGCTCAGCGCCCCTTCAGCGAAGCAGCAGGAGAAACAGAGCCCCTTCCATTTCTCCTCCCGCTTCACTGAAGGGGTGCTGTGCATCTCTCCCTCTCTGCTGAAGCCAGGAGAGTCTTGCTCTCCCGGCTTCAGCAAAAGGAACCCAAAGCCTTTGGAGCGCAGCGCGAGTTCCCGCTGCGCTCCAAAGGCTTCAGGCGGCTATCCCTGAAGCCTGGAGAGCGAGAGGGGTCAGTGCGCACCGACCCCTCTCACTCTCCAGGCTTCAGCGAAAGCAACGCGAAGCCTCCAGAGCGCGGAGGGAGCGCTCCACCTGCGCTTCGGAGGCTTCGCGTTGCTATCACTGAAGCCAAGGAGCCTGCATTCGCTCCATAAGACGCACACATTTCCCCTTAATTTTTGGAGGGGGAAAAGTGCGTCCTATAGAGCGAAAAATACGATACCTCAGGTTAAGAACTTTGCTTCAGGATGAGAACAGAAATTGTGCTCCAGCAGCGCGGCGGCAGCAGGAGGCCCCATTAGCTAAAGTGGTGCTTCAGGTTAAGAACAGTTTCAGGTTAAGTACGGACCTCCGGAACGAATTAGGCACTTAACCTGAGGTACCACTGTATTGTGAAGAAATCACTTGTGAATAAATATGGATATTGTCTGGTTTACATATGTATACAGTATATATATATATCGTATTTTTCGCTCTATAGGACGCACCCCCCCACACACACTTTTTCAAATAAATCCCTTGCCTTGTTTCACCAGGCACAAAGGGCATGGTGAATTCTGGGAATCCATTTTCACTCAGTGAAACTTCTCACCATGTGGCCACCATGTCTCAAGTTATATTTTCAACATGCGTGCATTGTGCTCTATAATACAGCTCTGAAACCAGAAACGCTCTTGGCCTCTACAGATCATTAACATGCCTCAAACAGAACCTATGGAGTTATGGTCATGATTTGGCACACATGGCCTCAAGATGGCACCTCAAGTTTTGCACTAAAGATGAGGGAAGGCCAGCAGTTAGCACATTTCGTCTTCAAACGAGAATTAACTAATGAGTAGAACATGTAGCTTTTGATTCAACCCATTTCTAGGAATACACTGGGTGGCAAATTTCAGCTGACTTCCTTCTTGCTGCTACAATTCTGAAGCAATACAAGGGTTAAATCTTGTCAAAATGTGACACTGACATAATGCTCTAGCTTTCCTACATCAGCTAGTGCCCACCTCCCCATATCGGGGACATACCTTCCAAAATTTCCCCAGTGAAAATAGGAACGTCCTATTCCATAATAACAATAATTTTATTATTTATACCCTGCCCACCTGACTGGGTTGCCCCAGCCACTCTGGGCAGCTGGCAGCTCCCAGTAACTTCCACATTGGAATTCTGCCATGGTCAGAGGGATGTGCCTATCTGTCCAGGCACCGGCTGAATTCCTTTTGACCTCCCCCTGCGACTCCCGGCAGGAGAAACAGATGAGGTCCGTATCGGCGATTTTTCCCAGACTGTGAGAAAAACACACCACTGCTTCTCCCTCCTCCCTGCATATCCCCAGGGAGGGGAATCAGACTCAGATAGAAATGTATCTACATGCTTTTATTCCTGTCTTTAGCAGCCATACAGTTAAAGATGTCTGCACTCTTTGAACAACAGAGAGAAACTCAAACTCCACCCATGTACATCCTGTACAGATCATATGACACACACACTGAGCTCACATCCTGTGCTCAGTACGGAGAATGGACTGCCCCTTTCTTGCCATGGCAACAGTCACAAACATCCTGTCTGCCTTTCCAGCCAGCAGCAGCTGGCTTAGCTGCTTCTTGCTTCCGCATTGCTTCTTTATAGTAACAGTGTGCACTAACACCTTCCCGATTCCACACATTCCACACTGCTTCACACATTAAACGCCCGCTTCCGTCTGAGACTCAGGAAACACTGGGAAAGGAAATGAAGCCACCATTGGAGGTGGTAAGAACGAAACTGACCAATCACCGTGCTAGATTCCAACTCCTACTTCACACATTAAACGCCCGCTTCCATCTGAGACTCAGGAAACACCGTGACAGGAAATGAAGGCGCCATCAGGGGTAGCAACGGAACTGACGATTCACCTTGCTAGAGAAGAAACTACAATTATTTTTTTTTTAGTTTCTTCTGCCGTTAGATTCACAAAATGTTTAGGGGTATGCGTACCCTTGCGTACCCCCCCCCCCCGGGGGGGGGAAAGCACTTTGTAACATGAAGAACTGAACTTAAAAATGGAAAAATGAGAAACTGGGAGAAACCAAAATTTACAGAGTCCATCGTCCTTCCATGCTTTCCCCTCACCATCAAGCTCCTTTTTGTTATGCTACTGTGATATCTCTCTGCTGGGGTGGAGAAGGATTTTTCTCAGCTTTTGGTTCTTCTTTCCCTTCCACATGCAGATCATATTCTTCCATTTAATAAGTACATTATTAGGTGCAACATCTGACAGTCACTCCTCTTCCCTTGCCCATATCATGCTCTATTGGGGATATTTCATCCTTGTGTTATTACTTTCCTCAGCACCACAGGGCATTTACAACACAACCACATTAGGAAAGCCCTATATCAGCTACTGAGGGCTCGGCTCCGTTGGACAAAATCAGTTCACATTAACAGTATTGAAGGCACGGGGTATGTAGTATGATTTTTGGCCTTGCGCCTGGAGTTGCAGCACTCTCACAGCATTGAATTGAATTGATGATAGTCATTGTTTGGATGGGGGGGGGGCTTTTATTCATTTCCACAGTCACACAATCCATCAATCAGCAGCTCAACTGGGTTCCACACATTCACAAAAACAAATGAACTGAAAAAGCCTCAAAAACAAAAACGCGACATAAATAGCAAAGACAGAAGCGCAAAACTTAATCTGTTCTGGAAGTCCGTTTGACTCCTGAAATGTTCGAAAATCAAGGCGCAGCTTCTGATTGGTGCAGGCTCCCCGGAAACAATAGCCGACAAGCGCATCAGACGTTCGGCTTCCGGAAAATGTTCAAAAACAGCAACACTTACTTCCGGATTTTTGGCATTTGGGAACCAAGGTACCACTGTACACAACTTTTAGAAGACATCTGAAGGCAGCCCTGTATTGGGAAGTTTTTAATGTTTGACATTTTATTATGTTTTTATATTTTGCTCGAAGCTGCCCAAAGTGGCTGGAGAAACCCAGCCAGATGGGCGGGGTATAAATAATAAAATTGTTGTTGTTGTTTTTGTTAGGTCAGGTCACCTTAAGGCAGGTCCCCAGTTCCTATCAGCCTCAGCCACCATGTCTAAAAATTTGGATGGAACCTCATTGGCTATGTTTGCTTTTTGATAACGGTGACTATCTATAAGAGGGATGGATTCATTATGGACTGCAACAGCACTTCCACCTGTGCTGCTTCTTGCTGCTTCAGAAATCACCCAGGCACAGAAGAAGAAGAAGAAGAAATTGTGTTGGAAAAATTCATGACTGTCATTAGTTCCTCCAGCCACACAGATGAATTGGTAGAAGGTAGCTGCTGCCATAATCACTAGTTGAAAAAGTGGATTTTCAAAACCAAAGCATAGTTTTCTGCAAATATATTTGCAGGAAGTAAAAAAAAAAAGAAGCCAAAAAACCACCCATTTTTTTCATGAAGAGCTGCTGAAGCGTTTATTAGAAAGGAATCTATTAGCAATATGGATCCCATGTTTTGTTTTGTCTTGTCTATATGCTGAAGGAAAGAAAACATAAGGCTCCAGTTCTGCCAACAGTTATACTTTCACATGAAAGAGAAAATTGGGGCATTTCATCTTTGTGGACTACCCCACTGGAATGTTCTTCAGTTTAATTTCCTTCCTTGCCAGCAATTCGTTCAACCTTCAAAAGATGTTTTTGCCCCAGTCCCCCCAAATCTAAGCATAGCACTTCAGTTCATCAGTAATTTGTACTCTTTGAAATATTGGTGATTTTTAACTGATTGATGACTGTTGTGTTTTATGTGAATTTGAACACTCGTTAAGAACAGAATTAGTTGCAGTATTTGGATTAATGGAAGCTATCTTGAATATTAGAAAGGTGGGGGGTAAACAAGAAAATATACAGGATGCACATTGAAAATTTCTAAAAACATGGTAATCAGACACTTGGTTTTGTGAGCGAGTCTAACACTTTTAAAACAAGCTTTGCACTGAAATAATTAACTCTTGTCAAGAATGTCATCTGTCAGATAGTTAGAAGGACAAAGGCTGATTTGGATGGCAGAGTTTGCTGTGGTGTGAAAGGAGATTGTGATGGAAGAACTTTCTTCAACTTTTGACAGTGAGAACTGTTCTAACTCTACAATTCTATGATTCTTTGAAAAAGTTGCAGGCTGTAACAGTAGAGTAAGAGCCATGGAGGATTTCTGCTTGAATCCCAAACTGTGGCTATGGGAGAAACGAGACCTTTTTGGGGTGTTCATGTTGTGAACCCCACCATCATAGGCTCAGATTATATATGTGTGTGTAAATAAACCATTGTTATAAGAATTCTAATTCTTTTTTGTCTCAAAAATAAAATAAATATTCATAAATGTGCAAGGCAAACACACATATAAGTATATAAACCACATGCCTGAAATAGTACAGGAGAACCATCCTGAAGCCATTTTGACTCCCAGGTTGACCTCAAATGTTTCTCTGCAGGGAGAGGGCAGAGGCTTTCCAATTGTCTTTGGACTGTATGGGCTTACACCTCCCCTTTCAAATGCAGTCTGGCAAGTGTCTGTTGCGCTGAGCACACTATCAATATGCATAAGAGATTCAGGAACTAAGTACAATGGTGCCTCGCAAGACGAAATTAATTCGTTCTGCGAGTTTTTTCGTCTAGCGAATTTTTCGTCTTGCGAAGCACGAAATCCCATAGGAATGCATTGAAAATCAATTAATGCGTTCCTATGGTCAAAAAAAGTCCAAAAATTCAAAAAAAAAAAAAAACCACACAAGCTCCCAGATTCTTGCAAACCCCTCCCCAGCTGTTCCCCCAGCCACCCACCGCACAGAAATTCAAACCCAGATTTTTTTTTTTAAAAAAAACCAACATGGCCCAATGGTCACAGAAAATCAAAAAAATTCAAAAAAAACCCCACACAAACTCCCAGATTCTTGCAAACCCCTCCCCAACTGTTCCCCCAGCCACCCACCACACAGAAATTCAAACCCAGAATTTTTTTTAAAAAAACACAACATGGCCCAATGGTCACAGAAAATCATAAAAATTCAAAAAAAAAAAAACCCCACACAAGCTCCCAGATTCTTGCAAACCCCTCCCCAACTGTTCCCCCAGCCACCCACCACACAGAAATTCAAACCCAGAAATTTTTTTTAAAAAAAAAACATGGCCCAATGGTCACAGAAAATCATAGAAATTCAAAAAAAACAACAACAACACCACACAAGCTCCCAGATTCTTGCAAACCCCCCCAACACCAAGTCCTTGAATTCCAAACACCCCAACCCAAAATCCAAAAACCACAAAAAAAGTTTTAAAAGTTTAACTTACCAAACGGATGCAAAAGAAGTTTTGGGAAAGCTTCAAAAATCACCAAAGTCCTCAAAAACCTGAAAAAAGGGCTACCAAACCGCGTGCTATGAGTTGCTCCTCGAAGTCAAGTCGCAACTGCACCTCTTCAAGCAATGCACCCTTGGTTTTAACGGTTTTAAGACAAAGGAAACAAACTTGCAAGACGTTTTCGTCTTGCGAAGGAAGCCCATAGGGAAATTCGTCTTGCGAAGCACCTCAAAAAACGGAAAACTCTTTCGTCTAGCGAGTTTTCCGTCTTGCGAGGCGTTCGTCTTGCAGGGCACCACTGTATTTACCATCTCAAAGGAATGACCAGGCTACCCAAAAAATGCAATCAAGTAAGGCATTATCAGGTATCCTGGCAGACAGGAGAGAAGCAACATCCCCAAATTTCTGCTGGAGACCGCCTCCTTCTGTGATGCATGTATGATTTTTTTTGGGGGGGGTCTTGGGCAACAGGGTGGGCAATTTCAAACATCCATACAAGGGCTTGTGCACCTTTGATCAGGGTTCTCCTGCCTCCTGCGTGTAGTGAGTGGATACCATGTTGCAACCGTTTATTTTCCTTTAATAAAGACCAGGCTTACTAATCGCTTTGCTTCTCAATATATTCTGGTTTGGTCTCTGTTATTTTCTCCTACCAACAGGGAACGCACTTAAGGACTCTGTACGGGCTCTGGAATACCCCACAAGGGAAAAGGAGCAGGGTTTTGTTCCCTTATAAAACCATATACCATAAAGACACCACGGTCTCCACTGTGCCTCATTTCCAAAAGGAAGCATGAATCCTGGGTGAACACCAGGAGATAGCTATTATGTATGTTTTCCCCAACGCAGAAAAAAGAAGAAGAAGTAAACAACTTATGGTACTTGATTTTGCAAAAATAATCTGGGTAGGGACTGTTGCTTGATTTTCTGAACCTACCCCACTATCGAGCCTCGTTTTCTGAACCACAGTGACTCCTTGGTTTTTCCGGATAGTCAATTTTAGGTCCACCTCCCTTTCTGCAGAATAACTTCTCCTTCACCACATCTCACTCCTCTTTCTCTCACCTGCAGGCAGTTCACAGATTGCCATCACAGCTGACCTTTTCCACTCAAGTTTTTCTTGTTGGACACAAATAGTATCACTTGCGGCTGTTATAGGCAGTGTGAGGGCTTTGAGAGACAAGTTTCCATGACTACCCTTATGTTCAGTGGTGCCAAGTAAATGTTGTTAGTCTGCAGCTACTTATAAATCCCGAGTTTTCCCACATACCTTGTGGTGATGTGTTTCCAGAACTCCAAAGAGTCCATTGTTAGACTGATGGCATTCGTTAATTAGGCACAATCGGGCCTTAATGGTTCAGTGCTGTGTTTAACCTTACATAAGCAGTATCTGAAACTAATAATGAATGGGAAAATATTTTGATTTTGGGATATGATCAGGATGCTGAAGGAGCAACCTGAACACCTGGTATAATGTGGGAACAAGAGTTTGAAATCTAGTGCTACGTCTGATTTGTACCTGCTTCATCTCACAGGGGTGGCTGTGCATGACGAAACAGCATGAGAGAATTTTAACCATAAATGAAAGAGACTATTTACCTTGCTTTGTTTAAAATCTACCCCATATCCAAGGGAAGCTGCAAGCTCAAATGACATGTACAGCTCTGCCCAATAAGAATGTGTTATGAACAGCCAGCCCTGTGATTCTCTGCATGCATCTATCAGGCCATAGAGAAAAATATTCTGTGTACGTATGCTGGGCCATAGTTTAAACCATAGTTTAAAACAACCCATGGTTTAATGTGAATGAGCAGCATGCGGGTGGCGCCGTGGTCTAAACCACTGAGCCACTTGGGATTGCCGATTGGAAGGTCAGCGGTTCGAATCTGTGCGAAGGGGTGAGCTCCTGTTGCTGTGTCCCAGCTCCTGCCAACCTAGCAGTTTGAAGGCACACCAGTGCAAGTAGATAAATAGGTACCGCTGTGGCGGGAAGGCAAATTGCGTTTCTGTGCACTCTGGCTTCCATCATGGTGTCCCGTTGCGCCAGAAGCGGTTTAGTCATGCTGACCACATGACCTGGAAAGCTGTCTGTGGACAAACGCCTGCCCCCTCAGCCTGAAAGTGAGATGAGCACCACAACCCCATAGTTGCCTTTGACTGGACGTAACTGTCCAGGGGTCCTTTACCTTTTCTTCTTTTTTTTTTTACACACCATACAAAAGTTCCCTGGGCAGCATTTCCCAATTCCTGCTGTTTCTGTGTTGCATGTGAAACAAGCCGAAATCTGGCTTGTTTTGTTGTCTGAACCCAGGCAGAGGGCAGGGATGGAAAGGAAGGGGGGAGCAGAGCAAGACACAAGGAGTATGTATTTTTTTAAAAAATGCTTTGTGTACCCTCTTGCCCCTTTCTAAAATTTATTTACTGGCCTGTGCTTTTCTTTTTGTAAATCTACCAAAGAATAGAATAGAATAGAATAGAATAGAATAGAATAGAATAGAATAGAATAGAATAGAATAGAATAGAATAGAATAAGGAGTAAGGGGTTTTCTCAGGTTGGTGGAGAGCATGTGTGCTGTGTTTCATTGTTGAAGTGGTAGTGGCATTTACCCTTCTTCTGACAGGAAATGGGGGGTGTGTGTGTGTGTGTGTGAGAGAGAGAGAGAGAGAGAGAGAGAGAGCGCGCGCGCGCAATAATGGGAGGGTCAATGGGGTGTGTGAGAGAAATGTCCCTATTTTCATCTGAGGAATGTGGGGGGGGGGTATGGTGCTTTAATAGGAAACTGTTTTATTTAGAAACATATTTTTTTTCTGGAAGCAAGTAACATGGACATAAATGCTCAACTTGTGCTACACTCCTGTACATGACTTTTCCATCATGTGAAAGTTCAGATACAACGCAGGAACATCAGGGAAACGGAATAAACAGAATAAACTTCTGTGTGAATGCAGCCTTTATTTTGGCAGTTAATAAACTGTGGCTCAGTGTTACATTTCAATCCAGTACAGTTACCTAACTGTGGTTTGCTCACAAAAAGAAGCCAGTATCGTGATGTGGTGTCCGATCTTTTAAGAAGGTTGTCACTTTTTCACACAATTTAACCAGTTGCTAATGTAAATTATGTAATAGGGTTTTTAAATAAAATAAAATAAAATAAAAATAAAGGGATATTTCACCAATAAAGCACACCCTTTCTTGAAAAACCGCAGTGTGCATTTTAATCCTGAGTCAGAGAAAGGCGAACATTATATCCTTGCACCAAGGAGAGTGCTGAACTAAAGATGACTAATTTCACTAGATTTGTCCCATCAAGTTCACAGGAAGCCATGATTGTCACCATTTAGGATTATTGTTATTCCTCTCCTGATTTAAAAACTGCTCTGCCCTCAATCTCATAGAAGACTTGACCTTTTCCCTCCATCTCTTTTCAAAGACAGGCCAAATGACTTTGGGTTTTCTTTCGTTCGCTGTGTCTTACAGCAGTGTACGTCAAGCACGCCGAAATAATTCACCACCACTGTTGTAGATAATATTCATGCCAATAATGAGTCTGACAATCCAGAGGGATTCTCTCATGCGAGATGAAATAGCTAAAGTGGTTCCGTGAAATATTGCTTCCAAAGGAGAGCCTGAATGTCAATATATAGATACACACATCCATATGGGCATTGTGCTGTGCCAGATGCGGCTCAAAAACATTTTGTTTGTGCTGACTAAATCTCTCTCTCGAGCCGCAGTTGACAAATGGGATCTGCAACAAAGTGTTGCAGAGTGGCCCCTGGGGTTAAATTTACGGCATGTAATGCCTTAAGAGAGAATATTATGAAAATGATATACAGGTGGTACATGACCCCAGTTAAGCTTGCAAAAATCTATCATTTGCCCGATAATAAATGTTGGAAATGTAAAGAAACTGAAGGTACATTCTTTCGCCTTTGGTGGACGTGCCCAAGGATTAAGGCTTTCTGGGAGATGATTTATAATGAAATGAAAAAGGTATTTAAATATACCTTCTTGAAGAAGTCAGAGGCCTTTCTCCTGGGCATGGTTGGCCAATTGGTGCCAAAGAAGGACAGAACTTTTTTATGTATGCGACAACAGCAGCAAGAATACTTATCGCAAAATATTGGAAGACACAAGATCTACCCACTCTGGAAGAATGGCAGATGAAGATGATGGACTATATGGGACTGGCAGAAATGACCGGCAGAATCCGAGACCAGGGAAAAGAGTCGGCGGAAGAAGATTGGAAGAAGTTTAAAGACTATTTGCAGAAATACTGTAAAATTAATGAATGTTAGAATGATGTTGGACAGAAATTAAGTGGTTTCCAGCTGTAATGCTTAAGAGACATGGAAAATAAGGTTTTGAAATATGTAAAAATTAATGGTGAGGATTTGCTGAACTAACAATTTGAATTGGAATATAAGAAAGGGAGGTATGAGGAGGTCTGGAAAACAAGTTAAAAGAAAATAAGTAATTGGAAATTCTATGTGTTTTTAGTTGTTTTTTTTTGTATTTTTGTATTTTTGTTGTTGGTTTTTTTTTTGTTTTACATTGTATTATTCTTGAAAATTTCAATAAATATCCTATAAAAAACAAACAAACAAAGTGTTGCAGAGTGGAATGCTCACTGTTCAAAGATTCCAACCACACCATTCCATCCCAATGCCTTCCTACTGTATGGACCTGAATATAAGCTGCACTCCCCCCCCCATCCAAATTTTGACTGTGAAAAGTTAAAATGCGGCTTATATTCAGAGTGGGGCGCTGAAACTGGCTTGGGGAACGGGGCGCCGAATGCCGTCGCCGGACACCCCCCGTCCCCCGTGGTAGTGCCGGGAGGCGGGCCGCTTCCTCAAATAAGCCTTGAATTTTAAAGGTGTGGCTTATTTGTGGGTGCGCCTTATAGTCGGGCCAATACGGTACTTTTCTGTGCCCCCCAAACTATCAGTCTGCATTTTATGGCCACTGCATATGCTCTCAGTCCTCATGAGGTTTTCTGGGGATGGAACCCCCCTCACCACACACACATCATGGGCTGTTCCAAAATACCTTTTCGTACTTGTGTACTTGCATGGGTGCTGTTGCTTTTGGTTCTATAAAGAACAACACACATAAGTGGGGCATTAGAAATATAGGGGATAAGAACTTCTGTCCAACTTGTATCCAATGCTAGCTCTATTCAGAACAGAGTTAATTGACATTACAGTGGTACCTCGGGTTACATGCATTTCAGGTTACATACACTTCAGGTTACAGACTCCGCTAACCCAGAAATAGTACCTCAGGTTAAGAACTTTGCTTCAGGATGAGAACAGAAATTGCGCAGTAGCGGCGCAGCGGCAGTGGGAGGCCCCATTAGCTAAAGTGGTGCTTCAGGTTAAGAACAGTTTCAGGTTAAGAACGGACCTCCAGAACGAATTAAGTTCTTAACCCGAGGTACCACTGTAAAGTCGTACCTTGGAAGTTGAATGGAATCCATTCCAGAAGTCGGTTCGACTTCCAAAGCGTTCGGAAACCAAAGCACGGCTTCCGATTGGCTGCTGAAGCCCCGTCGGACGTTCGGGTTCCAAAGAATGTTCGCAAACTGGAACACTCACTTCTGGGTTTGCGGCGTTTGGGAGCCAAAACATCTGAGTACCAAGGTGTTCAGGATCCAAGGTACGGTTGTATTATTATTACGGCTGTATTATTATTATTATTATTATTATTATTATTATTATTATTATTACTTCTCCTGGGACCATGTTGATTGTTTGCTTTGTGGCTACAGGCTGAAAGCTTGTACAAAAACGTCAAGCTTTTGATTGCTTTTCAGCAACCAGATTAAAACTGATATGATAGTACTAAATCCGTAAGGTGCTGAACGAGGTATCATCTTTGTTATGTACTGAAGTTCTCACCCTGGGCCAGCAGGGGGATACTGTTGATAGTTTTCACTCAGGTCCACATATGCAAATAAGGAATTGAAAGTGATGTTCAGTGATTGGATAGTTACAGAAAGTTGTTACTGTTGCTTTGTAGTTGAGCTCTATATAAGCAGGCTGGCTGAGCCCTTCAGTTCAGTTCTCTTCTGGCCTGTGAATAAACAAGAGCTGTCTGAAGAATCGCTGTGTCGTCTGATATGTTCACCCACAACTTAACAATCTTTGTTGGGTTTTTGTGTTGAATATTGTCACAAGCCTCAAGACCTTGGGCTGGGTTCATAAAAGCAGGGAGTTCTGTTACTGTTCAAATAATACGAAGATTGTCTGAGGCATCGAAGGGTGGGTTTACATTTGAATTAAACGCCTGGGAGAGGTTTCAGAAAGGAGAAAGCCAGGTTGGTCATTAACATTGAACTGTAATTTGTTCCCCCCCCCTAGTGTTATTTTTTAATGAATCATAGAATCATAGAGTTGGAAGAGACCACAAGGGCCATCGAGTCCAACCCCCTGCCAAGCAGGAAACACCATCAGAGCACTCCTGACATATGGTTGTCAAGCCTCTGCTTAAAGAAGGAGACTCCACCACACTCCTTGGCAACAAATTCCACTGTCGAACAGCTCTTACTGTCAGGAAGTTCTTCCTAATGTTTAGGTGGAAGCTTCTTTCTTGTAGTTTGGATCCATTGCTCCGTGTCCGCTTCTCTGGAGCAGCAGAAAACAACCTTTCTCCCTCCTCTATGTGACATCCTTTTATATATTTGAACATGGCTATCATATCACCCCTTAACCTCCTCTTCTCCAGGCTAAACATGCCCAAACATGAGTTCAAGACTGAGCTGACTCACCTTGCAGGTGCCGCTGCGACTGAGGATGACTCCACATTCTCAAAAGACTTGAAAGCATGCAGAAGAGAAACTAACCCAACTCTCAGCTTTCTGCGTGTACCAACAGAATTGGGAGAAAACACAGAGATATATCCCTATTCCTCCTTAGGCTGATGTAGTCTTTTCAGCTGTACTCTGGTCTGCTAGTGTGTTCTTAGTATCTATCCCAGAACGATTTGGTCTGTGAATTTGGCTCAACAATATTGTTTAATTTTTTGGCTTTAAACGTCTCCCTCTCTCTCTCTCTGGATATCATTTTATTGATTTTCCAAATATAACAAAATGGGGGGGGGGGAGAAAGGGGAAAAAATCATAACCAAATTAAACCATAAAATTTTTGGTCGACTTTCCTCCACTCCCTCTCTTGGTTCCATTATAATATACTTGTTCATGCACGTCCATAAAATCTTCTTCATCTTATTACAAGTGACTTTTAAAAGTTATACTAATGTAAGAATCTATACACAAAGCGTGCTCTGGTCCATGGGGTCATGAAGAGTTGGACACGACTAAACGACTAAACGACAACATACACAAAGCTTAAACCAAAATGCATTAAACAGTTGCCCTTTTTTGTAATAATTTGTCCTGCATAGTTCAGTAATTTATTTTGCCAATCTTCTTCTTTATCTTCTTTTTTATCTTCTTTGGCTGAGGCTTCTTCGTTCCATAGGGCTTGCTGGTCTTGGCCTGGAATCCAATCTCGCAAAGTATTTCACTCAAAGAATCCATTAAGTCCTATAAATCTCAATATCATAACTTCATTTTTTTTTTAACAACAATCATTTCCTACACTTTCCTCAGATCTTTAGAAGTCTTTCTGAAATATACTCGGAGTCGAGAGTGGATTTCATGCTCTTTATTCAGCTCATAGTGGTGAGGAGGAATGGAAGTTCCCTCACAATATCTGCTTTATATACATTATTTACACAATGGGCCGCACGTGACTGACTAATCCCAGAATTCTCCTGTGGGCCAATCAGGTTGCGGATTCACTTCCGCCTGGAGCTGGATTGGGTGGCTCCTGCGGACCAATCATACTGCTGTATTGTTCTAGGACCAATCAGACTGCTGCATTCTGAATCCTATTGTTCTAGGACCAATCAGACTGCTGCATTTTGGATCCTATTCAACTCAGTACATAACACTTTCCCCAAGCCTTTTTGATAATTTTGCATGGCCACCACATAAGGTAGCCTTGTAAACCTTTTGCCCTCCCTACTTTTTTCCCCTCTGGCACATTCAAAGCCTCCCAAATCATTTCACACGAGGTACCATCTTTATCAGTCAGGTCCTCCCATATCATTTCACACAGAATTCCATTTTTTTCTTTGACTATTTTTACTTTCCCTTGTATTTTCCTCAGACCTCGTTTGTCTACCAGTCCCAGCTTTTAAACTTCTCAATAGGCACTGCTTAGAAGTGTTATAAGAATGACCGCTCCCCGCTTAAAACGGGGGGCGCCCTTTGCGTGGACGCGTGCAGCCCTGGATCTGGAGTGGCCCCATCAGCATAGGCTTTGCCTTCCCTCAGGTGGGATACCTGGAGGTCCCCGCCTACCCCAGTGAGTTGTCCAATCCCACCTGGGGGAAGCGTTGCCAGGGAAACCAGGCCAGGTAGGGGAGGGATTACCTGCCCACACAATAGAGGGTGGATCTTACCTGGTAATCCTCACTTGGCTCCAGAGCTTCTCCCACCCTACCCACCCTCAGTTAATGTCTTCTTTTGCAGGTTAACTTTTCTTCATAGGTTTTGCAGGTTAACCTTTCTTCACAGGTATGCGGGCGCTGCTACGTTAAGGTCGCTGTTAAAGGGCCGGAAAGGAATTTCCCTGCATTGGCAGGTTTCGCCTTTCCCGTAGCAAAACGTCACAACTTTGGTGGTATCAGGCCTTGGGCGGAATCCTTTAGTCCATCTTCCTCTTTGCGGCGGCGATACCAGGGTTCCCCGTTAAAGGGGTTTCTGAAGGGAGGCTTTGACCGTACGCCGAAAGGTCGTCATTGCTCTCCCCTGCGGCGGCGGAGGCGTAACGGGGGCGGCTATCTCTGCTTGAACATATGTTCTCCAGAGCCAGCCCTTCCCCCCACACACACACTGGATAACTCTGAAGCTCCCTAGGTCCCCGGCTGGGGACTGGGGAGGGAGAACGTCCAATGCCTGAGCCAAGGTCTACCCACATTTGAAATTTAATAAAGTTGTGGCCAATTTAATCCCATAGCACGTTGTCTAGAGTCGTTATTCCACATGACGGGGGGTGACCACTCGGGATCTGGGGACTCCGCCTGTCCACGCAAAAAACTGCACCTTTTCCCTTATGGGGTATCCAAGAGCCTGTGTAGAGTCCTTAAGTGGGTTCCCTATCAGTAGGAGAAAATGACAGACGCAAACCAGAGAATAGTGAGAAGCAAAGCAGCTAGTAAGCCTGATCTTTATTCAACTGTTGCAACAGGGCCCTCACTCACCACATGCAGAAGGGAGGAGGAACCCACAACAATGGTGTGCCAGCCCTTATATAGACTTTTGAAATTGCCCACCCTGTACCTCAAGACCACCCCCAAAACATCATACATACATCACAGAAGGAGGTGGTCTACAGCAGAAATCCTGTTTGCCAGGAAACCTGATAATGGTCACTGATTGCCTTACCTGGGCAGCCTGGCCATTCTTTTGTGATGGTTAATACTTTAGTTCCTGAATCCAAGTCACAGGCTCACCCTATTCATACACGAATATGCCCTTAAGACAGGATTTGTAAGCAATGGGGAGGCAATGGGGAGGCTTTCCTCTTTCCTTCCTCCTTGCAGAGAAATATTTGAGGTCAATTTGGGAGAGTCAAAATGGCTTCAGGATTGCTCTCCTGTACTATTTCAGACACGTGGTTTACATACTTATGTATGTGTTTGCCTTGTACATTTAGGAACATTTAATTTATAGTTGAGACCTTAGAATTGTTATAACAGAAGAATGAATCAAACTGAAACAATCCTTCTTGCCCTCTGATTTAATAATGAGATTGCCATGAGCATCTATTTCATAATGTTTTAGTTTAGTTTTAATTGTATTGGCTGTTTTTAAAACAAACAAAAACAAACAAACAAACAAACAAACATTTTTTGCTGTTTTAATTTTGCATCGCCTTGAGATGATTCTGTAGAAGGTGCTTAATAAGTTAATGATAATAATGAAGTTTATGCTGTGTTCTTCTCCGACACACAGGGACGAGGCAGAAATTCAAAATCCAAATACCTGACAACTTCCTGGTCAGTGAATGGTGTCCCATTCACTGAAATATATGGATCTGAATGGTTAATGGATCTGCTGCTGAGTTATGATTTATTTTTCCTGTCTCAAGATGGGTTTGCCAAATCTGACTGCAACTACTATGAGAAACTGAATTTTATCACCTATTTTGCAAAATGTCATTTTTAGGAGCTGGAGGAAATTTGCAAGCAGCAGCTCTGAAATGCAATGGCCTCAAACATATTTGGGTTTTAATTTGTTCTTTAGACTTGTTTGGAATAGATACACAGGGGTACATGGTAGGAGGCGTGGCATGTGAGTGTGTTCGTTAAGAACAGTGCTGGATTTACATATAAGCTAAACAAGCTATAGCTTAGGGCCCCACTCTCTTGGGGGCCTCAAACAAAATTGAAAGGAGAAAAAAACCCTGGATGTATATTTCCAACATATAAGATAAAAAACAAATAAAATAAAACCTACATACAGCAACAGTGTTTTGTGTTGTGTAGGCTCTATGATCGTATTTCAGTTCAAAAATTACTTTGATAAAATACGTATTTTGTTATGTGCAAATGGCTTAAATACCTATTAGGTCCATAAATTACTATATATCACGTTCAACACAAAAACAGCGACAATTTGTTGTTGACAAAGGACAGCTGGACATATAAAGGGCCCCATTACCAGGCAGAGGGCCTTCTCAGTAGTGGTGCCTGCCCTGTGGAACGCCCATCAGATGTCAAAGAGATAAACAACTACCTGACATTTAGAAGACATCTTCAGGGAAGTTTTTAATGTGTAACATTTAAATGTATTTTTAATCTTTGTTGGAAGCCGCCCAGAGTGGCTGGGGCAGTCCAGCCAGATGGGCGGGGTACAAATAAATTATTATTATTATTATTATTATTATTATTATTATTATTATTATTATTCTATAGCTTAGGGCCTCATCAAACCTAAATCCAGCCCTGGCTAAGAATGAAAAGCATGGTGTGCTTAAGTTTGTATGGTTGTGAATGTTGCATTAGTTGTAAAGGTCATAAGCACTGGTATCAACTTCATGGGGCCGTGTGTGCTTCAGCAACCACAATAATATATTTGTGGGCACCAGGCCCCCCCCCCCCCAGCCAATGGGTGTAACAATCTCAGGCAGGCAAGCAAGCTCCGATAAGAATTAATGAATTTCTGGCAGTTTTAGGCTACATTTATTTACAATTATCATCCAGAGAGCGGCTCCGAGCCTGCCACTCTCAGCTATGAGTTGGTCACTCTGAGTCTCTGCACCTTTCACAGCACAAAGGGCACCAAAGTCCAGCCCTTCCTCTCTTGTACTTCTGTTGCATTTTAACCCTTTCAGATCTTCTGGTTCGGGGAGAAGGTGGGTGGACTCCCCTCCCCCACTCTCACACGAAGAGCCCGCTAAACGCTGCCTCCCTCCTGGTTGCATAGCAACCCCCTCAAAGCCATCTATCTCCTCCCCTCCCTCTGCCTGCGGGCTTTCCGAGTCTGCTGCTCTATCTGAGTCTGGGAACTCTTGATGAAGCGGGACCCAAACTAACCCACTCCTGCTCTGTCTTTGGCTGCAATCCCTCGTTTCCAGAGTCAGACTCTGGCTCCCTCTGTATTGGCATTCCTTCATCTCCGGAGTCAGACTCATCCCAGGCGTTCAATCCAACCACGTCCCTGACAATGGGTAGAGTTGAAACCATTCCCTGCTGTCCCCTTCTCTTCACATGAGAGAGGAGGAGCTGCAGTGTCTGGCTCTGTTTACTTTTCCTCTTCCGCCTCTTCCTGGCCCATGAGGGACACAGAGGAAGAGGAGCTTCCGCCTCCGGCCGATGCATGGGACGTCACACGCACTCCATGCAGGCACGCACATGCAATGGTGCAAGTCCGTGCTACATTGCCGGCACCCACAATCTTCGTCGCGAGATGGCACTTACAAGCTTCCTTCCAGCTCAGTTGAAAGCAATGTTCTCTGTGGCATACCTGACACTGCAAGCCAATGCCTGTCTACTCAGAAGCAGGTCTCACTCAGTTCTGTGGGGCTTACTTCCGGGTGAACAGATACAGAATTGCTGCCTCCAAACACATCTCACTGGGATGAAGCTGCACAGTGTCCGAGGTGTCCAAACCACAGAACAATTCCCATGGAAAAATACTCAAAGGGAAAGCCGAGAATCTGAAAATGCTGATCTATTAATAGCACCTGAGCTGCTGCATATGCCTTCCTTCCTGATGGAATCCATTATTGCGGCTTATTGATCAAAGTGCATGCTTTTGAGAGCACAGATGTGAGTAACTGATTATCTCCTTTTCAACACTATTCCTTCAAGAAGGAAGAATATATAAGAGCTGAGTTCACCCCTGATGTAACTCCAGCTGACACCAGGGAGCTTCTGCCTGGAAATTATATTCATCCAGTAGGCTTAGATTGGATGCAGATTGTTAAGTGTGAATATGTGATGCAAAGTATACTAAATTGGGGTCATTAAAACTACAGCGACAAAACAAGCTACTAATGGGAGACTCTATTATGATGCCATTAAGGTCCTTGCCAGGATTACTGTGGCTTCAATAGCAGTTCTGTACAGTATTCTCATTTGCTGGATTTAAAAACACAGCACACCGTACTTTTCTTGAATTGACAGAAGAGAGGATAGCATGGTCAGAGTTTGTCTCTCCCTCCTGCGGGTGCTTTTCTTCAACCAGACTTGGGCAAAGGGGGCGCACTCACATACTGATCGCTTACAAAGAGCACCCCAGTGGCCATGAGAACAACAGATACAAAATACTTAGGGAAGAAATGAAGAACAAACACCACACACGGGCATTATAGGTTAACACAGTCGTTTATTTCACCCACACCTGTGGGTTAGAAAATCTTTCAACTACAATGCGACTACAAAGGGCTTTAGGCAATATCTGATAAACCTCAACGGCAAATTTCACAGGGTGAAATGAGCAGGAGTGCTACAGGAGAGCGGGAGAGGGAGGAGCCTGGCGTGATTAAATAATACAGTCGTACCGGGGAAGTCGAACGGAATCCGTTCTGGAAGTCTGTTCGACTTCCAAAACGTTCAGAAACCAAAGCGTGGGTTCTGATTGGCTGCAGGAAGTTCCTGCAGCCAATTGGAAGCCGCAGAAGCCCTGTCGGACATTCAGCTTCCAAAAGAACATTTGAAAACCAGAACAGTCACTTCCGGGTTTTGATCGTTCGGGAGCCAAAATGTTCGAGAACTAGGCTGTTCGAAAACCAAGGTACAACTGTGTAGGGAAAATGCAGGTCCAAAGGCTTCTGTTTTGGCTTCTGAGCCTTTAATAGATACTTCATACGTTTTTTTAAAAGAAGATTCCCATCCTTCCCAAAAACAATTTTTTAAAAAGCAAAGGTCAGTTCTGTAGAAATTAACTTCAGATTTAATTTGTATGGGTTCACTGGATGCATTCCACCTTTTGTGTTTATATTTTAAATTATGTTCCTTTAAAAAAAAATTACAATTCTTCCTTTTTGAAAATAAAATGCCAAATTTACACCAGAAAAATTCTCCTCAATTTTGTAGTAAATCACCTGAATGTGTCTCTGAATCAGTATCTGACCTACAGCTTCAAAGTGCTGAATATAAACCTTTTTCTTTAGAAAAACCCAGGCCTGCCTTTTACATTTTGTGCCGCCCTGCTCTCCTCCTTCATAGCTGTGGAAAGTTTACGTCTCCAGTACAAGAGTGAGCTGCGTCTTGTGCCCTGTGCCAAGTCAACCTTCCTTGCTCGACTGTTCGACAGCTGACCTGTGCTTTGCCTAGCCTTGGCAAGCCAGGGGCCTCTCGCGGACAGAGCGGCGTTTGTCTCAGAAGCATGTTGGACTTGGCACATACCTGAGATTCAATTCCAGTTTCAACTACCACCTTTCAGGAGCGGTATAAAAGAGACAGAAACTGCATCTGAAGGAGGAAAAACAAGCCAACCCCCATTGCCGAAAAAAGCCGTCGCAAGCAACGCTTGTTTATACACCGGACAAAAGTGCCTTTGCTGCCTTGAACACTACTCTGGTTGTAAATCTTTTGTAGAAATATATATGTATCAATGGACAAAGTGTTACAGTCTTCTGAACGAAGCAGGGCTGCCTGAGCTAAAATATAGGTATGTATGTCACCTTTAATAATCAAACACACCACAAAATGTCCCGTCTGTTTTATAGGCAGGTTAACTGTACAATGTGGTCATCTCTTTCACAGCACAGCCCTTTCCTCCTGTGGATCCATCACTTCGGTTTAAGCGCAACAAAGCTGATATTTAGGCGATGCTTTTCTTTAGGAACGCGGTTGGTTCCAGCTCAAGTTCTCCCCGCAGCATTTCGACAAAAAAGACAGCCGGGCGGGGAATTTGCAGGAGCTCTTTAGAGCAGACTACATGTGCATAAATCAGGGGTTGGTTGTCTCCCTTCAGCTCCCTATGTGACCTCACAAACACCCATACAAGGAAACTGTTTTTCTGCAAAGAGGTGGACCGCAGTCATGAATCCTGGCGGGCCTCTCGGGTCAGGAGTCTGTGTGTGGTTCTGCAGGAGAGAATGTGTGCCATGTACCCCAGCAGAGATGGTCTTCAGGGCATGCCATGAAAGGTGTCTGTACACTGTTTTTCACTGTGCCAATATAAGCAGCAAGGGAGTTATGGGGCAGCAATAGGGTTCTGTGTCCCATCAATTCTAAAAAAAAATTAAGCTGGAGGAATTGAGGTACAACCAAGAAAGAAAGAAAGAATATAATATAATATAATATAATATAATATAATATAATATAATATAATATAATATAATAATAATTATTTATACCCCACCCATTTGGCTGAGTTTCCCCAGCCACTCTGGGTGGCTCCCAATCGAGTGTTAAAAACAATACAGCATTAAATATTAAAAACTTCCCTAATGAACAATGAAAGCACAGCATACCCTCCAATATTTCCCCAATAAAATAGGGATGCCCTATTACATTAACAACAACTTCCCCCAATGAAAACAGTGTTGTCCTATTCTGTTGTTGTTGTTGTTGTTGTTGTTGTTGTTGTTGTTGTTGTTGTTGTTGTTACCCCACTCATTTGGCTGAGTTGCCCCAGCCACTCTGGGCAGCTTCCAACATATATAAAAACATAACAATACATTAAATATTTAGAAACTTCCTTACACAGGCCTGCCTTCGGATGTCTTCTAAAGGTTGCATCTTATTGGCTCGGGGGTCGCATAACTCCGTACCGTCCAATATTTCTCCGATAAAAATGGGGATGACAAAGGCTTGGTTACTTAGTTCCTCCCAAAATGAGGGGAGGTGGACATGGCTAAGCCTGGCAGGACAGCTTACTCTGTGGTATTAACCCCTTCATGCATTAATTAGACTTCAGCATGCCTGCTATCTGAGGCTGGCTATCCCACAAGTTCTACAGTTTAACTATGCACCTCATGAAGAAGTGCTTTCTGTCTTGAATCTTCCATATTCAGCTTCATTGGGTGGTCCCAGGTTCTAGTGTTATAAGGGAGTGAGAAAAACTACTCCTTATCCACTTTTCCTAAACATGCATATCAACCGACCCAGACCTTGCAATCATCATTTGAGGCCCTTCTTCATGTGTCTCCTCCATCAGAGGTCCAGAGGGTGGCAACACGAGAATGGGTCTTTTCTGAGGTGGCTCCCTGTTGAGCCTTTATTACATATCTTCAGGTGCCAGGCAAAAACATCCCTTTTCTCCAAGGCCTTTTAAACTTGGGGGTGGGGAATTATTGTTTTTGTTTATTACTACAAATAATGTATTTTGGTGTTTTTATATTGTAAACCGCCCTGTGATCCTGAGATGAAGGGTGGTATATAAATAATAATAATAATAATAATAATAATAATAATAATAATAATACAGTGGTACCTCGGTTTTTGAACAGCTTAGTTCCCAAAACAACTTGGAACTCGAACGCAGCAAACCCGGAAGTCAGTGTTCCAGTTTGTGAACTTTGCTTCGAAAGCTGAACGTGCTCCATTTTGAGTCCTGAACTTCTGTTTTTACTGTTGCGCTGCTAATTTGCGTCCCCCCATTGTAATTGAAGTCTTCCGTTTTTGATTGCAGTGTTCTGAGGTGATAATTGGAGCTTATATTTGGTGCTTTTGTTTTTGCTATTCATTTTGCGTTTTTTGTTTTTGAGGCTTTTTCGGTTAATTTGTTTTTGTGACTGTGTGGAACCCAGTTCAGCTACTGACTGATTTGTGTGACTGTAGAAATGGATAAAAGCCCCCCATCCAAACAATTACTATCATCAGTGCAGGTAATATTTTATTTTTATATATATATATATATATATATATATATATATATATATATATATCACCCTCAACACAGTTTTATTTATTTTATATTACAGTACATTGATTATTGCTTTGATTTTATGCATCAGTTAGATGGTAAAATTCATGTTAAATTACTGTTTTAGGGGTTATTTTTAAAAATCTGGAACAGATTAATCTGTTTTGCATTACCGCACTTTCTATGGGAAAGCGCACCTTGGTTTTGGAATTGTTTGGTTTTGGAAGGGACTTCCGGAACAGATTAAGTTTGAGAACCAAGGTACCACTGTAATAATAATACTTACCTCCACTTGCTTGGCAAGAACTATAAACAGTAAATGGCCAAATATCTTATACAGTAGTTTTGTAACAGAAAATACACCTCCAAAGAGTTGTGAGAAAGAGCTATAAAAGACCCTCTCTTTCACCAAGTTTCTCTTGCAAATTAAATTCTAGAATCCTTGCTTGATAATATGTAAAGCTTTTAAAGGATTTCAAACCCATAATATACCCATTAGCATGAAGTACAGGAAGGAGGATGTGATATTTTCTTGTACACTCCTCTCTGGACAATCTTGTACCATATTTTCCAGTTGGGGAAAAAAATGCTCCATTTTTGCTTTGGCAAGATGCCCGGATATGGGTATTTTAAAGTTTTTGAAACAAGGATGTGGAATAATTAGGGCTCTGATTCTTCCTGATTTGGCAGGGCAAGGGAGAGTTTATATTTCTACTCTGAAATGGTCTAACCGTTCTGCCTTTCCTCCTTGTACTGAGAGCAATAAGGGCAAACAAGGCTACAAGAATGGTGAGTGAATGGGAAAAAATTTAAAGACAAGAAGGAGAGAGTTTGGAGCAGGGAGAGAGGAAAACGGAAGAGGCAAAGCAGAAACAACCTGGCTGAAAGTAAGAAAAAATAAGGGTGAAAAATGTGAATTTGGAAAACAGTGGACCAAATTTGTTAGACATCATGAGCAAATTCTGCTTTTAGTGAACCTCAGGATATTTCTTGAGGCGGTTTCTAGGAATGCCCAGTTATTTGGGAATTTTTATACCACATTTAGTTCAAGGAACAGAGATTCTAAAAAAGACTTCTGAAGTGGACACGAACATGTTCAAGAAGGACACTGACAAACTGGAACGTGTCCAGAGGAGGGCAACCAAAATGGTCAAAGGCCTGGAAACGATGCCTTATGAGGAACGGCTAAGGGAGCTGGGCATGTTTAGCCTGGAGAAGAGGAGGTTAAGGGGTGATATGATAGCCATGTTCAAATATATAAAAGGATGTCACATAGAGGAGGGAGAAAGGCTGTTTTCTGCTGCTCCAGAGAAGCGGACACGGAGCAATGGTTCCAAACTACAAGAAAGAAGCTTCCACCTAAACATTAGGAAGAACTTCCTGACAGTAAGAGCTGTTCGACAGTGGAATTTGCTGTCAAGGAGTGTGGTGGAGTCTCCTTCTTTGGAGGTCTTTAAGCAGAGGCTTGACAACCATATGTCAGGAGTGCTCTGATGGTGTTTCCTGCTTGGCAGGGGGTTGGACTCGATGGCCCTTGTGGTCTCTTCCAACTCTATGATTCTATGATTCTATGAGGCAACACAGAACAAAGTACATTTGCTTTCAATAGTGGTTCTCAAACTTCTTTCTCTGGGCCATACTTTCAGAATAAAAGTCTTCTCGCGCCACACCATATTTTTTATTGATAAGAAATATGTCGGAAAACAAAAAGGAACAACTCCTAGCAGTGCTTGATTCATAACATAGAAAACAACTACTTCATAATATGATTGTGGGACATCCAGGAGGTATAAAACAATGCAGCTATATAAGAACATGAATCATTCCCAAAATATAAACGAACCTCTTACATATGTGCCTTAAGTATGAATACAAAGTCAAAGAGAGGTGTGAGCTTGTTCTAATTTGAGACAAACTCTCACCTCCTCATCGACACAAAGAAACCTTTTTCTTTCATATACAGTCATACCTCGGGGTGCGAACGTGATCCGTGCGGGAGGCACGTTCGCAACCCGCAGCATTCGCAACCCGCAGCGCCGCATCTGCGCACGTGCGTGACATCATTTTGTGCTTCTGCGTATGCGCGAGCCCCCAAACCCGGAAGTAATCCATTCCGGTACTTCCGGGTTCGGCATGGTCCTCAATCCAAAAATGTGCAACCCGTAGCGTTCATAACCCAAGGTATGACTGTAGAGTTGAAAATCTCTGTTCACAACCGTTTGTTGTGGAGAACTATAGAAGAACAGCCAATGTTCTTGAAGAGAGGCATGGATACTCTTTCTGTGGTTGGACAGAGGTGCAGTTCCGGCACCTCTCAGGTAGATTCCAACATTTCTCAGGTGGGCGCCATTGCCGTTCTAAGGGAACAAGGGAGGTGTTCATGGTGTGTTCCAGAACCTCTTGGTGTGTGACCAAACCTTCTAGGTAGTGTAGGAAAGGATCAAGTCAGGAGTGCCAGCTTGGCCCCACAACCATGGGTGCCTGGGGCTAGGGGTGTCATGCAGTATACATGGCCCTGGCACCGAAATTTGTGGGTGCCCAGCCCCTTCATGGGGAATTTTGTGGGTGCTTGGGCACCCACAGCCCTAGGGAGCCGGCACCTATGGGTCCAGTCTATACTGCTGGCAAAGGCTGAAAGATCTACATTGGCTCCCCGTACGTTTCTGAGCACAATTCAAAGTGTTGGTGCTGACCTTTCAAGCCCTAAATGGCCTCGGCCCAGTATACCTGAAGGAGTGTCTCCATCCCCATCGTTCAGCCTAGACACTGAGGTCCAGCTCCGAGGGTCTTCTGGCGGTTCCCTCACTGTGAGGTTACAGGGAACCAGGCAGAGGGCTTTCTGGTAGTGGCGCCCACCCTAAGGAATGCCCTCCCATCAGATGTCAAGGAAATCAACAACAACCTGACTTTTAGAAGACATCTGAAGGCAACCCTGTTTAGGGAAGTTTTTAATGCTTGATGTTTCATCGTGTTTTTAATATTCTGTTGGGAGCTGCCCAGAGTGGCAGAATATTATGATGATGATGCACTTTTGAACCATTGTTCTGTGACATGTTGAGTGTAAACTTCATAGTATCCATGATGCAGCGTGATTGTGAATCAAGCACTCATACATCTAGATCTGTGTTTCCCAAACTAAGGCCCAGGGGCTGGATCCGGCCCAATCACCTTCTAAATCTGGCCGGCGGACAAGTCCTGGAATCAGCGTGTTTTTACATGAGTAGAATGTGTGCTTTTATTTAAAATGCATCTCTGGGTTATTTGTGGGGCATAGGAATTTGTTCATCCCCCCCCCAAAAATATAGTCGGCCCTCACAAGGTCTGAGGGACAGTGGACCGGCCCCCTGTTGAAAAAGTTTGCTGACCCCTGGCTTAATTGAATTTCTCCCTCCTATCCCCTAAAGAGACAGATCTAGATGTGACTTTTCGTGTTCTTGTTTTCATACTGAAGTTCTGGAAACTTCCATTCCAAACTAGACCTAAGGCCTTCTGAGCCTGCTGAGGCTATGGCCATTTTCATTAGGGAGCAAAGTCTGGATTTTTTCCCCTTCCCGCTCCATTTCCATTTAGATGCACAGCTTCCTGTACGTGTTAGCTCTGCAGCTGAGGTATGCAGTTAACCAATTAAACCAAGGGGAGATACATTTAGCTGACATCAAAACAGCCGGAGCACATTGAACATCCAGGAACATTTCTCCATTATCACACACCTAAAAGCCTTCCAAGCCGCAACACCTGTCCCTGTTGCCCCTGGCAACGGCTACAGACATAATTACAGCTGAACGAGTAAGACTTTCACCAGCAATTGGAATACTTTTCATAGGCCTCGTGCACATCCCATCATACCCAGCAAGATTGTTTGCAGGACTGAGGCATGATCAAAGGCCCCTCCGTGACTCATCTCAAATCCCATGAATGATCATTAGGTGAAATGGGGGAAAGAGAGATAATCAAGCTGCCTTGACTCTCCCGGCTGGGAGATCTAATGGGAAGGTATGGCTGTGGCTGAAGACTTCATTTGTTTGGGAGAGACTCCTGGGAATGGCAAATTGCATACGGAAAGAATTACCTGTGCGTGCGCCGGGAGAATCAAGGATCTAAAAGTCAAGCGCACCATGCCCACACAACTGCAAACAATTGTGCGATTCAGGGAGAGTCGGCGATAAAAGAATCGATTTTCAGGTGGCCTTGCAAATGTTCCCCAGTTCCCTCGGAAGCTAACTCTGACATTTAAGTTCTTAAGATGCATTTTTTTTAATTCATCCTTTTGATTTTAGAATGGCACCTTTTCAGAACATGGCTGTCAATTTTACCAGGGACGCAGCGGGAGCGCAGGGAGAGGAGGAGATGGAGAGCGAGGGGGAGCAATCCGAGGGCAGCGTAGGAGAAGAGGACAGTAGCCCGAGAGATTCCATGAGCCTCTCCAGCGAATCGGAAGATTCACAGAAGGGGGCGCCGATGGCCAGGGCAAGGGGGGCCCCAAGGGGGACACCCCAGAAGCAAGGGGCCAGCGGGGACTCCCAGAGCAGCAGTTGGAAATCAGGACCAGCTTCCCCACCAGGGCGTAGTGGGGGGGAGGAGTCCAAGGTATCAGGGCCAACGTATTCACCACCAGCGAGAGGAGATGAGTCAGGGTTGACCACGCCTCCATCGGAGAGCGAGGGAACGGTCGAGAGGAAGGTCACCGGCTGGGCGCGTGCGCCAAGTTCAAATGTATAGGCGAACGGCACAGCAGGCAGCCCGGATAGGGAACCAGGTCCCAAAGCCCGCCAGAAGGAGGGGCAAGAATCAGGGGGGTCAGCGTCAGAAGAGTCCAGAAAGGATGAAACCCCAGCGGGCAGGAGGGCCCAGAGGAGGAAGGAGCTACGGAAGAGGTGGAGCAAGGCTAGAGTCTTAAACTGGTGTCAGGGGGGCGGAGACTCAGACGGGACTTCGCCGGTCTAGACTTTAAGACGTAGAGCGGCACGCTGCGGCTTTGAAATGGAAACTGAACTTCAATAAAGACTTTTGTACATAACTACAGCCGGGCGTTGGTCCTTTGTGAGCTGGGACCAAGGGGCGGCTCTGACAGGCACCTTTTCAGAACATGGCTGTCAATTTTACCATGCCTACATACCTTCCAACATTTCTCCGATGAAAATAGGGAATAATAATAATAATATAAAGTAAAGGTAAAGGGACCCCTGACCATTAGGTCCGGTCGTGGCCGACTCTGGGGTTGCGGCGCTCATCTCGCTTTATTGGCCGAGGGAGCTGGCATACAGCTTCCGGGTCATTTGGCCAGCATGACTTAAGCCGCTTCTGGGGAACCAGAGCAGCGCACGGAAACGCCATTTACCTTCCCGCCAGAGCGGTACCTATTTATCTACTTGCACTTTGTGCTTTTGAACTGCTAGGTTGGCAGGAGCAGGGACCGAGCAACGGGAGCTCACCCCGTCGCGGGGATTCGAACCGCCGACCTTCTGATCGGCAAGTCCTAGGCTCTGTGGTTTAACCCACAGCGCCACCCGCGTCCCTTAATAATAATATAGCAATAGATAAAACTTTATTCGCATTAGCCAATGGCCATGGCAACATAAAACAAGCAAAATATACAAATAAATAGACAGCAATGGGTAAAAAGGCAATCAAATGACCAAGATTATCGTTCAGATAGTGGCCCTTAATCTCATTGCACCCTCGATAAACCTAGCAACCTTTGCTGTTGTCTGATCATTTCGATCTGATAAAAGAAAGAACAATGTGGCCTCGGATAATAATAATAATAATAATAATAATAATAATAATAATAATAATACCCCGCCCATCCAAATGGGTTGCCCCAGCCACTCTGGGCAGCTTGCAACATATATAAAAACATAATAAAACAAACATTTTAAAAAAACTTCCCTATACAGAGATGACCCAGATGTCTTCTAAAGGTTGTATAGTTGCTTATTGGTATACCTGAAGGAATGTCTCCACCCCCATCATTCTGCCCGGACGCTGAGGTCCAGCGTCGAGGGCCTTCTGGTGGTTCCCTCACTGGAAGAAGCAAAGCTACAGGGAACCAGGCAGAGGGCCTTCTCAGTAGTGGCACCCGCCCTGTGGAACGCCCTCCCATCAGATGTCAAAGCGATAAACAACTACCTGATATTCAGAAGATATCTTAAGGCAGCCCTGTTCAGGGAAGTTTTTAATGTGTGACATTTTAATGTATTTTTAATCTTTGTTGGAAGCCGCCCAGAGTGACTGGAGAAACCCAGTCAGATGGGAAGGGTACAAATAATAAATTATTATTATTATTATTATTATTATTATTATTATTATTTCCTTGGCTCAGGGCATGCTGCAAGGCACCCACAGCCTCAGGTCAAGTTGGCACTCCTGGCTTGGGGGTTGCATAACTCCATACCTTCCAACATTACTCCGATGAAAATAGAGATGTCCTAAGGAAAAGCGGGACATTCCAGGATCAAATCAGAAACAGGGATGGCATTTCCAGACAACAGCATGACATCCTTGTCTGGGCTTTATTCAAATGCCCAGAAAGATGGTGAAGCTACTTGCCTTGGGACCAACAGCTGTTTGCTGCTGTTTTTTAAAAAATATATTGCCTCTGAAGAAATCAGCATGGAAAGATTTTGTTTTTAAGCTAAGCTAAAATGAAAATCGTTGAGTGCTTCAGTCTCAGGCACTTGGTTGCCAGCCTGCCCAACTTACTTTTTATTTATTAAATTTATATTCAGCCTTTCCACCTTAGGAAGCCCAGGTTGTCAAACACATCAATAATTGCTTGTGACCATGGTTTATATTTTTGTGTTTTATATTGTATGTAGACCTAATGAATAAGAATAATACAATTCAAACTTCTAAGAACAGTAAAAAACAACTATAAAACTAAACAAAAAACTTGATCCCTTTCCCCTCTTTCCTTTTCCCTTTCTCCTTCTGTGTTGGAACTCCTATTTGGGGACTTCCCTGGCTTTTTTCTGGCCCACGTAGGACCAGTCTGGACAGTTGGCCTTGGTGAAGATTTGACGTTTTCATCCCCAAAAAGTTTTTGATTTGAGTTTCTACTGAAATGGGGCTGCATTTTAATGTTGTATTTTAATCTTGTTTTTAAGTTGTATTTTAATTAATTGTTTTTATACCTGGTGTTAGCCGCCCTGAGGTCTTGGCTGGAGAGGGCAGGGTATAAATAAAACTTCTTCTTCTTCTTCTTCTTCTTCTTCTTCTTCTTCTTCTTCTTCTTCCTCTTCCTCTTCCTCTTCCTCTTCCTCTTCCTCTTCCTCTTCCTCTTCCTCTTCTTCTTCTAAAAACCCATACTCTCACAGGTAATAATTTCTGGGTTGCCAGGAAGATTTCTTGCAGCCAACAAAAGCTTGGGTAAATGGGAATTATTTTTAAAATTCTTCCTAAAAGTTAATAATGAGAGAGACACGTGCAGTTCATAAAGGAAGGCATTCCACAGATGGGGAGCTACCACCAAGAAGGCCCTGCCAACTGCACAACCTCCAGTGGGCGTTCAGGTCAGACTGGGAGAAGATGTCAAGCGATAACTATTCCCATGGATCTTTTTTTTTCAGTTCAGAAAGAGGGGACAACCAGAAAGGCTACAGAGACTGGTTAAAAGTTCGATGGAAATATAAATGCCTACACAACCCTTGGCCATCTTCCAACCGTAAGGTAAGCTCAGCTCTGCAGGTACCAAAATGATAAAGAAATTCCAAAATGCCCTGTAGATGAGGAAGGATAACAGAAGGAAAGGAGGCTTTTGAGAAATCGGCGGTCCAGCACAACTCTGTACTCATACTTGGGAGAAAGTATCACTGAAATTGAGGGGGCTATATGGTTTTCTCTTCTCATGTCAATATTACCTGCGGAAGCAAAATTTAAGTTACTCTCATGGCCCTGAAAGTTCCATTGTAACTCAGAGTCAAGAATGCTATAAAAGAGTCCACCTTGGCTCTGAAAAGTGTAGAATCCTGTGAAATTGTTTGTCATATTCAGGGTGACTGCGTATGTTTTATGCCCTGTGTACTATTTCTTCTGTCTGGAAGAACATAGGAAATATATGGTATATAAGAAAGCTGCAATGGCTCTGTATACTGAAGAGGTGGGCTGGAAGCAGAAATTGGCAACTCTGTTGTGTCAAATGGCAATTGCCCTCTGGAAGAATGAAGATTAACGGCTGGCAGGCATTTCCCGAGGGGAACGCAACAGTGAGCTTAAAAAGGTGGCAAAATGGTGATGATGACGCACATCATGAACTTGGAATAAGGTTCAGGTAGGTGGCTGCGGTAGGGACGCGGGTGGCACTGTGGGTTAAACCACAGAGTCTAGGGCTTGCCGATCAGAAGGTTGGCGGTTCGAATCCCCGCGACGGGGTGAGCTCCCGTTGCTCAGTCCCTGCTCCTGCCAACCTAGCAGTTCGAAAGCACGTCAAAGTGCAAGTAGATAAATAGGTACCGCTCCGGCGGGAAGGTAAATGGTGTTTCTGTGCGCTGCTCTGGTTCGCCAGAAGTGGCTTAGTCATGCTGGCCACATGACCTGGAAGCTGTACACCGGCTCCCTCAGCCAATAAAGCGAGATGAGCGCCGCACCCCAGAGTCGGTCACGACTGGACCTAGCAGCTTAGAGACCAACTAAGCTTGTTCTGGGTATAAGCTTTCGTGTGCATACACACTTCTTCAGATACATTGAAACAGAAGTCACCAGACCCTTATATATAGTGGGTGGGTGGGGTTTTTCTCAGAAGGGTAGGGGGAGATGGGTGATGGACTCAATGGGTATGGTAAACCTGTTGACAACTCTTAACAACTGTAATTAGTCCTACAGGAAAAAGCAAGGGATAGTATGCAGATGACCAAAAATAGCTTTTAGCATATGTAATGAGACAAGAATCCAATACAGTGGTGCCTCGCAAGACGAAATTAATCCGTTCCCGTGAGGCTCTTCGTATAGCGGTTTCTTCGTCTTGTGAAGCAAGCCCATTGACAGCTTAGCGGATTAGCGCTATTAGCGGTTTAGCGGCTTTTAGCGATCAGCTGTTAAGCGGCTTATCAGCGGAACAGCTGATAAGCGGCTTAGCGGCTTAGGAAAAGGGGGGGAAAGGGGGGGAAAACCCGCAGGAACTCGCAAGACATTTCGTCTTGCGAAGCAAGCCCATAGGGAAATTCGTTTTGCGAAGCGCCTCCAAAACGGAAAACCCTTTCGTCTAGCAGGTTTTCCGTCTTGCGAGGCATTCGTCTTGCGGGGCACCACTGTATTTCTATTCAGACCAGGTCTCTCCATAGTTTTCGGTTTAGTAATAAGTTGCAATTCAGCAACTTCTCTTTCAAGTCTATTTCTGAAATTCTTTGGTAATAAGACATCTGCTTTGAGATCCTGTATTGAATGTCCTGGGAGATGGAAGTGTTCTTCTCCTGGCTTCTCTGTCTTGTGATTCCTGATATCAGATTTATGTCCACTTATCCTCTGGTGTAGGGTTTGGCCTGTTTGTCCAATATAGAGAGCTGAAGGGCACAGCTGGCATTTGATGGCATACGCAGTGTTAGAAGATGAGCAATTAAATAGGCCTGAGATGGTATGTTTGGTGTTGTTGGGTCCAGTGATGGTGTTGTCTGGGTGCATGTGGAAGCAAAGCTGGCATCTGGGTTTATTGCAGGCTCTGGTACCAGTGTCCATGTTAAGTCCAGTTGGAATAAGGGATGCTTTTCCTACACGTTTCAGGGGGAATCCAAACCAGCGCCAGGCAGTTAGCTCTGTAAAACTGAATCTGCTAGCCTCATGGTCAAAAGAGATTGATCTCCACCAACAATGGGCCATTCCAAAATCTATAGGTACGGAAATGTTATAAGGGTTTAGGAAAAAATAGACTGTTAATTGGTGAAAGGAGGGAAAGTAAAGTTACATTATATTAAGATAAATTACAGAACAAAAATTGGAAAAGATGGAAAGGATTTGCTGAAATAGTTAACCGAACTAGAATACAAAAAAGGGAGGTGTGAGGAGGTCAAGGAAACAAGCAAATGAAAGATAAGTTATGGGAAGATTAGCTGTTTTGTTGTGTGTTTTTTTCCTTTTCTACCTTATTGTGATGTGTTGTTTTGTTTTTGTTCAATGTGGTGTTTTTACTTTTTTTTTGTAACCTTTAAAATTTTAATAAATATTATTTTTAAAAAAACACAAAATCTATAGGTACGATTCTTTCGAACAGTTTTCGTATTACTGTGTTTTACTTAGAGTGCAAATGTATTTCTTTTTAATTTCGTTTCTCTTTCATATACTTCAAAGCGGAAATACCTTTCCAAAAGCAGCGTGCGGAATATAACTGCAAAGTTTGAAAGCAAACATCATTCACAGCAAATGCATGAATCGCCAATGATCCCTGCCCCCAAGCACTCAGCTGCCTGCCCCAGGCTGCCTAACCTTTGTGTAATATCAGAGTAAATCAGCCAATGACATCAAGAGATTGGGGAAGGGGCAGGCTGGCAGGGAGGTCAGAGGTCAAGTTGGATAGTGCAGCACTCAGTAGCTTGGTTCCAAGCCTCTCAGGAAGGTGGTTCAATGGCTCATAATGATCACTCATATTGACATGCCCGTTACTTGTCACTTGTCATGCTTGAATAAGGGGTGGGAGAGGAGGGGGGGTTATTGGTATGAATTTCTTGTCTGCTGTTGTTTAATTACTAGTAGAAAGCTGCTGGCTATGGCTACTGGTAGACCCAGTGTTTTTCTCCCCCAAGCTAGGAGCAGAATAGTGCTCTTTGGGTACAGCTTGTATAAAATCACAGAATCACAGAATTGTAGAATCCTCTGTGTGTGTTTCACTTGTTCTGGTCTTTTGACTCTGCAGACTTTTTAGCTTTCTAAACATCCATTTTCATAGTAAATTACTTGGTTTTTTTAAAAAAAACACCAAAAAAAAAAAAAGGAGGAAAAATGAGTCAGCTTTTCCTGCCTTCCGGCACTGTATAATGTACCTCGTCTGACAGTCACACTCAGGAGTGCCCTATTGTCATTCTGCTGAAGTATTCTCTCTGCAGCAGCCACCAAAATTACAGAGGGGCCAATATTCTGCGCAAGGAGCTTCTCCCGTATACTGCTGCTACTGATTGTCGCTGATTGAAAGTCAGGCTCCTACTGAGCCATAAAAAGCAGGTTACAGGGCTCACCTTATAAAGAGGGATTTATGAGAGCTAAGTGTGGCTTACACAGATGGCAATGCCATTTCTGTGTAGGGGATTCAGTCGTGGGCTTGTCCCTTGCCCGTGTATTTGGGGGTGTGAGAAATGGAAGGCCGTGTTTATTTGGTTGCATACAATCCCAATGGTCATATGAGAAGAGGCTGTAGCTTGGTGGCAAAGCATCTACTTTTTATTGCAGAAGGTTTCACCCCCAGCTTCTCTGGGTAGGGCTAGGAGAGACCTGGAGAGCCATGGCCCGTCAGTGTAGACTTTTCTGAGCTGGATGGACCAATGATCTAGGCAGCACCCAATGTTCCCATAGGAAACTGGCTTATTATACCAGGTCAGAGGATGTGTCCCCCCAGCCCAATAGCCATCTTCTCTGGCATCACCCATCACCAGCTGATCCTTTTAACTGGGGACACTGGGAATTGCCCCCTTCATGGATCACTGCCTTGCCGTGGTGAAGGGGCTTGAATAACTCAAAGAAGCTATGAGCTATGCCATGCAGTGCCACCCAAGATGGACAGGTCATAGTGGAGAGTTTTGACCAAACGTGATCCACCTGGAGCTGGAACCGGCAGGCCACTCCAGTATCCCTGCCAAGAAAACTCCATGGACAGACAGAAGGCTGATCGCTGAAGAATTGAATTATGGTGCTGGAGGAGACTCTTGAGAGTCCCGTGGACTGCAAGAAGATCAAACCTATCCATTCTGAAGGAAATCAGCCCTGAGCGCTCACTGGAAGGACAGATCCTGAAGCTGAGACTCCAATACTTTGGCCACCTCAAGAGAAGAGAAGACTCCCTGGAAAAGACGCTGATGTTGGGAAAGATGGAGGGCACAAGGAGAAGGAGACAACAGAGGACGAGATGGTTGGACAGTGTTCTCGAAGCTACCAGCATAAGTTTGACCAAACTGCGGGAGGCAGTGGAAGACAGGAGTGCCTGGCGTGCTCTGGTCCATGGGGTCACGAAGAGTCAGAAACAACTAAATGACTAAACAACAACAACTGGGAATTGCAATGGCACTTCCAACTATCTTGATATTAAAGGAAGGAAATGTGTGACCTGCTACATGGTTCTATGCAAAACATGGCAGATCTGTGTGCTACCTCATATAGTTGGCTTAACAATTCTTTACGCCTAACTGTGCTTTAAAGGTGAAGGTTCAGGGCAAAAATTGAAGATATTTCCTTCTCTCCCACTACTGTTGCTGCCATGCTGTTGGAGCCAACTCATGGTTTGGCTTAGCATTATATTTGAATTCAGGGTTCTGGTTTGTTCATATCCTTCCCCAAAAAAAACAAACCATGAGTGGTGAGCTGGTTACAGCTCATGGTTGGTGCAGAGAGAGACAAACCACAAGCCTGGATTTGACATGACACTTAGCCAGGGATGGAGAAACTGTCACCCTCCAGGTTTTGTAGGATTCCATCTCTTGTCAGTCCAAGTTAGCACCACCAGTCATCATAGATGATGAGAGTGGGGCTTCAGAAACATCTGGAGGGCTTTTATGAGACTCATTGTATTTCTTCCTTTCCTTAATAAAGAAACTAACTGAAACTAACCTCACATCTCTCTCTCTGACTCGTCAATGACCTGCTGTTCCTGTCACCTCTGGTCAGTTCTGTTGGACCTCACCATTGCTTTGTGTGAACTGACAGCACACGCTAGGCTTCAACAGATGTGTCCCTTTGGCCGAATGTCAAAAGTCCTCCGCAAGCCATCAGTTCAGACCTCTGGCAAGAGTGATGTGTCCCTGCCTCAGCATCCTCATTGGCCTGAGGCAGAAAAAAAGGTTGCCAACCCCGCCATAATGTGTTCCACATTACCCTGTGGCTGCTATGGTGAACTCCCATTGCTTTGTCCCAGCTTCTGCCAACCTAGAAGTTCAAAAGCATACCAGTGCAAGTAGATAAGTAGGTACTGCTACGGCGGGAAGGTAAACAGTGTTTCCGTGTGCTCTGGCTTCCGTCATGGTGTTCTGTTGCGCCAGTAGCAGTTTAGTCATGCTGGCCACATGACCCAGAAAGCTGGAGAAATGCCAGCTCTCTTGGCCTGAAGCAAGATGAGCGCCGCACCCCATAGTTGCCTTTGACTGGACTTAACCATCCAGGGGTCCTTTACCTTTACCTTTTTTACCTACTGGTGGGCGCACTATATATCTTCAAACAAAGATTGTCTGCTGCTGCTGATCATCTTTTTGAGGAACTCCTAATATATACTTCCAAGGAATACCAGATACCCCACCATGCAGCGTAAAATCCACTGTTCACCCCTTGGATCTGCCACGAGCCTGCACTGTCACCAATAACAAGACCCCCCCTCTTCCTTTCAGCATGAGTCAGCAGCTCTGCTTCTCCAGGTACGTGATTTTGCAGCCGTTACCTTGCCGTGGGAAAAGTTGGCAATTAAAGCTGGAAATATGATTCTTGACTAACGTTTATTAGCATAATAGCTTCCAGAATTACTAATGGTCATGAAAACCCCTCAGCTAGAACGCTTTGACTGAATGATGATGGGTCTAGGGGAGAGAATTCTGTAGGCTGGGCAAAACTGCCTCTCCTTTTATTAGTACCAAAGATGCCAGCCATTAATTTCATGGAATTCTCACAGCTACATCTCATGCCCCATGGCACATGCTCACCTAGGGGCAGTTTTATGTTTCCTGCTCCTTTTCTTTTCTTTTTTTAAACCATGCCCTGAATAATTATCAGACTCATGGGCAGCACAAACAATTGGTCTGACACTGTTTTGATGTTCTATTCTGCTTTTAATTCTGTTGGGAGCCACCCAGAGTGGCTGGGGAAACCCAGCCAGATGGGTGGGTATGTATGTATAAATTATTATTATTATTATTATTATTATTATTATTATTATTATTATTATTCACGTGAAAGGGCGAGGTGGGAAAAGGGGGGCGTCATACACCATCCACCCAAATTATAAAGATTAAATGGTATTAATTCATTGAAAGGTGCAATCCATTAGGAGTAAATGCACATTCTTGGAGAGTTCCTTGGTTGAGAATAAATGCCTCATTAATATTAGATAGATCAACCTGGGGGCACTAGCAGAGCCAGACAGAAAACCGACAGGCTTTTTACAATGAGCTTGGCAGACTCCTCATTTTTCAGCATTCAGCTACAAAACAAGTCCTCCTGCAATAAAACTATTGGTGCATCTTCACTACAACGCAACGGCTGTTGCTTCTCAGCATGAGACCAACCAATGGGTTTCTGCTTGCTTTTCAGGGTTTCCAAACATTCCTGAGTTGCATATAAACAGACTATATAAGCAAGAGCTCTAATTTTTGTACGTGTCCAGTGCATCATCAGATAGCGGACAATCTCTGTTTTTACTTTTTGGAGCAGGTTTCTAGTCCTCCTGGTTGCAAGGGAAATTGTAAAGTGAAAGTGTTATCTGCTAAAAAAAAGAAAAGGTATCTAGCACAAATAGCCTCTTCAAGTGAATTTTGATGCCTTAAAAAACAGTCACGTAAATGCTCCAAATTATGGCCATATCACAGTTCTTCAGATCTTGGATTCTAAATGCCTTCTTTTGAAAACTGATGAGCTTGATTCAGAAGATAGAGTCATTAAGATACAGCATATGATTCCACTGAAAATTTTAATTTGCTTGAGGAGGAGCATCCGCAGATACAGAAGGCTGTGGTATTTCACTCTCATCACAAGAGGAAAGTTGTTTGAGCTCAGGAATGTGGGATGTAATCCACTGGAGCAGTCAAGTACAACATTACCTGTTTTGCCAGAGTGGACATGCATGGGGAATGTTGGTCCAGCCAGTCAAACTTCCTGTTACACCTGGTTGGAGCATCCTTCCTTTGCATGTGACCAGTAGGTAGGCGTGAGCTTTCCAGACCTTTCTTCTTTTTTCTTCCTTCCTGCTTCCAGCTTCAGCTGTCAGCCAGCAGTCCCTAGGTTATCTCCCATATGGGGTAAACCTATTTGTACATATTTGTACAGTGGTGCCCCGCAAGACGAACACCTCGGAAGACGGAAAACTCGCTAGACGAAGGAGTTTTTCGTTTTCTTAGCCGCTTCGCAAGACGCATCTCCCTATGGGCTTGCTTCGCAAAACGAAGCTTGCCCCGCAAGCTCCGGGGATAGCGGGGAAGCGCAGCGCGTCTTCCCCGCTGTCCCCGGACCTCTTTTGAAGCAAGGGGAGGCAACGGGGAGAAGCGATCTTCTCCCCGTTGCCGCCCCTTGCTTCAAAAGAGGGGACAGAGGGGAAGGCGCGCGCCTTCCCCTCTGTCCCCGGACGGTCTCCATAGGAACGCATTGATTGATTTTCAATGCATTCCTATGGGAAACCGTGCTTCGCAAGACGAAAAACTCGCAAGAAGAAAAAACTTGCGGAACAAATTAATTTCGTCTTGCGAGGCACCACTGTAACTCCAAGTCTTAAGCCTGCCTTCAGGGATCACACTGTGCTCTGCCTGATCGTGAGTAAACATATTTTCGTTACTTATGAATAAGACTGTTGTGTCTTTATTCTTTTAGGAGGGATAAAAGGGGTCTTACCAGGACTAACAGAACCTAAGAGATTCAAACAAATCTGCAATTAGCTTCCTGCTTTGTAACAGGGGAATGCACTCTGCTAAGTGAAGAAACTTGCTAGTGTGAGTTAGGAAGGATGATATTAATCAATATATCCGCTCCTGTTACCCACAACATCCCCACAAGGAACAGGGCTAAATTTACAGTCTGCTATACCTGTACTGTACTGTCATCTCTCCCCAATAATACCCAAATGGAACAATAGTAAAGGTAAAGGGACCCCTGACCATTAGGTCCAGTCGTGGACGACTCTGGGGTTGCGGCACTCATCTCGCTTTATTGGCCAAGGGAGCTGGGGTACAGCTTCCGGGTCATGTGGCCAGCATGACTAAGCCGCTTCTGGTGAACCAGAGCAGCACACGGAAATGCCGTTTACCTTCCCTCCAGAGTGGTACCTATTTATCTACTTGCACTTCGTGCTTTTGAACTGCCTCCAACATTTCCAACAAAATAGGGGCGTCCTATTCCATGGGACGCGGGTGGCGCTGTGGGTAAAACCTCAGTGCCTAGGACTTGCCGATCGCATGGTCGCCGGTTCGAATCCCCGCGGCAGGGTGAGCTCCCGTCTTTCGGTCCCAGCTCCTGCCCACCTAGCAGTTCGAAAGCACTCCTAAGTGCAAATAGATAAATAGGTACCGCTTTATAGCGGGAAGGTAAACGGCATTTCCATGTGCTGCGCTGGTGCTGGCTCGCCAGAGCAGCTTCGTCACGCTGGCCACGTGAACCGGAAGTGTCTCCGGACAGCGCTGGCCCCCGGCCTCTTAAGTGAGATGGGCGCACAACCCTAGAGTCGGACACGACTGGCCCGTACGGGCAGGGGTACCTTTACCTTTACCTTTATTCCATGACGACAACAACAACACTCTTATTATTTATGCCCCACCCATCTGACTGGGCTGCCCCAGCCACTCTGGGCAGCTTCCAACACATATAAAACCATAATAAAACATTAAACATTAAAAACCTCCCTTGACAGGGCTGCCTTCCGGTGTCTTCTAAAGGTTGTATCATTTACTTATCTCCTTGGGGTCGCATAACCATACCCTCCAATATTTCTCTGATGAAAATAGGGACGTCCTAAGGAAAAGCAGGCCATTTCAGGATCAAATCAGAAACTGGGACAGCTTCTGTAATCTGGGACTGTCCCTGGAAAATAGAGACCCTTAGCGGGCCTGCAGTTTTCTCAGAAAATTATCCTATTGTTAGTTCACACTGGTGGATAGAGGAAGAGATGGGCCTTTAGGGAAGAGGAACCTAAAGAGGATCAAATCAGAAACCAGGACTGTCCCTGGAAAATAGGCACACTTGCGGGGTCTGCATGCTTCCAGGGCTTTCATGCTGCGGTGCCATTGCTCACCCTCTTAATTTGCTCAGATATTGATATTTTTGTCATGAGTCCATGCCCTGCATCTTTTAAGGGTGTAGCAATGTCTCCTCCCCTGGTCCATGCTTCTATTCCCTCCTCTCCATCCCCTGTTCCACAGATGTGACAAAAAGCTCCTGCTGATAACCGAATCTCAGTGTATAGCAAGCGTATGAATAGCCACGGATGACTCACAGGAGACCAGTCTTTCTCATGCTTCTAAATATGCTTGCTCCTCTCTCTCTCTCTCTCTCTCTCTCTCTCTCTCTCTCTCTCTCTCTCTCTCATTCTCTTCCTATCTGCTTCGCTTTTATCACCATCAGCAACACTCAGGCACACACAATCCCACTCTTGGTGATTCAGCTCAATAGCGGGCTCTGTTATATCTCAGGCTGAGAACTCAGCAACATTTCTCGCTACTGACAACTATTTTGGGAATAGGAAGCCTCGATGTTTTGGCAGAGAGAGAACGCAAAAGGGCACAAGGAGTGAATGGAGCCGAGCGACTTCAGGGCACACAACGTTTTGCAATCCCTGTCTCTGAACACAGAAGCTCCTTTGATATGGCGCATGGGAACAAAAGGGGTTTTTGTCATGCAGACTGGTTGAATGTTAATATGAAAACCATTCCATGGAACTTGCCTCCAGCGCCTGGAATCTCAGGCTGGTTGGCATTATAGAAATGGAATCGAGGCTTGTCAGAAACTCATACTTTCCCAGAGTTTGAAGGCCGCCAATATTGTCCTTCCTGAGTCCAGTCCATTGCAATGGTCACGCCTGATCTCTAGGCTAATCAAATGAATGTGCTCTGACCACTTTTGAAGATTCAAAGACTACAGTGGTACCTCGGGTTACAGACGCTTCAGGTTACAGACTCTGCTAACCCAGAAATAGTACCTCGGGTTAAGAACTTTGCTTCAGGATGAGAACAGAAATCGTGCAGCAGTGGCATGGCAGCAGCGGGAGGCCCCATTAGCTAAAGTGGTACCTCAGGTTAAGAACAGTTTCAGGTTAAGAACAGACCTCTGGAATGAATTAAGTTCTTAACCCGAGGTACCACTGTATTCAGAAAAGGAAGGCAACTGTTAGCTTTATATCGCTGGGGGCTCTATATTTATGGAAGGCATGCAATATTAAACCCATGTCAGAAGACGATATTGTTGTTGCATATTAAAATGATTTCACTGAATAGAATTATCACAGTTCCACAAGACCTGAAACTGAGAAGACTGCATAAGGCTTTTTGGGGAGATTTGATGCACTTGGAATCATAGAATTGTAGAATTGGAGGAGACCCCCTGCAATGCAGGAATCTCAGCTAAGGCATCCATGACAGATGGCCATTATTATTATTATTATTATTATTATTATTATTATTATTAATTGTTTCTGCCCTGCCCATCTGGCTGCGTTTCCCCAGCCACTCTGGGCGGCTTCCAACAAAAGATTTAAAATACATTAAAACATCAGTCATTAAAAACTTCCCTAAACAGGGCTGCCTTCAGATGTCTTCTAAATGTCACTTAGTTGTTTATTTCTTTGACATCTGGTGGGAGAGTGTTCCACAGGGAGGGCGCCACTACCGAGAAGGCCCTCTGCCTGGTTCCCTGTAACCTCACTTCTTGCAGTGAGGGAACCGCTTAAAAACCTCCCAGGACTGGGTAGTCCACAACCTCTGGAGGGAGTCTGTTCCACTGTCAAACAGCTCTTACTGTCGGGAAGTTTTTCCTGACGTTTAGTCGGAATCTCCTTTCTTGTAACTTGAAGCCACTGATTTGATAATAAGAATATTAAGATATTTGAAGATGGCTATCATATCTCCTTTCAGTCTCCTCTTTTCCAGGCTAAACATACCCAGTTTCTTCAACCTTTCCTCATAAGGCTTTGTTTCCAGACCCTAGATCATCTTGGTTGCCTTCCTTTGCACATGTTCCAGCTTGTCAACATCCTTCTTTAATTGTGGTGTCCAGAATTGGACACTTGGTTGCCACAAGCCACATAAACATCCCGAATTGAGCCGTGACCAGTTTTCTACACATCTGTCTGGCATGACACAGCTCCTTCTCATGTTGACAGGGGAGTTAGACGATTCCATCGCTGTGTTAGTGGTAAGCAATCAATACAGTATGTGAACTGTACCTACAGGCTGCAGTGGCGTAGCGTGGAGGGTGCAGGGGGGGCGGCCGCACCAGGTGCAACATCTGGGGGTTAGGGTTAGGGGGCGCAAATCCACGGGTTAGGGAACACAAATCCACGGGTTAGGGGGCGTAAATTACTTGCCTTGCCCCGGGTGCTGACAACCCATGCTACGCCACTGACAGGCTGTGAACATATTTACATTTTAGCACTGGGCAGAACAAATGCTTAACAAGGGCTCTAGCAACCACAAACCCACACTTACAGCCCAGCACCAACCTGGCTGCTGTGTTTTGGAAAATGGATACAATTTGGAAGATTTGTCTGAGCCAGCCTTGCCCAGTCTGGTACCCTCCAGATGTGATTGGATTACAGCTCCCTTCAACTCTGACCATTGGTCATGCTGGCCAGGGCTGATGGGAATAGGAATAGGCTGGTCCGAGTCATCTGAGTCACCAACTCGCCTTACAATTTGGCATGGTGCTGCAAAGCTCAAGTAGCACGTTACCTGAGTATCTGGGTGTCAGAACATTATCTAAAAACAGCACCTGGCTGTTCAATCCTCAAGGGCACAAGTTATAATCAAGACATGAAAAAAATAAATCGCAGCATCTCTCATCCCGTGGATTGGCTCTAAGATTGAGGACATCAGCAATGAAAGAGAATGCTTCTTAATGGATAAGCATTGTCTTTAAACGGAAAAATCCACATTGTGAATATCCCTCTTTTGATCTTCCAGGGCATTATTGTTTGTCTTTTTATTGGGTGTTCTGTGGGAATTAACTACCAATGAAACTTCTATATAAAGCTGGAATGTGAGTGCTTTGATCCATTCAGTTGAGCTTTGAAGACTTTTTCGTTCTCTCATTGTAAAATGTGCACCACACCCCTTCATTGTTGTTCTTGCCCCACTCATGTGAACAATGCAAAAGTAATTCACTCGTGACTCCTCTTTGCAGGCTTTCTGGAGTGCTTGGGAGTGAGATTTGGCTCCCAACCACACACACACACACACTTCCTGTTTGATCCTGCTTGCCTATACGGATATAATCTTGCATATAAATATAATGGTCTCAAATGAATACTGTTGGGCAAAGCATTACAGGAGAGTTTCGCAACCTAAAACCACACATCAAGGCTGGACGGGCACAAGTAACAAGCTGCTCAGAAAATTGTGGCTTGTAAGAAAATGAGATCTGAGCTAGGGTCCGTATTTCTGTTTTCCAGAATGCTATATTCATGATCATTTACCCCTTGCCCACCTTAAAAAAAGGTCTGCTTGTGTCACGTTACAAATGCATAAAATCTCTAGAGCATGTGATTTCGTGGAGGATTTTTTTTATACTAAACTATTGGATATTGGTTTACTATTGGATTCTAATGGATTACTGAATATTTATTTGATACGTATTTATTTGATACGAGTTGTTTATTTTAAAGTTATTGCGACTTTTTATATAGGATCTGCTTTTTACTATTAAAGTTTGATGTTTTATTTTTATTTTTATGTGTGTTGGAAGCTGCCCGGAGTGGCTGGGGCAACCTAACCAGATGGGCAGGGTATAAATAAATAAAAAGATCACCAGCAATGATTCTTCAACATCAACTTCATTGGACTAGTCATTTTGTGTGCAGATGCCTGATTATCGTCTCCCAAAGCAACCAATTCCAAGCTGAAAAATGGAAAACGCAACGCCGGTGGTCAACAAAAGAGGTTTAAAGACTCTCCCAAGGCAAATCTTAAAAATGTAGTATAAACGCTGACAACTGGGAATCACTGGCCTGCAAGCGCTCCAGTTGGAGAGCAGCCTTTACCAAAGGTGTCATGGGCTTTGAAGACGCTCAAACTCAGGACGAAAGGGAGAAAGGGAGAAATGTGCTAAGAGGAAAGCACGCTTGGCTAACCCTCACCATGATCAACTTCCACCAGGAAACCTATGTCCCCACTGTGGAAGGAAGTGTGGATCCAGAATTGGCCTCCACAGTCACTTACGGACTCACTTTTAAAACCATGTTTATGAAAGACAATCTTACTCGCCTACAAGTGATCGCCAAAGAAGAAGAAATTTAAAGAGTTAAGAAATGTGCAGTTAAGAAATAGGAAGCCGCAAATTCTAGACAGTAATGCAATATGGACCCCTTCAGATATTCTGTTTATTGGGCGTTCATGATGACTTCTGCTGCGGATGGTATTAGCGCTGACTGCCTCCATTTATCTACTGACCAGCTTCTCAGTCTAGGTGGCCTCTGCTTGCTTGTAGACCAAGGCGACCTTGAACTGGCATAGATACCTACTGTGATTGATCTGAGTTTTCACTTAGAAAAAAGTCATCTTGCACCAGGATCTACAAGCAGAGCCATGGAGTGGGCTGTTTCTGAAAGGGACCAGTGGCATTCAAAGAGGTCCTGGGAACCACAGATTGGCCATGTAGGCACAACCTTTGGTAATCCAAGTGTCCCTATTTTCCAGGGACAGTCCCGGATTTACAGGAAGAAGTAGAAGCTCCCTTGAATTCCTTGGAGGAAAGATGATATGAAGGTAGATCAATACATGCATATATGCATACTATACTTAACTAGCTGAAACGATGACTAAAAGGTCGAAACAGAAATAGCTATTTAGAAGTCTGAAGACTGCAAAGAGCAAGCCATTTTGCTATCAATGCATCCATGGATTTTTAAAAAAAATCCATTAATGAGGAACATTGGGATATTTTCCACTGCAGGGCCTGTTTGCAACAAATCAATTACTGCAGTTTGGGTAATGAATGAATTACCTTGCTTATGCATGATTTTCGTTATGTGCTTTAATTAGCTTTGGTTTTAAACAAGCTGCACTGCAAACTTCTTTAAAAACTTTATTAAGCTCTAAAACAAGTTTGGATTTTAATTATTGAATGGAACGACTTGGCGATCCCTAATTAATAGTTATTGACTAGTCTGTGGTTAAAAACTCTTGTTAAAATGTGTCACTCAGGAATCTCCCCCATCTAGTTCCCAGGGGAAAGTTACTTCCCCTTCTAGCACTTATCGTAGATTCATAGAGAATAACAATAATAATAATAATAATAATAATAATAATAATAATAATAATAATATATTATTTGTACCCCGCCCATCTGGCTGGGTTTCCCCAGCCACTCTGGGCGGCTTCCACAGAGACCAAAAATACACTAAAATGTCACACATTAAAAACTTCCCTGAACAGGGCTGCCTTAAGATGTCTTCTGAATGTCAGGTAGTTGTTTATCGCTTTGACATCTGGTGGGAGGGCGTTCCACAGGGCGGGCACCACTACCGAGAAGGCCCTCTGCCTGGTTCCCTGTAGCTTTGCTTCTCGCAATGAGGGAACCGCCAGAGTCTAACCCCCTGCAATGAAGGAATCTTAACTGGATTATACAACAGCATCCAACCAAGAGCTGCTGTCTGGATGACAGGCTACTACTTGCGTAGGAGTCAAAACAAAAACTATGCAAGTCAAAATGAACAATGGGAGGGAGCTCTAAATAGGCAGGAGAATCTTACCTTTTGTTTAATACAACACAGGGCTGGAATTAAAACTGAGGATCAAAGAAACATCTTCTTGCTTTATGTGAATAAAAAGCCAGATTTAAAGGGTGGCGTTTGTGTAAAGACACATCATTTTACCGCATTCATCTCTTGCAGATTGAATATCTAGGTTAATCAAAATTTATGATCCACTGAGTGATATTTAAAGGACCCAGTGGTGCATTTAATAACTAAACATACTTCCTAATTAGTGCTCGTTTCTTCTCTTAAGAAAAGTTAGATATGAAGATGGGATGCTGTTGTCTTAGAAGAAGTTCAGTGCATATTTACCCTGGTGGTTTCTGTCGGATGAATTCCAGATTTATTTATTTTTACATGATGGAAGACAGACAAAATTGTAAAGTTCATTATCCTCAATAGGCTGTAGATCAGTGTTCTAATTTTTAAGGACCTTTAACTACAACCTACAAAGGGAAGTTTGGGCAGCTGGAGTTGCCATGAAGAGCCAAGGAATACTCTTTCTACTGCTGGAGCATTAATTCCTTTGCAGCTAGCCATCCTATCATAATCTTTCCTTTTCAAAAAAGAAAAGAAAAACACCTTGCCAAACAAACAACAGGAAGATTGTTGCAGGAACGATTGTTGAAGCCCCCTCGATTCCTTTAGGACAGTGATGGTCAAACTTGGCCCTCCAACTGCTTTGGGACTACAATTCCCATCATCCCTGACCACTGGTCCTGTTAGCTATAGATGATGGGAGTTGTAGTCCCAAAACAGCTGGAGGGCCAAGTTTGACCATCACTGCTTTAGGAGGAAGCACAATATATCATGCTGGTACCAAGTTAATGGGTCCAGCTGTATACCATTGACCATAGTTATTTGAAGACCACTTTCTCTGACTGTAACCTTGAATGGTTGGACCAATCAGCTGAACAGTGGTCGTTGTTGGCATCTGTCCATCTCAGGAGACAATGGAGGAGTGTGCCTTTGGGGGTGAAGTCAAATTATGAATGAGGTTGTGGTTATTAAGTAGTAATGATTTGTTTGTACCTGTCTTCCCAGTGGCAATTAACTTTAATCACAGGAATTTTTTCACGAACTAAACCCAAAAGGAAACGGGAACCATTCATCATACCCCCCTGTGGCTTCCTGATACAATTTCTGTTTTCACAACTGCTGTAAGAGTAGATTAAAAATGATGCATTAAACAGATTTTGGCACTGCTGCAGTCATTTTATGTTTACTCATAACTTAGGGACCGCAGTGGAGTAACATGACTAAGGTGTACCTTAAGGTGTACCTTAAAGGCATTTTAAAAAAACACCACCACCCTGAATTCTGTATCTATCATTTTTAGGGTGGGAGAGAGAAATCACCACAATATAATGACTGATCTAAATAACTTGCTATAGAACAGGGCCCATCAGTGTGGGAACAGAGCTCAAGAAATGCTATAGACTTTGAAATGATTGTGTTCTTCCAAAGATGCTAACACTGAACATCTCTTCCTCCACCACTGCTTTTCCATGCGCATTATGTTTATTGCAAGAACTGGTTTATGACATCGTTGTCTCTTTTATAGTGAAAGGAACATCACAGCACCAAGTTACAGGCCTTGGAAGGGATCTGGTAGCAGTTGCAAAGTTTCTAGTCAGCCATTAAAGTAATGCTAGCTTTCTGCATATGTCTTCGTGGATGATCTAGTGATTAGACAAAGTGGAATGATAGCTGTATGCTTTTTTAAATAATCACCTCTGGGAACTTACTCCCAGGTGCCTTAAAAATATATTGGTTCACATCTGCTGTAAATGAAATCCATCTACTCAAATGAGACAATCTATCCCAGTTTGTCACATTAAAAAAAGAAGAAGAACAGTACAGGGTAAAATTGCTGCTTGGGGTTAGCAAAGCAACATTGGCATTGTGAGTTCCTGGGGTTTAATTCAGGCATAGGCAAACTCCGGCCCTCCAGATGTTTGGGACTACAATTTCCATCATCCCTAGCTAACAGAACCAGTGGTCAGGGGTGGTGGGAATTGTAGTCCCAAACATCTGGAGGGCTGGAGTTTGCCTATGCCTGGTTTAATCTATGACTTAATCTACTACAAACAAGGCTACCTGAGCAATTCAAATAGTCCATATTTGAAGAGGGGCAAAGGGAGAGGACTCAAGCTAGTGTATCAAGATATAGGGAACTGCAAGTCAGACCATTGGTTACTGCAGCTCTACATTGTCCATGTCTACACTGATTGACAGCTGCTCTCCAAAGTTCAGACCAGGGTCTGTTTAGATGCCCAAGATGAGACCTGCTGCCTTTTGCATGCAAACCATGCAGCTTTCTCCATTATAATTTAGAGAAGGTGGAGAGTTGTTTTGTTGTTGCCATTGGGAAACGATTGGTAGTCATAAATCCTTGAAATCACCAAAAGGTCCATCAGTAGGTGATGATCTACCTTCTGCCCATACTTGTGCACTATAGGATTATGGAGGGAGCAAAGAATGGCTTTTCTACACCATCACTCTTCCCCTGCCTGACCCATCTCTGTCTCTTGGCCTCCCTCCTCCCACTCTCCTGCGTCAGCTCCTGCCTCTGTTTCTGGACTTCTTTCTTCCACAGACTCACCCCACTCACTAAGGTCAGCTTCCGACACCTCCTCTTTCCAGTCTCGTTCTTACCACTCACCGTCATCCCACCACCAGGCCCCGGGCTCTGATCCTTCTTCCCTTGGTGGTTCCCCAGCTGCTTTCTCCCACCATTCCTCTGCCTTCAACCAGCCCATGACAGCAGTTTACAGACCTATGGGGGATTCACAGCTGGGAAACACAAGTGGGGAGATTGCTGTTGTTCTCATGTCTTGTTTATAGGCTTCCCAAAAGCACCTGATGAATCTCAGAACAGGATGAGCCTTTGGTCTGATCGGTCAGGGCTCTGCTTATGTTCTTAAGAACTTGTCATTTGGGAAGGCCCAAAGTCAAGCAGGATCTGAATCTAACATGCGGCGGAGTGGCCCTCCTTAAATATGCATTGATTTTTTAAAAATAGAAATTACTCAAGAGAAAATTATATTTGCATTTAGATGCCTCATTATTTCCCTTTGTACCTCCTGCACCATGGTGTCCATTTCCAGAGCTGATTATGTATTGTGGCAGAAGAAAGCACGATGCGTTTCTGGCTTTCATAAAAATATGAGTAGGACGTGTCGTGTATTATGATTCTTTACATGCTATAATTCCTGTAAATTCTATGGCAATAACATCCTAAAGCGATAACATCTGTGGCTGATGCTGTGGTTTTATGCCAGTTCACGTAGTCATCCTCATCAGGAACAAAATGCAGCCTAAGTCCCCACCTCTCATCTATCAACATCTAAATTGTAAACTTTGGGGGCCAGTGGCTTGCCTTTTTTGCTTATGCTATTCTGGGGAGGGGAGCCATTTATAACACTATATAAATAAATTGTGATAGTGGGTATAACAATTGCTTTGTATGGCAAGTGAAATGGAATTTTCTCCACCTTAAAATGAACTGACCTGTCCTTATACTAGATGTAGTGTGAACATTTTGCTGTTCATATTCTTTAAATGCATGTATCATTTGCTCTGCATTATCCGTTTGGTACTTGGTCCTCATTATTCAGAATGCTGCTGTTGATCTGACTGCCCATCTATAGGCTCTAAAAGTCTACTGAGCCAAAAAGCTGTTATTGTTACGCTACTGAGAGGCGAGGAGAGGAAATAATGGATGCTCTCTATATGCACAAATAGGTAAAGTGGATGCGCTCTCATAGTCAATGGGACCGATTTTCATAATGGTATTCCACAAACATGGTGCGCCAGTTCCTGTGATTAATCACATGCAGAAGCCAAGGAAACTCAAGTATTAAGCCACAAGAAGATGATGAAGGGATTTGCTTTGAGATGGTGACCTCCATTCTTGTGTCATTCCTCACCTCAGGCACTGAACTTGTTATATCTCACAGGCTGAGCAAGGTCAGGCCTGGTCAGGCTAAACCTTTAAGTAGAAACTTCTAAGGAAAGGAAGGTGTTCTGGGAAGTCAAGTTGGTGACAGTGTGGGTGACATTATTTCCTCTGAGTTAGTACTGAAGGAACACCTTAGCATGGTGCTGAGGCCCCATGCTTCTGTCCGTCTAACTGGACATTATATTATCCTCATCACTGTAAGATATCTTACAGAGAGAACCTTTCAGGTGAGTTATTAGGCCAAGGCACCAGGCACTCATGATCCTGTAGCAATTTTCATCGGAGTGCAGCTATTAGTCATAAGAGTCCTACCACAGCTCTATTGAATCAATTGCTTCATGGTAGCCAGTCTGGCATACTGGACAGAAGGGGTGTGGGTGGCACTGTGGTTTAAACCACTGAGCATCTTGGGCTTGCTAATCAGAAGGTCAGCAGTTCGAATTGGCGCAACGGGGTGAGCTCCTGTTACTCTGTCCCAGCTCCTGCCAACCTAGCAGTTTGAAAGCACGCCAGTGCAAGTAGATAAATAGGTACCCCTGCGGTGGGAAGGTAAATGGCGTTTCTGTGTGCTCTGGCTTCTGTCACGGTGTCCCGTTGCATTAGAAGTGGTTTAGTCACGCTGGCCACATGACCTGGAAAGCTGTCTGTGCACAAACGCCGGCTCCCTCGGCCTGAAAGCGAGATGAGTGCCACAACCCCATAGTCGCCTTTGACTGGTCTTAACCATCCAGGGGTCCTTTACCTTTTACCTTTTTTTACTGGATAGAGCGGGGAAAACCAGATTAAACCCATGATCAGCCATGAAAATAGCTAGATGGCTTTGACCATGTCACCATTCTTCATTGGACATGTTTGTTTTATGGTGTTAATTACCATGAAACAGTAAACACAATAAGGCTGCAGTCCACATCCTTCTTCAATATAAAGCAGCCCTGGTATTTAGATATTTGGGAGAGGCCCATCTCTATGGATGCTTGAAGTGGCCTTCTCAGCGGCTGCACCCAGGCTTGAGGAATCTCTCTGGGAATTCCTCTTTAGGAATATCTTTCTAGACAGGCTTCTCCAGGGATAAAGACTTTGTAAAGTTGTGCAAGATTATGGCCTGTTGGGTTGGTTGCTTTTCCTTCCACTGACATATGCTTCTGTTTTTGCTGCTGCTTTTATCTTTCACTTTTGACTTCCTCTTGTTTTTTATCTGATCATCTTTATAGGTTTCTTTATACTTGTTTTTATTAGGTTGTATCTTATTTAGTGTTGCTGCATTTTTGTTAGTGTTGCCAGCTGCCTCAGACTCACCTTGTGTGGAAAGACAGGATTAATTTTTAAAATAATAATAGCCCTATCAAAGTTAGTTTGGGCACCATTGATTCCTGCTGATATCAGTGGAGCTGGTTTGTACCCAATAGTCTTGAGAGCTGGAAGTGACTTTCAACTATGGGGACAGATATGTGTTTCCATCAAGGGCGTAGCAGGGAGCTGATACCTGAGATCATTCTCTAACTTACTCTAAGCTGCCAGTACAGTCATACCTTGGAAGTTGAACAGAATCCTTTCTGGAAGTCCGTTCGACTTCCAAAACATTCAGAAACCAAAGTGTGGTTGGAAGCCACAGAAACCCAGCCGGACTTTCAGCTTCCAAAAATAGTTTGCAAACCAGAACAGTCACTTCCAGGTTTGCAGCATTCAGAAGCCAAAACGTTCAAGAACTAAGCTGTTCAAAGACCAAGGTACGACTGTATAGACTTCCTTACCTGTGTCTCAGGTATGCGGCCAATGCTGAGACAATATTACAGTACAATGCTTTTTTTCTTGGTTAACATTCTGGGAACACTTTCCTAGGACCACAGTGGAACTTGCTTCTGAGTGCAAATTTGTTAAATGTCAGTAATTTTTAAAATATAATATGGGTGCAGTATTATTGCCATTTTGCTTTGTTTTCCTCATTCTATACTTGCTGGAAAATATTACTCGAGGTTTCTCTGTCTTTTCCTTCTGCTCCAGTGTGGGTCTCTACCAAACTTCCCCTTTTAAGCTTTGGAGATGTAGTCAGGACTCTCCTAATACATTTGGCTGCTGTGTAGAGATGAGCAATGGGCTTGACTGGCCTAAAGATCTCATGCAGCTCTGTGTTCCTCATAACCCATAATTCCACCCTCAGAAACTGAAAGCTGTGCTGTTGCTTATTTGTACAATATTTCAGAGTGACCCACTTTTGTTGTCATGGGCTTGGAAGGATCTCCATGCTGAGGAATTTGAGGACAAAGAGTGGACATTTGTCATGGAAAATGAATCTCCTTCTGGACGCCGGAAAGCTTTGGCTACCAGCAATATTAACATGAAACAATATGCAAGTCCAATGCCTACACAGGGTGATGTCAAATTAAAATTCAAGCCTCTGTCTAAGAAAAGTGATATCTGCTACCTTTCAATTCTCGTTATCATGTATTTTCCTGAGAGAAGGGAAAGCAACTGATGAAGACATGCAAAGCCTGGCAAGTCTGATGAGTATGAAGCAAGCAGATACTGGAAATTTAGATGATTTTGAAGAAGATAATGAAGACGATGAAGAAAACAGAGTGAACCAGGAAGAAAAGGCTGCAAAAATTACAGTGCTTATCAACAAGCTTAATTTTTTGGATGAAGAGGAACAATTCCAGATCAAATCCATTTGTAGATCCTGATGTAACAGAGCTGAATCCCTTTGGAGACCTTGATATGGAAGGTATAGAACTTTTGTATATTTTTATTGCTTATGATCTTAGGGTGGCATGGGATGTTACAGAAAGCTCAGGGTCTCCTGCTTCTGCCCTGAGACCCCGGGGTATAGGGAGGAATATGAATTCAACAATAAATAAATAAAACGGTATGCTGAAATTTCTTACTCAAGTTCAGCCTTTGTCAACACATGGGTCATTGCGCTACACCAAAGATGACTTGCTACTGTCTTCACGTTAACCGATTGCGGCTTGAGAATCTGTCAAGTAGGGTCTAGCCATGCTTGAAAGCGTAGCTGTTTGCAAGTAATAATTTAAGGACCTGGGAGGGTATATCAACTTCAGAATGGGTGGGGGAAGGCTGATTGGTACTTATCCAATGTCTTATGGAGACAAGCTCCTCACTGTGTCAGAGCATGTGGATTTGCATTTTAAATGCAACTGCTTCACCTAGCAGCTTAGTTCTGAAATTTTCAACTGAGCACTAAATCTCTTGACACCATTCATCAGTTCTCAACAGCTGAACGAATGACGAGAAAAACAAAGAGACACCAACCAATCTAGAATGGCAGAATGGGCACACATGAAGGTCTACTGTGTAGACATGGCATACTTTAGATTTTCTAAAAGCTTTCAGCAAACTCCAAGGCTCCTAAATAAACCTATCAGTCTTGGAAAGCAAAGCTTAGTCTTCTTACAAATGGGTAACTGGTTAAAAGTGGGGTGGGGGGGAGAGACCCTGTGAAGGTGGAAATAAATTTGCAGTTTTCGTAATGAGTACAAAACCCCCAACGATCCATTTCGTGAGAATATTTAAATTATTTGTGAACTGGAGATGAAACCATTTCTTGGCAGGATGCATATTTGCAGAAGACACCAAATCAGGTCGGGATTGTTAAATCTGAAGGAAATAATAATGGCTCCAAAGCAATCTCACACAAAAAAGGGCATCGTAGAATGACAGGGAGGATTTAGCACAGATACAAAGGGATGCGGGTGGCGCTGTGGGTTAAACCACAGAGCCTAGGACTTGCCGATCAGAAGGTCGGCGGTTCGAATCCCCGCAACGGGGTGAGCTCCCATTGCTCGGTCCCTGCTCCTGCCAACCTAGCAGTTCGAAAGCACTCAAAGAGCAAGTAGATAAATAGGTACCGCTCCGGAGGGAAGGTAAACAGTGTTTCAGTGTGCTGCTCTGGTTCACCAGAAGCGACTTAGTCATGCTGGCCACATGACCCAGAAGCTGTATGCCAGTTCCCTTGGCCAATAAAGCGAGATGAGCGCCGCAACCCCAGAGTCAGGCACGACTGGACCTAATGGTCAGGGGTCCCTTTACCTTTACAAAGGTATTAGGACACAAGTTGAAAGAATTTGTGGGTTTCATTTCAATCTCCATGACTAAATCTGTGCTCTATCACCGGGGATGCTTAAGAAGCACCACTCTCTAGACAACTTATCCTTTTTCATCATACAATCATCCTGTTCTCTTGGACTTGGAGAACTTTGCCCCCCCCCCCATGTCCCAGAACAACATACATGGCAACCTTCTTGGAACATGACCCCAAACACATGGCACTTACATATACACAATGGTAGGAAAAGGGCAAAACAGTGTTGCTACAGCAGAAAGTGATGAGCATATCTTGGCAGATTTTCAACAAGTTTCAAAATCTGTTGCCTTATTCAGCCTGTCCCATTTTTCTTCACATATGCAAACACATGGATCACAAGTTTTCAAGAATACAAAGCATATTTTGTCAAAAGGTTCCGTTTCCCATAATTGCTCCAACAAGAGAAATGTAGGTTCTAATGTTGATTTTATGGGTTGGAAACAGAGAAACTTCCTCCCTTTAATGGCAAGGAAGATCCTTTGCTGAGTGAAAATTGCCTGAATCCATCTCTATCAATCTATTCCTGCACACCAAATCCACAAAAACTAGGACAAAACCCCTCGTAAAATATTTCTGACTAAGAAACACCTGAAGACTGGTGCTGTTTGTGTCCTTGAGAGTAAGTGCATTGAGACTGAATTTATGGGATTGGCAGAGATGACCGGCAGAATTCGTGACCAGAAGAAAGAGACAGTGGAGGAGGACTGGAAAAAATTTAAAATCTATCTTAAAAATTGTTGTAAAATTTCGGAATGTTAAGATGTCAAGGGATTGGATACAAAGAATTACAGCTATAAATTGAAATTTATAAAATAGAATTTTTTTTAAAGAAGAATTTAATATAAAAATGGGATGAAGAATTGCTAAAAATTTTTAAAATTTGGATGCAGGGAAGGGGAGGTTTGGGGAAGTCGTGTTATGTTTATTTGTTTTTTGTTTATGTTGTAAAATCAATAAAAATTATTTAAAAAAAAAAAAAAAAAAAAGAGAGTAAGTGCATTGAGTTCAGGTGGACTTACTCAGTGATGACTAGCAAATGCTTTTATTTGTTTAGCTATAAGCCGTAACCAAACAGAAAGAACACTCAGAATTGAGCCACAAATGTAGCTCTTAATTCCCCGGTTGCCAGTGTAAATATAAAAAAAACCCCACGTCACTTAGTTTTCCTTATCAAACAGCAAAAAGCATACAGACTCACTAGGTGTGTCACCAAATTCTTGCACAACTAAACTCTGGTAATTTCTTTTTCATGGGAATCTTTATAAAATCCATACTCAGTAATATAATGGTCAATATCCTCTGCAAAGGGTTTACAAAAGTTACTAGTAAGAATCAGCTGGATTGCATCCTTAGCAATATTACTTGTCTTCAGAACTAATTCCAAAATATGGTTTGCACAACCTTATTTCATCACTGATTCACAGTGACTTTTTTAATAAAAAAAAATACAGCCGTACCTTGGTTTTCAAACAAAATGCGTTCCGGAAGTCCATTCGACTTCCGGAGCGTTCGGAAACCAAGGCGCGGCTTCCAATTGGCTGCAGGAGTGTACTGCACCCAATCGGAAGCTGCGGAAGTCGCACCGGTCATTCGGTTCCTGAGGCGAAGTTTGCAAACCGGAACACCTATTTCTAGGTTTGCGACGAGTTCCAAGTTATTTGTGAACTAAGCTGTTCATAAACCAAGGTACGACTGTAGTGACACCAAAAATAGTCAGCTGAAATTTCTGCACTACTCCCTTCAGTTTAAATTATTTCCCCCCTTGAGGAGGGGAAGAACCGCAAGTCCAAAGGTTGCAGTGGAGGTTTATTCTGATGTTACAGATCATAGGGAGAGACTAAAGTAGCTCATTGACATTTACATGAAGGTCCCATTACATCACCAGAGTGAACTCAGCGAGCCAAATGTAACTCTGGGGGGACATAACAATAACATCAGTAGCAATTAGAACTGACATGAACTTCTATCGTGAACTTCAGCCTTAACTTACTTCGCTGTCAAGCCATCACATAAAAAAAGAGCATAGAGGAATGTGTCAATCCTAACCACATTTACGAAGACATCAGACCCAAGTAACATGACTTGACTCTGCTAAAAAAATAATAATCAGATGACGTTGCTCACTCAATGTGAATGACTGGCATAATATCCTAAGCACTAGGCTTTGGCATTGGTCTGTAGCAAGCAAAAGATCAACCATATGGATTTTTCTGATTCTATAATGTTTTTGGGGGACCCCTATTCCCCTCACAGATCTACCGTCCCCAGAGCAGTTTAACAACCGATCCCACTTCCCAAAGAACTCTGAGAATGGATAGTTCAGTCGGCTAGAGCATGGTGCGGATAAGAACAAGGTTAAAGATTCAATCAGCTACATATTCCTGAATTGCAAGTGACTGGACTTGATGGACCCTTCCAACTCTAAAATTCTGTGATTCTGTGAATGGTAGCTCTCTGGGAGGAATGGAGGTCTCCCAGCAGCGCAAGATTTAGGGTGTGGCAGACTGTTGCTCTATACATGGCACTGAACCGTCGGGGCTCTGAACCGAGAAGATCCATAATAGAGAAGACCAAATTTTGGGCCTGTGCAGGGCGACATTTTACGAAAGATTACTAAAGTCTACCCCTGCCCCCAGAGCCAACCCAACTTCAAATAGAGGACCGCCCTCTGTAAAGTGAGATACATGGGTCATGGCAATTGTGCTAGCTGCACTGGATTCTTAAAGACACAGACATTTTATCCTGAGGCCTTTATTTACAACACTATATGCATTTTTAAAAGAAGTGCACATTAAATACAAAGACACATTTAGCGTCTCATCTAGTTTAGCCCGCTAACTACTTCAGAGAGCTTCTTTCTGCAACAATCTGGAGTGGCTTTTTATTAAATTTCAACTTCTCTGGACAAAACTGTGCCTTTCCCTCAGTATATATATTTTTAAAAAACAACCCCACCATTTACTGAGGTTTGGTAATATGCACATTGATTTAAATTTAATTGAGCAATTAAAAGTCTGCTGATTACACTAAATAATTAGTTGGCAGACGTAATCCAAACTGCAGATTATTTCCCCTTTAACATGTTGCATATACATTAGTTGCACTCAACAGAACCATTTAAAAAGCTATAGCCACCTGTTCCCAAGCTTCAAGGGATGTCTCTTGTTTTTTAACCCCCACACAGTGGCCTCAGCCTAACAGCACAATCCAATACAGTGGTACCTCAGGTTAAGAACTTAATTTGTTCTGGAGGCCTGTTCTTAACCTGAAACTGTTCTTAACCTGAGGTACCACTTTAGCTAATGGGGCCTCCCACTGCCGCCGCGCCGCCACTGCACAATTTCTATTCTCATCCTGAAGCAGCGTTCTTAACCTGAGGTACTATTTTTGGGTTAGTGGAGTCTGTAACCTGAAGTGTCTGTAACCCGAGGTACCACTGTACACGTAGAGACAAAAGTAAGCTCCATTGAGTTCAATGGTCATTTTAAACAGCTATGTGGGTCCATTTTTTATCCACTTTGCTACTATTTTCCCTACTGGGTGCGATAAAAAGCAATGGCGAGATAGCAAACAGAATATGGAAGGGTGTTAAATTAAAATAGGGGGGTTTTTTTTATAAAAAAACAGCAATTAGCTTGGCTTTGCCTGTAAGAACTGAGGAGTAGGAAGATCAAAGACGAGTCCCTCAACATTCTGCGACGGCCTCTCAACCTTCAAACTTCCCAACCCCTTTGAACATGAAAGCTTGTGTGTTAGGCTTGCCAACATATGGAAGCACTCGATGATGGTCAGTCCCAGTGTGTGTCCCCTACTGTGAACAAAGGCAAAGGAAATTGCATGCACAAGTGCACACCTGCTTATAAAATATTACCTGAAAGTCCCATCAAAGATATGGTTGGAGGAAAGGGAGAAGCTCTTTCCTTATGGCCGCTGCTGTTATCTTTGTGTTTCCCAGTGATGGTTGCTACAGACCCTCCAAGTGTCCCTATTTTTCAGGGTCGTCCCTAATTTAGAGAAGCCGTCCCCGTTTCTGATTTTATCCCTTTTTCTTAGGACATCCCTATTTTCATCAGATGAATTTTGGAGAGTATGGAGGTATGCGGCCACCGAGCCAAGGAGATAAGTAACTGTCCCCCTTTTCCTCAAGACGTCCCTATTTTCATCAGAGAAATGTTGGAGAATATGGAGTTATCCGACTCCTGAGCCGTCTGAAGGCAATCCTGTATAGAGAAGGGTTTTTAATGCTTAATTTTTTAATGTTTTTTTATATGTTGGAAGCTGCCCAGAGTGGCTGGGGCAAACCAGTCAGATGTGTGGAGTATAAATAGTAAAATTATCATTATGGAATGGGACGTCCCTATTTCCCTGTTGGAGGGTGTGTTGCTCTAAGGCTCTCAGATTTGATGCTTTAGTGCAGGGGTGTCAAACTCAAATTCATCGGGGGGCCGCATCAGCAGTTTGGTCACCCTCAAAGGGCCGGTTGTTCAGGCCGTTGGATCTGTCACATCACAGGATGGCATGCGCTCAATATAAAAACAAGTGGAGGTTTCCTGAATGCATGTAAAGTGGAGGTTTCCTGTGTAGAACGGCCGGCGCTGCTAGAGGGCAGACATTCTCTGGCTTGTAGGCTGCCGCGCATGCGCTGAAGAGGCGGCTTTCTTGTGTCAAAAAAAAAAAGCGAGAATAAAAGGTGAAGGCTGGCGGCTGGCGGTGGCTACACGGGCCACATGACGAGGTCTGGCGGGCCGGATTCAGCCCGCGGGCCTTGTGTTTGACACCCGTGCTTTAGTGGGATGCCAAAGAAATAAACAACTATCTGACTTTTAGAAGACATCTGAAGGCAGCAGCTGTTTAGGGAAGTTTTTAATATTTGATGAATTATTGTATTTTAATCTTTTGTTGGAAGCCGCCCAGAGTGGCTGGGGAAACTCAGCCTGATGAGCGGGGTATAAATAAATTGTTGTTGTCTTTCTTGTTAAAGGTTTCAGTTGAAGGACACATTATTTCAGGAGTAATCTGTCAGGGGGCAGAGTGGTGGACCCAAAAATGGGTAGTTTGCAGGATTGTTTAGATAGTGAACTGTGCTATACACTTCTATCTCTCTCACTTTCGCATCCATGCCACTAGAGTTGCCATATTTCAAAAAGTAAAAACCAGGACACCCCAAACATTGTTGAATTTTGGGGGCAGGCAGAGGCCGTGGGACCCTGGCAGCTGCCCAAGAATGCCGGACTTGCTTCCTATTTTCTTGTGATGTCCTAAAATGATGCAGCATGCTTACTTTATATGGAACATGTTAAGGCAAATAAATATCTTGTCAGCATACAAAGTGAATAGGATAATAGCCTCAGGCAGGCTCAGGTGACCAAACCTAATTTTCTTCCAGCCTCAGGTGATTTATGACAGATTTCCACCAGCATTTCTTTTGAGCTTTTCTCTCTTTTGTATAGTTCACCTTGTTCAGACTACAGTAAGCCCATGTCTGGAAGCCTTAAAAAAAAAGGGGGGGGGATACATTTATGATAATCAGAATTTCCAGGTGGGAACTATTCAATGACCTGAACAGGTTAACAGGTCTATCCATACTTTATATTAGAAGTAGTTGACATACCCAAGAATATGCGACTCTTTCTAAATGTTGCATCTCCTCCTCCTCTATATTTTTCCTGGCCTGTGTTCCTCCATTGTTTCGCTCCTGGAGAGGCTTTCTGCTCCTCCAGAAACATGTCAAGCTGTGTCTTTGGTGGTTGTGTTCTCGGAAAAAACAGGCAAGATCTCCCGGGTGATACTAGGCAGTTGAATGTGCTCCATCTGTTTCCCTCCCACCCACCCCCTCCGTGTGGCCCTGAACGCTGGCAACCCACGTTATGCCACTGTGTAAATGATGTGCAGTACTGAGGTAGGTGGACCAAAGATCTATCTCAGGATAAGTCATCTTCCTCCATTCCTAAGCTGGAACACAGACCTGGCTCCTTACCACCCTGCTCCCTTTGCAGAAGTGCCACAAACGTCCATTGTCTATGCCACTTACAGCAAAATGCAAATGGTTGGAGACCCATAGCCTCTGCATTACTGCAGAATGGCTCATGGCCCTTCCTTGCATGGTCTTGACACATGAAGCCAACAAGAATTAAACTAAATTTACCGTATGTATTGCAGCTGTATCCTTGCATGATTTTTGCTTGAAAAGGGAGTGTGCTCTGCTAACCTAAGGCAGAGCCGTGCCTTAAATCACAGTCTTCGATTCAGTCAAACCACAGGCAGATTATATATTATATAATTTTGAAAAGCTGGCTAGGGCACGGTATAAAGAAGGAGGAAAAGAAAAGCTGTAAGGACATTTCTATTTGTCTGTAGATCCCCAGACAGAGCCTCGAGAACACCATATTCTTAGAAGAAAGCTTTCATTTTACTGTACATCACTGGAAAATTAACAGGCGTCCTTTGTTCTCTTCCATAATTCATATTCTTTGTTTTAAATATTGGATTGTGCTGATAAATTAGATGGAGAGAGTGTTTTAACACACAATTCTGGGACCCTTTTTTGCTGTGACTTTCTTCATTTTCCCTGTGGCTCGTTCAGAAGTAGTAATAACATTAACATTGCTAATCAAAGAAATCTTGATTTCTTAATTATGCATTGCAAGGGCAGGCAACTCCAGCTGCTCCATTCCAGGTTTGGATAGAGAAAATCCTTCCAAAGGATTCGCTGCCCTGGAGCCTGAACAGAGGCTATGGCAGAGGTGGGAAGCTGAGAAAAACCGTGCCAAAAAGCTGTTCACAGATGCAATGGAAGAGGAGCCAAGGTTAGAGCCAAGAAATGCATCTGGACCCAATGCAGGGGGCAAGACTGGGATGGAAACCAGGATAACAAGAAGGAAGTGGTCAGAATAGATGCAGTGAAGAGGCAAGAAGCAGCAGAGTGTATTTATGGAAGTAAGGAATAAGAGCAACAAACTTTGAGAAACATGTTTGCTCAGGCAACGGTTGGAACAACCTGGAAATATAATGGAAACTCAAGGTTAGTAGGAGTCAATGAATGAGGTAGCTAAGAGGGGACAGAGACTTATGAAGTTGAGTTAAACCAGGCTAAACTCTTTGCATGTCGAGGTCCCCAAGCCACCCCAAAATTACTCACAGTTCACCCGAAATTTTTTGTTTAAGGTTTTTGGCATAATTTTGGCCACAACTTTATTTAAATACATAAATGTGAGTGGTTGCTTAGGCATTGGTTACGACGATCTGCCCTTGCTCAGGGACAGAACCGACTTCCGGATTCCAGCGGAAGCCAGTAAGGGAAAACAATATCGGGGAGAAATGAAACTGGGCACCAGACCCTCACCTCTCCCCGCATGCTCCCTGGGGCTTGCCCAAGCCCCATGCCAGGGATTTGGACAAAAGCATGGCAAGCCCCTGGATTCCTTTAACAGAATTCCCTTGCAGCAGCAGCATTGGAGGGGTAGGCACTTACCCCTCCACCAACCAAATTTTTAACCAATGCCTAACCACAACCTTACAAGTTGTGACGATTTGCTACGCAGTAGGCAAAAACCAAACGGCACCAGCCAATCAGCCAAATGGACAAAATTCCTACCAGGCCCCTGCCCCAAAAGCCGACAACCCCATGACAGGCATAGCAAGGTCAAACGCAAATCCCCAATTCAGGGAGGGTGGGCGGGTGATCCGGTGGACGTAGCAAAGAGGCCGCTTGAAGCTGCGTGTCCAGTATTTAAGACCTTGGGCCCAACCCACAAATTGGCAACATCAAAATCTCCCCAGAAACTCAACTGCCCAATCACAGCCTGCGGCCATCCAAACGGATCTGCCCAGCAATAGTGGGGTGGCCTGCTAGACCCCCCCATGACACGTGGTCTCTATTAAGGAGAACACGCTTTGTCCTTGAAGGTCAATATCATCTACTCTGACTGGCAATTGGACTTCTCCAGGTTCTTAGCGAGAGGTATTTCATATCACCCCCTGCCGGAGTTTTTTTAAGTCCAGGTGCCAAGGTGTGAACCTGGGATCTTCTGCACATAAAGCATGTGATCTAACCCAGAGCTATGGCCCCTTTCCATAGCCCTGGCTTTTTCTGCAGACCTCCTTCCAAGCTGAGAATGCGCTGGAAGGGTAGTAACAATGCTCACCATCTCCAGGGTTGTCTACTCAAGACAGGTGAGCGGAAACATAAATAGACCAGAAGCTTTTGCGTGACCAGGTGGCGACAGCCCCAGCTCCCAGGAAGGAATAAGGAAGGAATAAAGACTCTGACAACGTACTATGGAATTAAAATTCGGCCACAACTTTATTAAACTTCCGAATGTAGGAAAACCTCGGCTTAGGCCTTGGGCGTGTATCCCTCCCAGCCCCCCAGCCAGGGGAAATGGAGGCTCATCAGGGTAAATGGAATATGGGGGTGCTCTGCGAGACGTAAGTGTAGCAGGTAGAGTAGTTCACTGATGACCTTTCAGTGTATGGCCAGTGTCACCCATATATATATAACCCCTTTAAGAGGGGGAGCCTGGAATTGCTGCCGCAGGGGGGTGAGTCACCACTTCACACACACACACACCCACACACCCACACACCCACACACCACATAGGGAAGAAAAGACTAAAGGATTCCACCCAAGGCCATAACCGCCAAAGTTGTGATGAATTGCTACAGGGAAGACAAAACCTGCCAATGCAGGAAAATTTCTTCCTGGTCCTTCAACAGCAACCAGTCAAAGACCGTAGCAGTGCCCGCTAAACAGGAAGAAAAAGTTAACCTGCAAACTGTTAGGATATAGTTCCGTTCCACCTTAAAAGGGACAGGCATGACTGTTGTGTGTCACATGCCTGTTTACTTCCAGCACAAGTCTGCTGGGAACTTCCGTTTTGTATATTGCTTTTGCTATTGCTGTTTTGCTGGACACGAAGGGAAGCAGACATGTTTTTCCTTTCTTCCTCAACAATGCTGAATAAATGCTTGTAAATAATGCTTACACGTGTCTCTGTCCGCCACTTCCGTTGTGAGGATTTATCCACTCTGCTGATAAGAGCGTGCACAGCTTCTAAACGTATCTGAGGCTCGTGTCGCTGATTGATGCTGTTTCCGGGGAGTGGAGATCACAGAGCTGCCAGCCAGTGGCTGGAGCCAGATGGGGGCCTGCCAAATGCCCCCATCTCCCTACCAGCAAGAAACACAAACAAGAAACATTAAACAAAGGGAGGGTAGGGAGGGTGAATCTCCAGAGCCAACTGCCTGGCTATTGTCGGCTCCACCCTCTACAGTGGTACTTCGGGTTACATATGCTTCAGGTTACATACGCTTCAGGTTACAGCCTCCGCTAACCCAGAAATAGTACCTTGGGTTAAGAACTTTGCTTCAGGATGAGAACAGAAATCGTGCTCTGGCAGCGCGGTGGCAGCAGGAGGCCCCATTAGCTAAAGTGGTGCTTCGGGTTAAGAACAGTTTCAGGTTAAGAACGGACCTCCGGAACGAATTAAGTACTTAACCCGAGGTACCACTGTATTTATAAATGGGGCTGGCCCCACCTCCCAGCAAGAAACTTGATTACTGAGGCTGGCCGTGAGTCTCCAAAAATTAACACTGAGAGGCAGGCCAGCCCGTTTGCCAGTAAGCTCCCTGGGAACTGTAGCACCATATGACATCCCGCAAAGGGCACCCACAATGTAAGGTGCGAGTGCTCTTTCTATTAGGAATTCCAGGTCCAGAAATACCAAAGGAGCAGAAAAGACTGTCTATGTACATTATGACTGCCGTGAGGATGTTATTAGCCCAAAGATGGAAGGAAGATAAAATACCTACAAGAGAAGAATGGCTGATAAAGATGATGGACTATGCCGAAATGGCAAAAATGACTGGGAAGATCAGAGATCGAGGACATTAAATTTAATAAAGATGGGGGGGGGGATTATGAGTTACTTAAAAGAACACTGTAAACAATTAAAAACACTAGCAGGGTTTTAAAAAAACACTTGCAATGTAACGAAAACTATGATGAGAATTGAGTTTTAAGAAAATATGGAGAATATTATTTGATGCAGTTGGAAAAGAATAACTGTGGAAACCACGGAGGGAAGTCCAGGGATTCAGAGAATCCTACATGCATAGGAACATGACTTATTTGTGATGCTAACTGTTAAATTTAAAAATGAATTTAAAATAATTTTTAAAAAAGAAAATATAAATAGACAATAAAAGTGTGTAGCTTTCCTAACAGTACAATCAGTTTGGAACAGGGAATATTGCCCATCCTGGGTGTCATGCCAAATGATACGAAAAGAACCCATGTTCGTAAATGTACAATAGTAATATCAAAAGTAGGGCTACTGCCATTGTGTGTAGACGTCACGATCTCTCGCCACTTGAAGACTCACAGCTAAATGGGTTTACCACATTTATCACTGAAAACTGCTTAAGGTGATAGAGAAATCCCTGTACTGTTGTAAGATCCCTGATGGCTCTTTTACATGTGCAAATAATAATTGGACGTTGGGAGGCATTAAGTGTTGAACATGCATCTTAACCACATAATCTACCAAATGTTCGCTCAGAAGTAACATAGAATTCATTACCGTTTACATTTTCATAGGACTGAAACCCAAACGATACATTTCACACTAATTGTCTTTCTAAGTTTTCCAAGGCTTTTCGTTACTTTTATGTCACCCTGCTGAGTTTAATCCCAAAAGCAAATTCTGGTTGTTTTTTTAAAGGGGCATTATTATTTTAAGGCAATGTCTTGAATTCTATAATAGCACAATAGCACAGTACATGTTTCAGATGATCTCATTATTAGAACATCCTTTGAAATCTTAACTTTAAGTTTTCATCTTGCGACCCTCCTTTAAATTGGCACCACTGGACAATATCCTTTTCTTTCCCCTTCAGAATAATCTTGTACCAGCTTTCCAGCCCTTGAATAGCTTGTTTTTAACTTTGTTGCAACTACAAAGGAGCTGTTTATGGTAGCTGAATATACAGCAAGGGCAGAATAAATTGGTTCAGAAAGCAGATTGATACCACTCTAGCTGTGCAGCATTAAATATCACCTTCAAGTGAGTGCAAACGAGCACTTTTTAAATAGGACATGACTATTTTATTGGCGGGTGGCAGGGGAGCAGGTTATTATCTGATATGGATTTGTTTGCCGCCCCCTCCCAAAGGAGAAGATGTACAATTATTTTTGTACACTCTGCCTTCAAATTGCATCCTTGCGTTGAAGGGTGGGATCAGACTTCAAAACAGCAGATGGAAGATGTGGTTAGAAATGTTATGTAGAAATAAAACCCTCACATTTGCTTCACTTACATAAACCAAAATTTGGGATATATTTCTGTACCGACATCTTGCACGAATGAGTAATACGGCTGGCTCCCTGACAAATGGTGAATTGCTTAATTTTGAAATCTGAAAAGATGCAAGACACTTGCCCATATATATACAGATGGACGTGCGACAGACAGACTCCATGATAAATCCATAAAAACAATAAGCCAGTAGTAGACATTCTTTTAATAATAATAATAAATAATAATTTATTATTTGTACCCCGCCCATCTGGCTGGGTTTCCCCAGCCACTCTGGGCGGCTTCCATAAAAACCTGAAATACACTAAAATACCACAGATTAAAAACTTCCCTGAACAGGGCTGCCTTAAGATGTCTTCTAAATGTCAGGTAGTTATTTATCGCTTTGACATCTGCTGGAAGGGCGTTCCACAGGGCGGGTGCCACTACCGAGAAGGCCCTCTGCCTGGTTCCCTGTAGCTTTGCTTCTCGTAATGAGGGAACCGCCAGAAGACCCTCGGCGCTGGACCTCAGCGTCCGGGCAGAACGATGGGGGTGGAGACGCTCCTTCAGGTATACTGGGCCGAGGCAAGGACAGTACAAACATTTAACGTATTGTATGGCTGTCTTTAGTGGTGAATTTGTGTGAACTGTCCCTGGAAAATAAGGACACTTGGAGTGTCCTTATTGGCTCAGTGGGAAAGAAGAAGAAGAAGAGTTTGGATTTGATATCCCGCCTTTCACTCCCTTTAAGGAGTCTCAAAGCGGCTAACATTCTCCTTTCCCTTCCTCCCCCACAACAAACACTCTGTGAGGTGAGTGGGGCTGAGAGACTTCAGAGCAGTGTGACTGGCCCAAGGTCACCCAGCAGCTGCAGGTGGAGGAGCGGAGACGCGAACCCGGTTCCCCAGATTACGAGACTACCGCTCTTAACCACTACACCACACTGGCTCTCAGTAATAAAGAGCCTTTATTACTTTTTCCAAGCAGTAGTAATGCACAGAGTTGTGCTGGGCCCAGGGGTAACCCATGAAACGCGGTCCAGGACTGGTCCAGAATCTGCAGGTTCCGCTGGGAGTCAGTCCGACAGGACCAAGGCAGGAAACCAGGCAAGGACTGGTACAGGATCTCAGGCAGGATCTACCCTACGGCAATGTTGCTCCCGCAACCTGGCGTGGGGTCCGACAGCCTTTTATCTTTGTTGGGGTAGCGGCTGGTCCTGATCCCCCGGCGACTCACCTCCCAGTTTCGCCCAAAGGTGAGCACTCCTCCTGCGAGTACTCAGGTCTCTCCTTCTCTCAGACCTCAGTCTCTGCAGCTCAGGAGACGTCGGTGGGTTACCAGACCCAGGGGCCTCCTCAGCCTCCCCTGACCCAACCGGTAGTGGAGCAGCTGTAAGCGATGGCCCAGCTGGAGGCAACAAGGTAATCCCCGCATCTGGAGCCCGGGCAAGCTCAGGCCCCTGACTCGGCCCAGCTGGTGTTTGTTGCAGGGGAACCTGTGCAGACTGGGACTCTTCAGGATCAGGCCCCAGACTTGGTTTAGGTGATGCCTGAGGCAAAGGATCAGCTGCAGACTGAGTCTGCTCTGGTTCCGAGTCCGAGCCCGAGTCCCAGGCCATCACAAGAGTGCTGCTCCTAATCCATTTATGCCTCTGTGTGCAATGTAAACATGGTGTTTCTGTGTGTGCCATCCATTTCCTCATCATCTCCATCCCTGCCTGCTCCTCCCCCAACTTTCCCTCATGAAACACTTTGAGGCTCATACTGTAGCACCCTGCTTGTGGTTAACGCTTAGCTGGAATGAAATATTCAACGCAGCAATAGAGAAATTAAAATAGTAATTTATTTGTCAGACAAATAAATAAGAGGCACAGTGGTACATGGTTACCAAGCTCTGGCCTGGCCTCCTGCCATTCTGGCCAGCACTTATATTCCCTTAATCCAGCCCCCTTTGCTCCTCCTGTGGCTGCCTCTGTCCAATCAGCCTGGTTGAAATTCCTATTGGCTGTTTGGTAGAACCAATCACAAAAGATACACCCACAAAAGATACACCCATTTCCTTGCCCTTATAAGGGAGACAAAGAGCTATATATATGACATATAAGTAATAATATATCTTACATGGAATCTTAATTACCAGCTCACCTCTTGCCCTTCTTGCCCTATTGCCTTCTAAAACAAATGTTTAATCTTACATTTTTATGTTCAACAGATGTCAAGGATCTTGAGTTTCACATCAACATTGAAAGATTTCCTTCATTTAATGTTTCTAAACAAATGCCTGACAACTATATATCAAGACTGCTTGGATGGCGTCTTCTGTCTGGCAGGGGGGGGGGGCTAGGCTCATTTGCCCCTCTGGTCTCCTATTGCAATATGACTCTATGAAATAAGAATCTAGCATTCCTTAAATCCTTTGCATAATTACATTTAAGCCAATATATTTAAGCTAATATATTTCATACATTTATCATAGGTAGCCTCTTAAAAGAATAAAGCTTTTCAAAGTAAAAAGGAAGAAACTCAGTAAAACAGCTTTTAAAAGAAGCCTCTTCAGTTTAAGAAAGAATGGCTTTAGAAAAAGACTTCCCCAAAAATGCTCTCTTTCTTCTAGCTAAATGTTTTTCTTTCCATTTGCTCCTGGCCTTTCAACCTTAGAAAGAAGATCTGGCTCATTTTACTGGGAGGCACATTAGTATTATCTTACCCAGTGTTTTTTCAGCCTTGGGGCAGCATATGTAATTCTCCCTTTTTATGACTTTGAGAATTGTTTTTCTACTATAAATCAATGGGGCCCTCTTGTCTTAGGAGAATGGCCAAGGTTTTCTCTGCCTGGCATGAAACATTTGAAAATCCTTTTTTTAAGCTCATTTTTAAATACAAGCCTTGATTGAAATATATAGAAGCTTTGATAAAAATGCAGGCTTATGGTTAGGTGCCTCATTCCCCCCTTTCAAGCTCAAGGACCTTCATCCCAAGTGTCCTTGATAGCTTGACCTTCATCATATTCCTGAGGTAAAGCTCTGTATAGGGCCATGATATGAGGTAGAGTTTCATTTGAAACCATCTTGCTAATTGTACTTCTAAAACATGAAATGATACATGGCATCATACATAAAACCAATACTACTACTGTCAAGAAAAACAAGCAAGACAATAGTATCCCTTTGAGTCCTGTGACATTAGGTAACCAATTGGTGAGCCATCCCATATCCCATCCTTCCCATGTTTGTACTGGGACATGTGCTATATTCTCCATCTTTGTGGCCAACACACGGATTGCCTCACCATTATCAGAAATGTTAAAGCAACAGGCATTCCCTGTCAAGTTCAAGACTCCACATAGGCCTCCTTGCCTGGCAAGTACATAATCCATTCCCATTTTCAGCTGCAAAATGGCGGCTCTACTTTCATCCAACTGTTGTGCAATAAGTCTCAAACTCTGGGCCGTTGCATTGGTTACAAGTTCCACTACTGCTTGCAATCGAATTATTCTGTTTAGATTATAAATAGGATCCCGTGCCCCTTGTATGAGCTCACCAGGATTCCAGGAGGCAGGATCATAATAGGCTATAATGCGCTCTGGCGGCCAATCATCAGTACCGCTCCAACTTTGGGTACTTCCTCCTGCTATATGAGAAATATCAGCATTCCTTCGTGTTCGCCTGGCCGAACTAGTGGGCATAATCCACATTGGTGGTAATACCCAACCCAAGAAACAAGTCCCACTCCATTTGGAAGGGAGTTTCTTGTACGCCCATTCTCCACATATCCACCACAACCATCGGGTCTGAGGTTTTTGGTACGGGGAATACAGAAGGCGAAATACCAAAAGGGGTAGAGAGTTCACAGTGCAGTATGTTAGATTGCCCTTTTCTGTCACAGTTATGTTCCACACCACTTTCCATGCGTGAATAAAAGGAGGTGCACAGGGCAAGGTATTCCGAGTTCGATAGGTAGTACCGTGTGCCCAGGTATGACTATTCTTCTTATAATCCCAAGTATAGTGACAATGAGAAGAGCCTATCATGGGAGAATCAGCTGCATCTGATGATTTATGTACACAGAATTCCCCTTGTACAGGTATAACTCGTAATGGTTTAGTTGAGTTCCATCCGGGGAAATTCTGTATTTCAGTTTGGTGTGGCATTTCGCTTACCATACCAATAGCATCTAATGGTATCGGTAATAAGGGCATACCTCCCTCTGAATCATCTGGCCCAAGAGAGCAAACAAGGCAATTGGTCCTATTTGCAACATTAGCTACCATTTCAGCTAAACCTACCCACATATTGTGGTCATGGCTGAATCCATATTTAGCCAATTTGGTCAGATTCAAGGACCCTTCCCCTTCCCAAGGGATCAGGATTAATAATAAAATCATGTTGATGTCTAGTATATGCATTCCTTCCACAAAAGATTACCTTATTGTGATAGCAAATAATTATTAGCCCCAATATAATTCCCCCAGTGACAGAAATGGGGAACCACCAAGACCAAAACATATATCCCGAGGATCCCCAATGAGTAATATCTCTGATAATTGTTCCACAAGGGGGGCAGTCAATCAATTGTATTAGAGAATCTTTCCGTTCACAGTCGCTGGTTCAGACGCTCCTCAAGCTTCAGGCGTGCGCAGGTCAGCCAGCTTCCAGGTTGTGGCTGCAGCAGGCCGGTCGTCAAATGTTGCCCGTGACCTAGCCCGTTCCCGGTAGGGCTAGATACAGGGGTTTTTGGAGAGAGTTAGTTTTAAAGGATTAGAGGGGTCACCTTTGCACGTCCAACTGCCTTCGGACTTCTTCAAACGAGAGTGATGAATCCAGGGGGTCACCTCAGCTACCTTCACCGCTGTTGGAGTAGAGAGCAAGACGGTGTAAGGTCCACGCCACTTAGGTGCAAGTGGATCACGTTTCCACTCTTTCACCCATACGCTATCGCCAGCCTGGAACTGATGAATCGGCTCGGCAATGCTGCACGGCGTGCGCTCGAGGGCCCACCTGTTAAGAGAAACAAAAACACGGGAGAGAGATTGCACTTGTCCCTGTGTCACATGATCTCCTATTTGTTTAAGGTCAGCTGGAATATCCTGAACAAAGGAGGGCGGTCTCCCATACAGGAGCTCAAAAGGTGACAACTTAAGTCTTTTTGTGGGTGCACACCGAACACGAAACAGTGTTATGGGTAACACATCTACCCATCCCAATCCCGTTTCCTGGGTTAATTTTGCCAATTGGGTTTTCAGAGTCCGATTCATTCTTTCAGTTTTCCCTGAACTCTGAGGCCTATATGCTGTATGCAGTCTCCATTTTACTTGTAGGACTCGACATACTTCTTGTACTACTTGATCAATGAACGCTGGCCCATTATCACTTCCAATGCATCTAGGTAATCCAAACCTTGGGATCAATTCAGTGAGGAGTCTTTTAGTTACCTCTCGTGCCTTTTCAGTTCGGGTGGGAAAAGCTTCAACCCATCCGGTAAGAGTATCTACAAACACAAGGAGATACTTGAATCCCTTAGAAGGGACCAGCTCTGTGAAGTCCACAATTAGGCTTTCCATGGGGACGTATCCCACATGCTGAATTCTAGGAGGTTGTACCGGTCCCTGCCTGGGATTGTTTTTAGCACAAAGAACACATTTCTGTGAAATGCAAGTTGCTAATTGTGATAGATTAATAATATACAACTTCCGACTGAGACTCTCTCTAGTTGCAGTACCGCCAAGGTGAGTAGATTCATGATAATTTCTTACAATTGTGCCTGCTAGATGATGAGGTACATAAATCCTATTGTCCGGCAGGATCATCCAACCGTCCTTCACAACTGCTCCTTCCTGTTCAGCCCACTTCCTCTCTTCTGGGGTATAGTGAGGTTTAACATCTTCTGGAACTACCTCTGGTATGAGGGCTGCTATAAATCCTCCCACAGGCTTTTGGGCTGCCTCTCGGGCTGCTTTGTCAGCAGCATGATTTCCTCTGGTTATTGGATCCCTTCCTCGTCCATGACCTTTGCAGTGCATTACAGCAATCTGTTCTGGAGCCCATACTGCTTCTAACAGGATTTCTACTTCAGGTCCATATTTCAAAGCCTTCCCGTGGGCTCCGATTAGACCTCTTTCTTTCCATAGAGCTCCATGTGCATGCAGGGTTAAGAAGGCATATTTTGAATCAGTATAGATGTTTGCCTTACATCCGGCTGCCAATTGCAGAGCTCTAGTTAAACCTATAAGTTCAGCCTTTTGTGCTGAGGTGCCAGCAGGCAAAGCCTCAGCTTCCACAACTTCCTCATTGGTGACCACAGCATATCCTGCTCGTCTGGCACCTTCATGCAGGTAACTGCTACCATCCGTATAATATACAACATCTGGATTTTTCAATGGCTCATCTTTCAGATCAGGTCTACTGGAATAAACTTCATCCATTACTTGGAGACAATCATGTGATTCTTCATCATCTACCTCTGGTAGGGGCAGCAAAGTCGCTGGATTGAGCATATTCACTACTCGTAGATGAATCCTGGGATTTTCACACAATAGGCCTTGGTATCTAGCCATCCTTGGGTTCGTTAGCCAATAACTACCCTTATATTCCATGAGTGTCAGAACAGCATGAGGTACATTCACATACATCGTCTGGCCGAAGGTAAATTTATCAGCTTCTTTGACAAGGCTCGCAGTGGCTGCTACTGCCCTTAGGCATGGAGGCCATCCTTTTGCTACTGAGTCCAATTGTTTAGACAAATAAGCTACTGGACGGTTCCAACTTCCTAATCTCTGGGTCAGGACTGCCGCTGCAATCCCATTCTGTTCATGTACATACAGCTGAAAGGGTTTTTCCGAATTAGGCAATCCAAGGGCTGGTGCCTCCATAAGTCGTTGTTTGATAACTAAAAAGGCTTGTTTCTGCTCAGGTCCCCATACGAATGGGTCCTTTTCTGCACCTCGAGTGCTTTCATGTAAGGGCTTGGCCAGACTACTGAAATCAGGTATCCATAGTCTACAAAACCCTGCTGTTCCCAGGAATCCCCTAAGTTGTTTTCTTGTGGTAGGTTCCTTGATAAGGCAAATAGCTTCTTTCCTCTCTGGTCTCAATGCTCGTTGTTGGTGTGAGATGTCAAAGCCCAAATATTTGACCTTTTCTAAACATAACTGTGCCTTTTTCTGGGAAACTCGGTAGCCAGCTTCCCAGAGCAAGTGGAGCAGTTCCTCTGTCCCTTCTTTACAGGTATCAAAATCCTTTGCAGCTAGTATAAGATCATCCACATATTGCAGAACCACCTTTTCTCCCAGTATTGAGGGGTAACTTGTTAGATCCCTCGCCAAGGCAGTGCCAAATAAAGTTGGGGAATTTTTGAATCCTTGGGGCAATCTTGTCCAGGTTAGCTGGCCTTTTGTTCCTGTCAAAGGGTCTTCCCACTGGAAGGCAAATATAGGTTGGCTCTGTGGTGCCAGCCGGCAACAGAAGAATGCATCTTTCAAGTCCAATACAGTAAAAAATGTTGCTTCTGGTGGGATCAAACTCAGCAAGGTATATGGGTTTGGTACATTTGGGTGCAAGGTCTCGATAGCCTGGTTTACGAGCCTCAAGTCCTGCACTGGCCTGTATTCATCTGTCCCAGGTTTTCGAACAGGCAAAAGGGGTGTGTTCCATTCTGATTGGCAAGGTTTAAGCAGACCATATTTTAATAGGCGGTCCAAATGTTTCTGGATGCCCTCCGCTGCTCGCCGGGGTAAGGGATATTGCTTTACAGATACAGGGGTAGCCATAGGTTTTAGGGTTACTACAATTGGAGCTATATTCTTAGCCATTCCTGGTGGGCTATTTTCGGCCCATACTCCTGGTGGCACCTGTAGAGTTCGGAGGAGCTTGTTTAATTCTGTATCCAATGTGGGTTGGACTTGCAAGGCTGACATTAGGCGCCATGATTGTTCCTTAGGTACTGAGAGGGTAATTATTCCTGCTGCTTTTGATGGCAGTTTCATTTCTGGACCTCGAGGAGTGAAAGTGATTTGGGCCTGCAATTTGGACAGCATATCTCTGCCTAAGAGAGGTATTGGACACTCAGGTATATACAAAAACTGATGGGTTAAACGATGTCCCCCAATCTGGCATTCCAAAGGTTGGAGGAAAGACCTCTTAGCTGACTGTCCAGTGGCACTTTTAATGATTACACTTTTGGATGCCTTTTTCTGCAATAGTTCTGGGAGTACTGAGTATTCAGCCCCAGTATCAATCATAAAGTCTATTAAATGGCTCCCTAATTGAATCGTGACCGTGGGCTCCTGGAAGCCTAACTTTATGGAGTCCGGTCGTTCCTAGTCTTGAGTAAAATCCTCTTCTGCCAGTCCAATGAAATTGTCTCTACTCCGTCCCTGTCCTGGTCTCTGATATCTTCCATCTCGGATCATTCCCCGTCCCCGTCCCTGGTTTCTTGGGCCGGAGCCTGGGCCTGGGCCTGGGCGTACTTCTTCCAACCTCAGGGGTTCAGGACACTCCCGCTTCCAGTGACCCTCCTTCTTGCAATTTGCACATTGATTCCTTCCCAGTGGTGGATTCCTTCCTCGCCCTCGCCCTCCATTTAAGGGGCGGTGGTCTTGCTTCACTGCTGTGGCTAGCATTACCATCTTTTCCTTCTGCCACTTCTTCTTCTCTTGCTTCTCAGCCTCATCCCTATTCCGATAAACTCGGCGTGCAATGGCCATAATTTGGCTCATCAGCATCCCTTCCCATCCTTCTGATTTCTGAATTTTCTTACGAATGTCAGAAGCGCACTGGGCCACAAATGTAGCAGTAATCATTCTACTGTTTTCAGGGGCTTCAGGGTCAAAAGTAGTCCATATACGATAGGCTTCTTGCAGCCTCTCTAAAAAGTCTCCCGGACTCTCATTTGGTTTCTGTTCTACTTCTGAGACTTTAGACATATTAGTGGGCTTCTGGCATGCCCTGCGGATACCTTGCACAAGTGTCTGGCGGTAGGTGGTAAGTCTGGCCAGGTGAATTGCATTGTTTGGATCCCAATTAGGATCTTCCAAGGGAAAGTTATCTTGGAGATGACGGTCAATATTATAAATATTTCCCACTCTGGCCTGCTCACGCAAATATATCTGTGCCTTTTCAATTATGTCTCTCCTTTCCTCAGTGGTGAACAGAGTATTCAGGAGCTGGCGGCAATCTGTCCAAGTAGGACTATGAGTATTTACTATTGAAGTCACCAAGTCCATCATAGCCTGAGGTTTTTCTGCAAAAGATGGGGTGTGTGTTTTCCAATTCATCAGATCTGTAGTTGTGAATGGAATATATTGCAGGGTCGAAGTTCGAGGTGGCCGTGGTCCGGGTTGCCCATTAACCAGCGCAGGCTCCTCAAGTGCATCAAATACTCTTCTAAGAGGGGCTACTACGTGACCTTTCTCTTCACTTTGCTCTAGGGGCCTCAAATCATAGGGGATGGTATCTGTCGCAAGGCGTTCTTTTAGCAGCTTTATACGCCTGGCTGTATTGCTTGCTGACCGAGCAAGGTCTCCCTGTAACTTCTGTAATATTTCTCTGGGACTTGGATGTACAGGGGTTTGGGGTGGGCAATCAGTTGTTCCACTAAAGGAGACTGTAGATGGAGGTCTATTAGGAGTCACAGGTGGAATAACCACTTCTGCTTGGGCTTTATTATAGGACTCCAATGCCTCCTGAAGATATTTATCATAATCTATCAAGGAATCAAACTCTGTGACTCCACTCCCATTATTCATTCCAGTTTCTTGCCTTGGGGTTACAACTGGTGGAGTGTTTGGATTAAGCTCCCTTCGATGTGGAGCATAGGGTGGAGGTGGAAGCACCTCTTCCTCTGGCCCCTCAAAAATGGGTTTGAGTTTATTTGGCAAGATTCCTTTCCTAGCTTCGGCTTTTACAGCCAATAATTTGCATCGTTTGACTTTGCATTCCCTTATCCATGGAGGATTTTTATTTAATGTGCTCAGCCAGGAATCTATATATGGAAATTGTTCTGGGCACCCTCCAGTTTCTTTGGCGATATCAGTCCAAAGTTTGCTCACTAAATTTATATCAAAAGTTCCCTGAGATGGCCATCCAGTATTTTGTTTTGGCCATTCTAGTTCACATAACGTTCTCAAGCGCTCTGGCGTCATTTTGACTCCATATGCCCCTGAGAAGGCTTTCTTAAAATTATTTAACATACACTCAAGAGGTGTATTTTCCCCCTTTGAACCCCCAACTCCCATTGTATGGCCCTGTGAAGTATCCACTCAGTCACTCACAGACGCGCTTCGTGGGTTTCCTTGCCTAGTGAAGTCGCCTTACTAGGAACCGAAGTACTGCCCACTCCACACTCAGGTCAGCTACAGATTGCTCTGTACTTTCTCACACATACAATGCGCTGGATACTTCACCACACTCTACCTCCCAATCCTTCCCTTTTCCTCCACCAGACCACCATCTGATGTACCCAACCACCTAGCGTACTCAGTTTCCCCTTACTGAGACGCAGAAGTTTGATCAAGACTTCTCTTCCTCCTAATTAATTGGAGGGCCAAAAATCCCTTTCTGCACTTACCCTTGGTTGGTTCCCTGTTTCCCCCGGTCCGTCGCCGCCAGTGAGCAGGGTATCAGACAGACGAGTCTTCTGCGTTCCCCTGGAAAAATTTACCAGTGCGCGCTTTGGGTAAGCAGTTGTCCTCTCTCTTGTACCCTGCCCAGTAGGGCGAAGGGGCTGCGTTCCAGCAGACCACTTATCCGAGTCACAGGGCACCATAAAATGTAGCACCCTGCTTGTGGTTAACGCTTAGCTGGAATGAAATATTCAACGCAGCAATAGAGAAATTAAAATAGTAATTTATTTGTCAGACAAATAAATAAGAGGCACAGTGGTACATGGTTACCAAGCTCTGGCCTGGCCTCCTGCCATTCTGGCCAGCACTTATATTCCCTTAATCCAGCCCCCTTTGCTCCTCCTGTGGCTGCCTCTGTCCAATCAGCCTGGTTGAAATTCCTATTGGCTGTTTGGTAGAACCAATCACAAAAGATACACCCACAAAAGATACACCCATTTCCTTGCCCTTATAAGGGAGACAAAGAGCTATATATATGACATATAAGTAATAATATATCTTACATGGAATCTTAATTACCAGCTCACCTCTTGCCCTTCTTGCCCTATTGCCTTCTAAAACAAATGTTTAATCTTACATTTTTATGTTCAACAGATGTCAAGGATCTTGAGTTTCACATCAACATTGAAAGATTTCCTTCATTTAATGTTTCTAAACAAATGCCTGACAACTATATATCAAGACTGCTTGGATGGCGTCTTCTGTCTGGCAGGGGGGGGGGCTAGGCTCATTTGCCCCTCTGGTCTCCTATTGCAATATGACTCTATGAAATAAGAATCTAGCATTCCTTAAATCCTTTGCATAATTACATTTAAGCCAATATATTTAAGCTAATATATTTCATACATTTATCATAGGTAGCCTCTTAAAAGAATAAAGCTTTTCAAAGTAAAAAGGAAGAAACTCAGTAAAACAGCTTTTAAAAGAAGCCTCTTCAGTTTAAGAAAGAATGGCTTTAGAAAAAGACTTCCCCAAAAATGCTCTCTTTCTTCTAGCTAAATGTTTTTCTTTCCATTTGCTCCTGGCCTTTCAACCTTAGAAAGAAGATCTGGCTCATTTTACTGGGAGGCACATTAGTATTATCTTACCCAGTGTTTTTTCAGCCTTGGGGCAGCATATGTAATTCTCCCTTTTTATGACTTTGAGAATTGTTTTTCTACTATAAATCAATGGGGCCCTCTTGTCTTAGGAGAATGGCCAAGGTTTTCTCCGCCTGGCATGAAACATTTGAAAATCCTTTTTTTAAGCTCATTTTTAAATACAAGCCTTGATTGAAATATATAGAAGCTTTGATAAAAATGCAGGCTTATGGTTAGGTGCCTCATTACAACAACAACAAAAATATTTAGAATATAGTGGAGCCCATTACGTTTGTTTAAAAAAGCGCTATCTATTGGAGATGTAACAGGTATAATGCTTCTCTAAAACAAATGTTTTTCCATTGTCCTGTATTGAAAGATTTTTGGCTGACGGTAACTGAAACCATCAACAGAACTGTACAGAACTACCTTCCGTTTCCAGAGCAAAATATCCTCTTGAATTATATACCTTATATAATTATATAAGCAAAATATCATCTTGAATTATATACCTTATGAAAGGAAAATACGAGTGGACTCTCTGTTCCCCGATCATGGCAAAAAGACTGATACTGATGCATTGGAAAAATAAAAATGTGGCTCCCTTCTACGATTGGATTGAAGACTTATACAACTTGCAACATACAAACAACTTGCATATAAACGCAGACTTGCCATGGAGAAATCCAATGATATTTGGAATCCATTCTTACAAATACTGTAATAGGTTAAGATCTGGTGAAGTACAATAACAACTTCGTACAATATACAGTTTTGGGTTCCCCCCTCCCCTTTTATTTTCCCTTCTACACGGGTTCTGTTTCTCTTCTTCTTTTTCTCTCTTTTCTTTACATCTCACCATGTTTAGTGCACATGTAATTATGTACTTTTTGAATTTCCAATAAAGATGTTAAAAAAAGAAACACTTTGAAGCCTCTCTGAAATCCTGGAATCCTGAAAATGCAGGTTTCCCTGTGTGTGTGCTTCTGAGCATCTTCAGAGGCAAAGAGCAGGTAGAATCAGCATGAATGGAGAAACTGAGGCTGAGACCAGGGTGCAGAACACCACACAACCTTTTCACGTTGCCATTTTGTGTTCAGGCATCCTGTTTGAAATAGTAAATGCAGAATGTAGATTCCAAAAGGGGAAATTACTCGAGATTGATGAAACTGGCATAGAAAACAGTGACTGTGGAGAATATGCACCTTAAGTAGCTCAATTTTGGACTCTTATGGTCATAGTTGTCAACGTTTCCCTTTTTTTAAGGGAAATTCCCTTATTCCAAATAGGATTCCTCTCAAGAAAAGGGAAAAGTTGACAGCTATGCTTATAGTGGTGGCGGTGTTCCCCACCCACCGACCCAAATTTTTTAAAAAATATGAAGCTGAGTTTTTCACGAAACCGGTGAGATCTTAAATGTGACTCGTACAATAATCAATTCCCAAGCAAGATAAAGAAGGTAATGGTAAAGGACCCCTGGACGGTTAAGTCCAGTCAAAGGCGACTATGGGGTTGTGGTACTCATCTTGCTTTTCAGGCCGAGGGAGCTGGTGTTTGGCCACAGACAGCTTTCCAGGTCATGTGGCCAGCAGGACTAAACAGCTTCTGGTGCAACAGGACACCGTGACGAAAACCAGAGCACACGGAAATGCTGCTTACCTTCCCCACCACAGCAGTACCTATTTACAGTGGTACCTCGGGTTACATAAGCTTCAGGTTACATACGCTTCAGGTTACAGACTCTGCTAACCCAGAAATAGTACCTTGGGTTAAGAACTTTGCTTCAGGATGAGAACAGAAATTGTGCTCCGGCGGCGTGGCAGTAGCAGGAGGCCCCATTAGCTAAAGTGGTGCTTCAGGTTAAGAACAGTTTCAGGTTAAGAATGGACCTCTGGAACGAATTAAGTACTTAACCCGAGGTACCACTGTATCTACTTGCACTGGTGTGCTTTCGAACTGCTAGGTTGGCAGGAGCTGGAACAGAGCAACGGGAACTCACCCTGTCGCAGGGATTCGAACCGCCAACCTTCCGATCGGCAAGCCCAAGAGGCTCAGTGGTTTAGACCACAGCACCACAGGATAAATGCAAGTGATTTATACGATTCCTTCTTTGAAGTGCCATCGTCTCTAGAACCAGGAAGTGTACTGGGCTGGCTTTTTGTGGAGAAGTGGTGTCAATACTTGGCATCTCAAATCTTTAACTCCCTTCAGTCTACAGGGGTTTGGGGGAGAAGCTGCCTCGCCAGCATTGATTGCTGCAGTCTCAGGCTTTCCATCCATGCTTATCACTTTAGACTGTAATCCCTACTGTCTCCTCAATTACATGACTTGGAGGATTTCTGCAGACAGTGCGCTGATGAAGAATGAATACTGGTAGATCAATTAACTGCTTCACCCTCCAATATGATACGGGCTGCTGCTCCCCTTCATTCACATCCATTGGGCTGCGCGCCCTGGTGACACCATGGATTTCTTGTGCTAGCTATTGTTATCACATCTATTAGTGACACAGAAATACAGAATGTTTCTTTGTGAGGCCTAGGAAAAGGTGGATTTAATGTCAGGAGTTCCACAATCTTAAATCACTCCCATTTAACAGAAAACAAAAAGGGTTTTGAATGTGAATGTTCTTAGGGCAGAACTATGGGACTGCTCATATGGCAGTTACAGTAAAATATGCTTGTCGGATGTCAGGAGTCCAGGTTCCCAGCTTGATAACACAGTAAGCGTAGGTAATTAAAAAGGAGGATGTATTGCAAAAACAGATAGCTCTGGACAGCTCTAATGCAGCCGCTGGCATTATCACTCAAGGTGACCCTTCTGAAGACTGCTTCCTGTGTCTACAGAATTTATTGAACTTTCACACTTTACGTCTTTTGTTTTGGTTCCTGTCTAGAAGCCCTCCTATTCACGACTTCTTGGACTGATTAGATCATCTCCAACCACTTCCATTTCCAATAGACTCTCTCTGTGTCTGTCTGCGCCTATTTGAGCTTCTGGAAAGCTTTCGCTGTGTTCCAGCCTGCTCTCAGCTACTGCCTTATCAGCCTGCCCATCGAGGTCAGGCAGAGCCAAAGTCCGCAGCTGCCGGCTCTCCCCTGTCTGACTAACATCAAAGCTTCTCTGTTCCTGGCTGCTTTCTACAGTTGGCTGCAAACCTTCGCTGGGAGCTGGCTCATTCCTGACATTGGATATGTTTGTTGGTCTCAAACTCTCAGTGAGTTTGGGATTCTTCCTGCATGTGAAGACAAGCTCCGACGGACTAAATGGACAAGAGTGGGTCCAACAGTCAAGAAAGCGGTTCCTTCATATGTGGTGGACCTGTAAAAGAGTATTGGGAAATAATTCATAATGAATTTGGGGGGAAATGTTTAATGGTACTTTTCAAAAAAACAAAAAACCCAAACCAGAGTCCTTTTTGTTGGGGATAATCCAGATGGAAATTCCCAGCTGTCAAAAAAGGTTATTTATGCATGCTACTACCACGGCCCGTGTTTCGTTAGCCTAAAAACGGGAAAGCAAAGAAGAATGGCAACTTAAACTGATGGAATATGTGCAGCTTGCGGACCTAACATATAGAATAAGAAGTGTATCTGAAGAAGTGTGCGTGCACATGAAAGCTCATACCAACAACAAACTTAGTTAGTCTCTAAGGTGCTACTGGAAGGAATTTTTTTATATAGAACAAGAGAACAAGAAGATTGGAAAATGTTTATGGAATATATGGGGAAAATTGTGTACACTTGAAAACGTTGGCAGCATTAAGATAAATTCAACCGTGTAAATAAGTTTGATGGATGTAACAATGGAATACTGAATGGTTTAGTTTAGGTAAAATATGCAGGGATTTATGATATGCAAAATGAACTATGGAAAGAGAAGAAGGGAAGTCATTGATATTTTTAGGTTGTTTAAATTAGTATTCTAAATTGTAAAACACACACACACACACACACATATATATATATATATGGTGGTGCCCCGCAAGACGAATGCCTCGCAAGACGAAAAACCCGCTAGACGAAAGGGTTTTCCGTTTTTTGAGGCGCTTCACAAGACAAATTTCCCTATGGGCTTGCTTCGCAAGACGAAAACGTCTTGCGAGTCTTGCGAGTTTTTTCCCTTTCCCCCCCTTTTTCTAAGCCGCTAAGCCACTAATAGCCGCTAAGCCGCTAATAGGGATGCTTCGCAAGACGAAAAAACCGCTAGACGAAGAGACTCGCAGAACGGATTCTTTTCGTCTTGCGAGGCACCACTGTGTGTGTGTGTGTATATATATATATATATATATATATATATATATATATGGCGGTTTCTGCACATGCTGTAGAGGGAAGTGAGGGGCAGATGAGGCTTGCCTATCTAGAAGAAGGCAGACTCTGATCCTAAACCTCGAGACAGATGGATGACAACAACAGCAGGATAAAAAGCATTTCCTAGGTAAGCTGATATATATCACAGATGCTCCATGTGATTAAGCTGCCATGTAATAGGGGAAACCAACACATGGAAACATGCAAGGATGAAAGTCCTTCTCCCCCATGTACCCATGCATACAGTCTTAGCTGAAGACCCAGATTATTGTAATGGTATGAGGCTGAAAGAATGTATTAGGGTGGTTGACACCGCAATGATTCTATCCACTCGCTAAAGTAAACTCTACAGAAGTACGTAAGATCTTTCTTAGTCTAGAAAGCCATAGGAACATCAGAAGCTGCTTCATAACCAGATCACCCTATAGTGGTACCTTGGTTCTCAAACTTCATCCGTTCCGGAAGTCCGTTCCAAAACCAAAGCGTTCCAAAACCAAATGCAAAATGGATTAACCACATAAACAGAAATTTAACATGAATTTTACTATCTAACAAGACCATTGAGCCTTAAAATGAAAGCAATAATCAATGTACTGTACTATAAAATAATTAAGACAGTATTATAGATGATAAAAATTTTAATTACCGTAATTTTTTCTCTTACCTGCACTGATGATAGTCATTGTTTGGATGGGGGGGGGGCGGGCGGGTTTATCCATTCCTGCAGTCACACAATCAATCAATCAATCAATCAATCAGCAGCTGAACTGGGTTCCACACAGTCACAAAAACAAATTAACTGAAAGAGCCTCAAAAACAGAACAAATGGCAAAAACATAAGCGCCAAACTTAATCCGTTCTGGGAGTCCGTTTGACTTCTGAAATGTTCAAAAACCAAGGCACAGCTTCTGATTGGTGCAGGTGCCCCAGAAACAATAGCCAACAGCTGCGTTGGATGTTCGGCTTCCAAAAAAGATTCAAAAACTGGAACATTTATCTCCAGGGTTTCGGCATTTGGGAACCAAGGCCTTTAAGAACCAAGGTACCACTGTATTTGTCTATTTAGCCCCATATTGTCTCCTTTGACTGCCAGCACCTCTCTTAACCGCAGGGTCTTTCCTATCGTCTGGCAGATCGGCTACCTGATATTTTTTAACTAGAGATGTCAGGATATGAACCTGAGGTCACCTGCCTGCTGCTCTACCATTGCGTATGCTTCTCACCCTAAGCAAAAATATTACTGGATGAAGAAGACCATTTATTTTATTTTTTACCATGGCTCAGTTAAGCTAGCATCAAAACAAGGAAGATATTGGGTGACTTTTAGGGGTACATTTCTCCCACCCAACAAATACAGTATTTTTCGCTCTACAAGACGCACCAGACCACAAGACGCACCTAGTTTTTGGAGGAGGAAAACAAGAAAAAAAATATTCTGAATCTCAGTAGCCAGAACAGCAAGAGGGATCACTGCACAGTGAAAGCCGCAATCCCTCTTGCTGTTCTGGCTTCTGGGATAGCTGCTCAGCCTACATTCGCTCCATAAGACACACACACATTTCACCTTACTTTTTAGGAGGGAAAAAGTGAGTCTTATAGAGCAAAAAATGCGGTACCTTAAGAGCTAGCTAGTTGGACTTCCTAGGACCTTGGCATGTCAGTATTGTCTCTCTGCTTTTCCACACTTGCCAAAAAGATTTGAACAGACTGGAGACTGGGCGTGGGGGAGAGGCCTGTGCTTTTACGAACAGCTTGATCTGAAGAAATCAATGGGTGAAGCTTGGCGTAGCATGGAGATCAATTTCATCAGCTGCTCACGTCTATCAATAAAGCTGCTATTAAGGACATAATGGCAGGGCCTGGTGGAGAACTTTGAAACCTTTAATGGTGGTAGAGTTAGGTCCTGCCATGCCTTTGGCACAGAGAATGGATATAGACCTGGACTAAAGGAAGTCTCTGTCTTGCCCAGGTGCACTCTCCCATCTTTAAATGGAGAATAATTTAGATTTATCTCAAAGGGTGTGTTTTTTGTAAGGGGGGCAAAAACAAAAAAGATGGTGCAACCACCTGCAAGCTGAACATGCTAATGTAAAAACTAGCAGGAGCGTTCACCAGACCCTCGAAATATCCCTATTTTCCCAGGATGGTCCCGGATTTACAGAAGCCATCCTAGTTTCTGATTTGATCCCTGAATGTCCCACTTTTCCTTAGGACACCCCTAATTTCATCAGAGAAATTTTGGAGGGTATGGAGTTATGCAACACCTGAGCCAAGGAGATAAGTAACTTTAGAAGACAATGCAAACTTTAGAAGACACCTGAAGGCAGCCCTGGATAGGGAAGTTTTTTTAATGTTTAATGTTTTATTATGTTTTTATATATGTTGGAAGCCTCCCAGAGTGGTTGGGGCAACCCAGTCAGATGGGCGGGGTATAAATTATTATTATTATTATTATTATTATTATTATTATTATTATTATTATTGAATAGGACACCCCTATTTTCATGAGAAATGTTGGAGGGTATGCATTCACACATTAGCCCTGCCTTGCTAATTTTTCAGCATAAACACTGTGCTTAAAATAACCGAATTTCTTCCGTTCTGTTTGTTCCCTGATTTCACCTCTCACTTATCTCCATTTTACCTCTCTCCTTCAACTCTCAGACCCTCCAAGTGTTCCCATTTTCCAGGGACACCCCAAATTTAGAGAAGCCATCCCAGTTTCTGATTTGATCCTGGAATGTCCCACTTTTCCTTAGAATATCCCTATTTCCATTGGAGAAATGTTATCCAACTCCTGTATAGGGAAGTTTTGTTTAATGTTTTATTGTGTTTTTATATATAGTGGTACCTTGGTTCTCGAACTTAATCCATTCCAGAAGTCCGTTTGACTCCCGAAACCATTCGAAAACCAAAGCTCGGCTTCTGATTGGCTACACGAGCTTCCTGCTCTCAAGCGGAAGCCACGTCAGACATTTGGCTTCCGAAAAATGTTTGCAAACCGGAACACTCACTTCTGGATTTGCAGCGTTCGGGTTCCGATTTCTTCAACAACTAAGCCATTCAAGAACCAAGGTACCACTGTACGTTGGAAGCATCCCAGAGCGGCTAGGAGAACCCAGTAAGATGTGTCGGGTATAAATAGTGAAATTATCATTATGGAATGGAATGTCCCTATTTTAATCAGAGAAATGTTGGAGGGTATGTACTCTTCATGTCTTCCCCACGGAAATATACTCGGAGTCGAGTGTGACTTTGATGCTCTTTATTCAGCTCGTAGTAGCAATGAATGAAACTTTTCCCAAAATGTCTAGCTATTAAGAACAGTTTCAGGTTAAGAACAGATCTCCGGAACGAATTAAGTACTTAACCTGAGGTACCACTGTACCCTCGAATACCATTGGAGGCGGGTTCAAGTTTGAATGCAGTAAAAGAAAAGGTGAAACACTACATAAAAAGTAAAGGCCCCCCGGATGGTTAAGTCCAGTCAAAGGCGACTATGGGGTTGTGGCACTCATCTCGCTTTCAGGCCGAAGGAGCCGGCGTTTGTCCACATACAGCTTTCCAGGTCATGTGGCCAGCAGGACTAAACCGCTTCCGGCGCAACGCGACACCGTGACGCAAACCAGAGCGCTCAGAAACACTACATAGGGATATATGAGCAGTTCTTCACCAATATAGCAGCATAAAACGATTAAAAATGAATCAATAAAAAAGACAAAGTATTATGAATGTAAAAAGCAAGACATCATGTATCCATCTGTGTTATCAAAACCATTCTTTAACCCTTCCCTAACGTTAAAAATCCTGACTGTAGATCTACCCTGGAAGAGCACGATAAGAGTTTGCTAAATAAATACCCAGCCGTCAAAGTTGACATATCTTTGCCATCGGACTACTGCGACATGAACGACGCTGCCTGTATAGGGCTAGTCGGAGGCTGTTTTTTGCTGCACCATTATAACCCGTGGTAGCCGGGTGAGAAGTCTCTGCACCAGCACCCTACGGCTATAAAATCAGAGTAGATGTTTCCTTCCATTGAGATGACATCTGTAATAAGCGCAGTCTAATGAGACCCTCGTATGCAGAAGCGTCCAATTTACTCTGTAGAACTAGAAGGTGAATGCACACCTTTGGGTGATGAATGTTTGCATTCTTCTGCTGCAGTAATATACAGTACATGATTTTCTCCGCAGGGAAGCTGTCCAGATTTAGGCAGATAAGTGCCTTCTTTGTTTACCTCAGAGTGAATTGTGACGCTCGACTGAACTTGTGGTGTGTCTTGAATTTTTAGAGCAGCATTGACAACACATGAATATTTTCCAAGCTGAATGTCAGGATAAATCTTGCATTTCCCCCTTGTTACTGATTACAGGATTACATCTGTGTCATTTTCTTTTCTTTCTTCCTTTCTTTTTAATCTAAAGACTTTGGGAGAGCCTTAATAATTCTACATATCTTAACGAGTGGAACTGTAGTTCCCATTATCTGGGCAGTGTCAAGCACTTACAGTTGTCTCAAGATGTTTCCCAGAGCAAATTGTTTGTTTGTTTGTTAAATTTGTATACCATCCTTCATCCGTAGATCTCAGGATGGTTCACAGCATAAAAATACAATATTAAAAAAACACAAAATACACAATAAAAATGATGCCGATCAGGCAAAGGCCTGGTTGAAGAGGAACATTTATGCCTTGCTCTCTGCTGTAGGGAGAGCATTCCACAAAAGGGGAGCCACATATTCATATGGAGAGAGGTGGTCCTTTGTGGTATTGCATGGAGATTTCATACAGTGGCGTACATGCATCCTTAAGCCTTCAAATGACACCTAACTGCTTGGGTATTGTTTCCTAGAGAGGGGTATATGAGTTGTACTCAAGATGTACGAACTGTCGTTCACATTTGATGTACACACATTGAAGTATGATGCAAGAAAATACACGAGGAATTCTCTCTTCTTATACAGTGGTACCTTGGGTTAAATACGCTTCAGGTTACATACGCTTCAGGTTACAGACTCTGCTAACCCAGAAATAGTACCTCAGGTTAAGAACTTTGCTTCAGGATGAGAACAGAAATTGTGCTCCGGTGGCGCGGCGGCAGCGGGAAGCCCCATTAGCTAAAGTGGTGCTTCAGGTTAAGAACAGTTTCAGCTTAAGTACAGACCTCCAAAACGAATTAAGTACTTAACCCGAGCTACCACTGTACAGCTATTAAAGGGGCAGGATAAGTCCTCTTTTGCATCTGGCCAACCCCACAGAGAAAGCCACCTCCTGCATTCTAACCAGCTTTGACCACCTTCAACCGATGAAGAAGTTCCTGAAAATAAATCAAGGAGAGGGCCAGAGTCCACTCACACTCCCTTATAGCTTCCCCATTATGTCCTCTTTCCCATACTTGTGTCGTAGGAGAAACTCTGCAGTGAAATTCAACAAGTCCATCTGTCTTTTTCTCTTCTTATCATCTCTAGAACAAGGCTAACAACTCAGATTCTTTCCTCCTACCCCTGTATACAGTGGTGCCCCACAAGACGAATGCCTCGCAAGACGGAAAACCCGCTAGACGAAAGGGTTTTCCGTTTTGGAGCTGCTTCGCAAAACGAATTTCCTATGGGCTTGCTTCGCAAGACGAAAATGTCTTGCGAGTTCCTGCGGGTTTTCCCCCCTCCCCCCCTTTCTAAGCCGCTAAGCCGCTTATCAGCTTATCCGCTAAGCCGATAAGCCGCTAAAAGCCGCTAAAAGCCGCTAATAGCGCTAATAGCACTAATCTGCTAAGCCGTCAATGGGCTTGCTTCGCAAGATGAAAAAACCGCTAGACGAAGAGACTCGCGGAACGGATTAATTTTGTCTTGCGAGGCACCACTGTATAGCTTTTTAAAATAAATAAATAAAATGATGGGAAGCTTGATTAATTCTTGTGGAGTTGTTTAGGCTCAGTGGATGGGAAGAATCATGTACATGCTGGTAAATATGACCATTAAACATAATTCTTCGAAACTGCAGTGGTGCTGCAGCAATCTCTGATTTGTTGCAACCATTTCAGTTGATCATATTCGCGAAGAAACTCATTTTGTTTGCAACAGCGGTTCATTATGCGGCTCCTCTGCCTGATTACTTATGTTTCCCGTCCTTTCCGTCGCGTTGTTTTTTAAAATACTTCCAGCTATAACACATCTGTAAAACTACAGGACAGGATGTAAGCATTATGGGGGAGATATGGAATATTGTCTATACACGTGGAATAATCCATCAGAGCCTAACTAGCGCTATGTAAGAGAATGGCAATAAAACACAGCCTCTTTTGAGCTCAGAGAAACTTCACAACGATGACATTCATGGCAAGTGGGGTTATGTGTATATATTGGATGTTACGTTTGGGTTTGATCCTGGTAAAATCAGTGGGTTCTCGAAAAAGTGACAAAGCGTGTTCTCCCTCATGGAGAGCACATGTTGCGGTGGGGGCTGATGAGACACCTCATTGTTGCTGGGCAAAAGGTTTGGCCATTCTTTTAAGCAGGGGCGGGCTGTTACTGGAGAAATTTATATGATGCCATTTATTGATTGACAGCCCTATTTGCACAAACTTCCTCTTTTCGCTGCGTGCTTTGGATCACCCGCCCTCCCTTCCCCAATGTTAGGCTGTTTGCCTGACCTTGCTATGCCTGTCATGGGGTCGTCTGCTTTGGGGCCCGGGCCCGGTAGGAATTTTGTCCATTTGGCTGATTGGCTGGTGCCATTTGGTTTTTGCCTACTGCGTAGCAAATCGTCACAACTTGTAAGGTTGTGGTTAGGCATTGGTTTGGGAATTGGTTGGTGGAGAGGTATGGATTTGGCTATGCCTGCCCCTCCAAAATGCTGCTGCTGCTTCAAGGGTTTTCCGTTAAAGGAACCCAGGGGCTCCCCATGCTTTTGTCCAAAACCCCCTGACAAGGGGCTAGGGCCACGCAAGCCCCGGGAGCATTCTGGGGAGAGGTGAGGCATGGTTCCCAGTCCCGTCTCTCTCCCCAGGTGACTTACCCTTGCTGACTTCGCGGGGGGTGCGAATGTCAGAGCTGTCCCCGTGCGGGGTCAGTTAGTGCTACCAATGCCTAAGCAACCACTCACATTGCTGTAATTTAATAAAGTTGTGGCCAAAATTATGCCAAAAACCTTGAACAAAAATTAAGTGTCATTGTGTTTTTATTTGGGGTGTCTTAGGGACCTCGACGCGCAACTATTCCCTTTGTAGAGATGCAGAAGGCCAAACCAGACGGGGTATTCATCCTGCAGCTTGACACTTCGTAGCTGGTACCCCACTAAATACACTTGTTTTGTCCATGCACCCTTATTTACTCTGCACCCCCACTGCTGGTTAAGGAAGCAGTGTATACATGACAATAGTCACAATCCATCTCTACTATGCATTCATCCTGCTGTTTCATAGGAAATGATGCCTTTTTATGCATTCCCCCCAACCTCCCCCCCCCCAGCTTCAAACAGAACAGGAACAACCTGGCTGTATTTTAAGCCGGCAGTGTGAAGACAAGAGTGAGCGTTGGGAGGGGGGAGCTGGGTTGAGACTGTTGAGGGAGGGGGCTTTAACCCCATCACAATAGTGCTATAATAATCTCTGGCAGGCAAGCAGCCTGATAAAGTAGCAAGGACTCTCCGTCAGTTTTATACAAGTTTATTTAAAAGAAAAACACATGCAGAGCATGGCATGCTGCCATTAATTTAGTTGCTCAGACTGACTCATCGTTCCTTTCCCAACAGGAAGAACGCCAAAATCCCACCTTTCGTCTCCTTCCTTTCTGCTTCTCTCGGAGCCTCGGATTAGAATCTCCATGTTTTTGGACTGCAGGGCTGAGCTACCTCTTCCTCAGAAGATTCAGCCTCTGACACCACCTTATCTGCTGGTTGCCTGGCAATGCCTTGGCCACCATCTAACTCTTCCTCCCCTTGGGAACTAACCGCTTCTTCCATGGAAAGAAGCCCCCCCCCCCCGGCTGTTCTTTTTTAAATCAGACAGACAGCTCTCAGCTATAGGGTCAGGCTCTTCCTCACTCAGCTCAATTTCCGAGGCTGACTCTCTTGGTATGGTGGGGGGGGGATGCACGTTCCTGACAAGTCCAGAGGTTTTCAATCTTTTTGAGTCCACATCTCCCTTGACCAACTACATTCTTCCTGCAGCACCCCTGTGGGGCTCAGGAGCCCAGTTATGTCACCCCTTGCCTGCAGAGCCGGCAGTCTCACGCCCTTTTTCGAACACTCTCCCTTGTGGAGTATTCCCTCAGCCTCCTCTCCTCTCCCCTCCCCTTGGGAGTCCTCTGGGCAGCCACTGCTGCCACCCCTGGTCTCTGAACTGCCCCCCTCTGCCCCAAAGAGATGTGCCTCCTCACACTGCCCCACAGGAGCCTGGGAAGCACCCGCTGGCCAGCCCCAGAGGCACCATTCGCCTGGGGAGCTCATAGCCAGGGCTGCTGCAACAAACAGCTGTGCAAGCCTTTGGGAGGCAGAGATGTAAGAGGGCCTAAGAGGAAGGGAGGGAAGGAAAGAGGGACTGAGGCCAGATTTGCCCGTGGCACCCCTGACTATCCTTCAAGGCACCCCAGGGTGCCACAACACACTGCTTGGAAACCACTGCAATAGTCCCATTAATGCTGTCAGTCCTTTTGTCTTATGTTCTGCCTCACTATATATGTAAATAGAATCATATCTCACAAAGACACCATCATCTCCAGTGACCTTCATTCCAAATCTGAGGTATGAAGCATCTCACTGCTTGGAGACTAGGGCACATGTGATAATGTGCATTTTGCATTTTCGACTGGTTAAGTCTTCTTTATGTGCTGGTGACAATGTGAAAAGCGCCCTCCTGTTTGTAGAGTTATGCGTAAAAAATTGAATCTCCAGCCTTATATCGCTATGCAAATCCCTTATTAAAGCAAAATAATTAGTCCTCAACAAAGTAAAGAAAGGACAAAAAGGTAAGTCATTTTTTAAGCTTCCAAGAAAGCTATTGTTTAAGGGAGAAATTGCATTTAAGGGTTTTTTTTAAAGAAAATTAAAGCACAATTTAAAACTACTAACAAAAGACTAATTTGACACAATAAAACTCATAGGTTTCTGCAATGAATTACAGAATGACAAATGCCTCGAGTCCACTTTTTATTCAACATTTACTCTTCGAAAAGCACGATAGGACCATTATTACCAAAGCAAGAGTGACAAGCCAGTTAAATTAAACTTCTGCAACAAGACAGGGCTTTAAATTTCCTCTCTTTTTTATTTCCAGCTCATCTCCCTTCAATCAAACGCTGAGACACATTGTCGTTGGAGAAGTGATAAGAAACTATTTAGTTACCTTCTAATAAAAAAAACACGGAGTTTTGTTTTCATTTCTTTTGTTTATAGAGTTTGAGCCAAACTAGATGATATGTGGCACATATCACTTAAAGGCGACGCTGTGTTCATGTTTCATTTAAGAGCGGCAGTGCCAGTAGTTGCTGTGGGAAATTACTATAGCACAAGAATGGGGAACCTATTATCATTATCATTATTATTTATTGAATTTGTATCCCACCCTAAACCCAGGGGTCCTAGAATAAAATCAAGATATAAAACCACAAAAGACGTAATAAAAATAAAAACAACAGCCCAATAGCCACCCCCAAAACAAAGCCCCACAAATTTTTTAAAGGGCCTAGGATGTAAATCGGATCAACCAAAGGCCTGGTTTAAAAGGAACATTTTTGCCTGGCACCTAAAGGTGCATAATGAAGGCACCAGGCAAACGTCCCTGGGGAGAGCGCTCCACAGATGGGGAGCCACTGCAGAGAAGGCCCCGTTCTCGTGTTGCCAGCCTCTCGAGGAGGAAGCACAAAAAGAAGGGCCTCAGAAAATGATCTCAAGGTCCAGGTAAGTTCATATGGAAAGAGGCGGTCCTTGAGGTATTGCGGTCCTGAGCCGAGTCCAGATATTACAGATATTATTGCCTTCAGCCCAAGCCAGCATGGCCAGTTGTCAGGAATGATGGGAATTGTAGTCCAATAACATCCCAAGGTCTGCAGATTTTCCCTTCCTGCTATAGTGCTGTACTTGGAAGTATGTTCCCTTGAAATGAATGGAACTGACTTCCAAGTAAGTTACATTCGGATCAGGGTGTAAAACCAAGAACTGTCCACTGTACCGGCTAATTAAATAAGCAGTAGCTGCAAGAGAAACAAAATTCATTTCTGGCTCATGAACCGTACCATTCCAAGTTGGCACTAAACGGCAAATAGCAAATCGCTGGAAACAGAAGTACATTCATGACATTCGATAGTAACTTGGCATATGTAAAACGACTGTCTCTAAAACATTCCCAGATGTCAGAATCCAGACATCTTTAGGGCATGCAAAGAATTTGTTTCAAGGAATGTATGTAAGCTAGCCCAAGACTAAAGAGCCTTATGAAAGCTGTTGACCCATCACAAGCTAGATTCTCTCTATATTTAATAGATCCTTAAGGGTTTCTTGTCCGTGATGTGCCGATTTAGATGCATTTGCCTCCTTTTAATAAAACAGGGGCTTCGTTTTCCAACCCATCAAATTTTGTGTTTTGCATCTGGTTTTGGATTATAGTTTGGGAGTCCATTCATAGTGGCTGCAGCCGAGGAAGAACAAACTATTTGATCTCTCACGACGACATCTTGTTTTATACAACGAGAAGAAAACTATTAACAAGTGCCTACTGTGAAACTGCTTATGAGAAACTGTTTCAGTACACAACCCAGGCAATTAAAGTACCTTAACCCCGATAGTTAGTGTTTGAACTTTTATAAGCAAAGCAAATAGAAAGAGAAAACACACAATAGCTTATAAAGCTGTAGAAATGATTTAGCCTGTTTAATCCTTAAGCTTATTTGCCCACTGCACACTTAAACCTGCTTAACTTGGTACACACTTTAATTTTGATGTGTGCGTGTGTGTTTTTAAAAAATACCACCTGGGAAAAAGCTTTAGGGCAGCAGCTCTCGAACACACTTCCCACCCCACGGATATCAGTTGAAAATTTCAGGAGCTTGAAAATTCTGGGGGCCTCAGCAGACCCCTTAATAAACTTTTTCTTGTTGTTGTTCTACAAATCAAAGTACAAACAAAGCTTATATATTAATGACATTAGTCTCTTCAACAGAGGTATCATCATCAAAACCAACACTGTATTATGAAAATTGTGGTCCCCAGGCCAGGGCACTGAGAAGAACCCCTTTAAATGCTTTCTGGATGCCCCATGATTATATTATAAAGTAGTTGTGTTCTAAGTTATAAATCAAGAAAGGCTGGGAGCTGTTTCTTTTTGTTTTCCAATGTATTTCTTATCAATAAATATTTCAGTGTGGCGTGGGGAAATTTTTATTCTGAAAGTGTGGCCCAGAGAAAAAAGTTTGAGGACATGTCCTAATAGAACATGCTTCCAAAGGCATCTTAATATTGCAATTAAAAAAACCCATAATTTTCTGCAGAAAGGACAAATAATGATTAAATGACAAATATATATATATAGGGATGCGGGTGGCGCTGTGGGTAAAACCTCAGCGCCTAGGACTTGCCGATCGAAAGGTCGGCGGTTCGAATCCCCGTGGCGGGGTGCGCTCCCATCGTTCGGTCTCAGCGCCTGCCAACCTAGCAGTTCGAAAGCACCTCCAGGTGCAAGTAGATAAATAGGGACCGCTTACCAGCAGAAAGGTAAACGGCGTTCCGTGTGCTGTGCTGGAACGCCAGATGCACTTGTCACGCTGGCCACGTGACCCGGAAGTGTCTGCGGACAGCGCTGGCTCCCGGCCTATAGAGTGAGATGAGCACACAACCCTAGAGTCTGGCAAGACTGGCCCGAACGGGTAGTGGTACCTTTACCTTTATATATATATAGGTTGGCATTTTCATGTTATTCTTAAATGTCACAAGGCATACTTGTTAATTAAAATGTCTTTTACCTTGCTTTTTTTCCGTCAAATGGAAGTAATACCATTTTCCAAAATGCTGTTTCTTTTCCTGTTGCTGGTTGCTGGTTGCACTGCTCCATCCTTTGGTGTCATATTTAAATTCTCCCTCCCTCCCTCCCTCCCTCCCTCCATGTCCTTAGTTATCTGTCCTGTGAATACCGTTGGAGGCGTGACATGTGAGCAGAGGTTCATCAATATGGCAGCATAAAACGATTATAAACTAAGTGATAAAAAGACAAGGTAATAACACATTATGAACATAAAAAGTAGGGCGTCATGTGTCCATCTACATTATCAAAACCCTTCCTTAACATTAAAAAGCATGACTGTAAATCTGAACCTGTTGGCCCATCCTGGTCTGGATTAGCACTCAGCTCCCAGTTTCAGTGTTCACCATTCTAGAGAAGGCTGTAACGCCTCACCCTTTGATGTGAAGTACCCAGCCAGCATCTTAAAAAGCAGAGACATCACCTTGCCGAAAAAGGTCCGTATACTTAAAGCTATGGTTTTCCCAGTAGAGATGTATGGAAGTGAGAGCTGGACCATAAAGAAGACTGATCGCTGAAGAATGGATGCTTTTGAATTACGGTGCTGGAGGAGACTCTTGAGAGCCCCATGGACCACAAAAAGATCAAACCTCTCCATTCTGAAGGAAATCAGCCCTGAGTGCTCACTGGAAGGACAGATCCTGAAGCTGAGGCTCCAATACTTTGGCCACCTCGTGAGAAGAGAAGACTCCCTGGAAAAGACCCTGATGTTGGGAAAGATGAAGGGCACAAGGAGAAGGGGACGACAGAGGACAAGATGGTTGGATAGTGTTCTCGAAGCTACAAACATGAGTTTGACCAAACTGTGGGAGGAAGTGGAAGACAGGAGTGCCTGGCGTGCTCTGGTCCATGGGGTCACGAAGAGTCGGACACAACTAAACGACTAAAAAACAACAACCCAGCCTAAGGCACTGAGAGAACCAGAGGCCTCGACAGCACTTTCCCTCCCCAAAACCAACACAGCCATCCCCTCCAGTACGATTCCAGATGTCAGACACTAAAGGCCTTTGCCACATGTGAGGAATATTCTCAGAGGACAGTGTGCTCTTTTATCCTTGTGAGGCTCGCTTGCACTGCCAGGAAAACATGCATTCCCCATGCCACACACAGGCTCGTTTTACAAGATGCTGGCACACCTAAACCCGGTTCATATTTTTTTCCCCTGGAGAGGCGAAGCAAGTTGCAAGTTGGAATAACCATAGCCAATTCTACAGTCCATTCGCTCCGGTCCTATTCTCGCTGTGCAATGTTATTTATCACACCCTTTCCCCAAGGGAGCTTGCATGAAGTTATCCCATCTGATGCTCGCAGCATTCCTCTGAGGCAGTTCTGCCTGAGGGAGTTACTTGCCCAAAGGCCACCCAGCGAGAGCTTTATGGGTGAGCGAGGATTTGAAGAGAGGCCTCCCCAGTTTGGGCTGGTCCAAGACAGGAGTAAACAACAACAGTGTGCAATTTTTATCGGGGGACCATTTCAGCAGTCCCATCTCCACTCCGTTTCCCTTCAAAACGAGGCTGGCCTCCAAACTGTGTTTTTAAAACCCTCGGCAGGATGTGTTTGCTTTTGCTAAATACACACAGCGCCAAGTTGTAAAAGCCACGCTTCACAGCAGGCCTCGCCAGCTGTGCTCTTCCTTGTCGAGAAACAGCTAAGTTAATGTTTCTCATCCCTCTCCCACGGCAACTATTTCACCGTGGAGGTTTCCTCGCTAAATGCGACGAGGGATATGCCTAGGTAGATGACGTTGTTTATAAAGCCCAAGATATTATTCCGGGTGGGCTTGCAATGCTCCTCTTCACCAAGCTACTCATTCTGTTTCACTTGTTATAAGAATTCTAAGGTCCCTAATAAAAAATAAACGTTCATAAATGTACAAGGCAAACACATTCATAAGTATATAAACCACGTGTCTGAAATAGTACAAGAGAGCAATCCTGAAGCCATTTTGACTCTCCCACAAACCATTTTGGCTCTCCCAAATATTTCTCTGCGAGGAGGAAGGAAATGGGAGAGCCTCTCCATTGACTTTTGCTTACCTGTCTTAAGGGCATATCTATGTATGAAAAGGATGAGCCTGTGACCTGGATTCAGGAATTTAAGTATTTACCATCACAAAAGAATGGCCAGACTGCCCAGGTAAAGCTATCAGTAACCATTAAAAGAAATGGTCTCTCACAGCAGTGCAGCCAGCCTTCAGCCAACCTGCCCAAGATGGATCCCAATCTTCCTTCCCTTTTCCTGTCAGTTCACACTCAGTTACCCTGGCAACCTTCCAACCCCCCAGTTTCTGTTCACACCCTCAGGGCAAGGGGGGAGGACAGTTCTCTTGCATTGCCAGTGGCCCTCAATGACACGGTAATGTTTCTTAATGGCCAGGTCATTTTGCATAGGCCAGCCCAGGAGTTCCTCTGCAGCTTGTATTTCTCTTTTCACATCCCAAATAACCAAAATCCTACCACTTATTAATTTCTAGAGTTGTGTGGAGGCTCCCAAATCTATAACAATAAAGTGATCAGAGGATGATCCTGGGTTGCAAAAAGGGTTTTTTTAAAAGGGAGGTATTTATTGACTGCAGAAATGAAGACAGTTGATTGAGGGTGAAGTATAGGTGGGTTTCCATGGGGCAAGACACAGTGATAACAGCAAGAACCTTTATTGAACTACATAACTGGACAACAGGGGCGAAGCAACTGCTTATATACATTTCTGAAGGCCTGGACTACTCCCACTCCCAACGTGATTGGCTGTCTAAACTTCCAAGCTGCGAATCATGACTCAGAGTTTAAGGGCCAATGGCAGAGGCCCAAATCCTGAAATGTTCTGTGATTGGATATCATGTATCGAATCAGAACACAGGAGCTCAGATTCCTTAGTCCAGACTCAAGCTCAGGCAAACACAGACCACTGAATACATAACAGAAGGTAACTCACTGAGGTAAAGGGACCCCTGACCATTAGGTCCAGTCGTGACCGACTCTGGGGTTGTGGAACTCATCTCGCTTTATTGGCCGAGGGAGCTGGCATACAGCTTCCGGGTCATGTGGCCAGCATGACTAAGCCACTTCTGGCGAACGAGAGCAGCGCACGGAAACACCATTTACCTTCCTGCCAGAGTGGTACCTATTTATCTACTCGCTCTTTGACATGCTTTCGAACTGCTAGGTTGGCAGGAGCAGGGACCGAGCAACGGGAGCTCACCCCGTCGCGGGGATTCGAACCGCCGACCTTCTGATCAGCAAGTCCTAGGCTCTGTGGTTTAACCCACAGCACCATCCCTATAGTAGCTTTGAATTTTATGGCTTTTAATTCCCCTCACAGCTTTATTTCAGGAAAAAGAAAGCACCGTTGTATCTTAAAGTATTTCCATTCAGGCAGATGGCTCTTTACTGTATGCACAGGCTAAAGGATTGATTCCAGGTTCTACTCTGGAAGCAAGTCTATTGACAGCACTTTCAGCGAAAATAGAAACAGTCTACGCGACGAGCTTTCCCCCTACTGAGGCGTAACACAGTTATAAAAATAGCACTGAAACAAAAGTGATATTATTATAGGCTTTTCTCCATCTCAAAAATTCTATTGTAGAAGCACACATTTCAGCAAGGGTGTAGCACGGAAGACAGTGGCTTGATTCCATTGGTAGATATTTTCCATCTCCCTTGCAAAAAAGGAAATTGCACGCAGCCCTGCAATTTTGCATTTTGCAGTGCACCTAGAATCATAGAGTTGGAAGAGACCACAAGGGCCATCGAGTCCAACCCCCTGCCAAGCAGGAAACAAACGTAAACTACTGATGCCGAAACCCGGGATCAGTACCTTGTTTAGTAATCCTCACATTTATTGCACTAGAATCGTTACATGTGACTACTAAGGCGAATGCCTTCAGAACCACTCCTCTTATACTCTGCTCCCTTCTGAAGTAGCTCAGAATGTCTTTCACTGACATACAGTCTTCTATCCATGTAGGTATTTAGCTTCTGCAGTACAACCGCATTATGAGCCTTTGGACCATTCTCTGACAGGCAAACTAGACATGACGTTAAAAGGGTGGTTGTATTTCACACATCTGGTTCTTTTCTTCCAAATATCTTCTGTGGCACAGTCCAATAACCATCAGGACCACAGTCCACAGGAAAGCGGATTATAATTCTCCCTAAAATTTGCCTCTCCTGCAAACCAATTATTAGCCCGGGGAGGAAGCTTCCATTGGTAGCAGTGGAAGTTTCTCTCGCAGAGATAACAAGCACTTTTATTGGGGAGATGTAGTTTTTCGCAAGGACCATGGAGGAAGGGAAACACACGCACACCACATGCCTAGTCGGGATCAATTTGGCTATAATTTTGAAGAAATAAGGAGACATGTTAAATGCAAACATGTACAGTGGTACCTCGAGTTAAGAACTTAATTCATTCTGGAGGTCCGTTCTTAACCTGAAACTGTTCTTAACCTGAGGTACCACTTTAGCTAATGTGGCCTCCTGCTCCCACATGATTTCTGTTCTCAACCCGAAGCAAAGTTCTTAACCCGAGGTACTATTTCTGGGTTAGCAGAGTCTGTAACCTGAAGCGTCTGTAACCTAAAGCGTCTGTAACCCGAGGTACCACTGTATTCATCATCTTGTCTTTCTTGACCCTTAGCTAATCATAGCCTACGTTGTCCCCAGATGGGCAGGGTATTATTATTAACAACAGCAACAACATTCCTCCTCCTCCTCTTCTTTTTCTTTTTCTTTTTCTTTTTCTTTTTCTTTTTCTTTTTCTTTTTCTTTTTCTTTTTCTTTTTCTTTTTCTTTTTCTTCTTCCTGTGCAGTTTGCAGCTTACAAGTGATGGATCCCAACAGAAGGTAAAAATGTAATTATTCATGGAACATAAATAAGTTTCTGAAGACTCACCCTTGTTTGCGTATGTCTTAACAGAGGGCCTTCTCGGTAGTGGCACCCAGCCTGTGGAACGCCCTCCCATCAGATCTCAAGGAAATAAACAACTATCTGACTTTTAGAAGACATCTGAAGGCAGCCCTGTTTAGGGACATTTTTAATGTCTGGTGTTTTATTGTGCTTTTAATTCTGTTGGGAGCCACCCAAAATGGCTGGGGAAATCCAGCCAGATGGATGGGGTATACATAAATAATAATAATAATTATTATTATTATTATTATTATTACTTCTTGGCATTCTGTAATTTTACACTAACATTCACAAGTTACTCTTCTGTTTCCACAATTGCCACATCTGTAACCACATAATCCTTAGGCTTACCTGTGCTGGAGATTGCAACATCCTCAGTTTCCCTTGAGTTTGACCTACTGCACAAGCTCTTTCCTGCATCCTAAAAACAACACTTTCTGTTGTGTTTTGCTTCAGCCTGCTAAGATTTATCGCAGCAGAAATCATGCTGACGAGCTATGGGAGGATCTATCGTTTGATTAAGTGATTAATTCCAGAATTGATGTCTTGGCCAATATCTCCCGTGAAGAATCCTCAGAATGCTACAACCTGCAGGCACAAGAAAGTATAAAGTTTAAATTTAGCCAGGCTGTTCACAGAAGCAATAGCCAGGACTGCATACACTCCTTGCTAAAAAGTTTAAATTGTGATTGGGGAACAGAGGAGCAGATTTTCACAATTCTGGTCATTTAGCTTCACTCTTCCTTCCTGCTGCCAATAATTTTAAGAACAGAAGAAGATAGTATGAGTCCTGCTGGATTAGACCCTTATTTTCCCAACCTGATGCCCATGGGAAAGTCAACAAACAGGACATGGGCACAACAACATTCTCCCACTCATATTCTCCAGCAGCTAGTAATCGAAGGCAAGGTGCCTTCAGCACTGAGGGCAGTAGACAGGATTGAATTTGACAGTTCAAATTGCCCATTCACCCAGTTTGGGGAGATACCTTTGGGAGTCCTCACAATTCCTCCTTTTTTTGCCACCATGAATGGGACAGATGAGATGGATATGATGCTAGAGACGAATGTCAAATCATGAGCCCCCTTGACCCCTGTCCCTCCTGGCTTAGTAAACCTAGCAGATGAGAGTTGACTGGTCCAAAGTACTGTTCCTAATTGGAGCCAGATGTAGCTACCAATTTCAGTTCCTCAGATTCTCATTTCCCCCCTTTCGAAAGTTCAGTTCATCCTATTTGCATATACATTTGTGATTAATAATAATAATAATCTCCACTTGAAAATTCTTGCGCATTTTTACCACATTTCTCCTCCCACAAACACTTTGGTATGCAATCTTGCCTTTTGCATAGATTTTTGCGAGCTGTTTTTATCCAGAATAAACGCAATTTTGTACATTGTTTTCACTAATATTTGAATTTTGGTATGGGTTTTTTGGTTGGAAAACTGCCTCATAAAATTCAGAGAAATGGGAATTGCAAAGGAAAACTGTCACATTTTGATTGGCCCAGGAGCAATTAATTTTGTAGGTTCACAATAAAGGTAAAGGTAAAGGACCCCGAACAGTTAAGTCCAGTCAAAGGCGACTATGCGGCGCTCATCTCGCTTTCAGGCCAAGGGAGCCAGCATTTGTCCACAGACAGCTTTCCAAGTCGTGTGGCCAGCATGACTAAACCGCTTCTGGTGCAACAGGACCGTCCCGGGTGTCAGAGCACACGGAAACGCCATTTACCTTCTTGTCACAGCGGTACCTATTTATCTACTTGCACTGGTGTACTCTAAACACCCGTAATCTCTTGCTGCTTTTATTCGAACTCGCTGTTCTAAACTGCTGCAATGACAACTTTGGTTGATCTAACTTTTGACCATCATAGTTATCAGTAAGACATGGGTTCCACTTAAGCCAGTGCAAAAAAATTATCCTGCATTTCCCCCTACTGTTCTCCATCCATTCATAGGAAATAAATTGCATGTGGAAATTATCAAAGGGGAGAGAAAAAGTCACTGAAATTCTTGTGGGTAAGGTGCAGAGTTTGGGGTTCACTTACCTTACTCCTGAGGTAGCGGAAGGGTGTTTGTGAAGGCCTTTTCTTTCATTCTGCAATTCATCTCACAATTCATCGCACACTTCCTGGGTGCCCACACTTTAATTAAAACCCAGGGGAAGACATCATGAGGTAACGCCTTCCATTGTGCTTTTTCAGATTAGGAAACAAAGGAAGCCAGGGAGGCTGCAAAGTGTTGTTGAAACATTTACAGGTAAGAAATATACATACACCCTGCTTGGCCATCTCTCAGCAGTAAGGTGAAAAAGGTAAAGGGACCCCTGACCATTAGGTCCAGTCGTGGCCGACTCTGGGGTTGCGGCGCTCATCTCGCTTTACTGGCCGAGGGAGCCGGCGTACAGCTTCTGGGTCATGTGGCCAGCATGACTAAGCCCCTTCTGGCGAACCAGAGCAGGGCACGGAAATGCCGTTTACCTTCCTGCCGGAGCGGTGCCTATTTATCTACTTGCATTTGACGTGCCTTCGAACTGCTAGGTTGGCAGGAGCTAGGACAGAGCAACGGGAGTGCACCCTGTCGCGGGGATTCGAACCGCCGACCTTCTGATCAGCAAGTCCTAGGCTCTGTGGTTTAACCCACAGCGCCACCCGCGTCCCCAAAAGTAAGGTAAAGCTCATCAAAAGAGTGCAGCGGCCGCAGGAGGCCCCATTAGCTAAAGTGGTGCTTCAGGTTAAGAACAGTTTCAGGTTAAGAACAGACCTCCGGAACAAATTAAGTACTTAACCCGAGGTACCACTGTATATCCGCAGGTCTTCAAAGTGGCCTTGATCTGCTATCAGAAAATATTCTTTCTGAATTCAAGTACATATCTTCTCATGATTCTCCCTGACTGAAGCCCACAAACCACTGGAGATTTGCAGACCAGTTTGAGAACCTCTGGTCTAGCTTCTAGCCCACCACTAAGGAACCTTTGTGCATTTCACAAGGTCATTTTGGAAAATACATGCTATCAGTGTTTATATTTCACAAGGAACCTTCCGGGCTTACTAGTAGCTTTGGGAACAAGAGCTACCGAGAAACCATAAGACATGAGAAACCCTCAAACATTTTCAATGCACTTCAGGCCGTGAAACCCATTTCATGTACTGTGATCTATAGCATGTGTTCTGCTCCTGCTGCCACAAAGTCCATTCTCTCAATGTGCAACACAATATGTCACTGAGCTGATGCTTTCCTATCGGTTATGTTTTCACCTGGAGAAACAACATGTCCACCTCCTGCAGCCTCCCCTGGACACTGAGATCCAGCTCCGAGGGCCTTCTGGTGGTTCCCTCGTTGCGAGAAGTGAGGTTACAGGGAACCAAACGGAGGGCCTTCTCGGTAGTGGCGCCCGCCCTGTGGAATCCCCTCCCATCAGATGTCAAGGAAATAAGCAGCTATCCTATTTTTAAAACACATCTGAAGGCAGCCTTGTTTAGGGAAGTTTTTAATATTTAATTTAATGCTGGTTTTTTTTTAACACTCGATTGGGAGCCGCCCAGAGTGGCTGGGGAAATTCAGCCAGCTGGACGGTGTATAAATAATAAATTATGTTGTTGTTGTTGTTAGAATCATAGAATCATAGAATCATAGAGTTGGAAGAGACTACAAGGGCCATCGAGTCCAACCCCCTGCCAAGCAGGAAACACCATCAGAGTACTCCTGACATATGGTCGTCAAGCCTCTGCTTAAAGACCTCCAAAGAAGGAGACTCCACCACACTCCTTGGCAGCAAATTCCACTGTCGAACAGCTCTCACTGTCAGGAAGTTCTTCCTAATGTTTAGGTGGAATCTTTTTTCTTGTAGTTTGGAACCATTGCTCCGTGTCCGCTTCTCTGGAGCAGCAGAAAACAACCTTTCTCCCTCCTCTATGTGACATCCTTTTATATATTTGAACATGGCTATCATATCACCCCTTAACCTCCTCTTCTCCAGGCTTCTTGTTGTTGTTGTTGTTGTTGTTGTTGTAATTTTCTTGGTAGTGGGGCGCAGTAGGGCTGCAGAGGGTATCTGTGATCCCACCTTATTATTGGGTGCTAAAAGCTAACAGCACAGCAAAAAGGTTGAGCAATGAGCAGCCATAATTGCATAATACAGATTTACCTTTGCGAACGTAATAGCAGTGTATAAGAATCTCTCTCTCAGTTTGTGGGAGAGTGGTTAAATCGGAAGCATCTCTGAGAGCCTGCTTCTCTGCGGAGTCCGGTTAGGCAAATGCATGTTGTGCCAAGGGCCATTCATCATTTCTCCCTGTATAACATCTAAGTGTTTCTTAATTACCCTAATGTTTTTGCTTCGGATGACTTTGACTTAGGGGTCATTCCACATGTCAGTTACCACTTCTGTAACCGAGTGATTCTTGACAGTTTCTCGTATCTCATTGTGCGTTCTTTTCCTTCCCAGCATTATCTCCTCGGATGGAATGAAAATTGTAACTTTGGATGACATTGCCCATTAGGATTTTATATACCTCGATTAATAACCTCTTAAAGCCATCACTTCCTCCACCGCCTTCTGGCTCCCCCTAATGCGTATAAACAACATGTCTTTTGTTAGCTAAACTGCATCGACTTTGTGTTTTCATTTTGGAATAAATCCATCCCCACTTTCTGAGTGTCACAGTCGTTTTCCTACAGACATTAGCAGATCTGTGCCTTGAGGGAGGCAGAAGGAAGATTGCCAGCTTAAGTATGGAGGAACTGCAGAATAGTCGGCTAGCTTGTCTGGAAGAGTAGCTTTGAAGGCCATAGCTCAGTGGTAGAACATCACGGCCTAGGACCCTCGTACCTATGGGACCGCCTCTCCTGGTATGCCCCACGGAGAGCCTCAAGGTCCATAAATAGCAACACCCTAGTGGTCCAGGGCCCTAAGGAAGTTAGATTGGCTTCAACCAGAGCCAGGGCCTTTTCAGTACTGGCCCCAAGTTGGTGGAACGCTCTGCCTCATGAGATCAGGGCCCTGCAGGATCTGATTTCTTTCCGCAGGGCCTGTAAGACAGAGTTGTTCCACCTGGCCTTTGGCTTGGAGCCAGTTTGATTCCCTCCCCCTCTTTCTTTTTTCTTTTTGCTTTCTCCTCCTGTGATGAGGCTGCATTTTAATATTTTAATGTTTCAATATTTGAATGTTGTATTTTAATCTTGTTTATAAGTTGTATTCATTCAACTTGTTGTTATTATTGCTTGTTAGCCACCCTGAGCCCGGCCTTGGCTGGGAAGGCCGGGGTATAAATAAAAATTATGATGATGATGATGATGATGATGATCCGCTTTGCATGTAGAAGATCTCAGGTTCAATCCCCAATATCTCCAGGTAGACTGGGAGACTGTCCTGTCCAAAACCCTGGAGAGCTTCTGCCAGTCTGTGTAGACAATAAAGAGCTAGATGGGGCATGTTCTAAGTCAGCAGGAGGCAGCTTCCTATGTTTGTTGGGGAAGGAGAAAGATCCAGACTATATGTTGTAGACCAACACTATGCATGTCAATTCAGAGGCAAATCCTAGTGAATTAAATGAGGGTTAGTCCCAGGTAATGGGACACGGGTGGCGCTGAGGGTTAAACCACAGAGCCTAGGACTTGCCAATCAGAAGGTCGGCAGTTCGAATCCCCGCGACGGGGTGAGGTCCCGTTGCTCGGTCCCTGCTCCTGCCAACCTAGCAGTTTGAAAGCACGTCAAAGTGCAAGTAGATAAATAGGTACCACTCTGGCGGGAAGGTAAACGGCATTTCCGTGCGCTGCTCTGCTTCACCAGAAGCGGCTTAGTCATGCTGGCCACATGACCCGGAAGCTGTACGCCGGCTCCCTCGGCTAATAAAGCGAGATGAGCGCCGCAACCCCAGAGTCGGTCACGACTGGACCTAATGGTCAGGGGTCCCTTTACCTTTACCTTTAGTCCCAGGTAAGTGGGTATAGGATTGCAACCTCAGTCACACTTCGATCCCATAGAAATCAGTGTAAAGTTTAACTTTTTTATTTCAATGGGAACTAATTGGGGCAAGATCCAGCCCTACCTGACGGAGCGTCTCCACCCCCATCGTTCTGCCCGGACACTGAGGTCCAGCTCCGAGGGCCTTCTGGCAGTTCTCTCACTGCGTGAAGCGAGGTTACAGGGAACCAGGCAGAGGGCTTTCTTGGTGGTGGCACCCGCCCTGTGGAATGCCCTCCCATCAGATGTCAAGGAAATAAACAACTATCTTACTTTTAGAAGACAGCCCTGTTCAGGGACTTTTTAATTTCTGATGTTTTATTGTGCTTTTAATTCTGTTGGAAGCCACCCAGAATGGCTGGGGAAATGCAGCCAGATGGATGGGGTATTATTATTATCATTATTAATTGTCATTATTATTATCATTATCATCAAAGATACACCAAAAGGAAAAACTTTTATTTTATTTTATTTTATTATTTCCTGAAATTCTTACCTAGCCTTCAACATAAGGCCCCAGGATGGATTTTTACTGGCTGTCTTGAGAGACAATGGAGTGGACCACCAAATCAAACTGCTGCATTCACATCACTGAAGTACGGGCCTGAGTAGTGTGTCTGGAGGTCCTGGGCTGCCCAGATAACAAGACCCCTTCTCTCTGCCTCGCTGATGGGGTCCAAAGGAAAGCAGAGCAGTATGTTTGGCACCAGCTTGGCTGCAGGAGTTGCTGGAAGGAGACATAGAAGGTTTCATGCACCCGTCTTAGGGACTCCACTCCAGAATTGTGTAGGGTTCGCTCCTTAGCCTTTTCCTCTCCCGAAGATATCCCACAAGGCAGTGGAGGTTTAGGATCAGAGTCTTCCTTCTCCTAGATGGGCTCCCTTCCCAGGTGGACAAGCTCCATTTGCCCATCATTTCCCTCTACAGCACATGCAGAAATTATTGTCTCATCTACTCAATCATCTGAAGTCGGTCTTTGCATGCAGAGGAAGTTCCTAACTCACTGAGGGTTTGAGACCCACTAACTACCCACACATGGGATGCGGATGGCGCTGTGGGTTAAACCACAGAGCCTAGGACTTGCCGATCAGAAGGTTGGGGGTTTGAATCCCTGTGACAGGGTGAGCTCCCGTTGCTCGGTCCCTGCTCCTGACAACCTAGCAGTTCGAAAGCACGTCAAAGTGCAAGTAGATAAATAGGTACCACTCTGGCAGGAAGGTAAACGGCGTTTCCGTGCGCTGCTCTGGTTTGACAGAAGCGGCTTAGTCATGCTGGCCACATGACCCAGAAGCTGTACGCCGGCTCCCTCGGCCAGTAAAGCGAGATGAGCGCCGCAACCCCAGAGTTGGCCACGACTGGACCTAATGGTCAGGGGTCCCTTTACCTTTACCTTTACCTTTAACTACCCACACCTGGTTTAACCAGCCAGTCAAATCAGTTCCCGGGGTGTATGAAAATCAGTTAAAGCAACATACAGTCAGAAGCATGGGTGAGTTGTAAAAACTTATATTAGGTGTCAAAGATCAGGGTCAAGAAACAATACAATGAAGATGCCAGGTGTATCTGTTTGGAGAAGGAATGCCACACACAGCTGAGGGGCTGTCATGGAAAACTCCCTTCTCCCGAGCAGCCACATCTAAACCTTCTAAGACTGGCAGAACTGCTAGGAGAGTCCCTTCCAACCTTTGAGAAGGTCTGTATGGAAGAAGGTGGTCTTTCAAATGCACTTGAATGAATGAATGAATGAAACTTTATTTGCGTCTGCCATAGGCCATAGCAACAAAAGAACATTGCAATATACACAAAACAGAAATAAAAAGTTGATTATATAAAACACTGTTTAGGGTTCTGAATGGTGGATCTTATTCTGATCGCCCCAGCTAAAAAGCTTGCTACCTTTGCTGTCACCTGCTCATCTTGATCTGCCAAGAGAAAGGACACTGTGGCAGCGGCTGGGCAACCAGGAATGGACAGTAAAAGAGGGGTGATAATCTCATCCCTCAAGTCTTTATAAAGAGTGCAAGCCAGCAGGGCATGCGCCACCGATTCGGTGCTGCCATCTCCACAGGGCCATAAACGTTTTTCATGAGGAATCTGTTGGAATCATCCCTCAAGTACAGCCGAGGGCAATACATTCAGTCTTGTGAGAGTAAAAGCGAGTCTATATTTTGGAATTGCTAGGTTATACAAGGAGGATGCCAGAGAATCAAAATAGGAAGGTGCATTTATTTATTTATTTATTTATTTATTTGTTTGTTTATTTATTTATTTTCAAAAAAAATTGTTGGTTTTCTCTTATAACACAAAAACATAAACACAAAAGAAAAACATTACACTTAACACAACATAACAACAATAAAAACAAAACAATGAAAGAAGAATTATTTCTTCTTATTTCCTGATATATGTACATTCCTAAAAGACTTCCTCGACACCCTCCAATCCGAATTTCATCATATCACATCTTTAGCAGTTCCCAATTTCATATTTTATAACATCAATATCTTTTTTTAAAAAAATTACAAATTTCTAATCTTTACTCCCTATTGTAATCCATAATATTCACTATTTGTTAACCTTTTCCCATCCCTCAGCCTGATCTGTTACTTCTAAGAGTTTCTTAATATCTTATATTACAATATCTAGCTAAATATTCCTTGAATTTCTTCCAGTCTTCTTGTGTTTCCTTCTCTTTCTGGTCGCGGATTCTTCCAGTCAGGTCAGCCAGCTCTCAAAAGTCCATCATCTTCATCTGCCATTCTTCTATTGTAGGTATTTCTTGAAATTTCCAATTTTTGGCTAATAAAAGTCTTGCTGCTGTAGTGGCATACAAAAACAATCTAACACCCTTCTTGGGCAATTCCGATCCTATTATTTCAAGTAGGAGGGCCTCTGGTTTCTTAATAAATGTATTTTTCAACATTTTAAAAAATTCATTATAAATCTTTTCCCAGAAGTCTTTCACCTTGGAACATGTCCACCACATATGATAAAACGTACCTTCTTTCTCTTTACATTTCCAACATAAATTATCCTTAGCGTGGGGGAAGGTGGATTTATGGCATGCCTTTCTCTAGCGCAGGAGAGTACACACCCCGGAAATGATCTCTTTCAGCTTCTGCCTTCTGGAAGAAGGTATAGGGTTATAAAGGCCAGGACTAGCCTCCTGAGAAATAGTTTCTATGCAAATGCAATTCTGGTTCTAAACACAGCATAAGGGGTCTCTATAGTATAGTATACCGTATTTTTTGCTATATAAGACTCACTTTTTCCCTCCTAAAAAGTAAGGGGAAGTGTTTGTGCGTCTTATGGAGCGAATGCAGGCTGCGCAGCTATCCCAGAAGCCGGAACAGCAAGAGGGATTACTGCTTTCACTGTGCAGGGATCCCTCTTGCTGTTCTGGCTTCTGAGATTCAGAATATTTTAATTCTTGTTTTCCTCCTCCAAAAACTAGGTGCGTTTTGTGGTCTGGTGCGTCTTATAGAGCGAAAAATATGGTATTTTAAAATGGGGTTTCAGAGGTTTTAGGGGTTTTTGAATGTTTTATGTAGTTTTTCAATTTCATTGTTCTGCATGGGACAATGACAATAAAGATATCGTATATTGTATATGTCATTACAGATAAGGAGTGAGCTGTACATAGCAAATAAGAAAAGGGGAAATGGCTGCTGAGCTGCACCCACTATTGTTAGGAGTTGGTGATGATGATGCCTCTCCAGCTGCTGTTATTGACTGTGGACACCCTGTGATGTCACATAAGCACATGGCAACTCAGCGGATATACAAAATCTGCCCAAGGGGAAAGCCCAAAGCAAAGCTTGAAAAGGACACAGTGGACAACAGTTGTGTTATTCAGTACTTGGTGATCTCCTTCCACATGGAGGCAAAGTGGCAAATGGAAGGAGGCCATCATCCGTCAATGAGATGCTGTGAAGCAACAAAAAGGCAAGTGTACCTGCTGAGCAGGACTGCGACTTGAAAGCGGCAGATATCTATGGTTGGAAGCTGGCAATGGACCTGGCAGAAGCTGTGATTAGCATGTGGAAGCCAGGGATGCTGAAGGAGGCTGAAGTTTGTGCATGTATGCTGGTTGAAATTCACCTTCAGAAGACCATTGACAAAAGTTGTGTGTATATTTGTGGGCTGATGCTGGGGTAAGTATGAATGGAGAGTGGACAGAGGTCACCTACCAGACAAGGTATGCCTGGGAATTGCATGTTCAGATAGCGGTGTAGGCTGCCCTTCAGGCTCCGGGTGAATGAACCACTGGATATTCATGGGTAGAAGCCAACAGAGGTTGGCAGGCTGGCCAGTGGAGGTGGCTGGATGATATCTGTTGAACGAGGGCCATTCCCCTCACCGTATCTGTTGTTTGCCTTTCATGGATGTCACAAGCCAACGAGGCTTTCCCCGAAAGCAGCAATGAAGGGGACAGAAGAGCTTAAGCAGGCCATCTTCTACTTCTAAATCAAGGTATTTCTATTTTTTTAAAAATAATAATAATAATTATTAACATTTTAAAGACTGCAAAAGAAAGACAAAGAATTAAACAAAACAAAACAATACAATACAAAAACAAAAACACCACACCACACCAACCCCCAAACATTAAATTAACAAAACCAAACAAACACAATTTAAAACACATCTAATAAGTTCAGTATCTTAACTTTCATTTACTTGTTTCAACGACCTCCTCACACCTCCCTTTTTGTATTCCACTTTAATTAACTGTTTCAGCAATTCCTTTCCATCTTCCTCTGTTTTCTGTCCTGTAATTTATCTTAACATATTCTAACCTTATTTTCCCTTTAATATATAATTGTCTTAACATATTTTAACTTTATTTTCCCTTTAATACTCTAGTAATCTGTTTGTACTTAACTCCTTGTAACATTTCTACTAAAGTCATATAGCTCCTTTCCAACATTTTTCTAACACTCATTAATTTTACAATATATTTATAAATAGTTTTTAAACTTTTTCCAATCTTCTTCCACCGACTCTTCTCCCTGGTCCTGGATTCTGCCAGTCATATCCGCCAATTCCCTATAGTCCATCAACCTGGTGATCTTCTGTCCGATGCTCTTAACTCTTTTCCAAGTCCCTTCTGCGAGTCTTCTTCATATTTATACATGAACTTTACTTTGTCTTCCACTGATCTTACTTTCATTTTCCTTCCTTTGAGGCTAAAGAGTAGATCTCGGGGAAACTCCCACCTAAAGATGATTTTATTCCTTCTGGACAGGGCAACCAAATCTCCGTAGTTAAATCTAAGATCCAAAAGGTATTTCAGGACGTCTTTCAAAATTTCCACTCTTGACTGTTGTTCTTCTAAGTTCCTCTGGTATTTCCAACAGTCTCTTATTTTGTTCTTCTCCCCTTTCCCTCCTCCTCTAAGTCCAAGAGCCCTCACAGTTTTAATCTCTTCTTGACCCAAGTCCCGGTCCCAAAAGTCATCAAATTCCTGTGTAAGGAAATCTATCAAACTTTCCCTCTCCACTTCAGGTAGGGCTCTGATCCTCGAAATCTGATTTTCCCCAAATTCAATCATAGCAGGCATCAACTTTTGGTCTTCAAATTGCATCTGTAAGGCTGGGACTCTCTCTCTCTCCAATTGTGTTACTTTAGGTTCAACGGCAATAACTTTCTCCCTAGCCATCTCTGCAGTTTGCCATGTCAAAGTAGATTCCTTTGTCAGTTTCTGAATAGTTTCTATATTGGTGTTCACTTTTTGTCCCAAATTGTCAATTTTGGTAGTTACCACATCCACCTTTTTGTGAAGCTGTTCCAGTGAGTCACTTATCTTACATAATACAACCACTAAGGCCTATTCTGTCAACATTCTTAACCGATTCAAGGTCCCCAGAATCTCACAGGTTTTTATCTTGCAGCTGGAAATTCCCCCAGCTCAACTCCTGTGACAGTTTCAAAAGCTTCCTCTAGAGGGAAACAGTTCCTTTAGAGGGAAACAGTTTCTATTTGTATTAGTCCTTTTAAACTCAATTCAAACAATAAAGTTAGTTTCAATTTTCTGTTACTTTTACTCCTTTTTAAACGCAGATGGAGACCATGGAAACAATGTATTCCTCTTATTTAACTAACTGTCAATGAACGTTCTAATCACGGTCAGTCCTGTTGGCAGCCCGTTTCCAGGATCGAAGCGATGGTATATTAACTCTGTTCGCTCTCTCTTGCAGGTATACTCAGTCCAAAACTTTCCCCCCTCTTCTCCTGCCACCAAGGGGGGTTTAGTATTTTTTACCGATTGAAATTTAGTGCTTTACAATAGGCTTTCCGAGGCTTCAGCTTGCATCCTCATTGCTTCAATCTATTTACAAAAGGGGGAGGTGGACTTCCTGTTTTAGACCTCCCCGTTTCGACACCAATTTAAGACGTTTAAAAATCCAATTCTCCGCTCTACTCACGGGTAGTTGCTTTAATTGTCCACAAGAAAAAGTCAGCGCTCTCCGGCAACAGCTATGCGGCTTCACTCCGTGGAAGAAGCAGTCAATTCGAAGCACTGCGCCGCTCACCCCACGTCGCTCCGGATCCCCGAAACCAGGTTTCCCCGCGAGTAGGGGAGGTGCAAAAGGTGCCAGCCGAATCCCACGTTCACAGGCTTCACCCGCCTGTGATTTTTAGTGGGTCTCCGCCTTCGCCGTGGCGGCCAGACCCAGATTTCCACGAGGCAAATTCCTCCCGATCAGAGGAATTCAGCCATTGCCGGAGGCGCCAACCCGGAAGTCTAAATCAAGGTATTTCTAAATACATCTAAGAAATGTTCATGACATTCCCCTTTCCAGTACCAGGATGGGAGGCTGTGTAGATGCATCCCTAAACAGTTGCCTTGGGCTACATATTTCCTGTGATGTCACATTGACATGATTGGTCTGAGAAGTTTGGAGGAATGCGCTGAAGCTGGGACTGGATTGTAAGATAAAAATGAAATTAATTTGCTTCTCAAAGTTTCCCCTCTTCAAATTTTAGTATTGCCTTGAATACCTGACAGGTATCATTCATCACTCTCTCAAACCTCCCACACATTTAAGTTTTCTGTGGATGCTTTGTTCCATCAGAGATGTGTGTGTGTGATATTGCAGGACAGAGTGTTCTTAGTGGAAGGTTTGACTTGCTCATTTTACTCATTTTTCACTGTGGGCTTTAGTGCCTTCTTTTAAATTATATTACTATTACATTTTTATTTCTGCATGCCACTTCGTGGACGCATCAGGGTTCAGAGGTGGGACAGGAGTTTTAAAAAGAGAATAAATGAATGTTCTCTGAACACGTACATATTTGCCAACGTTGTTTGCAATCTAGTTATATTTGATTTCACTATTTGATATCTGACAGCTGACACTATTGGATAGTTGACATATGGTGTTTAGTATTTGCTTGTATTTGATAGTTGCCATGCAATGGCATTAAGTATTTGACAGCTGAGAATACATGAGATCTCATACTTGATGTCTGCCAAAATCAATCCTGCCGAGAGATGCCAAAAAGTCTAAGGCACTTGAATTTCAGCTTTGGAGGTGAAATTTCACCTTCAAACCACACATCTAGTTCCAAACTTGCACAATGAAAAATGGTGAAATCTGGAATTTGGGCAGAGTTCAAATTGCTCTGAGCATTTCATTTCGGCTCTGCTTATTTATCCACATCATGGCATTGATCACGCTGCCTTCCTTGTGTTTGGGAGAACATCTGCAGTGGGGACCTTTTTTGCTTGTGGAAGCTCCCCCTGCAATAACAAACCTGACCTTCCAGGGGCCTTAATCATGCAGAGAGAGCTTTCACGAGCATAAAAGGCTCCTTACCGCAGAAACTTGCAGCTAAACACGGAGAGGGTAGAAGGAGCAAAAGTGTATGTGACCATCTGCCATCGTATTCTCCCAAAGTCGGTCCTTTGCAGCTGTAATATTCTTCCAAAGTTGGTCCTTTGCAGCAGGTAACCCCTGGACAGTTAAGTCCAGTCCAAGGCGACTATGGGGTTGTGGCACTCATCTTGCTTTCAGGCCGAGGGAGCCGGCGTTTGTCCACAGACAGCTTTCCAGGTCATTTTGAAATCTGCACTGAAAGGGCACAGGTTTTCCAACATTTCACACATCAAAGCTGCTGTGACAAGGGAAATGAAAGCAGTATGAAAAGAGGACTTCTCCAGAAGTTTCCAACAGTTCTATGAACGTTGTCAACAGTGCATTGTATCAGAGGGGGCCTACTTTGAAGGCCTGTAACAGGGGTCAGCAACCTTTTCCAGCCGTGGGCCGGTCCACTGTCCCTCAGACCATGTGGTGGGCCGGACTATATTTTGAAAAAAATATGAACGAATTCCTATGCCCCACAAATAACCCAGAGATGCATTTTAAATAAAAGCACACATTCTACTCTTGTAAAAACACCAGGCAGGCCCCACAAATAACCCAGAGATGCATTTTAAATAAAAGGACACATTCTACTCATGTAAAAACATGCAGATTCCCGGACCATCCGCAGACCGGATTGAGAAGGCGATTGGGCCACATCCGGCCCCCAGGCCTTAGGTTGCCTACCCCTGTATGTATGTTCGAATATTTCTCGCTGTCCAATTTCTGTGACCATTCACCGAACTTTCCGGTCACACCTTGTAGATAGATACTAGAAACATATATAATTTTGTTTCTTGAAAGAGATACACAGCTCATTAACGTGTCCTCCTTATAGAAGGGTCTGGAAACTTCTGTTTCAGTGTATCTGAAGAAGTGTGCATGCACACGAAAGCTCATACCAAGAACTGACTTAGTTGGTCTTTAAGGTGCTACTGGAAGGAATTTGTTTTGTTGTGTCCTCCTTAATTACAGTACAGCCAGTGACTTCATCCTCTCAGATATTCTCCCGCTTTTGGAGAAACAACAACTCCCCTCTCCTCTGCTTCCCATTCTAAGCATTCTGCTTTAGTTTCCTACTTAAAGAATTGCACAATGGCTCTGTGCTGGAAACTCTTGACAGCGTTCTGAGTCATAGGCTTCTAAAGAGGGGTGGGGAAAGGTCAGGAGATCTTTGCTAACTTAAGCCCAAACAAGGGCTGCATGGAAATAGTCGGGCTCGGAGTGAAAGGATGAACTCTTAGTTTCTGTTTAACATTGACTGACTGCAGAAGACCTTTCTGCATGGCAATGTGAGTCACTGGGTGTTTTGATAAGAGAATGACCTCTTGTTGAGTCAGTGGCATACCTTCTAACTGTACCTACCCAAGGTGGAAAATGCCTAGAATATTCAGCACTTTAGAGTTTCTCAAGTGCTTTATTTACATCACTGAAGCAATCTTTTAAAGTACATCAATGCCGTCCCTATATTACAGATGGGAGAGGCTGTAGCTCAGTGGCTTTCCTAAGGCCCCCTAGAAAACACAGTATAGATTTGATTTGAACCAGAGATTATCTGGTTCATTAATTATGGCACAACCTTATACATGTGTAAGTAAGTCCCATTGAGTTCCTTGGGAGTCACTTTCAGGCAGGTGTGTATAGGGCTGCAGCTTAGTCTATTTGCACATCCGTTGGTGTCATGTGGCAGCTTTCATCTAAAACTGCAGCTATCTTCAGCAAAAATATACCTGTTTTCCTAGCTGACTCCTAGCCTTCACTCTTTGGTACAAAATTCACCAATTTTGCTAGTGCAAAATAACTTTTGAAAGTGCTGGGTCCAAAAGACACTAGAACTAGACAAAGAACTAATGGTGAGATTTGCAAAATGTCCACAATGGTGGCTTCTACGCTGTAGAATAATAATAATTTATTTATACATACATGCATGCATGCATAGATACCCCAGCCATCTGGCTGGGTCCCCAGCCACTCTGGGCGGCTCCTAACAGAATATTAGAAACACAGTAAAACATCAAACATTAAAATCTTAATGACTATCCCAAAGCTGTCTACTGTTCCCTTTTTAAAAGGGAAATTCCCTTATTGCAAATAGGATTCCTCGCAAGAAAAGGGAAAAGTTGACAGCTATGCTATCCAAATGTCCATTTCCAGATCCTTGAAAATTTAATTGCGGCCAGAAGTCCAGTTTCAGTCAAGCTACAACCAATGAAAATTTCTATTGCATTCCCAGTCTTGGCCTATTTATCTGCCTGTGTTTAAAACAACCTTCAGGCTGTTGCCAAGTTGATCATGTACGCTGTCAGCCAAAGGGGAGAGGAGCAGGCAGAATAATGATTTTTAAAGACTTAGCTGCTTTAAGTTTAACTAAAAAACCATTTTTTTTGTTCCTGATGAACATACTCATTCAGTGCAGCAGAATATTTTGCAGTTAAGAATGGCTTCTCAGCTACTGTCAGCCGTTGCTGACAATATGCCACTAGAAAATCAGATTACCCTTTCTGCAGGGTGGCCCACTGAACTTCCTGCAGCCCAGACAGAATCTTTGGGAGCTACTCCTGTACTGTACTTTCAACTCCTCCAACATTAAATCAATTTTCCCTGTTATTTTGATGCATTCCATTCTAAGGCTGCCTGTTGCTGGAGTAAAATGGAGTTGCATTTCTGTGGGTAGAGGGCGTTTTCGTCTTTCTCCTCCGCTGCAAATATAACAACAATCACTCGTTTCTGCTGAGTTCGCTGTTCCTTTGCTTAGCAAAGTCTCTGTGTTTTGGTTGGCTTGGTCAGTACTGCAGATTTCAGAATCGACAAGCGGCAGTTTGACTGAGTTAAATTTTGAAACAGACATGCAAAATGCCTCTTGTCCTGAATGACGCTGATAGGAGTGATTAGATGTTGATAGCATACACATCCATGTATTTAAAGATCTTGGGTATCCCTTCCTATTGCAGTGAGGTTCTTCCAACACAGATTGCCTTTAGCAGCAAAATGAATAGTAGTAAACTATTACCTTCTGGAACCTATGTCTGTGGGGCATTGCCTTAAAGACTTGGCATTTTGGATCTGGTGGGACGATTCATGTGCAGAATTTTGTTATCTTTTGCCCCAGTTTTATTATTGACATTTTTGTCACGATGGCAATTGTGCAAATAGTGAGTTGGTCATATTAAGCAAGGCATGAGATCCTCATGAGGTAAAACTGGTCTTTAAAATGGTCTAAATTAAATGAAGATAAGGTTTGCAAAAATAAATTAAGGAAATGGAAGAAAGAGAAAAAGTAAAATAATAACATGTTAAAATAAATTATTAAGTAAAGTTGAGAAATAAGTAATAAGGATTTGCTGAGCTAATAATTTAAATTGGAATACAAGAAGGGGAGGTGTGAGGAGGTCTGAGAAACAAGTTAAAGGAAAATAAGCAATTGAAATTCTATGTGTTTTTAATTGTTTTTAAGTTTTGTATTTTTGTATTTTTGTCATTTTTTGTCTATTTTTGTTTTTGTTTTGTTATTGAAAATCCTAATAAATATTCATTAAAAAAGGAACTAATCTCAGCTACGGGGGCGGGGGGGGAGAGAGAGATCCTCATGAGGACAGGGGAGCAGTCTTGCATTTAGCTCGGAATACCCAAATCCTCATCACAGAAGTCTTCACCTCATTGCCTAAAGCATAAAATATTGTTACAAAAATTGGGCGCCATCCCCACTCTCTGCCAAGCAGTAGGAAGGTCCAGGGGGGTCCATGTCAGGAGTTCAGCCTACACTCGAGCAGGACCCTGGCAGAGACACATGCCTGACTGTCATGTTCTCTCCCTCCTGGTCTTTCGTTTGGGAGCTTCAAAAGCTTTCTTCAGCCTGAACATCACAGAGACCGATGCCAACAGACATTGGCACACTTAGGGATCCGCAGAGTCTTCGCAGCTTGCGTAACAGACCTCAGCAACTCAGCATTTTGGCTAATCTACTTTATTTACATATAAACGCACACGTAGCACTGCAACATGGCTCCCTCTCTCTCTAGCGTCAGACAGCAAAGAGAAAAAGAACAAAGGACAATAGTCCCACTTCACGGAACACATTAACATAAACACCCTGTCTCCGTCACTTCCCACTCTGTGGAGTCAAAACATATACCGTCACGTGAAAGACAAAAATCCCAAGACTGCAAACACGGAGCAGGAATTCTAACAGTCCAGGCATTAACCCAAGGCCTGTGCTCCTTTGGATTATGAAGACAGGGCGGAGACTGCCATAGCTTTAAGAAATATGACTTCTTCACATATTTACACCTGAGTTTGGGTGGATGGAGTGCAGGTCTTACAGCATGGTCATCTCAAGAGGGGCTTGTTCCCCTCAGCAGTGCAGCCCTGGAGTCCAAGGCATCTCTTCCAGCCAGCCTTCAGCCAGCCTGCCCAAGATGGATCTCTGTCTTTGTTCTCCGCACACCTGTTCTTTTTCCCAGCACACCTTGCTAAAGACACTCTTTTCCTGACACCTCAAACACACAGTTACTTCAGCAACCTTCTCTCTACCCAGGCCCAAGATTGTGTTTGGATAGGCCATCAACATCTTTTGTTACTGCCTCTATTCCAGGTGAGGGCCTGGTTTGGAAGGGAAGTCTAGCCTGCAGTTTTACACAATAACCCACAATATTCCCTTCAATATTCCAAATAATAAAAATCCTACCATTTATTAATTTCTACAGTTTAGTCCCCCACCCCACCCCCCAAAAAAATATCTGTAATAATATACAGTGTGGGATGGTGACAGTGGCTAAAGTGTGGAGACTTCATATGAGGAAACCTATGTAGTCATCAATTTTTATCAGTATGCCTGTTATTAAAGTCCATGGAGGGTACTTGCCTGGTGTTAGATGCCATCTTTGTTCTCCACTGTGGCATAGTCAGCTTCTCGTTCTGTTTTTCTTCTGACACCATGTTATATCTCTGGTCTCTCACGAATGGGCAGACACTATCCTGACTTTGTAACAACTTTTATTCAGTCTTCCAGTACTTTCTTTTTAACAAAATGCTGTGTACTATATTGTCCCATCTGGTAGCCTGAGAGAAATATATTCCCAACTTGTTCTATATGAGGGATGGGTAGACTGAGGTCCTACAGATGCTGTTGGCCTCCAACTGTCAGGGATGGAGGGAATTGTAGTATACCAAGAACTGGAGGGCCACAGCTTGTCCATTCTTGTTCTATATATTACAAAGTTCATAGTTGGGCACCCACAGTGACCATGTGACCAACATTAACCAATCACACAAGAGTTACTAGAGAACATTCCAGAATTAAACACATAGTAATGCATTTAAGCATTCCCAATTCCATTAAATTAAATCACTATACTTAACACCCCTGCCCCATTCCACTGGTGTCCCAGGGGGTGAGATGCAGGGGGGGGGAGGGAAGTATTTGTATTCCCTGCCTATGTCTCTTTTCTCTTTCAGCTATCGCTGTAATGCCCCTTTATCCAACATCTGACCATCTTCTTCTGCTTTTACATAGTGGCGTAGCGTGGGTTGTCAGCACCCGGGGCAAGGCAAGTAATTTGCGCCCCCTAACCCATGGATTTGCGCCCCCTAACCCTAACCCCCAGATGTTGCGCCCGGTGTGGCCGGCCCCCCCTGCACCTCCCACGCTATGCCACTGCTTTTACATTCTGGCATCTCCTTAAGGCACATCTGTTTACTCTGGCTGACCCATCTTCCTTTTCACTTTGCTTTCCTTTTCTCCCTAATGCCTCTTGACTTTAATCACAGATCGTAAGCCTACAGGCTGGGGCCTCTTCTATTTTTACTTTCTTCTGCACGTCTCCTAGTCATTTCAGGCTCTTGATAAATAATAAATACCAGCAACAATGCAGCACTCTGGCACAGGACCCAGCCTTGGAATTTGGTTACATACAAAGTTGTTTTGTGGAATCGAGTCTCCCACTAGTTTCAGCATCACCATTCAGGCTCAAGGGGCCTCCATATTGGATTCAGACTTGGGGGTAGAAGTCAGGGCCCTACTCAGGAGAAAAGGCAGGGTCGGCCCAAGAGATTTTGGTACCTGAGGCAAACCAAAACATGGTGCCACTACTCCTTGCCAGGGAATAAGAGGTGAGTGAAGAACAATGCCAGGAACAAGGGGTGGAATAAAGATCTACATTGGGGTCTGCTGCCCCATGGACCCTACTGCCTGAGGCGGTCACCTTGCCTCATGGGCGAGCTGGCCCTGAGCAGGAGAGCATCAAAAGTAGCATTTTGAAGTACGTTTTGAAGTAAGTGAGGCAATACACATTACCCTCTAAAGGCAACCATTATCCTAAGACCATGAAATCTGGAGTTTAATATCACCTAGTTGCCCCACTGGAAGAATCCATGGTAATGAAACAGTGTGTGGCATGTATGATTCCTGCTTGCAGAACAAAGTGTGTAGACCTACACTGCCCTACCAGTGTAAGATACAGCCTGAGCCATTTGAGATCCTGAGATAAGTCGAATCCATCTGCTAGGCTCCAGTTACTTCCTAATAAGCATTGCTTCCAAACATCGCATTTAATAGTAGGTGGATACAGAGGACCATATTTTACAGGTGGTGTGGTGGGTGATTGTCCGTACAGTTCATTTGCTTAGAATCAGCAGAGAACACTTGCCGTGTATGAATGGATGGCCTTGGAGAAATATAGATAACCAATTGACCACATTTTTTAACAGGCCCCAAACACATTAGTGGCTTGTTGTACCTGTTCAGCACATGTGAATTTCTACCTAGATGTGTCAAGATTTTCCAAGGACTGCAGAGACATGATCAAGTGTGTGTGTACAGGACGTCTACCCATTTCAACATTGTCAGACCTCCCAAGTGTCCTGATTTTCCAGGGACAGTCCTGGATTTACAGAAGCCATCCCGGTTTCTGTTTTGATCATGGAATGTCCCGCTTTTCCTTAGGACGTCCCTGTTTTCATCAGAGAAATGTTGGAGGGTTTAGAGTTATGCAACCCCTGAGCCAAGGAGATAAGTAACTCTACAAACTTTGGAAGACATCTTAAGACAGCCCTGGATAGGGAAGTTTTTTAATGTTTCATGTTTTATCATGCTTTTATAAACAGTCATACCTCAGGTCCTGAACGCCTTGGGAGTCTAACGTTTCGGCTCCTGATCAAAAACCGGAAGTGATTGTTCTGGTTTTTGAATGTTCTTTTGGAAGCCGAATGTCCGACGGGGCTTCCGATTGGCTGCAGGAACTACCTGCAGCCAATTGGAAGCCGCATTTTGGAAGCCGAATATTTCGGAAGTTGAATGGACTTCCAGAACAGATTCTGCTTGACTTCCAAGGTACAACTGGTGGGGTATAAAAAATAAAATTATTACTATTATGGAATAAAGGTAAAGTGACCCCTGACCATTAGGTCCAGTCGTGGCCGACTCTGGGGTTGCAACGCTCATCTCGCTTTATTGCCCGAGGGAGCCAGCGTACAGCTTCCAGGTCATGTGGCCAGCATGACTAAGCCACTTCTGGCGAACCAGAGCAGCGCACGGAAACGCCGTGTACCTCCCTGCTGGAGTGGTACCTATTTATCTACTTGTACTTTGACGTGCTTTCAAACTGCTAGGTTGGCAGGAGCAGGGACCGAGCAATGGGAGCTCACCTCGTCGCGGGGATTCGAGCCGCCGACCACCTGATCGGCAAGTCCTAGGCTCTGTGGTTTAACCCACAGCGCCACCCGCGTCCCACTATCATGGAATAGGATGTCCCTATTTTCATTGGATAAACATTGGAGGGTATGGATTGCAGCTTCAATAAACTGAAAATGGCAGGCATGGCTCAAGACAAGACAAATCCTCGTGGGTGAAAATACCACCAAGAGATACCATAGTGCCAAAGGCAAATTCTGTGGGATGCTGCAAAAGGAGACCAATGTCTGCTAGGCTAGAATGACTTACTGTATACCCCAGTGGTGATTTCCACATCTGAAAGAAGCGGGTATGTTCACCTGAGTTGTGTATCGGGGGGTAACAGTGTGGATCTGCAGCAGTGATGGTGTTAAGTTTCTCCCGCTAAAGGCAGAGAGATTATCTTCACTGGTACTCTCACAGCCATCTGGCACAGATGCACATGAGGAAGATTAAACATGTAAAAGGCAGCGGAGGCGGCAGCCCCGACAACAAACATTTTTATAATAGTAGTTTTGGGGTGTGAAAAGAAGGAGAAGAAGAAGAATATATGTCGAATGTCTAATTTGGATTCATAAAGGAACCTATTAATCAGAGGCTTCAAAGAATTGTCTCAGAACTTTTAATCAGCGGCTGCATTTTACTATGGGAAGGGAGGAAATGGGCTAGGCTTATTTTATTTTATTTTTTACAAAAAAAAAGAAAGAAAACCACAGCTAGCTATTTCAAAGGAGCTTGGGCAGGCGAGCTCAGCAGGGAGTCTCTTTTCACCCACCTGGAGAAGAGGCTCCACGAATCCTCATTTTCATTAGCGCAGGCCTTGCCAGCTCTTCAAAACCCCTTCCATTGGTTGCCAAGGCAACCTTGAACCGTACTGCGGCACACGGGTCTTGCACATCAACTGATGCATATGTGTGTGTGTTATACTTTGTTGAAATAAAGAAGCATATAAACATTGGGGGGGGGGTATAGGGGTTCTCTTTTATCATGGACCTCCTGTGATGGCGGATAGCTCAAAATGCACGTCCGGAAAAGAAGAGGGGGATAAAAGCACATGGAAATCGAGAAGTGGTGGGATATGTCGATTCGCTTTTATTTATTTATCTTTACTTCTGCGGGGCTTGCTTTGAGGAGAGCGGAAGGATTAAGCCCGGCACGGAAACACACATACAGAGCTTGGGTTAGGTTTTCAGCCATTTGGATATTCCCATTCGTTGGCTGACAAACACCCAATTAATAAGTGCCTGTGAAATATACTGGAGTAGAGTGTGGATTTCATGCTCTTTATTCAGCTCATAGTAGTGAGGAGTGGAAGTTTCCCCAAAATGTCTGCCTTATATACATTATTTATACAATGGGCCCCACGTGATTGGCTAATTCCGGGATTCTCCTGTAGACCAATCAGGTTGCGGATTCACTTCCACCTGGAGTTGGATTGGGTGGCTCCTGCGGACCAGTCAGATTGCTGCATTCTGGATCCTATTGTTCTAGGACCAATCAGACTGCTGCATTATGAATACTATTGTTCTAGGACAAATCAGACTGCTGCATTTTGGATCCTATTCAAATCAGTACATAACAGCCTGGTAGCTCAAGCATCTCATGCAGTGGTTTTCAACCAGTGTGCCGTGGCAACCTGGGGTGCCTTGAATCATGTTCAGGGATGCCGTGGGCAACAATAGCCTCTGTCCCTCTTTCCTTCCCTCCCTCCTCTGATGCCCTCTCTCGTCTCTGCCTCCCAAAGGCTTGCACAGCTGCTTATTGCAGCAGCCCTGGCTACAAGCTCCCCAGGCGAATGGTGCCTCTGTGATGCATATCTCTTGGGGGCACAACGAGGCAGCTCAGAGACCAAGGATGGCGGCGGGAGCTGCCCGGAGGAACCCAATGAGAGGGGAGAGGAGAGGAGGCTGAGGAAATACTCCACAAGGGAAGGTGCTCAGAAAAGGGTAGGAGGCTGCCAGTTTGACAGGCAAGGGGTGATATAACTGGGCTCCTGAGCCCCACAGGGGTGCCGTGGAAAGATTGTACTTGGTTAAGGAAACCATGGGACGCAGGTGGTGCTGTGGTCTAAGCCACTGAGCCTAGGGCTTGCCGATTGGAAGGTTGCCGGTTCGAATCCCCGCAACGGGGTGAGCTCCCGTTGCTCAGTCCCAGCTCCTGCCAACCTAGCACTTCAAAAGCACGTCAAAGTGCAAGTAGATAAATAGGTACCGCTCTGGCAGGAAGGTAAACGGCGTTTCCGTGCACTGCTCTGGTTTCGCCAGAAGCGGCTTGGTCATGCTGGCCACATGACCCGGAAAAACTGTCTGCGGACAAACGTCAGCTCCCTCAGCCAGTAAGACCCAGAAACAGTCTCAGTCAGTTTTATTGCACATAGCCAAAGGCTGCCGCAATGTACACAGAATTATTTGACAATTAAAAGAAAATATACTGAATTGCTAAAAAAAAGACTTAAAATATTTATATTATTAAAACATTACGTACTCTAAACAAAGCTATAAAAATACCCCAATGTACAAATAAAAACATTGAATAATAAAATTCATAAGCTAAAATCATCACATGGTCACTAATGTTAAAAACAATATCAATTAATACAGTGTGCATTTATACTCAGAGTGTGGTGACAAAGATAGAGCATAGCCTGAGGTAGATAGATAGGATCAAATAAATTCATCTCCTTTACAGTTAATGGCTACCTTGGCTATATAATTTGCTCTAATTTTCCTAGCAGCAGTTGCAAAAAGTGCTACCCTCGGCCAGTAAAGCAAGATGAGCGCTGCAACCCTAGAGTCGTTCATGACCGGACTTAACTGTCAGGGGTCCTTTACCTTTAAGAGAACCATGGACTCAAAAAGATTGAAAACCTCTGATCTCGTGAATTACCTGAGGACCTTTGAAGAAAAGCCCCTTCCTCAGCTGCGAGACCCCTGTCTCACAAAGCCCAAGGATGCTTCCGGAGAAATGTCAAGATCTATTTCTGCCAATGATCCTTTTAATCAGAAATTTTGATTTTATCTTTCATCAGAAATCTTGATTTCATGCAGATTTCTTCAAAAGTACTTAACGAAGATATTTTATATCATGAGAGCCCCTTACCCCTGGAAATAAAAGAAGGAAGCTTTATAACGGCATTAACTTATACTGTATAAGGCAATACGTCCTAATGTGTACAGGTGAGTACTAGATTCAGGTAGGTAGCTGTGCTGGTCTGACGCAGTCAAAATAAATTAAAAAATTGTCCAGTAGCACCTTAGAGACCAACTAAGTTTGTTCTGGGTATAAGCTTTTGTGTGCATGTATCTGAATAATAATAATAATAATAATAATAATAATAATAATAATAATAATAATAATTTATTTATACCCTGCCCATCTGGCTGGGCTTCCCTAGCCACTCTGGGTGGCTTCCAAAAAAATATTAAAATACTGTAATGCATCAAACATTAAAAGCTTCCCTAAACACGGCTGCCGTCAGATGTCTTCTAAAAGTCTGGTAGTTGTTGTTCTCTTCGACATATGGTGGGAGGGCGTTCCACAGGGAGGGCGCCACTACCAAGAAGTGGGCATGCACACGAAAGCATATACAGTGGTACCTCGGGTTACATATGCTTCAGGTTACATACGCTTCAGGTTACACACTCCACTAAGACAGAAATAGTGCTTCAGGTTAAGAACTTTGCTTCAGGATAACAACAGAAATCGGACCTTGACGGTGCGGCGGCAGCAGGAGGCCCCATTAGCTAAAGTGGTGCTTCAGGTTAAGAACAGTTTCAGGTTAAGAACAGACCTCCGGAACGAATTAAGTACTTAACCCGAGGTACCACTGTACCCAGGTGAGCACTAAGCACTTCTAAAATACAGCTACATGTGGAGGCATTAAGCAGGCAGAAAGGGGTGAGAAAACCTCTCTCTTTTGCTTGTGAATGTCACCCAGGCCTATCCTCATTCAGGTGACATAAGTCCTATCGGCATGGCCAGCCATGCAAGGCAAAATGCCTCACTGGGTCTCTTTGCATTGCCTTTAACAAGCTCATATATTAAGGTAACCTTGTAGAGAATAGTTCTGCAAAAGATGCTGTGCTGATCATAGCGAAGGCAGATCTTCGCCCAGACTCAGCAGTTCTGTGAACAGGAATATGCTTCTGCTAACAGCTCACTTTTCTGTATCCGAAGAACTAGGGCTGGTTTTCAACATTGCGATATATCGCCAGCTAAATATCCTGATATCCCACAATGTCTGAAACAAGGATGGAGCTGTTTACAGGCATTGGGTGGCTTCAAGAGTTTCTTCACATTGTAATTTTTGCACCACACACACACACACACACACACACGGGTTGGGCAATGTATTGATACATTGTCAGAAATAAATTTGAAGTCTACTTTGTGGTAAGGGCTTAATAATATTTGACATGGCGATATATTGCGAATCACAATGTGTGCATGTGCTATCTAAATAATTGCAACGTGGGGAAAACCGTCAAGCTAGTTGTTGCTTGTCTCATGATTCCGTCTGCCTCTGTTGCTCTGTATGATAAAATAACAGTTGTAACAATATGTGAAAGATGAGTAAAAATGTATCAGTACTGTAAAGTAACAGTTTTAACAATATGTTAAAGGAAAGTAAAAATGTTCGACTTCCAAAATGTTTGAAAACCAAGGTGCAGCTTGCGATTGGCTGCAGGAGCTTCCTGCACTCAAGCGGAAGCCGCGTTGGAAGTTTGGCTTCCAAAAAACGTTCAAAAACCGGAACACTTACTTCTGGGTTTTCAGCGTTTGGCAAGGCATTCGAGAACCAAGGTATGACTGTAGTAGCCATTTTCAGGTCATTATCCCGTTCACCTCTACATAGTTACATCCTACATAGTTACATCCAATATACCCTGTGATATATTGGTATATCATGACATTTTGCTGGTGTGATATCACAATGTTGAAAGCCAGACATCGCTCAACCCTATACATCATGTTTTTGCGATATTCTTTGGCACTTGGGGAGACATCAAGGGTTGTTGTCAGAACAAACCTGGGGGTGAGAGAGAAAAAACATTTTGGAATAGGTATCTCCCCACTTATGTGGGGGTTACGTTCCTGGGTATCACACATACATGGGAAACCGCGTATAAACACCACCTAAAAAGCCAGACTCTGCCCAAAGTCCCCCAAATTCCACCACAATTATTCCCTCCAAAATCTCCTTTCTCAAACTCCAACTCTCCACAGGCCTCAAAAATCAGTGCAAAGGCTTTGCCATCAGTGCAAAGACTTTGCCATTTCCCCGCCATTTTTGCAGTTCTCCCCACTCTTTTTGGGTCGTTTTTGCTCTTCCCTCACCTTTTTGCAGTTCAAATGGTTGAGAGTAACTCAAACCTGCATAAGAAAACTACAGTTTTTGAAGTAATGCTTTTGCAACCCCCCTGGGGTTGCATATTTCCACTCTGTGGAGAGAGAGATGTGCAAGATGCACCACTTCAGAACAAAAAGTCTGCGTGGGTTGTTGCAGAAAAGAAGCAGGGAAACACCCGGAACATGGCGCACAATGAAAATTAGTGTTCCCTTTTGCTTCGTTTGGCCCAACTTAGTCGCCGGCTTGTGTGTCAATAGAAACCTAAGGCTGTTTTAGGGAGTAATAAACTTGGAAACTCCTTCAGAAGCGTGAAGCACACAATCAAAGAAAGACCGGTGACCTTGAGGCCTTTGCCGTCCATTCAGTTAAATATGTGCCTGGAAAACAATTTTCATTTAGATTCAGGAAGGGAGTCGCTGGCTGCCAACATTCCAAGGGAAGAAGGAAGGGTGTGGGAACGAAAAAACATTGACAATATTTTGCCCCTGTTACCACTTAATAGCTATGAGAAAAATCTAGACATCAACTAGGCAGGTTTAATTGTGGTTAGGGTGGACAACAGCAACATGCGTTGCTTTTAGGTGTTGGGGGAAATGATTTTGGCTTTGGTTCTGCATAGAATTTGGTTCCTTACATTGTTATTGGCTTCTTCTTCTTTTTTAAAATAATTTTAATTGAATGGTTTTATGTTACAAAAAACAATACAGCCATACTACCACTAAATATAATTAAGAAATAAAAATTACATACATCGATATATAGTTTGTTATTTGTTATTTGCCATCTTATTTCTTCCCAAACATTGAATACAACAACACACATATGTGCAGACGCCCACACCCCCCCACCTGCACAGAAAATGATAACAATGAAAGTAAATATTTTCCCCCTTTTATCTTCCAAAATATGTTCTTCAACTTTGACTTCTTGTCAAGTCCCTTTGCATATGTTTTATCTTACATTTGAATGTACACAAAACAATAAACCTTTCTATATAATTTTTCTAATACATTCTAAAAACATAATAAATCCTGAATTGTAGTCCACCTCCTTTTAGTTCCTTTATCACTCGAATGCTAGCACGGAGTCAAAACTATTACTGTATTTTTGAACATATAACTTCTATAACCATCCCATTTTTCCACAAATTTTTGCTTTGAGTTTCCTCTGAGTTTACTAGTCAGTTGAGCCGTCTCCACCAATTCCTGTAATTTGATATGCCAATCTGTTATTTTTGGAGTCTTACATTGTTATTGGCTTCAATGGGACTTTATGCCACCTAAAGCAACCCTACCAAGGATGCTGGGAACTGCACCTCTCGTAGGGGTAAACTGCAGTTCCCAGGGTACTTTTGGAGAGGGTGCTCCAACTGTATGGTGTGTATAGGGAGCCCTGTTTAGGGAAGCTTTTAATGTTTAATAGACTATTGCATTTTAATATTCTGTTGGAAGCTGCCCAGAGTGGCTGGGGAAACCCCGCCAAAAGGGCGGGGTATAAATAAATTATTATTATTATTATTATTATTATTATTATTATTATTATTATACAGCCTACATGCAGGGTTACAGCTTTTGCTAGAAATGGATGTTCTTACCCTAGGCACTTTGTGTGGGATTGCAATTCTTCATTCACCCATTTTTACCACAGCACCATCAAATTATTCCCATCCTGTATTCTCCCTGTGGTTATTCTGTCCTTTTTCAGACCACAGAAAGCCCTCTTTACCAGGGGAAAAAAGCCCTTCCCTGTAAAACATTTCACCAGAAGAACAGTGCATTCTCTCTCTCTCCCCCCTCCCTTGCTTAATGCTTAATTAAATGTTTTTACTTGATGGGCAGGTGAACCCATCACAGCTTTGCAAACTTTCACCTTAACTTTTGTGATGGAAACCATTTTAACACCCCTTTAATTTTTTCCCCAATCCATCTTTTAATTAATGCTAAAAGGCTTTTCCAGCTCTATTTTTTTAAATGAAAGTGCGGTATGTGATAGAACTCCTTGCTATAGCAATAATAATAATAATAATAATAATAATAATAATAATAATATTTAAACCTATTTCTGATCAATGCCATTAGCCACATGGCTAAAATGGCAGTGACTGGAAAGCTTTTAAATCTATTTTTTTAAATTAGCATTATTGTTTTGATTTACAGTATTATAGTGCTGCAGTCACAAAATTAAAAGATGCCTGCCTCTTGTGAGAAAAGCAATGACAAACCTAGGAAGCATCTTAAAAAGCAGAGACATCACCTTGCCAACAAAGGTCCATATAGTTAAAGCTATGATTTTCCCAGTAGTGCTGTATGGCAGTGAGAGCTGGACCATAAAGAAGGCTGATCGCCGAAGCATTGATGCTTTTGAATTATGGTGCTGGAGGAGACTCTTGAGAGTCCCATGGACTGCAAGAAGATCAAACCTCTCCATTCTGAAGGAAATCAGCCCTGAGTGCTCACTGGAAGGACAGATCCTGAAGCTGAGGCTCCAATACTTTGGCCACTTCATGAGAAGAGAAGACTCCCTGGAAAATACCCTGATGTTGGGAAAGATGGAGGGCACAAGGAGAAGGGGACGACAGAGGATGGGATGGTTGGACAGTGTTCTCGAAGCTCCTAACACGAGTTTGACCAAACTATGGGAGGCAGTGGAAGACAGGAGTGCCTGGCATGCTCTGGTCCATGGGGTCACGAAGAGTCAGACACAACTAAACGACTAAACAACAAACAACAATTATAGTGCTGCAAAGCCATAATGCAATTAGATAGATGAGAGAGAGAGAGAGAGAGAGAGAGAGAGAGAGAGAGAGAGAGAGATTATATTTATATACAGTGGTACCTCGGGTTACATACGCTTCAGGTTACACACTCCGCTAACCCAGAAATAGTGCTTCAGGTTAAGAACTTTGCTTCAGGATGAGAACAGAAATCGGGTTCCTGCGGCGTGGTGGCAGTTGGAGGCCCCATTAGCTAAAGTGGTGCTTCAGGTTAAGAACAGTTTCAGGTTAAGAAGGGACCTCCGGAACAAATTAAGTACTTAACCTGAGGTACCACTGTACCTATATTTTCCAAGGATCGCAAGGTTCTCCTCCTACCCATTTCATCCTCACAACAAGCCTGTGAGGAAGGTCAGGCTAAGTGATGGTGACTGACAGGCCCAAGGTCGCCCAGTGAGCTTCATGCCTGAGTGGGGGATTCGAACCCCGCTCTCAGAATTCATAGTCCAGCACTCTAACCATTGTGCCACACTGGCTAGTCACTGCCACTGCACAGCGCGGACCTTCCCCTGCCACAAACACAGCAGTTGTAGATGGAAGAGAGAGGGATATACACAAAGGAAAAGTGCAGTTCTCAATAGCGTGGAAAGTCAATTGCAGTTCCTCATATTTGCAGCAGAAAAACAAGGCTGGGTGTGAAAGGGCTAGCATCTCATCTGATCCCATTAACACCAAGATCGAAAGGAAAAGCATGATTCAAGTGCCAGGGGAAATATCATTAGTTAATGTTGTTTACGATGCATTTCTCTGGCCGATGCATATGATAACAGCGATTGCCTTCTATATTAGACCTATAACAAGAAATAATATTATGTTAGCTCAGCTGTCACGCCATTGCAGTCAGTGGGCTTTTCCTTTAGCCCAGAGTTTTATTTTCTATTGGTGTTTCTGTTTTAGACATAAAAGATTATTTTTAAATTGCTGCTTTGCCGTTTAAAAGGAAAATGCAGCTGGGAACTAATAGGGTAGGTCAAATGCTTTTAGAGAAACCAAAATGACTCTAAATAATAATTGCATGCGAGCTGCGGGGAAGTGCCAATAAATGAAATATTACTCTTGAAGGCTGTATTCAAAGAGCAAATAGTTCTTAATGAAATGGTTTCCTTTAAAAAAAAAAATCTAGCAGAAAATGTTATGGGAAACAAAGAAATAAAATAAGGTGTTTGGGGGATCATGCAAAACAGTAATTTGGGGTTCAACCAACATTAGGAAATATACCATCTTGTTTTTGGGACCTGCTCACCTGGTCAACAAGAGTATCTCTTCCTCAGGTACTGGAAGTCAGGATTCTTTTTTAAAAAATATTTTATTTATTCAAACATTTATGTAATCAGGGTTTTTCTGTTCCTGCTCAGAAGGAAAACAAACCCATCTGGTTATTCATTTTATTTTTTTACTTCAGCTTTTGTTCTGTGTTTTTTTTTTCCTCTGCAACCAACAGGGCTAGAAACTTGCTTTTTTGTTTTAAAAAGAGTAAAACATAAGCACCAGGTGGAGATTGCAGGACCCAGAAAACGATGCAGGACAAGCATATGAAATTTGATGTGAGGAAGAGACCATGTCGAGAGCCTGAGGAGATGGTGATTGGACCAGTAGCAAGATAAACTATTTTGACTGCGTAGACTTGTCTAGGTTTTTGGTGCAGTAGTTCATTCAGCGGCCAGGAAACAGATGCTGCTGGCCTCCTGCTAAACAGAAACATATGGACTCTTTTTGACTGCAAATGGAACATGCGAGGATGTTTGGGAGCGGGGAGTTGTGTTGTGTTTTCTTTGCAGGCTCCGCTTCTGTGCCGCAGTTCGTAATGTAGGATTAACCGTTCAGGACAGCTTTGGAATTGGAGGGTGATGACAAAGCTGAAGCTGTACAAGGACAAGGCACAGACTCAAACATCGGCGTGTGCTTCACTCAGCTCTCAAATGTTCTTGCTTCCCCAGATCACAGCCAGTGTCGGATTTATGTATAAGCTAAACAAGCTATAGCTTAGGGCCCCACTCTCTTGGGGGCCAAAAAAATTAAAGGGGAAAAACTAGATTGTACATTTCTGTTATGTACTGAGTTGAATAGGATCCCAAATGCAGCAGTCTGATTGGTCCTAGAACAATAGGATTCAGAATGCAGCAGTCTGATTGGTCCTAGAACAATAGCCTCCAGAATGCATCAGTCTGATTGGTCCACAGGAGCCATCAATCCAGCTCCAGGTAGAAGTGAATTCGAAACCTGATTGGCCTACAGGAGAATCCCGGAATTAGCCAATCACGTGGAGCCCATTATGTAAATAATGTACCGGTATATAAAGCAGACATTCTGGGGGAACTTCCATTCCTCCTCACCACTATGAGCTGAATAAAGAGCATGAAATCCACTCTCGACTCCGAGTATATTTCAATTTCCAAAATATAAGATAAAAAACAAATAAAATGAAACCTACATATAACAACAGTGTTTTGTGTTGTGTAGGCTCCTATGATGTAAGTAATGGGTCCTACCTGCTAGCCTGCTCCCTAAAATATCGCTGGTTTGCTCATTTCTATATATAGGGTGCCTACATTCTGCATGTACTGGTTGCATGGCAACATGTGCCAATGGCTTTAGATACCTATTAGGTCCATAAATTACCATATAGCATATATTCAAGACAAAAAACAGCGACAGTTTGTTGTTGACAAAGGACAGCTGGACATATAAAGGGCCCCATTACTTTCAGCAGCTTAGGGCCTCATCAAACCTAAATCTGGCCTTGATCACAGTCTCAATTATTCTGCAGTAGTGGGAGAGTTCTAGAAAGCGTACCATAATATACAAAGGATCTACCGTATTGGCCTCACTTTTCCTCCCAATTCCGACCGTGAAAAGCTAAAGCGCGGCTTAAATTCGCGACCTTACAAAAACGGGCTTTTACGATGTCACTGCTGAAACAGACACACGGTAAAACAGAACCAAAAAAAGGTTTTATTGCCAATTTGCAAACTCAGGACTGTTCATTTGCCATTTACGGGTGTGAGTGCCTGCGGAATTGTGGCACTTGAATTGCGATTTGCAATTTATAGCGATTGTGCGGCAACTTTTGCAGGCTTGCAAAATTGGCTCAGAGTTACAATTCTACCAACCGCAGCGATTTTAAGCCTGTAACCCAATTTTAAGGGAACAGCTTATATTCGGGTATTGTCTTTTCTTTCTCTCTCCCCCACCCCCCCTCAGAATTTTAAAGGTGCATCTTATTTGCAGATGCAGCTTATATTCAGGCCAATATGGTATATCATGCTGCAGGAAACTCCCTTTGGCTTCTTTTAGTTGGCTAACAAACTTTTGGCCTCTCCTGCTGTTTCTGAAGAGCCATTCGAGTCTGACTCGCAGCGGGTCGCTCATATATTCCAAGGATGTACTCTGCAGAAATTAAATCCAAATCAGTTGGCTTCTGTGAGGGTTTCTCACAGATTATGGGGTTGTTCTTGTTTTTATTTTTAATTTGTATTCCATGTTTTTATATTGTGATTTTATGTTGAGAACTGCCCTGAGACCTGAGGATATTGATAATAATAATAATAATAATAATAATAATAATAATAATAATAATATCTTCAGAATACGCACATATGAGAAGAGTGTCTGTGGCTTTGGTGCCAAATTGGGTGTTTCCAGACAATATATTTTACTTTACAATATCTATGCTTTTGAGCACTCACTTTTTATAACTTTTTACAGTGTTGTCAGCAAACAGTCCCAGTTAGGGACGGAGGAAGAATTGGTTCACGATGCATTTAAAGCTGAATCTGTAAAACTTGCACTTTCCAAAGCAATATGCATACTGAAACACAGCCGTCCTTCAAAGTCAAAAAATATATAAATTTTACAATGCAGACCAAGCAATGTGTACAAAACCACATAAAGAGAGCGTGCCCAAAATGAAGATCTTTGTGAAATTAGCATACAAGCATGCATTATATTAGGGAAGACTGCCTGCAAAAATGTGCATATTTTCCAAAACTGCATATAAAATGTGTTCATTGGGAGAAATTCACACTGATGTATGTTCTTGAGGAGTTTCTTTTTTATTTTCAGGAGTTACCAACGATTGCAGAGGGGCAGGCGAAGATGATGGACTACGCAGAACTGGCAAGACTGACCTGCAGAATTCGAGACCAGGACGATCAAAAATTCCAAAGAGACTGGAGTAAATTTATTGTATATTTGAATATTAATGGCAAAAATGTGAAGACACTAGCAGGATTGAAATAAATCCTACAACGTGGACATTAGAAGATAAAGAGTTAAAGTGCAAGACAAAGACTTGAAAGCAGAAAACCTACTGGAGGGAGAGAGGGAAGTCGCGGGCTCGGCAGAGCGGAAGTATTTACGTATGTTATTGTATGTTTGGAAATATTGTATAAGGAGAAAATAATAAAAAATATATATTAAAAAAGAGAGAGAGAGTTGATCCTTGTTGGGGGGCAATGTGATGGCCTGGGATTCAGACTCGGATGTTGAACCTGAGGGATCCCAGCCTACACAGGATTCCCTGCCTCCAGAACCAGCTGAGCCAGGGCTGGGGCTTGGGCCTGAAGGGTCCTCACCTGGATCCTCAGGTGCAGGCATCAGCTGAGTCTGCTCTGGCTCCTGAGGTGATGGAGGACCCATTGCCTGCAGGTGCTCCACTCTCAGCCCCGTCAGGGAAAGCTGAGGTTGCCTCTGGGTCCGGTAACCCTCCAGCCTCTCCTGAGCTACAGAGGCTCAGGGCAGAGAGGCGGAGGGAACTAAGTTCGTGCAGGAGGAGGGCTCGCCTCCAGGCCAGGAGAGGCGAGTCACCAGAGGATCGGGGCCGCCCTATGACTCGGGGCAGATAAAAGCTGGCCGGCCCCAGTCCCAAGTTGCGGGAGCAACATTGTTGTTTGCTAGTTCTTGCCTGAACCCTGTCCTGCTTTTCTGCCGGAGCTCCTGACCCGCCCTGGCTCCCTGCTTTCACGCCTCTTCCTGAATTCACCCAACTCCCTGCCCTGCGTCCAGCTTCAGCTACTATGGACTGCCTCCATGTTGCATCTTTGACCACGGACTGGACTTGGACCTCGCCTCTCGGGTAACCCACGGGACCAGCACAGGAGAGGGGGGATTCACACAGTGCTGTAGAGTGTGGAAAAGAGCTCGAACTCTTGGTGAATGTTCTTCAGCTCTGCAATAGTCAGTGTCAGGGACCGGGCAGAGGAGGAATTGTGGAAACAGCTTCCTTAGTCTGACCCAGAGAAGAAGACGACAGTACAGAATTACAACAGAGGTTTGAAGGAGATTACAGCAGTTTGAGGGAGAGGCAGATGAGGGGGAAAGCTGGGAAATAATGGGAGAGGAGGAAGAAGAAACACCAGAGGAGGGGGGAAGAACAACTGATGGACACAGCGTCTTTAGAAAGCATTCCAGACCCCCCCTCTTCCAGAACCCAGCGAGCATTGAAAGTAGAAGAGCAAAGAGCTCAAAGGCAGAAGGCACTTCTCAGCACCCGTAGTGATGACACATGAAGAAGGAGAGGGAGATGGTGGAGACTCACTCAGGACAACACCATTATTCCAAGCGGCTGCATTCCCAATCCTGCCTCTGTGAATACTGAATAAAAAGCAGTTGGTAAGGACTTTTCCTTGTCTTACCTGCTCCTGGCAACCTGCTATGGGGGTTGGATTCTCTGCCAACTGACAGTCAGAGGCAGCTGGAAAAAGTGAGGAGGAAATCCCTTTCATTGGCACCTACTTCAGGGACATTTGCAAAACACCAGTCTCCACAGCCAGGGAGGGGAGCGGATAACTTTCACTACCCCACCCTTTTTGCATAAAAGGTGTCTCTCTCTTTGATGGGGGCCAAATGTTTTCTGGTTTGTCTTTGCGTTTTGCGTTTTTGTTAATAATTGGGGGAGGGGGAGAGGACAGCCTGACAACAAAAAACCTGGCAGTCTCTTCTCTGTCCCATCCTGCCCCTCCAAGTGCAGTGGGAAGGAGAAAGGTGGCGAATCCTCTTGTCCCTGCCCCACAGTGTGGATGGCAGGTATTGGGATGTAGGTACACAAAAAGGCCTCTGCTGCTAGTACAACTTGTGGGGTGTATGAGGGGTTAGGGGAGCGGGTCGTACTTCTGGTGGGAGACACATTGTGCTCCTTCCTTCCAGCGTAGTTTGTTGTCAGGGACTGTGCTGAGGAGGGCTGCACTGAGGAGGAATGGTGGGAGCCACCCCCTCCCCCTGCTCCTGCTCCTGAATCTTCCCAGGAGCAAGAGGACAGTATAGATTTAGAACAGTGGTTTGCAGAGGGGCATAGTTCACAAGGCAGAAGCTGGGAAGTACTGGGTGGGGAACAGCTAGGAGAAGAAACACTGGAAGAGAGAGAGGGTTAACAGATTCGCATTCTTCGGACAGCATTCCTCTGCTCAGCCGAAGGTCAAGAAGAGCTCAGGAAGTCTCAGAACTGAAAGCGCAGAGGGTACAAGCTCAGATTACAAAACGTAGGAGTGATGTAAATTAATATGGTGTAGTCCTTAACTGGGAGCACCGCCATTCTAGGAGACGAGTCCTTTGTTCTCTCACTGTGATTATTAAAGATTCTAACTGGTAAGACGCTCCTTTTGTTTGATTTTTTGTTTACTGCCACGAAGGAGGAAGTCGATTCCCCAAAGCCTGACATCTGCCCACCTTTGGCCCCCACCCTGCACTTGGCTCTCACCTGTGGCTCCTAGAAGCTGTCAGCATGAAACAGCGGCCACATCCTAGAAAACGGCGTTGACTGGCTGGCCAAACCAGGTGAGGGTAGCCAGTGGGTCACAAACCCACAGTGAGTAGGGACTTTTATTTTGTTTTTATATATGTTGGAAGCTGCCCAGAGTGGCTGGGGCAACTTAGTCAGATGGGTGGGGCATCATCATCATCATCATCATCATCATCATCATCATCATTGAATAGGATGTCCCTGTTTTCATCAGAGAAATGTGGGAGGGCATGCAAGTTGCAAATATTAACAGGAACTACAATCTGACGAACCGAAAATGTGAGCCCTGAGGCAGCTACCCAAACATATCCTGTTATCAATCTGGTCCTGGAGTTGCTGAGATGCTAAATATGGAAACTTTTATATGCGTGTGTTTCCCCCCGATCCTATTAGTAAAGGGTAGAAATGCATTGTTGCAAGTTACCTAAGCATGTTTGTCATCCTTTACCAGCTCTCCCAAAATGCAAGCTAAGCATTTTCGCCTGGCATTTCTGATTAATACCATAACAAGCGCCAGTTAATAACAAGAGTCGGCAGGAGAAAATAATTCTAATTGCCATCTTGCCAGATAAATGCCCTCCTTGCTATTAATTGTGTGATGCAGATTTATATTTTGAAGGGTTCTTCGTTCCTCTTTTATAGTATTAAAAGTTGTGTGTGTGTGTGTGTGTGTGTGTGTGTGTGTGTTTTGTTTTATCCTCCAAAGGATGTTTATCCCAGAGTAAAATTGGCAAGGTTAAACAGTAACCATAAAACGAAACCCAACCATGCCAGGGAATGAATTACATAATATATCACCCATCAATTCAGCTTTTCAAAAAATTGCAAATATTTCCCCCTCTTTATCATGGATGACTATTTTATATGTGGCTTCTCTTTCCATGAAGGTAAAAATGACCTTGGGTATTAGAAAGCGAGGATATATTGAGTTGGTTAGAACCAACACTGTTCCATTTCATTTAGTCTCCACTAAAATTGCGAGGAGTGAAAATGGAGATTGAATTTATTTTACTATATATTGCCTCATTTGAACTTTAGTAAGGCATTAACCACCAAGGAAAACCCTCCCCACTCCCCACCCCCCACCCCTTCCATAATCTCGTCTAGATGGCATGTTAAGGAAATTGCCTTGACTTTATTGATTCTCGGGTATGAGGTACATTGTAACAGTCGGTGTGTTAAAGTGGAAAAATTTATGCTGTACTACACTTGCACAGCGAGGCAGCTCTTTGACCCTGTGGCTATCTCCCTTCACAGGAAACTGACATTTTAAAATTACAAATTAGTATGTTTTATCTAGGCATCGGGCCATCTGCTTTCCCTGGCCCCATTTTTAAAAAGTTGTATTGGATCAATCGGAGCCATTTCTGAAAGACAGAAGGCAGCCCTGGGCTTAGCAGAAGGGGTGGGAACCCAAGCTGGTTCTGGTTGTCATATTCAGCCAAACCATCATCGGTACAGCAATCTCTTCCCTGAAAACACATTTCTTAGGTAACAGTTTTAAATGGAAGCAAGTGTGGTGCATTTGGACTTTCGAGTGAGTCCTGTGGGGGCCAGCGCTTCGGTGAACTTCTTGCCCCCCTCCACCAGATTAGCTGCCGCTTAAAGACAGGAAAAAAAGAAAGCATGCTCACACAACTTTCTCAAGCGATCTGGGAGGAAGTCAGATCCGGGAGAATTAATCTGAGCAGGGGTTTTTTTAAAAAACAAAACAAAAACAAAACAACTGATGCACACATGCATTTCTTTGTGTTTATCTTTGCCTTACAAAGAAACAAAAACCACGAATGTTTAACTTAAAGTTGCAAAGGCTATTGGGAAGAGGTTGATGACGCCACAGTACCAGCCAATAGGTGCCTTCCACATTCAACTCCAAACCTGTTGTTTTTTTCAAAGAGCTTGAACAGAAATATTGCTGGGGGAAACAATATGTACTTAGGAGTAAGACTGGAAGAAAGTTAGGTGTAATTGGAGAACAGTTAATAATGTTGATAATGTGGGGGGGGGGATGACCAGTTTTGTGGTGCCTTAAAGACTAATAAATTTATTATTATTATTATTATTAAAAATAATAATAATAATAATATATTTATTTCCCACCCATCTGGCTGGTTTTCCCCAGAATGACTCAGGGTGGTATCCAGCTAACTTCTAATCGGAGTAGACCCATTGGAATCAGTGGAATTAAGTTAGTCACTTCCATTAATTTTAATGGGTGTTCTTCAAGCAGAACTAAAGTTTGATACAACACTTAAGTTTACAAAGACCTCAGCCACATTCACACCAGACATTTAAAGTGCCACGACACCTCCATAAACAGACAAAGAAGAGTTTGTTAAGTGTGCTAAGAATCCTCTTCCAGAGCCACAGTTCTCCAAATTCACCGTAAAGAAGGTTTGTTAAAGCACTTTGGAAACCATAGCTCTGGAAAGGGAATAGGAGCCTCCTAAAAACTCCAGCATAGTGTACATAAAAACATAATAAATTAAACATTAAAAAACTTCCCTATACAAGGCCACCTTCAGATGTCTTCTAAAGCTTATATAGTTACTTATCTCCTTGGCTCAGGGGTCACATAAATCCATACCCGCCAACATTTATCTGATGAAAATAGGAATGTCCTAAGGAAAAGCGGGACATTCAGGGATCGAATCAGAAACCAGGACGGCTTCTGTAATTCTAGGACTGTCCCTGGCAGGGCACCAAGTTCTGGAGGGCGCCAGGCGAGAGTCCGGGGAACACCGAACGAGTGCACTGAGTGAGCGAGGGTGCATGCGCTGCTCCCACTGAGTGTTTTTTCCCTTTTAGCCTGCAGGTGCCAAATTCTGCGGGACGCCAGAAAGCTAAAAGGGAAAAAACCGAGCCGACGCTTGGTGGGAGCGGCGCACATGCCCTCACTCACTCAGCGCAGGCCCGCTGGCTCAGTGTGCTGCCTGCCATGGCCACCGCGGCCCAAAGCGGCCAGCTGAGCCAGGAGGCACCAAGTCCAGCCTCCACTTCTTCCCTGCCGGAGGAGCCACCCTCCAGCCTCTGCCCGCCTCCACCAGCCCTAAAAAAAGGTCAAGTCTGGGAAAGGGATCTTTGCAGCACAGTGCCGTATACAGTGGTACCTCAGGTTAAGTACTTAATTCATTCCGGAGGTCCGTTCTTAACCTGAAACTGTTCTTAACCTGAAGCACCACTTTAGCTAACGGGGCCTCCTGCTGCCGCCGCGCCGTCAGAGCACAATTTCTGTTCTCATCCTGAAGCAAAGTTCTTAACCCGAGGTACTATTTCTGGGTTAGCGGAGTCTGTAACCTGAAGCGTATGTAACCTGAGGTACCACTGTATGCTTAAGACGGCCCCGGTCGCTGGAAAATAGCGACATTCGAAGGGTCTGCAGTGGAGACTCAGCTGCAGCCTCATGCAAATTTCTCACAGACTGCAATATATAGATGCATATCATTAAAATTTGCTAAATTTGCTGAATAACTACACAGCAAAAGCTGAGCACAGATTTACTCTGCAGTGTCCCCCCCCCCCCCCCGACTGGCATGGCAAAGTGCCTCAAGATCTAATTTTTCTATTACTTAAGAGTTTTTTTATTTCCCTTTCTTAAGATTAAGAAATGACGAGAAACACTACAGCTAGATTTCTTCATTTTCGTAGGCATGGGTCGATATTTCCCCCCTTCGTTTCCTCAAAATCTGGATGACTTTGAAGGATAAAGAAACTGTCTTTGAGAATCGGGTCCATTCTGAGCTGTATTTCATGCAGCATTAGATCATGTTAATATTAGATATAATCCACTGCAAATCCTCTTAGTGTCCCTGGCACTGTAATCGTTGCTATAATTGCTCAGTGCTAAAAACACTTTTGTAGCTTTTCCTCCACTCAGACTGTCAGTCCCAATTAGACCAAGCTAAACTTTCTGAATCTGTAGTGGTTGTACTGAGAACTCAGCTTTTGTCTGTGGAATGTGCAGTTTCTCCTAAAGGGGTGTGATGAATAACTGTGCCATTGCCTCATGCCAGGGGTTCTCACACTTTTCTTCTCTGGGCCACACTTTCAGAATAAAGATTTGCTCGTGCCACACTGAATTTTTTATTGATAAGAGAGACATTGGAAAACAATATACAGTGGTACCTCGGGTTACATACGCTTCAGGTTACATATGCTTCAGGTTACACACTCCGCTAACCCAGAAATAGTGCTTCAGGTTAAGAACTTTGCTTCAGGATAAGTACAGAAATCGGGCTCCAGCGGCGTGGCGGCAGCAGGAGGCCCCATTAGCTAAAGTGGTGCTTCAGGTTAAGAACAGTTTCAGGTTAAGAACAGACCTCCAGAACGAATTAAGTACTTAACCCGAGGTATCACTGTAATAAGGTGGGATCACAGATACCCTCTGCAGCCCTACTGTGCCCCAAGAAAATTACAACAACAACAACAACAACAACAACAACAACAACAACAACAACATAATAATAATAATAATAATAATAATAATAATAATAATAATAATAATTTTTTATACCCTGCCCACCTGGCTGTTTCCCCAGCCACTCTGGGTGGCTCCCAATCAAGTGTTAAAAACAATACAGCATTAAATTAAATATTAAAATCTTCCCTAAACAATGTATTTTAAAAATAGTATAGCTGCTTATTTCCTTGACATCCGATGGGAGGGCGTTCCACAGGGCGGGTGCCACTACCGAGAAGGCCCTCCGTTTGGTTCCCTGTAACCTCACTTCTCACAATGAGGGAACCACCAGAAGGCCCTCAGAGCTGGACCTCTGTGTCCAGGGGAGGCTGCAGGAGGTGGACATGTTGTTTCTCCAGGTGAAAACATAACCGATAGGAAAGCATCAGCTCAGTGACAGGGGCTTTTTCGGCTGTGGCTCCCATCTGGTGGAACGCTCTGTCGCAAGAGACTAGGGCCCTGCGGGACTTGACATCTTTCTGCAGGGCCTACAAGACAGAGCTGTTCCACCTGGCCTTTGGCCAAGGCACAGTCTGACCCCCTCCTTTGGTAATTCTTCACAGAACTCTAGCCCAATGGTTGCCATCAATTTGATTTGAACTGATTTTAGAATGAATTGATTTTAGAATGCTGTATTATTTTACTGGTGTTAGCCGCTCTGAGCCTGGCTTCGGCTGGGGAGGGTGGGATATAAATCAAATTTTATTATTGTTATATTATTATTATTATTATTATTATTATTATTATTATTAAGCCTCTGTAAAAACTGAGCGCTGTTTCCCACATGATCATTAACTTTCCCAGCACTTGATGAACTGTTCGCGAGAAGAGATCCCACTGCTTTTAGAAACCATTGCTTCTTTGAGGCGCGATTGACATCTTGCATGCGGCATTTGATCTGAGATGCAAGTTGCTGCTTGATGCTGCAGTCGTCTAGTGACGAGTGCATGAACCTGAACTCCAGAGATTATGCAAGCAAACTTTCCTTGGCAAGCCAGAGCCAATGCGATGGCCTTGAACCTCAGGTTGATTGGCATCATGGGTTTCAAGGGAATTCTGGCTGCTCCTTGTGTTTCCTCTATGGATAAGAATCTAGTTCATGAATAAGCGGGCAGCCAATTGCCTTGGGAATTGTTCTGTATAATAGAAGGCCATCAGCTTCTCTCTGTGTTCCTTTGACAGCCATTCATCTTCCCATACACCTCATCCCTCTTGGTTTGGACAAAGGCCTTGCTGCAGTAGACTGGAATGCTATCAATGTATGCACTGACACCTCATCTGAAACTGAGATTTGTAGAAAGGTTACAAGAGGTCACCGGGAGAAACAGAACTAAGGATTCTAAAACTGCTGCCTGAACGAATAGCATCCTAATCCTACTATTACCCCTCTGCCAACCTTGCATTGAACAGATTTTTAATGGAATGGGAGGGGGGGAAGACAGTCTCAAATATACATTAATAAAAGTGTAATCCATGCATTTTCCAATGTTAGAGTAACAGAAAATGCAAAATATTTGAAGAAAAGAACTAGATTTTTTCTTTGAGGAGGGATGAAATGTATTGAGGACACTAAGAGGCCAGAATTATGGGACAGCGGTAAACATCTGCAACGTTTCCCCAATGGAGTTCTGTTTCATACAAACCAAATATCTCAGTGTACCAGGAAAAATGGCTCAAAAGATGGATTTCAACAATGCTCCACTTCAGGACATTAGTAAACCATGGAGATGTGTGTGCCTGTGTGTGGAACTTTAGGGGAAAGTTTGTCTTTAAAGAAAACCCTATAGCTAACCTCATGGAAAGGGAGGGTTAGAGATAAAGGACTGTGATAAAAGAGAATTATTTTCTCTTCAGATGTACAGTACAATGTCAAATCAGATTCATTTCTGTGCTTCAACTTTTGCAAATGAGAGGACGCCGTCTCTTAAACTATTTCTGTTTTCAAGGTCAATAAGGAAAGAGCGAGTCCTCGTTCTTTGGAGATAGCGTCCAGTCACATTCAGCAACTCCCTTGTCAGCCAGCTGTTATCTACACAGCCCACTTCTGGTGTTTGATGTGCTACTGGTTTCTTGTCACTAGAGCGCGAGATATTTTCATCCTTCCTTTAGCAGGCACCCTTAACATTCCACATTTTCCAGCGCAGAAATCTCCATGCATGTCCTTAAAGCGGCAATTGGCTTGGGAAAGGAAACATAGAGAGCTCTTTAAAATATATATATATATATATATCGCCATAGTAATGTGTGACTCAAATACTCCGGCATACTCCATGTGGTCTCGCTGACCAAGAATGACAATTTGCATGTTTTTATTAGAAATTAAATGTCTAGTGAGAGATGAAGTGTGTGCTCTCAGGAGACCAGAGTATCAAGTCCCTGGTCTCGAAATTTTGGAGTGCTTCTAAGTAACAAACCTACAGACCAGACTCACTAAAGTACAATTAGAAGTTGTTGTCGCTGATCTTGTTCTCGGAGTTATTACATCTCCTTTTGTGGGAGCCAGTTTGCTTCGATTCCATCTGGGCTCTGCAATTAAAGCTGAAGCAATTGCTTTTCGCTAGTCATTAGTGGTGACTAAATTAGTGTTTGCCTACATCCAGTTATGGTAGGAGACCGTAAGGGTGTGGACCGAGCAAGGCTGGAATTAGGCAATTTTGAAGTAATGAAAGTACTGACAGCCTTATAACTTGGTGGCAACTTCTCACAGCAACAGAATTCACAGTGCAATGCTATGCGTGTTTTCTCAGAGATTCAACGAGGGCTCACTCACTGTATTATTTTCTGTCTTTCAAATTTAGTATATTTTAAGGCTTCTCAACCGAGTTTGTTCTTTTAGTGGCTTTGTCTGGTATCATCATCTGGCTTCCCATTTGCTTCCCTTTGTCCTAGCAAGTGAAAAGCACTTGGGTACTGAAATCAAAAATAAAAGCTAAACAATTAATTGGTCACTTGTTCGTTGCAGCCAGATTGACATTCCCCAAACACTGGAGAGACTTGTAATGTGTGCCACTGAACTACAGGTGTGATATTTTGCCCTCATGGAAATAGTGACTCAAAATGATATTTCTTCGAGGTATTTTTAAAAAAATCAAATTTGTTTTGACTTGGCACTCACTTATTTTTTATGTTAGCAATAAGGGCCACAATAAAAATCCACCATCCTATTATGCTAGAATTTGGAATGCATGGCACTGTGTTGGTTTTTTTATTTACACACACACAACTTTACATTGTTGCTGTTGTTCTAAGTTCATTTTTGTATTATTCCCTTGTATTGTTTTTAATATTGTTGCAACCTGCTCTGGGACCTTATTGTGGAGGGCAGGTAAGAAACCCATGATATAATTATAATAATAAAAACAAGAAGAAGAAATCCAAATAAATAAAAATGATAGGAAAAAACAATACGTGACTCAGGGATGAATTGCCCCATTTCTTCATGGACTTTAGAAAGTATAAACATGAAGTGTGGGCTGCCATTCCCCCACCCATCCACCAAACAGATAGATAGAAAGATAGATGATGATAGATAGATAGATATAGATAGATAGATAGATAGATAGATAGATAGATAGATAGATAGATAGATAGATAGATAGATGATAGATGATAGATAATAGATAGATAGATAGATGATAGATAGATAGATAGATAGATAGATAGATAGATAGATAGATAGATAGATAGATAGATGATAGATAGATGATGATAGATGATGATAGATTATAGATAGATAGATAGATAGATAGAGATAGATAGAGATAGATAGATGATAGATAGATAGATAGATAGATAGATAGATAGATAGATAGATGATAGATAGATATAGATGATAGATAGATAGATGATAGATAGATAGATAGATAGATAGATAGATGATAGATATAGATAGATAGATGATAGATAGATGATAGATAGATGATAGATAGATGATAGATGATAGATAGATATAGATAGATAGATAGATAGATAGATAGATAGATAGATAGAGATCACATAGCCATGTGATTAATTGCTTTACATTAACAGCAAATGGCTGGGAATTTAGACAACAAAACCACCAAGTACAGTGGTACCTTGGTTCTCAAACTCCTTGGTTCCTAAACGCCCCAAACCTGGAAGTAAGTGTTCTGGTTTTCGGACGCTTTTCGGAAGCCGAAAAGTTGGCTATTGTTTCTGGGGTGCCTGCACCAATCAGAAGTTGTGCCTTGGTTTTTGAACATTTCAGAAGTCAAACGGACTTCCAGAATGGATTAAGTTTGGTGTTTTTGTAACTGTGGAGAACCCAGTTCAGCTACTGATTGACTGACTGACATTGATTGATTGATTGATTGATTGATTGTGTGACTGCTGAAATGGATAAAAGCTCCCCATCCAAACAAGGACTATCATTAGTGCAGGTAAGAAAATAATAATAATTTTAATTTTTATCATCTACAATACTGCCTTATTTATTTTGTAGTACAGTACATTGATTATTGCTTTCATTTTATGGATCAGTGGTCTCACTAGATAGTAAAATTCATGTTAAATTGCTGTTTTAGGGGTTTTTAAAAGTCTGGAATGCATTAATCCATTTTGCATTGCTTTCTATGGGAAAACAAGCCTTGTTTTTAGAACGCTTTGGTTTTGGAACGGACTTCCAGAACGGATTAAGTTTGAGAACCATGGTACCGCTGTATATTTAAAAAGTCTAAAGGTTGCATTAAGGTGTTACAGAGCTTTTTAAAAATAATAATAATAATGAAAACAATCCAGCTTTATAGCATAACTTAGCATTTTTTAAAATTAAAATAGAAAGATAAAAGGTATAGGGCAATGTTGAAAGATAGGTCTGGTTCCTGGACTATCCGCTGGCCTGATTTAGAAGGCGATTGGACTGGATCCGGCCCCTGGGCCTTAGTTTGCCTACCCATGGTCTAATGCTATGCAAGAGAATGAACTTCTACACAAGCCAGACCATAAGAATGGTTGCACTCAGAATCCAATGTCTAAGCGTCTAGACACTCAAAAACAGATTGGAAAGTTGTCACATTTCAACCCAAAGAGCCTCCAGCGTGAAACTGCTGAGCTGGACTTTATTGGAAGATTGGATCCTATCAGACTTGGTCTCTATAAGGAATGGGAGCGGCGAGCTTTTTGTAGAAAGTAATTGCCTCTCATTAGGTGTTTTAAGGACACTATTCATCTTGATCTGCCAATTGAATACGAGTGAGAAGACTACAGCACCCACTCTGATTGGATTTTTTTAAACGCTTTTGAATGGATCTTTCATTCCACTGTGCTTTGAATAATAACATGGCACACCTATTTCTTGCCCATCCTACTCGCTCTCTCTCTCTGACCAACTGAGAAGAACATTTTATGTATCTGATGAAATCAGCTTTAGCCACCAAAGCTTTTCAGTTGTACGTGTCAACAGACCCTTTTGAATTTTCATTTTAAAGTTGTCCCGTTCTACTCTAAAAGTTTTTAACGTGACTTGGTGGCTCTCTGGACCACCAAGGCCAATTTGGCAATATATATTGTTGAAAAGGAGCACTTGAACCAGCCCTTTTTATGGAACGAGAAGTGAGGTATCCATTCTCCTATGTGTGGAATTGATGAGCTTTCCTTCACCGCAGGCCAAAAAGCCCTCAGCCGTGTCTCCAGCACTTTGTTTCAGAGGTATCTGACATCGTAACCTAAAGGGATTTCGGGACGGAGTGTCAGAGCCATAACTATTCTTGTTTCTTCAATGGATTCTCTAAATAGGTTTTGTGGATTGTTGTAGTTTTAATCCAGTACGGTATTGACCAGTTTCCACCAGCACCGTGATGTTGCTTAGCAACAACCTTTTCCTCTTTCGATCTGTTCCTACCCCCCCACCCCACCATATGTTTGTAAAGACTAAAAAGAGAGAGAGAAACAAAATGGGAAAAGAAGGTTGCCATTCCATAATATATTCATTAGAATATCACTAAATACAGGGCCTCTGAAGTAAAATTAATTTTTGTTTTTGTTTTTTACCGTTTTTATTTATTTCCATGGTGCAGAAGATAAATTTTGTTGCAACAGTAAGCAACAAGTAACTTGTCCTGATAACATAACACACTTTTATCATGCCATCAATAATGGCAGTCCCTACTTTGAGAGACCTCAGAATCTAAATTCTGAGCGAAGCTGTGATGTGGGGAAGAATATCCGATTTCAACTGGAGAAACTGCAGTACAAACCTCTCCTTCGTCCTGAAGTTCACTGGCTGATTTTGGTCAGTAAACTATTTCTCACCATAGCCTACTTCACAGGGTTGGTGTGAGGATAAAATAACCCCATGTACATCTTTTTCAAGAAATTGCACTGCACAAATGTGATAAAGAAATATATTGTTGTTGTTTGTTGTTTAGTCGTTTAGTCGTGTCCGACTCTTCGTGACCCCCTGGACCAGAGCACGCCAGGCACTCCTGTCTTCCACTGCCTCCCGCAGTTTGGTCAAACTCATGCTGGTAGCTTCGAGAACACTATCCAACCATCCTGTCATCCCCTTCTCCTTGTGACCTCCATCTTTCCCAACATCAGGGTCTTCTCCAGGGAGTCTTCTCTTCTCATGAAGTGGCCAAAGTATTGCAGCCTCAGCTTCAGGATCTGTCCTTCCAGTGAGCACTCAGGGCTGATTTCCTTCAGAATGGAGAGGTTTGATCTTCTTGCAGTCCATGGGACTCTCAAGAGTCTCCTTCAGCACCGTAATTCAAAAGCATCCATTCTTCAGCGATCAGTCTTCTTTATGGTCCGGCTCTCACTTCCATACATCACTACTGGGAAACCATAGCTTTAACTATACGGACCTTTGTTGGCAAGGTGATGACTATAAACAAACTATAAATAAATATATAGTTTGGCGTAAATGTGTTAGCTGTAGCTTTCAGAGAAGAATCCTTGACATGTAGATCTCAACCTCTTTACAAATGTTCTGATTGTCTGAATACTGTGTGCAAATAATAATAATAATAATAATAATATTTACTTATACCCCGCCCATCTGGCTGGGCCTCCCCAGCCACTCTGGGCGGCTTCCAACAGGATATTAAAAACACAAAACATCAAACATTAAAAACTTCCCACAAATATTTCTGAGATATGATAACATTTCTGGGAATACGGAATACTTTCAATATTCACAAACTAGGCGCAGTCCATGGGGCAATTGGTATTTTACTGCTGGTTCTAAACATGTTTTGGTGTATTTAGCTATTATTTCTAACTAGTTTCTTTTTTCTTTTCTTTTTTGTATTTTATTATGATATTTTGAAAATATTGTAAGTGGAGCTATCGCAAGCACTCTATTGCCCAACAATACGGACTGTTGGGAGAGAGGTTTTTGTGGGGGAGTCAGAGAAGTATTTCTTCCACTATTTCATCTGAGACCTGAACCAAGTCTTGTAGGATCACCAGGAAGTATTTTAACATTATGGTCACACATAACTTGCCAGCTCCTTGTTAGTATATAGATTTTTGTAGAATATGGGCTTGAATCAAACATGAGTCATATTATTATTCATTAGGACTAGTCACCTGCATGAAATTATTTGCAGAGTCAAACCTGAAAGATTTATGCGATCTAAAGAGTATTTGTAGAGTCAAACCCAATGGAAGTATCCATTTATTTTCCCCTGCCATTGAAAAGGGGGAGACAACTGGGAGTGTGTATAATTTATTTGCCTGAGTCATAGTGTGTGTGTGTGTGTGTGTGTGTGTGTGTGTGTGTGTGTGTGTGTATCACATGATTATATGCTTGATTCTGTTTGAAGGATGCAGTCCATACTCCCGGTAGATATTTGGACTTCAATAGAAATGATGAGAAAATCACTGGAAGAGGACCCTGATCTACTCTCCTTTCTTGGTTTCATGGATTCTCAATTCCTTGGTACAAAACTAGGTAAGAAAGAATTAAATCATAGAATTGTGGCGTTGGAAAGGACCCCAAGGGCCATCTAGTCCAACTCCCTGCAATGCAGGAATCTCAGCTAAAGCATCCATGACAGATGATCATCCAATCTCTGCTTAAAAACCTCCAGGGAAGAACAGTCCACCAACTTCAGAGGTGAAACTGTTGAACAGTGCCTTCCCATTGTCTTTTTGCTTACAAATCCTGTCTTAAGGGGCATATTTTTGTATGAAGAGGGTGATCCTGTGACCTGGATTCAGGAACTAAAGTATTTACCATCACAAAAGAATGGCTGTGTGCTGGTCCCATGGGCTAACCGGGAGGCGAGGTCCGAGTCCAGTCCGAGGTCGAAGGTGCAGCATGGAGGCAGTCCGTAAAAGTTGAAGCTGGATGCAGGGCAGGGAGTTGGGTGAGGTCAAGATCTCCGGCAGGACAGCAGGACAGGGTTCAGGCAGGAACTGTCAATCAACGAAGTTGCTCCTGCAACTTGGGACTGGGGCTGGCTGGCTTTTATCTGCCCCGAGGCACAGGGCGGCCCCAATCCTCAGGTGACTCGCCTCTCCTGGCCTGGAGGTGAGCACTCCTCTTACGGGAACTTAGTTCCCTCCGCCTCTCTGCCCTGAGCCTCTGCAGCTCAGATGAGGCTGGAGGGTTCCCGGACCCAGAGGCGATCTCAGCTTCCTCTGCCGGGGCTGAGAGTGGAGCACCTGCAGCTTCCATAAACACGGTTTTAACAGTGAGTCCATAAGTGACTGTGGAGGCCAGTTCTGGATCCACACACCCTTCCACAGTGGGGACATTGGTTTCCGGGCGGGAGTTGATCACGGTGTGGATTTGCCAAGCGTGCCTTCCTCCTAGCACGTTTCTCCCTTGTGTCCTGAGTTTGAGTGTCTTCGAAGCCCATGACACCTTTGCAAGTGCGACTTTCTCCCGATTCCAGTGCAGAGTGTTTGAGGACCGGGACATTCGCAGGGAAACCAAAATGCTTCTTTACAAAGTGACTATTAACAGATATCTTGGCAAACAAGATTTCTGCTGTAGACTGCCCCCTTCTGTGATGTATGTATGATGTTTTGGGGTGGTGGTCTTGGGCTACAAGGTGGGCAATTTCAAAAGTCTATATAAGGGCTTGCGCACCATTGTTGTGGGTTCCTCCTCCCTCCTGCGTGTGGTGAACGAGGACCCTGTTGCAACAGTTGAATAAAGATCAGGCTTACTAGCTGCTTTGCTTCTCACTACAGTGGTGCCCCTCAAGACGAACGCCTCGGAAGAAGAAAAACTCGCTAGACGAAGGAGTTTTTCGTTTTCTTAGCCGCTTCGCAAGATGCATCTCCCTATGGGCTTGCTTCGCAAAACGAAGCTTGCCCCGCAAGCTCCAGGGATAGCGGGGAAGTGCAGCGCGTCTTCTCCCCCTTGCCAGCCGCCCCTTGGTTCAAAAGGGGTCCGGGGACAGAGGGGAAGGCACGCGGCGCTTCCCCTCTGTCCCCAGACGGTCTCCATAGGAACGCATTGATTGATTTTCAATGCATTCCTATGGGAAACTGTGCTTCGCAAGACGAAAAACTCGCAAGAAGAAAAAACTTGCGGAACGAATTAATTTCGTCTTGCGTGGCACCACTGTATTCTCTGGTTGGCCTCTGTTATTTTCTCCTGCTGATAGGGTACCCACTTAAAGACTCTATACAAGCTCTTGGATACCCCATAAAGGAAAAGGAGCAGTTTTTTCTTAGAACACTTCCCAGCAGTGGCAAATGAAGGAAATTTCAGTTATCCCTTTAAAGGAAAACCAAAGAACGACATTCCCCTGTTGCGAAGTCTTGCTGTTTAGTACTTCCTTTCCTTTTTGCTTATGCTTTTTAACAAACCATGGGTTGCATGGGTCCAAAATCAAGCACTTCAATGAGTCCTGTTGATTTCAATGGGAAAGTTAAGCATGTGCTCAAATCTCTGCCATTGACTTAAAACTGTTTTGCGTTGGTTAGATATAAACAACTAGCATTTTTTTTTTTTTTTATTGGAATTGCTTTGTTACTTTCAGCAAAATTGTTACATGGCTGGTTTCATTCTAAATTTCATTCAAGCGGCCCAGAAAAATCTTGTTTGACAATAGGCCTGCTTGAAATAAATAAATAAGCCGTATCCTTAGTTGCTCTTTTCAGTTTTCAAAGCTCAGGACTTCTCTCTCCAATGCTGGAACACACAATTCCCATGACGTAAGTGTTTTCTTTTTATTTTTAGTCGAAGGGACGCTATTTAGAGAGAACAGGGGGCAATCACCTCACTCACACACCCGCAATTTTTCTCCCTTCCAGGAAAAGATCCATCTGCTAGATTTCTGGAAGTGGAGCCGCTGCAAAAGGCACAGGGGGAGTTTAAAAAAAGGTGACAGCAATAAGAAGCACTTCCCCACCTTAAAAAAAAATATATTATGCCTTTGGTATGCATACCTCAGTGCTTTGGCCCACTTAACTGACAATAGCAATCTTTTCAGTATGTAAAACCTGGGGCATCTGTTATGGATGCTTTAGCTGAGATTCCTACATTGCAGGGAGCTGGACTAAATGACTCGGGTCCCTTCCAACTCTGCAATTCTATGATCATATGTGTAAGTTGCTACCTGCTGCCTATATGTCCCAGGCCAGTAGTTGTCAAAATCATCAACAAAAAAGAACTAGAAAGGCTGGAAATAATTTATTTCCGTATTAACTTTGAATATCTCAAAAAATGGGCTTCTAAGTCTTGCCGTCAGTGGCGCAGGATCCGGGTTAGTGCTAAAAATAAAACGCAGGGTTGTCGTTTCCCTTCCCCCAAACCCCTTCCAATAAGGTCCCAAATCAACAGTTTTGAGTCATTTCCACTGTTTTACAGAGGCTTCCTTCTTCTTCTTCCCAGCATGCAATGGGAAAGTGTGAAAAAGCCTGAAATATGTAGGAGTCTGGAGGAGGGAACAGCAGCTTGTAGATTTGAGGTGATGATAAGATCTTAGGAATATTTAAGATTTAACACTGAATATTTTGTTGGTGTTTAATTCCAAGTCGTTTTGCAAAAGCAAGTTTTCACGCTCAGGCACAAGCTGCGTATGGTTCCGGCAGACCTGTGTATTGAAATACGGTTCCATTTGTTCCATTCAAATGTCAAACGTGTGTGTACAACAGACTTAAGTATCCAAATGGGAAGTTTTAGTCTTGTGGGCTCTGGGGTGTCGACAGGCAGGTAAGACAGGCAACATGCCTATCAAGAGAGTTTGGTTCATGGGGGGTTGGGGTTTTTTAAGCCGATAATACGGTGGCGAGCATATTTTCAGGAATTAACTGTGTACTTTTTTCATCAAAAAAGGTTTTCCCTTGCAACTACCTCATAATTTTCATACCCTCCAACATTTCACCGATGAAAATAGGGACGGCTATTCAATAATAATATCTTCTGCCAACCTAACAGTTCAAAAGCATACCAGTGCAAGTAGCTAAATAGGTACCGCTGTGGCGGGAAGGTAAATGGCGTTTCCATGTGCTCTGGCCTCCGTTGCGCCAGAAGCGGTTTAGTCCTGCTGGCCACATGACCCGGAAAGCTGTCTGTGGACAAACGCCGGCTCCCTCGGCTTGAAAGCAAGATGAGCAGTGCAACCCCATGGTCGCCACTGACTTGACTTAACCATCCAGGGTTCCTTAACAACAACAACAACAACAACAACAACAACAACAACAACAACAACAACAACACCACAGTGGTACCTTGGTTTGCATATGTCTTGGTTTGCATAAGTTTTGGATTACATACACGTCAAAACCGGATATGTGTGTGTCCCGGTTTGCAACCTTTTTTGGGATTGCAACCCATTTTTTATTTTATTTTTGGATTACGAACAAATTTTTTTGGGAGGCCCCATTGGTGAAAGTGCGCCTTGGGTTACAACCTGTTTTGGTTTACAAACAGACCTCCGGAACAGATTATGGTTGTAAACCAAGGTACCACTGTAATAATAATAATAATAATAATAATAATAATAATAATAATTCTATTATTTATACCTCACCCATCAGACTGGGTCGCCCCAGTCACTCTAGGTGGCTTCCACTAAAACAGTGCAACTGGACTTCTCCGCGACCCTTCCCCTCTGCAGGGAGGTGGGACCAATTCGGATGGTCCGCCCCCGCCACTTAATGGATCCAAATGGTTTCCAGAGAGTGGTAGGGGATGCCTTATCCCATGTTGATGGCCTTTCAGCTGATTCCCTGGTGGCCCGCTGGAATGCGGAGTTAACCAGGGCTATCGACTGTCTGGCTCCGAAGCGCCCTCTCCGATTGCATGGAGCCCGGACAGCTCCGTGGTTTTCTTCGGAGCTGAGGGCGATGAAACAATCGCTGAGACGGCTAGAGCGTCGGTGGCAAAAAACTCACTCCGAATCTGACCGGACACAGGTTAGAGCTCAACGTCGAGCCTACCAAGTGGCGATAGCGACGGCGAAGAAGACTTTCTTCACCGCCTCTATTGCATCTGCAGAAAATAGTAGCAGGAGACTTTTTCAGGTGGTTCGTAATTTAACGGAACCACCTTTACCACCGGGGCTTTGTAAAGACCCCAAGATCTCCTGCAACGATTTTGCAAAGTTTTTTGCAGATAAAATCACTCATATTCGGAAGGAGCTAGACACCACCGTGGGAGCAGGGCTGGGGCGGGAGAGTGCTAGAGCTCTGTCTGGTCAAGTTGCATGGAATCGATTTCAATCCATTACCCCCGAGGATGTGGACAGGCTGCTTGGACGCGTGAAACCAACCACCTGTCTCCTGGATCCTTGCCCATCCTGGCTAATAAAAGCAAGCCGGGAAGGGCTGGGCGATGGGCTCTGCGGGGTGGTGAATGCTTCCCTCTGTGAGGGAGCATTCCCAGATCCGCTGAAAGAGGCGGTCATCAAACCGCTTCTTAAAAAACCATCTTTAGACCCGGCCAGTATGGCCAAATATCGCCCAGTCTCAAATCTTCCATTCTTGGGCAAGGTGATTGAGCGCGTGGTTGCTGAACAACTCCAGGCACGCCTGGAGGATGCGGACCATTTGGATCCCTTCCAATCGGGATTCAGGCCTCATCATGGGACTGAAACTGCCTTGGTCGCGCTGGTTGATGATCTCCGGCGAGCTAGGGACAAAGGTGAGAGCTGTTTCCTAGTTCTGCTGGATCTCTCAGCGGCCTTTGATACAATCGACCATAACATCCTTCTGGACCGTCTAGAGGGGCTGGGAGCTGGGGGCACTGTTATACAGTGGTTTCGCTCCTTCCTCCTGGGCCGTGTTCAGAAAGTGGTGGGGGGGGGATGAGTGTTCAGACCCCTGGGCCCTCACTTGTGGGGTGCCTCAGGGTTCCGTCCTCTCCCCCATGCTTTTTAACATCTATATGAAGCCGCTGGGAGAGATCATCAGGGGGTTTGGACTGGGTGTCCATCAATATGCAGATGATACCCAGCTCTACCTCTCTTTCAAATCAGAACCAGTGAAGGCGGTGAAGGCCCTGTGTGAGTGCCTGGAGGCGGTTGGAGGATGGATGGCGGCTAATGGATTGAGGTTGAATCCTGACAAGACAGAAGTACTGTTTTTGGGGGACAGGGGGCGGGCTGGTGTGGAGGACTCCCTGGTCCTGAATGGGGTAACTGTGCCCCTGAAGGACCAGGTGCGCAGCCTGGGAGTCATTTTGGACTCACAGCTGTCCATGGAGGCGCAGGTCAATTCTGTATCCAGGGCAGCTGTCTACCAACTCCACCTGGTACGCAGGCTGAGACCCTACCTGCCCGCGGACTGTCTCGCCAGAGTGGTGCATGCTCTAGTTATCTCCCGCTTGGACTACTGCAATGCGCTCTACGTGGGGCTACCTTTGAAGGTGACTCGGAAACTACAACTAATCCAGAATGCGGCAGCTAGACTGGTGACTGGGGGCAGCCGCCGAGACCACATAACACCGGTCTTGAAAGACCTACATTGGCCCCCAGTACGTTTCCGAGCACAATTCAAAGTGCTGGTGTTGACCTTTAAAGCCCTAAACGGCCTCGGCCCAGTATACCTGAAGGAGCGTCTCCACCCCCATCGTTCTGCCCGGACGCTGAGGTCCAGCGCCGAGGGCCTTCTGGCGGTTCCCTCATTACGAGAAGCAAAGCTACAGGGAACCAGGCAGAGGGCCTTCTCGGTAGTGGCACCCGCCTTGTGGAACGCCCTCCCATCAGATGTCAAAGCGATAAATAACTACCTGACATTCAGAAGACATCTTAAGGCAGCCCTGTTCAGGGAAGTTTTTAATCTGTGATATTTTAGTGTATTTCTGGTTTTTATGGAAGCCGCCCAGAGTGGCTGGGGAAACCCAGCCAGATGGGCGGGGTACAAATAATAAATTATTATTATTATTATTATTATTATTATTATTATTATTATTATTATAAATGTTAAAAAACTTCCCGACACAGGGCTGCCTTCAGATGTCCTCTATAGGTTGTATAGTTACTTATCTCCTTGGCTCAGGGGTTGCAAAACTCCATCCCCTTCCATGCATACGCAGCTTCCAACATGTATAAAAACATGATAAAACATTCAACATTTTTTAAAAACTTCTGATGGCTCAGGGGTTGGATAACTCCATACCCTCCAACATTTCTCTGATGAAAGTCGGGACGTCCTAAGGAAAAACGGGACATTCTGGGATCAAATCAGAAAGTAGGATTGCTTCTGTAAATCCAGGACTGTCCTTGGAAAATAGGAACACTTGCAGGGTTTGTCATCATGGTCCTCTTTGAAAGCCATCACTAAGTAAGTGGTTGAAGAAAAGCACCATCAGCAGTGAGAGACAAATTCTGACCATGCTATCCTCTATGATATTTGTATTTAGTGCATGTATAGACTGTTTTGTATTTCAAACAAAATTGCTAAGCAGTTTACAACATCCACAAATACAAAACAAAACAAAAAACAGTAAAAATTCCACATTTTAGAGCAGGGCACATAACAATTATATGATACCCTCTTAAGCCTCAATATAAATGGAAACTAGCACATGGGGACCATAATAAATGGTAGCAGATCCAAAATCTAGAAACCCAGTAGAGAGAACCAGCTCTACCCACCAATTATACAAGCCTGTATTTATAGACAGCAAGAACACTCTCATTTCTGCTGCTCCCTCTCCAAATTAAGCAGATTTAAAAAATTATATAAGATAGTTTTAGGTCATATTTTAGGAGCAACCTCCCATGAAATGCAAAATGTGTACTTATCATTTATATTTAACCATAAAACAGGAATCAGCAATAAAACGATGTGAAATGAGCAGAATCATTAGCCATAACAACACCCAGCCCAGCATATTAACAATAAAAATCAATTCAAAGCTGTTTTGATACAAAGGGTTCTCTGTATGTACTGTGCCTTGTCTTCCTCCTAGATCTCCCTATCTAACTGTTTCTTCTCTGCACAGAGTTGCATTGATAACTTCATCTGGTCATCCATTTCTTTGCAGCATCATGTGCATTTGTCTGATTCCATCTATCAGAATCCACATTGTCTGAGAAGAGAATATCCTGCTTTCTAGGGCTGCTTTTAAAGCCCTAGGACCAGGTTACTAGAAAGATCACCTTCCCCTATATGTATCTACTGGACTTTAAGATATTCTTCGGAGTCCCTGTTTTGACTGCGACTGCCAAGTGAAGTGAAGTCGGTAAGATAACCATGAGGTTGGGGGTCTTTTTAGTGGTGGCACCTGGGTGTGGAACAGACTTGCCAGAGAGATTCAACTGGCACTTTCTTTTCAACCCCTGGTGAAGATCATTTTGTTTATCCAGGCCTTGTAAATACCTTGTGGTCTGCCCACGATACCGTTGACAATTCTGTGTCTTGATTGCTTTTAGTTTTCAATAGCTTTTATTGTCTATACTGCATTTTCAATGTTGCATTTGTTTTATGAGCCACCTTGAGAACTTGCGCTATGGAGCAGCGATATAAATTTAGTTCATAACGAAATAAACCTGGTGAGAATACTTCTGTTGGAAATTACAGGATGGGTATTGTGTGTTGTAGAAACCTATTCGGTGTCCTGTTTCCACTTTTCCCCTTCAGCAACCGAGGCTCTTATCATTTTGCCAGAGGTTCTCATTAATCTTTCTCCTTCTCCATTTGCTTTGGTTCAGTGAGTTGTAATTTTCCTGTGAGCAAATCCTCCGTAATCTGCAAACAGTTCTAATTCCAGTCATTGCAAAGGCAATCCGCTGCCTGTTTTGAGTGTGTCTGGGATTCCAGAAGATGTGTCACCTGACTTGGGGACGTCTGCTTTTGCATATGTGGATTTCGCAACGTCCACCAGAAATCCCCAACCATGACAGCAAGCAGAAAATCCAACAGAAAAGACTCACAAAACTCTGCAAACATTTCTGACCGTGGTCTTGGAGTAATGTAATCATACTGAAGGGGTCCACAACTATATGAAGCATAGCAGCAAAATGAGGCAGGCATCCTTTTGAACAAAAGGGTACAGACCCTCCAAGTGTCCCTATTTTCCAGGGGCACCCCTGATTTAGAAAAGCTGTGCAGATTTCTGGTTTGATCCCAGAATGTCCCACTTTTACTTAAAGGTAAAGGTAAAGGGACCCCTGACCATTAGGTCCAGTTGCGGACGACTCTGGGGTTGCGGCGCTCACCTCGCTTTATTGGCCGAGGGAGCCAGCGTACAGCTTCCGGGTCATGTGGCCAGAATGACTAAGCCGCTTCTGGCGAACCAGAGCAGCGCACGGAAACGCCGTTTACCTTCCCCCCGGAGCGGTACCTATTTATCTACTTGCACTTTGACGTGCTTTCGAACTGCTAGATGGGCAGGAGCAGGGACCAAGCAACGGGAGCTCACCCCGTCTCAGGGATTCGAACCACCAACCTTCTGATCGGCAAGCCCTAGGCTCTGTGGTTTAACCCACAGCGCCACACACGTCCCTTCACTTTTCCTTAGGATGTCCCTATTTTCATTGGAGAAATGTTGGAGGGTATGGAGTTATCCGACCCCCAAGCTGTCTGAAGTCAATCCTGTATAGGGAAGGGGTTTTTTATGTTTATTGTTTTATTATGTTTTTATATATGTTGGAAGCTGCCCAGAATGGCTGGGGCAACTCGGCCAGATGTGTGGCATGCACACAAAAGCTTATACCGAGAACAAACTTAGTTGGTCTCTAAGGTGCTACTGGACAATTGGTCTCTAAGGTGCTACTGGACAGATAGATAGATAGATAGACAGTGTAAGACCAACACGGTTACCTACCTGAATCTAGTAAAATTGTTGTTATGGACTGGGACGTCCCTATTTTCATCAGAGAAATGTTGGAGGGTATGTGGGTGTAAGAATCAAAACAAATCAATTTTACTATTTATATTTCTCTAAAGGGAGAAATATTATTTCTTTCCTCCATTCATTTCAATACTGAACAGGACCCATTATTTTACACCGGTTGCGACTTCACTCAGAGGCTGCCTTTCCTCTCTGCTGCAAATGCTATGCTGCCTGTGGTTTTGAATTTGAGATTGGAACGAAAAATAAGGAGTCAGGTGTCTCCGAGCACCCGTCCAACAAGCTCTGGGAATGGTCAGGACACTCCTGGAATACATAACGTGAGGGTGTAATTGTCGCTCTGAAAAGCAGCCAGGTTACACCACAAAGAGAGGGTTGCTTTCTTCCAACAGCGCAGATGTTTAATGGATGGGTGTGGTCACTCACTCAGTAGCATAAACACAAAGCATGTGCTGTTTCCATTTCTTCTGTTTCCTTTTTCTCCCTTCCCCTGCTGTGAAAATGCTAGGCTGGATAGCAATGACAGAATGTTCTGCAAGGAAATGTCAGTGTTACCGGCCCCCGTTCTGTACGAAGAAATGTAAACAAGGTGGCATTTTTGGGGGGATTGCCGAAGACCTTCATCACAAAGGTTAGGGAGGAAAACCAGCCATACGAAGACATTTTTTTCCAAGGAAGCCAATCGGTGAACCTCATTGATGCTCCTTTTAATGTGTACACTGGGATGGAGCCAAAATTCAGTTTGGTTTCCATTTTCATACAAGCTTGCCTAATTTGCTCTTCTTAATGCAATACGTGGACCACAACGCAGCTGTCCTTCAAAAGTCACACCCCTCTGAATTTCGCGATGCCGTTCTCCAACCCAAAAATGCATACAAGCAATTTAACGGGGAATGGGTGCGTTAAAATGCATATATTAGTAAAAAAAAAACAACAACCAAAAAACCCAAATTTCTTTATATTTGGGGAAATGGTTTGCTAAAATGAGTTTATTAGGCAAAATTGGAGTGCATATTAGGATAAAAATGCAAGTAAATGTAGGTGAATCTTCTTGCAATTTTTTAAAATGAAAAATTAGTGTGGAAACGTGGCAAACTAGCCTTAGGATTAGAGAAATAAGTAACTGAGAGAAACTAAATTCATCGAAGTCGTTTTGTTACTGCAATGACTTTTGGCTGCACAATGTAACCTCCGATTAATTGTGCAGTTCCAAATTAAAATCTCTTTCCCTTCTCTTCCAAAGACGCAAAGATACTAAATCTAACTGATGTTATGGACTTCTAATCAAGCACAGCTTCTTTTAAACTTCAGTTGTTTATGTTCAGCTACTTCGCTTCAGGTAGATGTTACAGGTTTTTAGACTCGGCGGTAAATGCTCAGCTTATTTCCAGCTATTTCACAATTCTTTCTCAGTTGCTGCACAGCTGTTGCTGCCTGATACTTTGGTTCTTAAACAAGGTGGTATTTTTCTGTCAGTTACACAACCCTTTGACAACCCTACTCCTGAGATACTCCAAGTAACAGATCCAAGGGATCTCCACACCCCTCTTAATTGGTTTGGGAGTGTTCTCTTTTTGTAGAAGAATCTCTCCCCTCCTGACTGGAATGAGACCTAAGTGGACTGTCTCTTTACAGCTTCTACTTCTCCTGGCTGAGCCTCGGCCTCCCAATTAATTCCTAGCCTATTACTCTCACCGGGCACCACACACTGTCCTTCACACTAGGCTCAGTCTCCTTTCTCTAGCTTGTGATCATAGCTGTCAACCGTCCCTTATTTGGCGGGAAAGTCCCTTATCCCAGCGCTGTGTCCCGCTGCTGTCCCTTATTGATGATGTCCCTTAAATTTCCCGGGTTTCAAAGGAAGCAGCTCCTCTCCCTCCCTGCCTGCCGGCCAGGGAGGAGGGAGGCTCCAACTGTGTTGCTTGGCTGTGTTGCTCACCCAATAAGGAGTCTAAGAACGACTGGGGGGTGGAGCTTGCATGCCTTGTGCCGATCAAATCGGCTGCGTTGCTAGGGGACTCGCCTTTGCTCAGCGCTTCCCAGCAGAGAGGTGAGAGTGGTTTTCCTTGCTGCATCCCCTTTGCCGGGTTGCTGCGCTATGGGAACCACCGCTTGAGGCTTCATTTGGCTGCTGGCTGGGCTTTCTGCCTTTGGCTTGGAGGGGCTTAGAAGTTGAACACACCTGTGCTGGGAAAATCCCTTATTTTGGCTGTTGATCCCTTATTTTAGAGGCTGCTGGCCCCTTATTTTCAAATCTTGACAGCTATGCTTGTGATATATTCCTCAAAGTAGATGTTTCTACCCAGAACCAACTCTCTCTCCCAGGGCCCGATTTAGGTTTGATGAGGCCCTAAACTACTGAATGGGGTCCTTTATATGTCCAGCTGTCCTTTGTCAACAACACATTGTCACTGTTTTTTGTGTGTTGAATATATGCTATATGGTAATTTATGGACCTAATAGTTATCAAAAGCCATTTGCCACTGTTGCTGTATGTAGGTTTTATTTTATTTGTTTTTTATCTTATATTTTGGAAATGTACATCCAGGTTTTTTCCCCTCTAAATTTTTTGGGGGCCCCCAAGAGAGTAGGGCCTTAAGCTATAGCTTGTTTAGCTTATATGTAAATCCGGCACTGCTCTCTTCTCTCACTTGTTGTCTCAACCTGCCCAGCAAAAACAAACTTTTCCATCACTACTCCTTCCTCAGAGTGGTGCATTCTGGGCAACGTGGCCAGGAGATTGGCTTAAATTTGGTTTAAAATGTATACAGCTGGTTCTTAGGTTAAGACATTTAGCTAAGGCGAAAATGTAAATTAAGCTTCCAGCCGCAGTGGCAAAGTGGTGGCGTTGCAGGCGGTTTCTTGCCCACAATGCATCACTCTTTGAACCTCTTCCCAACTCCCCCTCCCCCCCAAAAATTACTACTTCAGTAAAACAGGTTGTGCGACCCCGTGGGAGATAATGTTAACATCTATAGAGCTGGCTCCTTGAGAATTTAATGCACCTTCAACTAATGCATTGTAAAACAAGATGGAGCACAATCAACACACATCTTTTGCAAATTTCCACTTCAATACTCACCCTCTTTTGAGTTCGTTGCACGACTGAACTAACTGGGTCATTTGCTTTGGGTGGCTAGGGTATTTTCCTCCTTTCTTAAAGTAAATTGGCTTTTATGTAAATAATTTCTAGACCCGCTGCACTGAACTAATTATCTGGGTCATTCAAATTTCTGCTTCTGGAAGTAATTATGGCCTTTGGGAGTGTACTGTATAATACAGGCTTCTGATTGGAGCGGAAGGGAGAGGCCTCCTTATCTGCGTGAGCAGTAGGAAGCAAGGTTAGCAAATCTTCCTTATATCCTAAGGGCCCACGTTTCATGCATAAAACTCCCATGGATCTGAATGGAAATCACACACAAACACACACACATAAACCGAGAACTATATGGGGACCTTGTTACCTCCGCATTGTGTCTTCCTGTTTGCCAAAACAGTCCAGAACTGTTTTCCTTGAGACCGTTTCCAACTGGTTCCTGCCCCATAGGAACCAGAGACAACATGGCAGCCAACCCAGTTTCCAATTAGAGCACGCAGTTGTCATCTGCACAGGGGCGAGGGGTGGAATAATAGAGGTTAGGATGGTCTCATTCTCATGATTCCTCTTTTAATCCATTGCTGTGTTTACGAGCAGCCAGAGGTGTCTTTAAACTATTGTCTAGCATGACAGCTGTTCAGCTAAAAATAAGAAGGAATGCCAAACTATAGTTCTTAAGTATTGTCACAATACTTCACCTAAGCGTAACAATTCATTGTTCCCATTCAGAGGCAGACTATATTGGAGTCAGTAAAGCTATGCTGGTGCTCACCAGATGTTTTGGACTACAATTCCCATCAGCCCCAGCCTTCTTTGCCAGTGGTGATGGGAGTTGTAGTCCAAAACATCTCAACGGAACCAGCCTAGGAAAACATGCAGTGAAAGGAAGTCTGTAAAGTAAACAGAGAGTTTTGCTTCTGCACCAAAAAAAACCTTCAGGTTTTGTTTGGTTCCCCCTGATCTTCTGATCTAACAACAATGGCACATGTTGCTTAATGAATTGGAATGGATCCCAAGATTGCTCACGACCAGCAGAAGGCTTTTATCCGTGTTAATCTTTTATAAACATTAAACAGCACGATATATCTGAATTTGAGAAAACATTGGGCCCAGCAGTTTCCAAATATGTATATTTAAGAATGCGCTTGGCAAATTTCCCCTGCTCCCTTCTGCACTTTGCTTACATTTTCCTTCCTGTTATTCAGTCCCAAACTCAACTGCTGCTGAATAAAATATTTCTATTACAAAACAGAAGTTCAGCTCGAGCCTGGTCAATGTTCTACCCTCAAATACTAGGACAGCATTATATTTTCTCCCAATTACCAGGTATGCCTCCGGAGTTAATTGATTTATGAGAAATCTCTGCTAGTGGGCCTCCTATTTCATGCACCAACTCTTTTAATATTCTTAAATGAGCTTTATCTCTCCTCTCCCCACCCCTTCGTTGAAGTGCATTAAGAGCTTAAATGTCTGTAGCTCCACTGTAATAACTTCCACTTTGCCACATTTTGGTGTGTGCTTTTGTTTCAGGCACCTTTTCAGAACCGGCCAATTATGGCTGGTCCCTTTTTGGACTGATGGGGCAGACAGCTGGGAGGCCAGCAGTAGGGGGCGCCAGAACAAATGACAGGCAGGGTCATACTCTGGTTGTAAGGAATAAGACAAGGAAGTGGAGGCTTTCTCAGGGCAGACTGGTGAGGTTGGTGGGAGCAATGCCCCATTTGCCGTAACGGGTCAGCCTCCCCTCTATTAAGCTTCTGTTGTCGTTGCTTATTGCTTTTTCTGTTATCTCCAAAGATACATATTCCAGTCCCTCACCTGTATTTGCAGCTATTTTGCAGTTTTAGAAATAGTGTACATGTCATTGAAATTCTACTCAATATTGATCCAGAGTAGATTCCAATGTATAGGTAGCAGAGTAGAAACTGAAACACATTGCAGGATTCCCCCCCCAAAAAACAGACCAGAGGCAATTGTACTTCATCCAGCAGAGCTTTACTGTTACTGAAGGCAAATGAGCATCATGGTCACAAATCCAATACATTCAGGATTGGCACCGTCCATAAGAAAATTCAGTTGCAGCAGACTTGACTTAAACTTACAATAACTTATAATAAGTCTAAACCCTAACACTATAGCATACTATGTACAGAACACCACACCAGAAGGAAGAGAGAGAGAAAGAGAAATAGAAACCCAGGCTCCTTCTGGCCTTATTATTATAGTCAGCATGACCTTGACAGAAGAGATAAGAGAACCAGTTTAAGCCAGCTGTACTCGGCTTCTCTGAAGGAATAACCCAAACATCATGAACTTTCTGCTTGTTTCTTTCACACAGAGAAGCTTCCAGAGCTCTCTTGAATTAAGTAGAAGAGGAAAGAGCTCTACACATCAGATCTATACTCTGCACTAAGAAATGCAAACTGACAGTACACGATGCCAGATTTCCACACTGTGGTCTGCAAACGGGACATTAAGGCTGGCAGCACCAACCCCGCCATGTGGAAATCCCTTGCAGATGTCCACAGTGCCTGGAGACAGCCAGGTCATATCATACATCAACAGCAGCGACCGGAGGAGGAATGACAAGCTAAGAGGAGCTCAGAAAGAAGCAACACCATGGTGCACCTGCAACACAACCAGATGCCTTCATCTGCCCCAGCTGCAACAAAACGTGTCTCTCCCATATTGGTCTCTAGAGCCACAGCAGGGTTTATACCCTTCCAACAGTTTGACTTCACCCCCAAAATCACACTCCTCCCGAGACAGACAGATGCCAACAACAACACTATGGTCAGAGGGGTCTACACGATGTAAGATGTTCACACAATTCATACTGATCTGTTATAGAATGGCATTTATCATCTGCGAGTGTTTCTTCCCTCTCTTGCCTGACCAGTTGTGGAGTTGCCTTGACACAGGGGGCCAATGGGGACCTTTAACATCACCAATGTGAAACGAGTGGCTCCTTCACGTCTCAGGTGACCCAACCACATAGGTGAAGCCAGTCGCATGGGTGACCCAGAAACCATGAGGTGTAGAGGTCAAATGCTTTATCTGATTTCTACAAAAACTGTGAAGGGGTTCATGATAACGCAAGCATTTCCTCTGCCCATATTTAAGAGATTATAAACTTGCCGGATGCCCACCTGTCGCCTATGAGCCACACGCTCCAGCTTTAATAAATATTTTTGACAGCTCCGGGGAGGAGTTGTCAGTGATGGAACATCGATAAACAGTGCACTCCTGTGAGCGAAATGAAAGGTCAATTTGCCCTGAATGAAAGCTTCACATAGAGCCTAGGGACAGGATAAATTGTGTTATGTTGGCAGGGAAGGGTGTGGGCAGGGAAAGTTCAGAACATGGAGACAGAATCAAAGGATATTGGGAGGGGAGAATAATATAAGTTGAGATTTGGGCTCTGTGATGCCCTCAGTGGGACGTTAACTCCTCTTTATAAGTTCTGAAAGCTGGTGACTTATCATCTTTCCCCATCCTGCTTAGCCCTGATTTGTCCGCCATCTATCATATTACTTCCATTCCTAAATCCTAATTACATTCTACCACTGCCCCAACTGGCGCCCGTTGGAGTCTCCAAAACTTTTTTTTTAAAAAAAATAATTTTTATTGATTTTCTTTTCTCATAACAGTATTTATAATCATTACATAACATTCATATTTCAGTTTCCACCTTCCCTGTTGACCTCCCTCAACTTCCATCCTTGGTTTATTACATCTCATGTTACATTCTGATGTTTATATATGCTTCTTCTTCTTCTTCTTTTTGAAATTTTTATTAAGTACAAATTAGAAAACATACATATTTACAACAAAAGAAAATACAAAAGAAAATACATATAACCAAGGAAAAAAGTTAGAGAATACTTTGTTTCTTTTCATATTTACAGTTATTTATACCTCTATAAAATGCTATTCACAATAAAGGAGTGAAATGAAAGATAAGATATCAGAAAAAAGAAAAAAAGAAAATAGAAAAAATAAAGAAGTAAAAGAAAAAGATCATAAGATCATAGGTGAAAATTTTTTTAAGTAGATAAGTATTCACTATACATAGCCGTTTCCCATCTATATTTCTATTCAATTGTATAATTTCATATACAACAGGTTTCATAACAGGTTTTTGTGGGGGAAAGCTCTGGAGCAGAAGAAAAGGGTGCTTGGGCATGGAGTTTTAAAGCAAGGATTGGGTCTGGAAAGAGAGGAGGAAAGGTGTCATGTATTCAGTGGTCTGTGTTTGCCTACGCTTGAGTCTGGACTAAGGATTCTGAGCTCCTGTGTTCTGATTCGATGCATAATATCCAATCACAGAACATTTCAGGATTTGGGCCTCTGCCATTGGCCCTTAAACTCTGAGTCATGATTCGCAGCTTGGAAGTTTAGACAGCCAATCACGTTGGGAGTGGGAGTGGTCCAGGCCTTCAGAAATGTATATAAGCAGTTGCTTTGCCCCTGTTGTCCAGTTATGTAGTTCAATAAAGGTTCTTGCTGTTATTACTGTGTCTTGCCCCATGGGAATCCACCTAAACTTCAAAAGGTAAATGTGGATAAGCCCTTTTACATACATAATGCTGCTTGCTGAGTGGCACCAAACACAACAGATCCAACAAGTGTTTTCTCACTGTATAATTTAATGGCCAGGTCACACAACCATCAGATCAAGGTCAGGTCTGGCAGACAGAACAGATTATATTAATTTATCCTGCATGCATTGAGCTACGGCCATTGGACTGGAAGTCCCCATTTCCATCTCCTTCACACAAATTATTTCTCTTGCTCAGCTGGCAAACTGCACCCTCTTAGACTGCCTCTCTCATTGAAGCACCCTAGAGCCAATCGCACAGGGAGGCTTCTCTTATTTCCACATCACATGCTGTAAGCATGGAGGCATGAATTACAAAGGATTCAATTGATGGAAAAGGAAGGAAATTATTTTTGCCCTTCTTGCCTAGCGAGCTTTCTATCTGCAAAACACAGCAAAAATGATCCCGTGACACAAAGGCTCGACTCATAGCAAGGGACTGGCTTGTTCACACACACACCCGCCCCCCGGTACGAGTCAAGATGAGCCATTGTTGTGACTTGTGGTGTTATTAGCACTTGCCATTTGCGGAACACTTAAAGTTTTGGAGATGAGAGAGAGAGAGAGAGAGAGAGAGAGAGAGAAGCTGCTCTCAGCTGACTTGCAGTGTAACAGACATGACACAAAATGGGATGGAGACGATGGGGAAGGAACCGCAAAGCAAGCAAACTCAGATGTCTATTCTCCAAAGCCCTCTTTGCAAAATTATTTATTTCATTTATGAATCAGTCCCCACGAAGCGATTTGCAACATGACAACATATAAAAACAGTTAAAACAATTGCACAAGAAAAAAAAGACTTTATAGAAACAGTTTAAAGCAACAACAGCATACACGAAAAAAATCAGTTCAGGTCCAAGACAGATACCAATGAAAGGGATAAAGGTTTCAGAAGGCCTGTTGCAAGAGGAATATCTTTAGCAGACACTGAAAAGACAATAGAGTAGTTGCCTGTCTGGTAGGCAGTGGGAGGGAGTTCCAAAGGGTAGGTCTGATTCTGACATGGTGCGGAATGGACCTCCTGATTGGATGGTATGTGTAGGGTGCCCTCTCATGCATAACACAGTGATTGGTTGGGGATGTAGGGAATGCAGGGAATGGAGCTTGCCTTGCAAAAAGGACATGATGACGCAGATTTACCCTCCAACTAATGGAGGACGAAGGGACGCGGGTGGCGCTGTGGGTTAAACCACAGAGCCTAGGACTTGCCGATCAGAAGGTCGGCGGTTCAAATCCCTGCAACAGGGTGAGCTCCCGTTGCTTGGTCCCTGCTCCTGCCAACCTAGCAGTTCGAAAGCACATCAAAATGCAAGTAGATAAATAGGTACCACTCCGGCAGGAAGGTAAATGGCGTTTCTGTGCGCTGCTCTGGTTCACCAGAAGCAGCTTAGTCATGCTGGCCACATGACCCGGAAGCTGTATGCCAGCTCCCTCGGCCAAGAAAGCGAGATGAGTGCCACAACCCCAGAGTTGGCCACGACTGGACCTAATGGTCAGGGGTCCCTTTACCTGTACCTAATGGAGGAGGGGATGTCGTGAGTCCTCTGTGTTTACTGAACTCAGATGCTGAACTCCTGAAGAAGGCTACAGTTAAACTGTCGCTCTTATGATGGCCACCTTGAATGGAGAGAGTTCTGGGAGGAGAGGTGCCAAATGGCAACTGGACTCTCAGGCAATGGGGTGGGCCCCACTTTCTCCCTTTTCTGCAACCAGGTCAAATGATGCAGATAGTGATGGGAGGAGTCAAACGGAAGTAGATGTGAGAAGAGGAGCCACACACTGAGATGCAGCACCCTAGGTTTGAATTAAACAAATGGTGTGTGGGTGTGGGTGTGTTGAACCATATTTTTTCAGTTTTAAAGCCACCTTCTTTACCATGCCAAAACATGGCTGGGGAGAGGGCAGAATACCTGCGGGATGGGCTCCCCATGCCCCAACCCATAAAAATAAGAGACCAGTAAGACTGGTTTGGGGTCAAAACAGGCCACAACTTTATTGAATACAGATGAAAGAGGTTTGGCTTGGGAATAAAGGTAAAGGTAAAGGGACCCCTGACAGTTATGTCCAGTCGTGAACGACTCTGGGGTTGCGGCGCTCATCTTGCTTTACAGGCCGAGGGAGCCGGGAGTTTGTCCGCTCTGCAGACAGTTTTTCCAGGTCATGTGGCCAGCATGACTAAGCCACTTCTGGCACAATGGAACACCAACACCAGAGCAGCGCATGGAAACGCTGTTTACCTTCCTGCCAGAGCGGTACCTATTAATCTACTTGCACTTTTTTTTTTTTGCGTGCTTTCAGATTGCTAGGTTGGCAGGAGCTGGGACTGAGCAACGGGAGCTCACCCCGTCGTGGGGATTTGAACCACTGACCTTTTGATCAGCAAGCTCAAGGCTCAGTGATTTAGACCACAGGGCCACTTGCGTCCTTTGGCTTGGGCATGGGGCAATCTAAATACTTACATCCCGCCCGCCGGAAGTGATGCATGGTCAATCCAGGCAGGGGTTCCTAAGACTGACATCATACAGGGTGACCCCCCACAGAGACTGTTGTTTGGGGGAGTGCCTTTGGCTCTGGCCCCGCCAGGGCACATGGACAGGGCCATTCCCCCGGATCCCTTTAATGGGATACCCCAGCATTTGGAGGGGCAGGCAGAGACTACAACAACAATAACAACAACAATAATAATAATTTATTATTTATACCCCACCCATCTGGCTGGGTTTCCCCAGCCACTCTGGGCAGCTTTCAACAAAACACTAAAATACAATAACCTATTAAACTGCCTTCAGATGTCTTCTAAAAGTTTGGTAGTTATTTTTCTCTTTGACATCTGGTGGGAGGGCGTTCCACAGGGCGGGTGCCACTACCAAGAAGGCCCTCTGCCTGGTTCCCTGTAACTTGGCTTCTCGCAGCGAGGGAACCGCCAGAAGGCCCTCGGCGCTGGACCTCAGTGTCTGGGCAGAACCATGGAGGTGGAGACGCTCCTTTAGGTATACTGGACCGAGGCCGTTTAGGGCTTTAAAGGTCAGCAGCAACACTTTGAATTGTGCTCAGAAACGTACTGGGAGCCAGTGTAGGTCTTTCAAGACCGGTGTTATATGGTCTCGGCGGCTGCTCCCAGTCACCAGTCTAGCTGCCGCATTCTGGATTAGTTGTAGTTTCCGGGTCACCTTCGAAGGTAGCCCCACATAGAGTGCATTGCAGTAGTCCAAGCGACAGATAACCAGAGCATGCACCACTCTGGCAAGACAGTCTGTGGGCAGGTAGGGTCTCTGCCTGCGTACCAGATGGAGCTGATAAACAGCTGCCCTGGACACAACCTCCCCTCCATCCAAACAGAGGATTGCCCCAATGCCCAACCAGTTGTGATGATTGCTGTGAGGTAGGCAAAACCACTGGGTCAGTATCAATGAGCCCCATAAAGAATGTCAACCACCGTAGCCACAGCAAAGTCATTGACTATCAGCTTAAACCGAGGGTGGGTGGGGGAGGAAAATATTGGCGAAGGAACAAACAGGTCGTGCCTCAGGTGTGGGCTGCTCAAATGGGGCAAGGGGCGGATCCGAGGGTCGCCTACCTGCTCTGTCGGCTCCACCCCCTGGGACAGCCCAAGTCCCCAGCTTGCATCCCCATTGGCCAAAGCAGTGCAAGCAAAAATATACAAAATAAAATAAAATTGGGAGGATGCTAAATGAGAATTGCCAGTGCTCTAAATCTATCTGTAGAACTTTAGTTTTTTTTGTGTGTGTGTTCTTTTTGCTAGGAGCCAGATAGGCAGTTCATTAAATCCACACGATTTGTATGCTTTCATAACAACATAGTTACATGGCCAACACAAGAATCTTTCAAATTCTGTTTATAAGGATTAGTTATATATCAGTTGACTGAGATATAGAGGACTATATGCAGCCCCAGAGTCAAAACTCTGGCGGATTTTACACCAGTCTTTTAAAATAAAGAGATTCTGGGGAAGTAAGAAGACGCTCGGCTAATGTGAAAATAAATGCATGTCTTGAAAAGTGGTATAAAGAGATATTTTATTTGCAGCCGTTTACCCTGTAAAGACATGAATTCTCAATCTCTGTTGCTGCATAGCATTACACTGGAAATAAAGTGCCTTGTGTGAATGACAGTAATTGTTTTAAACCAAAATCTAAAGTCTCATTTTAAGAAATAAGAGTGTTGCCTGAGAAACAAAGGCGACAACAGATACTGCATTTCACACACAGAGAGAGAGAGGGACTGAGGGATTTGTTTATTATATTTTCTTCCTGGTCAAGTTCATTACCTCCACTGCAATGGGATTTCTCATTTGGATGGTCGTCAGCAAAGCGGATGAATTAATCATTCTGTGCCCAGTATTGTCTTCTAAAGGAGAACAGCAGATTTTCAATCACACAGGGTAAGTTGAATAAATGCCCTGTAGGAACTGTGCAAAACCTGAACCTGGAACTAACATTTTTTCCTGTTGAACTTCATCAAAAAGAGCTATCTTTAGAGGCAATCACTCAATATATATATTTTTAAAAAACGTTTATGGGTGTACCATTGTCTTGTGCTTAATTTGAAAGGGCTGTGTGAAACCTGTAAAGCCAGGACTCAAAACTGGCCTGGTCTTTCAGGATTTATTTACAGTGGTGCCTCGCAAGACGAAATTAATTCGTTCCGCGAGTTGTTTCGTCTTGCGATTTTTTTGTCTTGCAGAGCGCGGATTCCCTGGGTATTAACGGTTATAAGAAAAAGGAAACAAACTCGCAAGACGTTTTCGTCTTGCGAAGCAAGCCCATAGGGAAATTCGTCTTGCGAACCAACTCAAAAAACGAAAAACCCTTTCGTCTTGCACGTTTTTCTTCTTACGAGGCATTCGTCTTGCGAGGTACCACTGTATTTAATTTACAGTGGTGCCTCGCAAGACAAAATTAATTCGTTCCGCAAGTTTTTTCGTCTTGCGAGTTTTTCGTCTTGCGAAGCACGGTTTCCCATAGGAATGCATTGAAAATCAATCAATGCGTTCCTATGGAAACCTCCTTCAGTCCAGGTCCGGGGACAGTCTGTCCCCCGACCTCTTCTGAAGGCTGGGGGGGGGGGGGACAAGGGCTTTTCTTCCCACCCCCAGCATTTTAAAAAACCCCGGGACAGCAGAGGACTTCTCCGCTGTCCCGGGGTTTTTTAAAATGCTGGCAGGCGGTTTAGAAATCCCAACAGAAAGGAATTAATGTAAGAAATACAAAACAAATTCCCCATTCAGAAGGAAACTACTGGGGCCGACTGGTTGTCGTCATTGCAAGTCCACATTTTAAGTAACATGATGAGATAAATCTCTCTGAACAATGTGCATGAGTAAAACAACTGAAAACCAGAAATGCAGATCATATACAAAACATTAAAAAATGCATTGATACATCAAAATGCAACGTAATCACAATACAGTATAGCATTTAAGAAACTTGTTGATATTGCAAAAAGGAACATGTAATGCAGTCACCAAAATCATTCACCTACATTTACAGACAGAATGTCATTTGAATGTGCTAAGCACCATACATTACCTGCCCCGACCCCTAAGAATAGCTGTCAACGTTTCCCTTTTTTAAAGGGAAATTCCCTTATTTCAAATAGGATTCCTCGCAAGAAAAGGGAAAAGTTGACAGCTATGCTTAAGATGGAGTGAGCTACATACACAAGGAAAGAAAGAAAAGGCGAATTTTCCTGCACCCCAATTTAAATGTTACAGCTTTCTCGGGGTCTCATGGTTTTGCAAAGCCGGTCCCTGATACAGTCATACCTTGGGATGAATACGCTTCCGGTTAAGCATTTTTGGGTTGCGCTCCGCGGTGACCCGGAAGTAACGGAACGCGTTACTTCCAGGTTTCGCCACTCGCGCATGCGCAGATGCTCAAAATGAAATAATAATAATAATAATAATAATAATAATAATAATAATAATAATAATTTATTTGTACCCCGCCCATCTGGCTGGGTTTCCCCAGCCACTCTGGGCGGCTTCCACAGAGACCAAAAATACACTAAAATGTCACACATTAAAAACTTCCCTGAACAGGGCTGCCTTCAGATGTCTTCTGAATGTCAGGTAGTTGTTTACCGCTTTGACATCTGATGGGAGGGCATTCCACAGGGCGGGCGCAACTACTGAGAAGGCCCTCTGCCTGGTTCCCTGTAGCTTTGCTTCTCGCAATGAGGGAACTGCCAGAAGGTCCTCGGCGCTGGACCTCAGCGTCCGGGCAGAACGATGGAGGTGGAGACGCTCCTTCAGGTATACTGGACCGAGGCCATTTAGGGCTTTAAAGGTCAACACCAACACTTTGAATTGTGCTCGGAAACGTACTGGGAGCCAATGTAGGTCTTTCAAGACCAGTGTTATGTGGTCTTGGCGGCCGCCTCCGCACAGTCGTGTGTTACGTTCGCTTCAGGATGCAAACGGGGCTCCAGAACAGATCCCATTCGCATCCAGAGGTACCACTGTATTTGAACATTCCCGTTCTTACCCCATCCCTTGGCAGCAGGCCTATTGTGCAATTTAAGGATAACTTGTTTGGCTCTCATCTGTAAGGCGATAAGATACAGTGCCATAAATACAGTGTTTTCTGCATCGACGTTTACTGCCAGGCAACCTCTAGCCAGTATTTTATTATTTGTTCCAAAGCCAAGAAGAATGGGCTTCAGATCGTATCTTTGCTTGGTCTTATTGAACATTTCAACTCTGTGCCATCAAGAGATAAATATGACCTTCTATTATCTGAGATTTAGAATGGAAATATGGCCCCCTCTGTAACCTAATGCTTCTCCCACAGTATACCATGATTTCGCCCAGAAGTTCGTCTGAGAGAGCCAAGCTACATATTACACAGCAATTGTCTCTGCCCTTTTTGGGGGCACAACTTTGAAACACTGTGGAAGGGGAAGCTCCTTTGGGGAAATGATCTGGAGCTAGGAAAAAGCAGGCTGAGAAAGGGGCCTACCACTCCCAATCTCTTCCTTTGGAAACACCCTTTCCTGTTCAAAAAGGACACGCCATGTTTTTGGATACAACAGCATTTCCCAACCTGGTGCCCAGATGTTATTGGATGTCATCTCTCAACATTTCAGTCCCTTAGGAAGGGGATTGGAAATAAAACTGCCAATATCCTAAGGCCATAGTGCAAATCTACAGTGTGACCGCATTTGGGGTGCTGCGTACAGTTCTGGTTGGAGTGTTTGGGAGCTTTTCGTTCAGAGAAAATGCAAGTAAGAGGTGACTTGAGAGAAGGGAATAAAAGGGCATGTGGCTTGGAGAAAGCAGACAAAGAAAAGTTTTCTCCCTCTCTCATAACACTAAGAATAGTCAACATCCAACAAAGATGAGTGTTGGAAGATTCAGGACAGATGATGATGATGATGATGATGATAACAATATGATTACCTGCTGCCTTGTGGGACATCTTCAGGAGAAGAAAAAGTTTCTACACAAATCCAGAGTGGCATCTTGTACGCCTCCTTCGGGCAACTCCTGTAGCCAAGCTGGTGCCAAATGTATTGCTCTGCTTTCCTTTGGACCACATCAGAAAGGCCGAGAAGAAGAAGGAGGAGGAGGGGAAGGAGGAGGAGGAGTTTGGACTTCATATCCCACCTTTCACTCCCCTTAAGGAGTCTCAAAGCAGCTAACAATCTCCTTTCCCTTCCTCCCCCACAACAAACACTCACAGAGTGAGGCTGAGAGACTTCAGAGAAGTGTCACTAGCCCAGCAGCTGCATGTGGAGGAGTGGGGAAGCGAACCCAGTTCACCAGATTACGAGTCCACCGCTCTTAACCACTGCACCACGCTGAAGTCTTGTTGTCTAGAAAGCCCAGGACCTCCAAACACACTGCCCAGGCTTGCACCCCAGAGAGGCCACTTTGGTGCTGCTAAAACAATGCAGGAGGCAGAAGTTATGAGTTACTAGCCTCTGCAGCCACAGCAGGTGCTGTGATTCTTCAGCGGTTTGACCGCCAGAGGCGCACTCCATCGTCTCTCGAGACAGACGGATGCCAACAAAAATAATATATTTATTTATACTCCGCCACCCCCATGGGACTCGAGATAACAGAAAGTATTTCTGAATGCAGAGCATAGTTAAACTATGAAAAACTCATTTTCACAGTGACGGCTGCCAACTTTAAAAGATAATTAGATACATTCACGGAGAATAGCATATTAACTGTATGTTTCTAAATACCAGTTTGCTGGGAATCAAGGAAGAAGAGAGTGCTCTTGTGCTTGGGTCCTACTTGAAGCATTGTTGTGAATATAAAGAGAGAAAGAGGAAACCATTTGACCAACCCCCTTGAGGAGGAAGAGCAGGATAGGAATGGAATAAATGGGTTTATACTGAAGCTGTTTTTTGGGACGCGGGTGGTGTTGTGGGTTAAACCACAGAGCCTAGGACTTGCCGATCAGAAGGTCGGCGGTTTGAATCCCCGTGTCGGGGTGAGCTCCTGTTGCTCAGTCCCTGCTCCTGCCAACCTAGCAGTTCGAAAGCACGTCAAAGTGCAAGTAGATAAATAGGTACCACTCCGGCGGGAAGGTAAACGGCATTTCCGTGCACTGCTCTGGTTCGCCAGAAGGGGCTTAGTCATGCTGGCCACATGACCCGGAAGCTGTACGCCGGCTACCTCGGCCAATAAAGAGAGATGAGCGCCGCTACCCCAGAGTAGGTCACGACTGGACCTAATGGCCAGGGGTCCCTTTACCCTTTACCTTACCGAAGCTGTTTTAGGTGCACGCCTAAAAATGCAAAGAGTAAATATGGGAAATGCACCTGTAAACCTATGTATCGTCCAGGTGGCCTTATCAGGGAGGGAGCAGCAGTTGGTTGTAGCTCATTGTTGAACGCCCATTCCACAAGAAGCCTAAGATTGCCTCTGTGTCGTGTGTGGAAAAGCTCAAATGGTTCCAGTCATAACCCCTATAATTAATAATGCCTTTTATTCAAATTGAAGAAGAGAGGGGCACATAAAGGTGAGAAGAGATTGTCTTGTTTTGGAAGAGGAGGACATTTCAAAAGCAAACTCCATGATTATCCAGGCATTAAATAACCTGGTATAATTTCTCTGTGTGCTCTGCTCTTTCTCTCCCGTTAATTCCTCCTGAAGTTTATAGCGATCGTTCATTTCTCTGACAACATGAAACAGATGATAGCAGAACTCCCCTTTTGTTTTGGGTTTTGCTTTGGCTCTCTATCTAGCCTTTGCTGGAAGACCAGGAAAAGTCAGGGGAGGGGGGAAACTGCTGTCTTCCCCCGTGGTGCTCAGCGCTAAAATAGCAAGAGTGCTTCTGAACCCTGATCCTTCTCCCTATGCGCTTTAAAGGGGTAATTAAGTGGATTTATGCTCGCCAGGAAAAATTCAGAAAGTGCAGGGAGTTGGGTGTGTGTGTGGGTGTGTGTGGGTGTGGGTGTGGGTGTGTGAAGAGAGAGCATATGGAAACAAGCACACTTATCTGCCTAATCCTGTTACTCGTAATCTGGAAAGCACTGGATTCTGTGGATTGAGAAATGATTTGAGGAGGCTGGGAATGGGATTTGACTTTTTTGTTTGTTTGTTTCCTTGAGGTGCATTAAATGACTCCAATGTCCGCTACTGTTTAGATGACCTTTCATGAGTAGAGTGCAACTTGGGAGCAAATCTACAGCTATCTTTTCATCTCACTTTGGAAAATAAGGAGACTGGTGTTAATTACAACCCATAGTGTTCCCCTGGTGTCAGCTAGTTATGTTGGTGATAGACTGCTATCTGCAGTTCATAGCTTGGGGGTCCTCCAGGATCCTTTGCTGTCACTCGAGGCTCAGGTGGCCTCAGTGGCCTGGAGTGCCCTCCATCAGCTTTGGCTGGTGGCCCAGCTACACCCCATTCTGGACAGGGATAGCCTAACTACTGTTGTCTATGCTCTGGTAACCTCAGTGGCGTAGCGTGGGGGGTGCAGGGGGGCCAGCTGCACTGGCCGCAACATCTGGGGGTTAGGGTTAGGGGTAGGGTTAGGGGGCGCAAATCCACGGGTTAGGGGGCGCAAATTACTTGCCTTGCCCCGGGTGCTGACAACCCACGCTACGCCACTGGGTAACCTCAAGGTTAGATTACTGCAATGCATTATACGTAGGGTTCGGAAACTTCAGCTAGTGCATAATTCAGCGGCCAGGTTGCTCACTGGAGCAATACAATTTGAGCATATTACAGTCGTACCTCAGAAGTCAAACAGAATCCATTCCTGAAGTCCGTTCAACTTCCAAAACATTCGGATACCAAGGCACAGCTTCCGATTGGCTGCAGGAAGCTCCTGCAGCCAATCGGAAGCCACAACAGACATTCGGGTTCCAAAGAACATTCGCAAACCAGAACAATCACTTCCGGGTTCGGGAGCCAAAACGTTCGTCTCGCAAGGCGTTCGACTTCAGATGTACGACTGTACACCGATCCTGGTCCAACTGCACTGGCTACCAATTAGTTTCTGGGCCCAATTCTAAGTGCTGGTTTTGACCTATAAAGCCTTAAATGGCTCCGGACTGCAATAGCTCAAGGACTGCCTCTTTCCATATGAACCTACCCGGACCCTGAGATCATCTTCTGAGGCCCTTCTTTGTGTGCATCCTCCTTGAGAGGTCCAGAGGCTGGCAACACGAGAACGGGGCCTTCTCTGCAGTGGCTCCCCATCTGTGGAACACTCTCCCCAGGGAAGTTCACCTGGCGCCTTCATTATACACCTTTAGGCACCAGACAAAAACGTTCCTTTTTAACCAGGCCTTGGGTTGATCTGTTTTACATCCTATCCTTGAGAGTCAGTGTGGTGTAGTGGTTAAGAGTGGTAGTCTCGTAATCTGGTGAACTGGGTTCGCGTCTCCGCTCCTCCACATGCAGCTGCTGGGTGACCTTGGGCCAGTCACACTTCTCTGAAGTCTCTCAGCCCCACTCACCTTACAGAGTGTTTGTTGTGGGGGAGGAAGGGAAAGGAGAATGTGAGCCGCTTTGAGACTCCTTAAAGGGAGTGAAAGGAGGGATATCAAATCCAAACTCTTCTTCTTCTTCTATGCCCTTTTAAAACGTGGTTTTTTGGGGGGGGGCTATTGGGTTGTTGTTTTTATTTTTATTATGTCTTTTGTGGTTTTATATCTTTATTTTATTTTGTGAACTGCCCTGAGACCCCCAGGTATAGGGTAGTATATTAATAATAATAATTAATAATAATAATAATAATAATAATAATAATAATAATAATAATGACTTGCCCAGCTGTGAGGATGGGTCTAAGGCCTCTAGCTTTTGGGTCTCCAGCTTTGGAACTTAAATTCCCATCATGGAATGGGGATGATGGGAATTGTAATCCAAAAACAGTAGAGAACCTAGGTTTGGGAAACGAAGCATTATACTGAGGCAGACCTACCGGTCACTCTAGCTCATATTGCATGCAATGGCTGGCAGTGATTCTTCAAGGTTTCATGTAGGAGTCTCTCCCAGCCTGGAAGTGTCAGGGGTTGAACCAGAGACCTTATGCAGGCAAGATAGATGATCTACCACTGAGCTATGGCAGCTTTGGGGCCTTTGTGCCCATGTATTAATGGGCTAGGCTCAAACTTAAATGACCTCATAGAGAAATTCATGGAGGTTAAGTGTAGGGGCACCATTCATTAGGGGTAAAACTATCACTCCATAGACTGTCTCCTGGCAGTGGGAAGTACATTGTGCTGTAACAGAGGAGGGAAGAGAAGGGATGTAGAGCAGTAACTTTGGGCACAATCTCCCCTTGCAGCAGCTCATTGGGAGAAATTGTAATAAAGAACTTGTACCTGAGTTTGCTTATTTCCTCCTCCACTCCAATCCATGTTCCTTTCATGCCGAGCCTTTTCAGATTCTAAACCTGAGAGCAGGAATTGTATTTTTATTTCTATTTAAGGATCTGTAAACCAGCCTGGGGTGGACGCGGGTGGCACTGTGGTCTAAACCACTGAGCCTAGGGCTTGCTGATCAGAAGGTCAGCAGTTCGAATCCCTGCAATGAGGTGAGCTCCCGTTGTTCGGTCCCAGCTTCTGCCCACCTAGCAGTTCAAAAGCATGTCAAAGTGCCGGTAGATAAATAGGTAGTGCTCCAGCAGTAAGGTAAACAGCATTTCTGTGCGCTGCTCTGGTTTGCCAGAAGCGGCTTAGTCCTGCTGGCCACATGACCCGGAAAAACTGTCTGCGGACAAACGTTGGCTCCCTCGGCCAGTAAAGCGAGATGAGCGCCGCAACCCCAGAGTCATCCGTGACTGGACCAAACGGTCAGGGGTCCCTTTATCTTTACCTTTAAACCAGCCTGGGAGCCTTCCCCTGTACCCATTGTTCCTATCAGTTTCCAAGCTGCAACTTTTTATTTTAATTTTATAAAAGGTGGGTTTGTTGGGCAAGGATGGTGTTTTTTAATCCACTTTATAAAATGCAAATCTAAAGTTCTGGGTCGCGCTTGGATCCTTCCTGCAAAATACGGAGTCTGGAGGCATTTTTCGAAGGACTAGGTGTGCTTCTGAAAGCGGAATAGCTCCTGCAATCAGGAGTTCACTGCAAATAATTGCAGTACCTTTTCTTCTTGTTGTTTCCAGCTGCAGTCAGAAAAATGCAGCTCAGAATTAGGGCACAAGAAAGGGCCTCCCCCCTTCCTTTTTCTATGTCCTCCTTCCCTCTCCTGAAATCTGCTGGGAGCCAGCTGCTCTTGCTCCATTAGGTTTAACACCTCCAAACCCAGCCCACGCTATCAGCACTCACATGTTCTCCCCTGTAATAATAGGGCTGGGGATTGGGGAAGAGAAGAAAGCAGGGCTGCTGAAACCTGGGAGCTCCTTCTCCCCCCCCCCTCACCTTTCCCACATAGTAAATGTTGTGAGAAGAAGTACTCACCACCTATCAGCCTGTGCAGGATGAAAGGAAACATCCCAGGTTCTTTATCACAGTGGAAAGGAGGGGACAGAGATGGTTTTCTAATGGTTTGATTTCACAGGCTTTTCTGCCGCTTAAGTACAGTACTATTCAACTTCTTCCAAATCTCCAGAGGGGGAGTTTCCATGTGGCCAGGCAGGTCTATTTTTATCAGCTCAGCCAGATCATACAAAAAAAAGGCCCTATCTGACCAGCTATCTAGCTAAACCCTGGCAGAGATGCAAACAATAGGTTACTTCTTCCACTTCCAAGATTACACACAAAAATAAAATAATACGCGTTGCTTTCATACATTCAGAAGCAACCACTACACTTATCTCTCTCTTTCTCGACTTCAGGGGCTATCGCGTCTCCTTAATAAGGATTTGCACCTGGGAATTGCAAGCGTCAGCCGCAGATACAACTTCTTTCTGATAGTGAAGAAACAATTTTGGTTGCAGCTTAGGAACACGGGAAACTGCCTTGTATTCGGTCAAACCACCTGTCCATTCAGTTCAATCCTGTCAACAGTGACAGGCATCGGCAGGAGTCTGGAGATATTGGGGACTGACGCCAGATACCGAGGTTTGAGCAGGATGAGGAGGGGAAAGAGATGCTGAAGAAATCAATGTGGAAACCTTTCTGCAATCTACTAGCATAATCCTTGGAGATGGGGTGGCCGTGTTCAGAGGAAAGCTCACCTCCCCGTTAGCAAGCTTTCTCACTGAGAACTTTTGATTAGGTGCAAGGGTAATTATAGTGAATTAACTTGGTGGTGACATTTTGAAAATGATGTGCTATGCACACAGCATCACTGGCAAGTTCTCACAGGATTTTTAGCGCTGGAGAAAGAACCTGGACTTTTCTCTCCCAGAAAAGCATATGTGCATTTAACAGTCTCAGGACAGAAGGTTCATTGGAACCACACGAGAAGCAAATATTAAGCTACATGCCGCTCAAATGCAAGGAGTTCAGATAAAAGCCAAATTAAGCCAATAAAACACAATTAAGATGCAGGAAAGAGAATTCCTCTTTGGAGTGGACATATCCTGCGACACCAGATTTATTTGAGGATCTGGCGTGGGCTTGGCAAACCACACTGCCCAAAGGAAACAAAATCAACCACAACATCAAAGCCGTCAAACTGACCTGAACAACAATAAAAGACCCAGTCATAGGGAGGTGATGTGCATTGTTCCCAACATAGGAGCCTACTCTTAGGGGCCAAGGTCCTTCCCCCCCCCCCCCAATTACATATTTGAGGGAACTGTCCTCGTCCCCCCAGTTGATGGGAATTGCCATTCAAATGGTGTGTGTGTGCCACATCTTGCAATCGATTATGTGGAGTGGGGCTTGTCTGGGCCCTCCCAATATTTTATTTAAGTTGGCACCCCTGGTTGCCAATGAGCAGGAGGAAGTGACAGTTCCCGAAACCACTTCCTAATCAGGACTGTACTAGTATAAAACACTTTCCCCAGAGGAAGAAATCTTCCTGGGCCATGAAGGGCATACGAAATCCGCACTGTGACTTCCCAAGTTGTTGGAAGCAAGTTATTGCAAGCTTACTGTCTGCATGTGAAACATGGACCACTTATAAACATCATTTCCAACTCCTTGAAAGATTCTATCAATTGTGTCTCCATTAAATAAGCATTCTCCTAGAAATATATTTTAAAAAATTAAAAAAATGTCCAGTAGCACCTTAGAGACCAACTAAGTTTGTTCTTGGTATGAGCTTTCGTGTGCATGCACACTTCTTCAGATACACACGATACACACATGCACACGAAATCTCATACGAAAAACAAACTTAGTTGGTCTCTAAAGTGCCACTGGACTTTTTTTTTTATTTTTTATATATATTTCGACTGCGTCAGACCAACATGGCTACCTACCTGAGTCTAGTACCTGTACGATGTTCATTTAAGGTGCCTTTCAGCAATTAAAGTCAACAATTAACAAAAGCTAATATTGTTTTAAGTTGGCTTTAACACATTGGAATTAGCTTCATCATCATTTAAGTGCTATCCAGACATCAATTAACACCTGGCTGATTGGGATCCTCACTGAGTTATCCACAATGTTGAGTCATTCCCATACATAAAAGGCATTGCTAGGGTTGGAATATAATTTAAACGTTTGCCATTGTGTTTGCCTTTATAGCACAGACCTGCACTCATACCACATTAACAGTAATAGATAATACTGCCCACTCACAACACAAAGAGCTCATAACCCACCTACTCTCAGCAGCCAGAAACATCATAGCCAGACACTGGAGAGACCAGTCAGGAGTAAGCATGGACCAATGGTATCAGACAGTATGGGTGTTACGGAAGAATCTAGGTGCGCGGCTGCTCAGTCACCCAGCTTGTCGTCTCTGTGGAATAAAGGAAGGAGTCCAGCCACCAACCGGAGCAAATAGCTGTAGTCCACAGTTTATTGCGCAACATGTTCAAAGAGGAATTTTGAACCCCGAGGACAGGGTGACAAGGACTTTTAAAACTTTCCCACCATATCCCAGAATACAGTTCATACAGCATCATTGCTACATCACTGACATGTCGCAAAAGGGGAGGGGTAGACAGGGGTTACACTAGTTTAACCTTGGCAAACATGTCCAGACAAGTCCTTGGTACAAGATTGGCATAAGCAGACATGGCAGGGCAAGACCCAGGTATAAGATTAGCATAGCCAAACACCTCTGAAGTCCCACCACCCAAAGTACAATAGAACTTCCTTTGCATGTCTGGACCCCTTGGCAAGTCTGTAGATGGGATTAGGCTTTCCTTGGCCAACAATCAGCTCAGCAATTGTCACCTCTGGGCACTTCCTGGGGTAGGAGGTGTGTATACATGTCCCCATGCTTGGGGAGGTGGCAGAGAAAAGAGTAATTTTTTCCAAGGGCAAAATAGTGTTGAAATGGAGGAAACTGCCCAAGGAGTTGATTTTATATGATTGTTAAAGCTAGGTAACTTCCCTGAGCTGTTAAGTCAAAAGGATACATTTATGCATAATATTTGTAACATTTAACAACTTTAAAGATGTGCCGCCCCCCCCCCCCCCCGGTAATTTCCGTAACAATGGGAAACAGCCTTATTAGAAAAACTAACTGAAACTTACACAGGGGCATATAGAAGAAGACGCCTTCACCCCGCTATGTTTCCCCTCTCTGGCAATTGTTAAAACCATAGTCAAAACAAAATAAAAAAATTCCTTCCAGTAGCACCTTAAAGACCAACTGTTGGTCTTTAAGGTGCTACTGGAAGGAATTTTTTATTTTGTTTTGACTATGGCAGACCAACACGGCTACCTATCTGTAACTGTTAAAACCATAGTGTCTTGGACACAGGGGAAGAGCTGGTGTCTTAGGCATTCTGTGTGCTTTTATTACAAAGAGATGGGTTTCGCAATTGAATCCGCCACTGGAGTCAACTCCAGGGGGCCTGTGGGTACTTCAGCACCCACAATAATATATTTGTGGGGGCTGGGGCCCTCAAAGTCAATGGGCAAAGTTGAAGCCATTCACTGTGGCACCCACAATCTTCAGCACCTACGGAATCCTCTATTCTTAGGTCAACCTGCCTCGCCGAAACCTTGTGTCCTCGTAAAGTTGTAAGGACCTGTCAGAAAATAAAAAAGATGGAGACATCTGTATACAGAGCAATAAAGAAGCAGTTTACGGTGCTTCCCAGCATTAAGCATTTTACCGAAAACAAGACATGCCATCTCTGTGAATTAGCTGCAGCACTTGGCATCGACTGTGTTAGTTTAAAGGTGTGCATCGAATCGTTAACCTTTATTATTATCAAGATCCCCATTGCAGGTGGTGTTAGACATACCTCATGCCATACCAGCTAATTAAGCCTGATAATACAGTTTTGCCAGGCAGGTCAAGAAATTATTTCCCCCAACAGTCTCTCTCATTACATTCAGGATTTCCAGTTCTGTTTCAATTTGGAAATAGATAATGCAGTCTTAAAATGTGTCTCCTCATAACAAGCAGATATGCTGATCTGGAGAGAATGTAGCAGCAAAACCAGTGAGACCTGGGCAGTTTCTCATTTTGGCTTTGGAGCTGAAACCCAGAACCCTGATCGAGATTCTTCAAAGCACCACGCTGTACCATTGTGTATAAAGCACATAAATTCATTCTTCCACTTTGGTTTTAGCAATTACTTCCCTCCCAATGACATCTCAGCTTATAAAATCAGGATATGAATACATTTTGTCACATGAAGACCCATCAGTACTGTGGAAATATAGCTAGATTTTGTGCAATAGCCGTAAGTCAAAGAAAGCAAAATATTATACAGCTCCACAAACCAGTCATAAATTGAGACAGCTCACAGTCAAATTCCTCTTTTTTTAAAAAAAAAAAAAACAACAACCACAACTTTTAATGGGATCCATATTTACTTGGACACCTATTTTAAATCTATGTAATTAGTATATTGATTGTTAAATTCCACTTTGACTGTTTTAATGTTTATGTAAAAATTAACCTGAAATTCTGGTTTTTACAATGGTGGCTGTTTAGCTGTAATAATAAACATTCATTCATTCCGTCCTATAGATGTAAAATAATGGAAACAATGCCTCAGACCTCATGTTTGGAGACTTCATAAAGCTTCAATCCGATTGGAAAATGTTAGCCATATGAAAGTATTCCTGCCCACTGGTTTGCACTGAGATCAGGCAACTTGGAAGAACATCTACCCATGCAGATGGGTACGGCAAATGTGCAAATAAAAAGGTAAAGGGACCCCTGACCATTAGGTCCAGTCGTGGCCGACTCTGGAGTTGTGGCGCTCATCTCGCTTTATTGGCTGAGGGAGCCGGCGTACAGCTTCCAGGTCATGTGGCCAGCATGACTAAGCCGCTACTGGCGAAGCAGAGTAGCGCACGGAAATGCTGTTTACCTTCCCGCTGAAGTAGTACCTATTTATCTACTTGCACGTCATGCTTTCAAACTGCTAGGGTGGCAGGAGCAGGGACCGAGCAATGGGAGCTCACCCCATCACGGGGATTCGAACCACCTACCTTCAAATAGATAAATAAAATAAAAATGTGGTTTGAAACACAGTGGAGGCAAACCATCTTGCTGTGCTTTTTATTTTTATTATTTATATACTTTATTTATTATTTTCAATTTTATACATTTCAATCATTTTACAATCATTTTAGCATTACAAAACTCGACTTCCTTCCCCTTTTTTGCGGTTTCTGCAATTTATTTTTAATATTTTCTGCATATCCAAATTAACTTAATTTGCTCATTCATTCATCTACTTCAAATATATACTCTTGTAAAGCTGCAGGTTATTACAATAATCCTGCCAATGTTCTTATGTGTTTACAGTTTGTTTGTAAATATTCCATTGTAAACCATTTCCATTCTTTTATAAAAAGTTTGTTATCTTGATTTCTTATTTTTCTGGTAAGTTTCACCATTTCTACATATTCATAGCTGTCAACTTTCCCCTTTTTTAAAAGGGAAATTTCCTTATTCTGAATAGGATTCCTCTCAAGAAAAGGGAAAAGTTGAAGGTCAGCAGTTCGAATCCCCGCGACGGGGTGAGCTCCCGTTGCTCAGTCCCTGCTCCTGCCAGCCTAGCAGTTCAAAAGTAAGTCAAAGTGCAAGTAGATAAATAGGTACCACTCTGGCGGGAAGGTAAACGGCGTTTCCGTGCGCTGCTCAGGTTCGCCACAAGCGGCTTAGTCATGCTGGCCACATGACCCGGAAGCTGTACGCCGGCTCCCTCGGCCAATAAAGCGAGATGAGCACCGCAACCCCAGAGTCGTCCGCGAATGGACGTAATGGTCAGGGGTCCCTTTACCTTATGTACATATTCCATAAGTTTTTGTATCCATTCTTCTTTTGCTGGGACTTCTTTCCACTTTTGCTGTGTTTTAAGCCCGTATCGTGTACACAACCTCCATTAAAATAGCATGCGGAGAATGCTATAAAATCTATGCTTCCCTGAAAGAAATTATGCCAGGGAGTGTGGGATCTGCAGTTTCCCCTGCCTCCCAATTCAATCTAGGGAGCAGGGGAAATTACAATTCCCATGGTAAGAACAATATTTCTAAGTGTACTGAGGAACTGGCAAACAGAGGCACCAGATATGGCTTTTCCAGCCTTCCCTGGGAATATTAAGGTGGGGGGGGGGGACACTCATCAAGGGACAGGATACCAAAGTATTAAAAATGCACAGAAATCCCAATTGGTTTGTTGAGACAAGCCATTTGCCTAATGTCTATCACCACCTATGAGTTTATCCACACTTACTTTTTGCCCTGCTTTTTCCAGGAACCTGTGCCTTAATGTTCCATGTCCGAATGTGAGGTTTTTCCTTTTCTTTTGCCCCAAGCTTTCCCCATGAAAACCCATTCTTTAAAGCCAAATCAGAACAAACATCAATTAGGATTTTCCACGGATTGACATTTGCTCCGAATGAGCTTTAATGAATGTTTTTAGCGAGGAAAGCTCTGGAACAACGACAAAAAGGAGTGGCGCTCAGAGAAGGAACTTTAAGTAGTTGACCATGCCTGGAAAGAGCAGAGGAAAGGTAAGTGTGAGTAAACCCTGTATCTTACAACTCTTTTTATGGGATCTTTCTTCTGACTGTATTCACTATGCCTTACAAAAATAGGAAGAGGCGTGGCCTGTTCAGTTGGGGATTTCCTGACACACTTCCTTGCAGTCATCACTATGCTTGCAATCAAACCGAACTACCATATTTTTCGCTCTATAGGATGCACCCGACCATAGGACGCACCTTGTTTTAGAGGGGGAGAACAAGAATAAAAAAATTCCCCCCCTCTCTGCTCAGCGCCCCTTCAGCGAAGTGGCAGGAGAAACAGAGCCCCTTCCATTTCTCCTCCCACTTGGCTGAAGGGGCTCTGCGCAGCAATCCCTCTCTGCTGAAGCCAGGAGAGTCTTGCTCTCCCGGCTTCAGCGAAACGAACCTGAAGCCTGCGGAGCGCAGCGGGAAATCGCACTGCGCTCCGAAGGCTTCAGGTGGCCATCCCTGAAGCCTGGAGAGTGAGAGGGGTCGGTGTGCACCGACCCCTCTCGCTCTCCAGGCTTCAGCGAAAGCAACGCGAAGCCTCCAGAGCGCCGAGGGAGCTCTCCCACTGCACTTCGGAGGCTTCGTGTTGCTATCGCTGAAGCCAAGGAGCCTGCATTCGCTCCATAGGACGCACACACATTTCCCCTTACTTTTTGGAGGGGAAAAAGTGTGTCCTATAGAGCGAAAAATACGGTAACTTAACTCCTTCCTTCTGTAATTGGAAATCTCTCCTGTAAATAAGCTCAGTTCTTTAAGGTTGCCATATTTCAAAGAATGCAATCTGGACAGAAAAGCATTTTTGGCCAAAGTTGCTGAGCTTGGGGGAGGCGGGGGCTTTTCTTAGTTTTGTCCAAAGCTGTTCAGCTCTTTTGGCAAAATCACAAAAAAATGCCGTTTCGGACCGATTTTATGGAAAAAATGGCAACAAAGGCACTGTCAACATGGGCTGCCATATGCCCGGACACTGCTGCTGACTGCAGTATTCTGGATATATCCAGAAAATTCTGGACGTATGGCAACTCTGTCGGTTCTGGATTTAACAACCACAGCCAGATTTCTTTAAAATCTACAGAAATGAAACAAAAGGACCACCAGATCTCTCTGAATCTCTAGCAGTCTTTAGCATTTGGGGAACTCCCAGGCTACTGCCACAACTGGAGAAAGATGTCGATAAACTGGAAAGGATTGTAAAATGAGTCACAAGGCATCTAGAGGAGGTTTCCCCTACAATTTTCTGTTTCTATGGAAATGCAGCTTTGGGAGTGGGCAATTTAAAGAAGACCAACAGTGGAGAGTGCGGATGAGTTTAACCCTTTGTCCACTTGCCATTTCTCTGCTCTAAATCACACCCCTTTCCCCATCATAAGCAATAGGGAGGATCATTCTGGCATTAAAAACACACACACAATATTCTACTTATTTGAATTGTTATTGTGTATATCACCAACTGTCTCCTACTGGAGACAGAAGGGAATAAACTTAGATAAATAAATGTGAATGGAATTGTGGGTCCCATAAAATCAGTGAGTCTTTAAAGAAGTTCTAATTTCCTTCAACCCAATATTAAGTGAATCGGCCCAATCGGTAGTGGATGGCATGATCACATGACAACACACAGCTGACCTCCTGACAACAGTTTTTTTTATGGGGGGGACGCAGGGGTATGCAAACCCCTAAACATTTTGTGAATCTAAGTTTGGCCTCATTGAGGGGCAGTATTTCTTTTTTTTTTTTAATAGTATTTATTCAAATTTTAAAGATTACAAAGAGAAAAAATAAAAAACAAAAAAGAATAAAAAAGACAGAAAAAATACAAACAATTGAGGAAAAAAAACAGATAAAACCTTTACATAACTTTCTTTCCTTTGCTTATTTCCTTGACCTCCTCACACCTCCCTTTTTTGTATTCTAGTTCAATTAGATGTTTCAGCAAATCCTTCCCAGCTTTGTTTTTATCCTAATAATTTATCTCAATATACTGTAATTCTTGTCTTTCACCAACTAAAAAATCAATTTTAACCTAATCCTTTATATCATTTCTGCTAAAACCACATTACTTCATTCCAACAACCTTCTAACATTCCTTAATTTTGCAATGTTTCTGTAGATAAATTTTTTCCAATCTTCTTCCACCAACTCTTCACCTTGGTCTCGGATTCTGCCAGTCATTTCCGCCAGTTCCATATAGTCCATCACTTTCATCTGCCATTCTTCCCGGGTGGGTAAATCTTGTGTCTTCCAATACTTCGCGATGAGTATTCTTGCTGCGAGGGGCAGTATTTCAATAAGGGCAGGAAAATGAGAGTACCCCTAAACATTTTCTGAAGGAAAAAAGAACTGACTGAGTCACTGCTGTTTCTTTGAAAGGAGAAGCCTCCCTGCCACCTCCTCTCTCCTTCCCTAATAATAATAATAATAATAATAATAATTTATACCCCCCCCCCTTTCTGGTTGGATTTCCCCAGACACTCCCAGGAAGCAGCGATGACTCACAGCAGACTCCAAACATGAGCCCTAAGACTGCACTGATTTGGGGCGAGGTCTTGCCCAGAATCGTGTGAGATCTTGCACACTCCGCAGGATCTCGCGTGATTTCAGGTGAGATCTTATCCCAAGTCACCCAAAATTGATTCCAAAGGTGGCAGTACTTCTCCAATGCTGGTGGAGGCAGTGGGGCAGGCAGGGCACCCAAGGGCATGCCACCTGAAGGACTTCTGCCGCCTGAAGCACTGGCCTCACCTGCCTCCTGGTTGGGCTGGCTCTGACTGCTGAGCAAAATATATTCCTCCTCGGATGGATCAGTGCATTATTACCATCTACAACGCTGACAGGGTCTCTTATAATTTCTTTTCTTTTGTTTGGTGCCCTAATACATACTTCATTAGTGCCTTCTGCATTTTTGACAGAATGCTTTATTTCCCCCTCTACAGGTCGTTAAATCTCTATTGATTCCAAGCAATTGGTTCTCCACGCTATCTGTGCTTTGTTATAAATTAGTAATACATGATGGGAGTTTATTTAGCTTCCCGTCAGATACCATTAATGGCACCATGTAAAATGCTGAATTTTTAGTTTCTCATTTCAAGGATACTTCTTCGGGCGGCATTTGTTACAGGCTGCAGTTGACACTGATTGGCCTCCGTAGTAGCAATGCAAAGCAATACAGGCACCCGAGGCCTCAATTCAGCACATCTCCGAAAAAGCTAGTTCTGTCATTTACTTTGCTTTGTATTTGGTACCCGGAAACTGGGTATAAAATATGAGAGGAATCTGGGGCCAGACCAACCCTTCTCTCACATATCCTTCAACATTTTTCCGATGAAAGTTGGGATGTCCTATTATTATTATTATTATTATTATTATTATTATTATTATTATTATTACTACTACTACTACTACTGCTACTGCTACTCAGACGTTTTGGCTACCGAACGCCACAAACCTGGAAGTGAGTGTTCCCGATTGCAAACATTCTGTGAGCCTGAATGTCCAACAGGGTTTCCACGGTTTCCAATTGGCTGCAGGAAGCCATGCTTTGGTTTCCGAACATTTTGGAAGTTGAACAGACTTCCGGAACAGATTCCATTCGACTTCCAAGGTACAACTGTATTATTATTAATATTGATACAGTGGTACCTCGGGTTAAGAACTTAATTTGTTCCGGAGGTCCGTTCTTAACCTGAAACTGTTCTTAACCTGAAGCACCACTTTAGCTAATGGGGCCTCCCGCTGCTGCTGTGCCGCTAGAGCACGATTTCTGTTCTCCTCCTGAAACAAAGTTCTTAACCCGAGGTACTATTTCTGGGTTAGCGGAGTCTGTAACCTGAAGCGTATGTAACCTGAAGTGTCTGTAATCCGAGGTACCAACTGTATTGATATACCCCACCTATCTATCTAGGTTACCCCAGCCACTCTGGGCAGCTCCCAACAGATATAAAAACATAATCAAACATTTAAAATGTTCCCTATTGAAAGGTGCCTTAAGATGGCCCAAGGGTCAGATAACTCCATACCCTAGCTTCAGACATATCTCCAATGAAAATAGGGACATCCTAAGTGGGACATTATAGGATCAAATCAGAAACCGGGACGGCTTCTGTATATCCAGGACTGTCCCTGGAAAATAGGGACACTTGGAGGGTCGACTGACCTGCATTTAGGCCCTGATTTTAGCACTTGGATCAGCGGACATACCAAAACAGCTTACAGAATTACCTGAAGTGGTCCTTCTATATGTTTGTTTGTTTGGGGGTGTGTTGGTGTGTTGGTGTGTGTGTGTGTGTGTGTGAGAGAGAGAGAGAGAGAGAGAGAGAGAGAGAGAGTTTCAAATGTAAGCAGGAGGGTTACAGGACAACTGCAATGTCAGATGAAGTCTAGCGGTTCTAGACACTGAATTCCCTTCTGGGATTTGTAAACCTTAATTTCGCAAGCGAATTCAGATTGAGTCATACGCGACACAGAGTTCAATGGAATCTTATGTCGACATAACTGTGTTTATCATTGTACTTTTTGTAGTGGAAATTACCAGCGTGTCTTTCTTGGTGACAATTACAAATCACATTCGTTTGCTTAAAAATGAGTTACGAAGCACATTACGAAATGAAGGAAATAATAACGCGACTCTCCTCTACAGGAACCCCTTATATGGCAAAGAACTTACGTAGCATGCAGTAAACCTATAGCTACACAGTTACGGCGAAGGCCATTAGAAACCACAGCTATTTAATGCCCCTTTTGCATATACCAGACAATAATAAATGTACATAAATAATGAGCATGGTGGGAATCTACTGGTTGATTAAGCTGCCACTTCGCTATAGCGTAGAAGTTTGGTCCCAGCCACCAAGTGATAACACAGCAATAGCACCACTCATTCCTAAATAAGGCTGAGATGTTTTCACGAAAAGAGGTTTGAGTTTTGGAACTCAGGGCTGACTGCTCAGGGCCTTTTTCCTATTTCATCATGGACCACCGTAGGCAATGCTAGAACTCTTTACAAAAGGGATAAGGACCCTGGGGCTCTCCAACTCTCACCATCCCTGAATATTGACCATGTTGGCTGGGAGATATAGTCACACGTTTCCCTTCCCCCCATTTACAAAGCATGTTCCAAAGGACAGGGACATTTCTCAACAAGGATGTGATACGGACAGGTATGCCTGCATCCTCTGCTGTGGTTCATTTGGTTGCTCAGTGTTCACTGCTGGAACTTTTAACACCTGCATGGTCTCAACCTGAAGAGCAACAGAAGTTGCTCATGGGAAAGAATATGAAGAAGACCTGCAGAAGGGACTTGGAAAAGAGTTAAGAGCCTCGGACATAAGATCTCCAGGTTGATGGACTGTATGGAGTTGACGGAAGTGACTGGCAGAGTCCGAGACCAGGGAGAGGAGATGGTGGAAGAAGATTGGAAAACTTAAAGTCTATATATAGAAATATTGTAAAATTAATGAGTGATAGAAAAATGTTGGAATGAAATTTTATGGCCTTAGTAGAAATGCTATAAGGAGTTAAGCTTAAATAAGTATATTAATTTTAATGGAAATAAGATTAAAAATATGTTAAGACATTTATATGATAGAAAATAGAGAAAGATGGAAAGGAATTGCTGAAACAATTAATGGAAGTGGAATACAAAGAGGGAGGTGAGAGGAGGTCGATGAAACAAGGGAATGAAAGATAGAATATGGAAAAGGTATGATGTATGTTTTTAATTTTTTTTTTGGTATTGTTTAGTTTATTGTGTTAAGGTTGTGTTTTGTATATTGTATTGTATTGTATTTTTTTGTTTTCTTTCTCTTTTTTCTTTTTTGTAAGCTTTAAAAGTAATAAATCTTTATTTATTTTTTTTAAAAAAGAAGAAGTTGCTCATGGGAGAGATGTTCTGGAACGGTAAGACTTTCAGGGATGAGCCGCTGTCAGAAGGGAGCCAGCAGTTGTGCCACCGCATGAGAGTCAAGGGGCCCAGCCACAAGTCTGAGATGAAGAATAAAGCCAGGAATCGGATCTGAAGAACCCATGAAAACTCTGCACAGCCAGGAAAACTGTTGCCCCTCAGGCAAAGTCTCAGTTCCCCAGCCACTCTGGGCAACTTCCAACAGAATATTAAACAGAATAAAACTTCAAACATGAAAAACTTCCTTAAACAGGGCTGCCTTCAGATGTCTTCTAAAAGTCAGGTAGTTGTTTATCTCCTTGACATCTGGTGGGAGGACATTCCACAGGACGGCCGCCACCACCGAGAAGGCCCTCTGTCTGGTTCCCTGTAACCTCACTTCTCGCAGGGAGGGAACCGCCAGAAGGTCCTCGGTGCTGGACCTCAGTGTCCGGGCAGAACGATGGGGGTGGAGACGCTCCTTCAGATATACTGGGCTGAGGCCATTTAGGGCTTTAAAGGTCACCACCAACACTTTGAATTATGCTCGGAAATGTACTGGGAGCCAATGTAGGTCTTATATATCCCTTCCTGTCTAGGAATGCCCAGTGATCAGTGGGACCAGCCCAGAGCCTCAGGACACTTCATTGCTCAGAATGATGCTTCAGATTGCCTCACCGCACGAAGCAGTTGCAGACAGAGCTGAGCTTTCAGCCCTGGTAGTTTGTGATGGAGGCTCAGGGAACGTCACGCTGGGGTGCTGCATGTGCCATCATCCTGCCCTGCCCTTCTGAGGAAAAACTTGCCCATTCTTCCACAAAGTGGGCCAGGCAATGTTGACAGACCTTTAGCACAAACTCTGGCCTGTATTACTGTGCAACGGCTTTGCACTGACTAATAAGGGCAGGGCTTTCTCAAGAAGATGACTTTCTGCGTTTTAAAAAAACTGTCAACAGGAAATCTCTCCAGGTTAAGGAGTGCAATGATGTCATCCCTTGACAGACGGCAGAGATAAATGATCTGACCTTGGCTGCTTTACTAAATTCTCATGATAAATTCTCAACAATATCCTTCTTTCAGGTCTCGGCTACTTCCCCTTGACTTGCCGGCCACCATTTCACTGATTTGTTAGTTACAAAAACACCCCACCTTTCGGTCAGGTAACCAGTGTTCACGCCTGAAAAGCCAGTTCTTCCCAACAAACAGCGAGATGCTTTCAGGCTCCATTCCTGGTTCTTTGTTGGCTTTGCTCCTATCCTGCCTGATTCGCTTTTTAAGGCTTTTAAGCCGAGGTTGGCTGGCCATCGGTCATGGATGCTTTAGCTGAGATTCCTGCATTGCAGGGGATTGAACTAGTTCAGGGGTCAGAAACCTTTTTCAGCTGTGGGCCGGTCCACCGTCCCTCAGACCATGTCGTGGGCCAGACTATATTTTGGGGCGGAAAATGAACGAATTCCTATGCCCCACAAATAACCCAGAGATGCATTCTAAATACAAGCACACATTCTACTCATGTAAAAACACCAGGCAGGCCCCACAAATAAACCAGAGATGCATTTTAAATCAAAGGACACATTCTACTCATGTAAAAACACGCTGATTCCCAGACCGTCCACAGGCAGGATTGAGAAGGCGATTGGATCAATGGTTTCGTTAGATAGTAAAATTCATGTTAAATTGCCGTTTTAGGGGTTGTTTTTAAAAGTCTGGAACAGATTAATCCATTTTGCATTACTTCCTATGGGAAAGCGCGCCTTGATTTTGGAACGCTTTGGTTTTGGAATGGACTTCCGGAACAGATTAAGTTTGAGAACCAAGGTACTGCCTTTCTACATTACCACGCTTCAAGTAGTTTGAAACTCATAGAAATGACAAAATGTGCAACAAACATCACATCGTCGTCCTGCAATGTTTTAAAATAGATTTAAGAAGAAACAATGAGCAAAATTAAAGAACCAATTTCACGCATTGTGAAATATCAACAAAATATCAGCATGACAATGATGCTGAACATTTCAGAAATAATTCTTGTTTGTATCCAGTCCTTTTTTTCTGGCGGTACGCAGGGGTATGCATACCCCTAAACATTTTGTGAATCTTTGTACTTTTGTCCACTTACTGTATTTATTTTCCCCGATTGGAACTATAAAATGGTGGTTTTCTTGAGTCAAAATGAGAGTACCCCTAAATATTATTTTAGGGGGGGAAACACTGGTTGTATCAAAATAAGTCATACTCTGAGCATGGTCATACCCAGGGTGGCTGCTGCCCCCCCATCAAGTAAATAAATAAATAAAAATACATAACTAAAAGTAGAAATTGTAGAAAGATTTTGACAGATTTTTCTCAGCACTGAGGTCAAAAGAAAGTAATTTAAAACAACTGTTGTTGAGACATTTCATTCCGAATCTGCTAGAGCCAGACAGAGGACGATGTTATGTTATGCCCCCCCCCCACCTAAATCCTGGCTATGACCACGACTCAGAGTAGACCTACTGAATAACTGAGTGTAAGTTAGTTATGACTAAGTTAAGTCCATGTTTCAGGGAGCCTAACTGGAGTATGACTCATAGTGCAATCCTAACAATGTCTACTCAGAAGTAAGTTCTAATTACTTTACCATGGCTTGCACACAGGGTTAAGATTGCAGACTTAGTCACATAGAACCCAATTTTTATTGAGAACGACTTCGGAAGCATCCCAAGTGCTCAGAGAAAAAGCAGCGATGGATTTTACAAGTTAAGTCAACAGCAAAGATAAATATAAAACCCAGCTTTACTCTAGTGTAACAAAAAAGGCAAAAGAAAAGGGGAGAGTTGTGCTGAAGAGGTGGTCATGCTAATTAAAATGAACTGGGTAATTTTAAGATCAGACTTATTCTAGTCCCTTTAATGAGAATGTAGACAAATGTTTCTCCTTGGATTTTTATTCAGCTTCCTGAAACAGTTTGGCGCAAGGCAAAGGAATCGGGACTGCCACCCAGTTGGGAAAAAAAAGTTGATTAATCAACTGAATCTGATTCAACTGAATCTGAGTCAACACGAGTTAGGAAGAGAGTGAAAAAACCTTCCTTCCTTTAAGATGGTGCATGCATATGTCTTAGAAAGCACATTTCCTTCCATGTTGGATCAAAAGAGGAATGCTACCTGCTGGTTGTGGTCCTATGTGCACTTTCCCAGGAGTAAGGTAAAGGTAAAGGGACCCCTGACCATTAGGTCCAGTCGTGACCGACTCTGGGGTTGGGGCGCTCATCTCGCTTTATTGCCCGAGGGAGCCGGCATACAGCTTCTGGGTCATGTGGCCAGCATGACTAAGCTGCTTCTGGCAAATCAGAGCAGCGCACGGAAACGCCGTTTACCTTCCCGCCGGAGCGGTACCTATTTATCTACTTGCACTTTGATGTGCTTTCAAACTGCTAGGTTGGCAGAAACAGGGACCAAGCAACGGGAGCTCCCCCCGTTGCGGGGATTCGAACCACCGACCTTCTGATTAGCAAGTCCTAGGCTCTGTGGTTTAACCCACAGTGCCACCCGCATCCCAGGAGTAAGCCCCATTAAATGCAATATAAATTACTTCCAATAAAACATGGATATGATGGTACTGTTTCTTGTTTTAAACTGGCTTTTAAACCAAGCGTTTTAACAAATTTAATCCGTTTTCACCAACAAATTAAATTAAAGATGGCAACCTTAAAAATAATGAAAACTATGGATGATGGTTATTACCACTGCTGAAATCATAAGCAAAAGGGGGTGGGGAATTATGGGCAATTGCTTCGACTGCAAATTCAGCCAATGAATAATGCTGCACCATTCACAGGGAACAGGAACTGACTAATCAAGGGCCAGTTCACAGAAAGCAGTTAATTAAATGGGCAGAAGCCACTAATGGGGCAAGAAGGAAATTGTTACTTAAAGAGCCATTTGCGGGGAGAAATGGCGCCTCTGCTGACCGGGACTTATTTATGAGTAAACATAATAGGAGAATAAGTGCCTGTGAGAAAGGGCATTGCTCGACGTTTATGGAGAATATAGCACTGTAATTAAGTGCCAAGCAGAGTTAACTCTGCTAGTTTCTAAAAGCAATGCTTCCGGTGTTAAAGGTTTGGAAGCAACCACTGATCTGATGGTGAATGGGGCCATTTCTGCAGGAACTAGCGCCGTATAAATAGCATGCCCACTCAATTTATTACCAGTGCTGAGGAATCAGATTTCAAATCAGTCTTTCATTATTGGTACGTTTCTTCATTGAACAAATGGATGTTCCAGCGAGGTACAATAATGATGAGGATTGAACGTTGGGGCTTAAAAGGTATAGATCCCAGTAAGGACCAACTGTGTGTGTGTGTGTGTGTGTGTGAGAGAGAGAGAGAGAGAGAGAGAGAGAGAGAGAGGTCTGTAACACTAGAAATACAGTGGTACTTCGGGTTACAGACACTTCAGGTTACAGACTCCGCTAACCCAGAAATAGTACCTCGGGTTAAGAACTTTGCTTCAGGATGAGAACAGAAATCGTGCTCCGGCGGCGCGGTGGCAGCAGGAGGCTCCCATTAGTTAAAGTGGTGCTTCAGGTTAAGAACAGTTTCAGGTTAAGAACGAATTAAGTACTTAACCCGAGGTACCACTGTATTAAGACTGCATTCTTAAACACACTGAACCCTGCTGAAGGCCCAGGGAAGCCTGTTGTGGGGGCAGTTCCGTTTCGTCCATTGTTTTCTATTTTCTATTGTTAACAACACTTCAAGCTATATTTCTGTTATTTTAGAAGATACAGGCATGATTCCACAACAAAATGTTGCAGCGTAAAGTGCTTCTGTTTAGGTTTCTGTCTTGATTTAATTCCGTCATTCCCTCCTCTCCCCACAGTTTCTTTGCTTCTTCCACTCCTTCAAAATATCGCTATAGGGTGAAATAAAAAATTTAAGGTCACACACACGATAAATGTTCATAACTGCATATATAAACCACATGTCTGAAACCCCACAGAAAAAGTCCTGAAACCATTTTGTCCCTCCCAAATTGACCTCAAATATTTCTCTGCTGGGTCAAAGGAAAATGGAAAAGCCTCCCCATTGTATTTTCGTTCACAAATCCTGTCTTAAGGGTATGTCTGTGTATGAATAGGGTGAGCCTGTGACCTGGCTCGGGAACTAAGTATTTATCATTATAAAAGACTGGCCAGGCTCCCCAGGGTATCCAATCAAGTGACCATTAACAGGTAACCTGCCAGACAGAAGATAAACAACGCACTCAAATTTCTGTTGTAGACCACCTTTTCTGTGATGTAGGTATGATGTTTGTGGGGGATGGTCTTGGATTACACCCTTCTGTGATGTATGTATGATGTATGGAGGGGTGGTCTTGAGCTCCAGGGCAGGGAATTTAAAATGTCTATATAAGGGTGGGAACACCTTTGTTCTGGGTCTTCCTACTTTCCTGCGTGTGAGGGGAGCACCCTGTTGCAACAGTTCAATAAAGATCAGGCTTACGAGCTGCTTTGCTTCTCAATATTCTCTGGTTGGCCTCTGTTATTTTCTCCGACCGATGGAGAACCTACAAAGGACTCTACAAGGGCTCTTGTGTTCCCCATAAGGGCAGATTTTTGTTTATTACAGGGTGGAAGCATTCCAATGAAGCCTTTTGCTGCGTGTTTAACTAGCATACTACGGAATTCCGAGTTTACTTTGGGGCTTCTTTGTTGCCCGTATTTCTGAAACGGCAAGAGCGAAAACCCTAAAGCCCTCTTCATGACATTTCCCAGAAGCTATCAGTCCACAAGCAAAGGAAGGTCTAAGAAGCTGACTTCAATCTACTCAAATGCTCTTATCTCTGTTTCTAAGGTCAGTGGGAAACATGCCAAAATGATTATGCAGGAAGTAGCTCCGAGGGATTATCTTATTTGTCAAAGTAATAACAGTGAATTCAATATGTGTAAATCTCTTCTCCTGATGCAACACAGCGGTGCTTTGGGATACTAGAGGGGAGTTGGACGTGAATTGTTTTCTAGGTTGCCCGTCTTCTGGGACAGTTTGTAGATGATCTATCCTTCTCTCTCTCTCTCTCTATATATATAGACCCCAAATTTCTGTAGGGCTTCCTTAACAGCTAAAGGAGAATTCATTGGCACAACAAATCCTTTGAGCTACCTAGAACAGGGCAAAATGATCATAAACCACGCAGCAAGCACTGTACTATCATACCAAGGTAGCACAGAATTGAGTATTGGGTGAAGAATATCCCCTATTGATTTTTGCAGCCCTGTTGGCACTAATCCATGGCAGGGCCTTTTCAGTGGTGGTCCCCCACTTGCGGAATGCATTTCCTAGTGGGGTGTGCCTGTCTCCATTATGATTAAATTTCAGGAAGAATTTGAAAACGTTCATGATCGCTCAGGCATTTGGTAGTCAAATAATACTGTTCCTGGCAATTGCAAGATGGCTAGATGGAAGGAAGATTTTAAATAATAATAATAATAATAACAATAATTTATTATTTATACCCCACCCATCTGGCTGCCTTTCCCCAGCCACTCCGGGCGGCTTCCAACAGAATATTAAAATACAATAGTCTATTAAACATTAAAAGCTTCCCTAAACAGGGCTGCCTTCAGATGTCTTTTAAAAGTCTGGTAGTTGTTTTTCTCTTTGACATCTGGTGGGAGGGCGTGCCACTACCGAGAAGGCCCTCTGTCTGGTTCACTGTAACTTGGCTTCTTGCAAGGAGGGAACCGCCAGAAGGCCCTCTGCGCTGGATCTCATTGTCTGGGCAGAATGATGGGGGTGGAGACATTTTAACGGTTTTATAAGGTTTTTGCTTTGTCCTTGCTTTTAGTTTTCTTATTTGTTTACTGCCCTGGGCTCCTTTGGGTGGAAGGGATGGGTATACAGTAGACTCAATATATAATACTTCTTTTGTGAACGCTTCTAGCTTAAGGAAGCAAAGGTATCCTGAAAAGTGAAGATGTGTGGGTGGTTTGTGCAGAATTAGATGACAGACCCATCTATCCAAGGTAGATAATTTCCTTTGACCAGCAGGGACTCAACACAGTATTAGGCAAAGGTCCTTTCCATTCCTGGCCACTTGGAATTCTCTTGCCATTGGAGACGTTGGGAACCGAATTGGAGGTCTTATGCAACGTATGTGCTCTGTCACTGAGCTGGAGAAAAATCCATAGTGAAATCTTGGGACTCAGAGTGGGTGGAAAGTGTGTGTGAGGGAGTGTGTGTGTGGTTTCCCAGTACTTGCATCCTTTCTCAAATTTGGGTCCCCAGATGTTATCGGACTACAACTCCCATCATCCCTAGCTATGAAGACCAGTGGTAAGGAATGATAGGAGTTGTAGTCCAACAACACCAGGGAACCCAAGTTTGAGAGAGGCTAGCTTAGAGGCTGTAGATAATTTGATTTACAACAACCTCATAGCTCATCCCCGCATTTGGGAGATCGGAAACAAATTCCTCAATTGTGCAATTTTTCAACATTTATAGAAGCTGCAGAATTCAGCCTGCTTGACGCAAAATGTGGGTGATTCTGCAGTAGGAGTCCGATTGTTTTTAGGACAGAGTGCACTTCTGGCTTGCCTTTCTCTTTATTTTCTCTCCTCTTCCAATCCCTTTTCATCTCACCTGCACAGACACAAATGATGGTCAATGATTACCAAATTTCCTCTTAATCAGTCTTTAAAACCTGCTTCAAACCTTTCAAGAAGAATGCACTGTAGTTAGAATGCAGGGAAAGGAATGCGTCTATTGTGCATTAGGAGATTTATTTACGATCGTGCTATCATGTATTTTTCCTTCGGACTCTGGGCTCTTTCACCTATAAGAAGGATAAAAATACTTTCCATAGTCATTATCACAGCCTTGGCTTTGATTTTTTCTCTGTAATGTAAGAGCTATTTTCTTTGGATCTCAGCTTCAGTAACAATAACAATAGTATTTCAATACTATGATTGTTATCTCTTTAGCAACATTTTCATATAATCCTAAATATAGCTGTCCCTCAAGGGTACTGTGTTTTTATGACTCTGAGAACGACGCCTACCAAAACCCAAAAATCTCTCTCGCACGTTGAAGCTTGCGTTTCAGAAGTGATGAGGCCATTTAGATATTTCTGGCAGCCATCCACAAAACAGTTTTGTCTGATGACTTGGATTTAAGCAATTTATAGGCTGATATTAACTGAATTTTTTATTATTATTATTATTATTATTATTATTATTATTATTATTATTATTTTACCCTATACATCTTCCAACATATATAAAAACAAAATAAAACTATACAGGACTGCCTTCAGATGTCTTCTAAAGGTTGTAGAGTTAATTACCTCCTTGGCTTAGGGGTCGCCTAAGTTTATACCCTTCAACCTTTCTCCGATGAAAATAAGGGTGTCCTACCATGTCCTCCAACATTTCTCTGATGAAAATAGGGACGTCCTAAGGAAAAATCCTAGACAAACCTAGACAGCATCTTAAAAAGCAGAGACATCACCTTGCCAACAAAGGTCTGTAACGTTAGAGCTATGGTTTTCCCAGTAGTGATGTATGGAGGTAAGAGCTGGACCATAAAGAAGGCTGATCGTCGAAGAATGGATGCTTTTGAATTATGGTGCTGGAGGAGACTCTTGAGAATCCCATGGACTGCCAGAAGATCAAACCTCTCCATTCTGAATGAAATCAGCCCTGAGTGCTCACTGGAAGGACAGATCCTGAAGCTGAGGCTCCAATACTTTGGCCACCTCATGAGAAGAGAAGACTCCCTGGAAAAGACCCTGGTGTTGGGAAAGATGGAGGGCACAAGGAGAAGGGGACAACAGAGGACAAGGTGGTTGGACAGTGTTCTCGAAGCTACCAGCATGAGTTTGACCAAACTGTGGGAGGCAGTGGAAGACAGGAGTGCCTGGCGTGCTCTGGTCCAGGGGGTCACGAAAAGTCGGACACGACTAAACGACTAAACAACAACCATTCCTTCACAGATAAACCTCAGTAGGAGAAAAAGAAAAAGTAACATGTGAAATATCCCTGAGCTTGACTACACCAGCAACTTTATAGCTTCAAGAATGAAGCAGTAGAGAACTGGAAGTACTGGCCTGACAATCTTCTCTTTTTAAAAGCAGGTCGCTTTTTTGTTTTGCTTTTTTTATAAGCATGGGGATTACAGTAATGTATAAGACATGGAAACTGGTCGGACCGAAATGGGCCTCTGAAACTGGCAGGAAACGAAAGCCGGTTCACAAGAGGGCAGCAAGGTTAACTTGGGTGATGGGTTAATACAATTATATATTTTTCCAGTGCTTTGCCATATAAAGAATCAGAGTTGGGAGGGACCCTGAGGATCATCTGGACCAACTCCCTGCAGTTCAGGAATATGCAGCTGACCTTTATTGGGATCAAACTTGAAACCTTGGCATTATCAGTGCCACACTCTAACCATATGCGCTATCCAGCTGGTGTATAAGATATACTGGCTACCACTCAGTTTCTAGGCTGGTATTAACCTTTGAAGCACTCAATGGCTTAGGCTACACGACCTAAAGTGTCTTCTTATAGATGTCCTTCTCACACCCCTGATATCATCTTCAGAGATCCTGAAGGAGCATCTCCACCCCCATCATTCAGCCCGGACACTGAGGTCCAGCTCCGAGGGCCTTCTGGTGGTTCCCTCGCTGCGAGAAGTGAGGTTACAGGGAACCAGGCAGAGGGCCTTCTCGGTAGTGGTGCCCGCCCTGTGGAACACCCTCCCATCAGATGTCAAGGAAATAAACAACTATCTGACTTGTTTAGGGAAATTTATAATGTTTGATGTTTTATTATGCTTTTATGTATGTTTAAAGCCCCCCAGAGTGGCTGGGGAAACCGAGCCAGATGGGTGGGGTATAAATATATTATTATTATTATTATTATTATTATTATTATTATTATTATTATTCCATGGCTGCCCACACCAAATGAGGGTGAGCCACATAGCAGCACCCCAGTTGTATGACCCCAGAAAAGTTTCTCTGGGGCCTACAGCATGGTCTTTTTAGCCAAGACTGTTTTAATTTTCCTTTGCTTCTGAGTTTTAAAAAAGCATCTTAGTGCTTTTTAGACCTTGGGCACCACTATTTCATCTGCTGCCGGTTTTGTTCTGACGTCGTTTTGATTGTATATTTATGTTTTATGGTTTCTTGTTAATGGGGTTTTTGTGTTGTTAATACACACATAAACCTGAGCACCACCGCCTTGGATGCAAAGATCGTAGAGGAAAGTCTGGTTAGCATTCTATTTGGATAGTTCTCCATCTACAAAGAAAGCCCCTCCTCCTGACAGAACTCCTAATTGGCTCTCTTTCTTCTGGAATATGAGCTTAGCCTTATTCAAGGTCTCTTGTACTTTGAGCCACATCAAATTGGGAGGCCTTGCTGCATAATTTATGTGGCAGCCCCAAACAACTTCCTGCATCCCTATGCTGGAATATCCACATATTGCGTATACCTGTGAGCTTTGCCCAAAAAACATCCCCCATTGCCAGATGTTGAGGTTGGGGGGCTGTGAAAGTACATTTAACCCAAAGGGGGGGGGGTGCAGGAAATGTCTAGAAGAACAATTTCCAAGCAAAGATTCCATTTTGTTCCATTATTTATTTTTAAAGTCCCATTCAGCCCTTTGGACAAAGGCTCTGGCAGGCAGCTTACGATTCTTCTTTCTCTTTTTTATGTAAAGAAAAAAAATCCTATAAAGCAGTCGTGAGGTAAAATTTGTAGTAGTCGAAAAGGAAACAGATTGGAGCAGAAAATAAAAGCAATGCAGGTCAAGAGCCTTCTCAAAAGGTTGCTCACTGGAAAGGAGGGCAGCAAAATTGCCATTTGGGCCTTTGTCACAGGGCATTCCACAACCTAGGCAAAAAATCCTGTTCAGCAGTTGCTGAACAGAAAATCATCCAAGCAGGCTGCCATGAGTAGTAGTAGTAGTAGTAGTAGTAATAATAATAATAATAATAATAATAATTTATTACTTATACCCCATTCATCTGGCCGGGCCACTCCGGGTGGCTCCCAATAGAATATTAAAAACACAATAAACCTCAAACATTAAAAACTTCCCTAAACAGGGTTGCCTTCAGATGTCTTCTAAAAGTCAGGTAGTAGTTTATTTCCTTGACATCTGATGGGAGGGCATTCCACAGGGCGGGCGCCACCACCGAGAAGGCCCTCTGTCTGGTTCCCTGTAACCTCACTTCTCGCAGGGAGGAAACTGCCAGAAGGCCCTCGGAGCTGGACCTCAGTGTCCGGGCAGAACGATGGGGGTGGAGATGCTCCTTCAGGTATACTGGGTTGAGGTTTCACAAGTACACTGAGCAAAATCATGACTCAGACCCTCCAAGTGTCCCTATTTTCCAGGGACATTCTCGGATTTACAGAAGCCATCTTGGTTTCTGATTTGATCCCGGAATGCCCTGCTTTTCTTCAGGACATCCCTGTTTTCATTCGAGAAATATTGGAGGATATGGTAGGTTGTCCTTATTTTCATGAGAGAAATGTTGGAGGGTATGGAGTTATCCAACCCATGAGCCTTCAGAAGGCAGGCCTGTATAGGGAAGTTTTCTAAAAAAAAATGTTCAATGTTTTATTATGTTTTTATATATGTTGGAAGCTGTGCTGAGTGGCTGGGACATCCCAGTCAGGTGGACAGTGTATAAATAAAGATGGCAAAATCATACTGCCCATAATATTTTGAAATTTTGTTAAGCCCCCTTTGAATTGTGGCTTGAGCTGTTAGCCCCAGCCGCCAAGGGCAAAACAATGTATAATTTTATTGATCCTGCCAATAATAAACATGGGAGGACAAAAAGGTATACATTCTTGCTTTCAGTCTTTCTTGTTAAATTTTCATGTTTCAATAATATTTTGTTAGAAAGAATATAAATAGAGAATATAAATAAAGAATATAAATATTCAGAAGGTATTTGCAGTGGATCATGAAAAACTGACCCAAGTTCAAGATGTTCCCATCCTCAGTATTTGCAAAGCTACACAGTTAATCATTATTGCTTAACATGGGTTAATGAAAATGAAACTAATATAAAAGTATTCAGTGCTCAATATAAAGAAACGTTCTCAGAATGAGCTGGAAGAAGGTCTCTTTTACAGAGAATAGTTTGTTGTTAAGCCACTTACACCACTGAAAAGAGAGTATCTTAACTTGTAAGTGGCCTGTTCTTGCGGTGAAACATATTTTCTTTAGTCAAACAAATGTGTTTAATTCAGAAGCAAGAAGAAGAAATGTCCGGCATTTCCCCCCCTGTGCTGGATGTACCATAATATAGTTTTCTTCATTGTAGTAAATGGGAAGCTTTTTAAAAAATTCATGCAGACATTATAGCTCACTGTTACGAATATTACCAGAGTGGTGCAACTATGGGGAGTGGTTTTGGCAGTTGTTATCCACACAAAAGAGCTGCTGACATCAATGAAAGTTTGGTCCGATTAAGGGCTTAAGGATTAGATCGGCAGGATGGCACGAAGAAGGAGAAGAAATACAAAAAAGGCAATGACAAGTAAGGATTAGTCAATGGCTGACTGGAAAATGGAGATCCTATCCTGTCAGAGAGTCGGCACCCAAAGCAAGATATGTTGCCTTGAGCAGAGATGAAGAGGGAGAGGTTTGGAATTTCCTGCAGAAACGGAGAATTCACAAAGGTTTATATAGTATCAGAAAAGGGAGAGATAAAAACCTTCCGCCAAGGGAAGAGAGAGAGGATGGGGGATAATGCAACGTACCATGGAATAGATGTTAGAAAACGACAACGTCAAGGATGCTAGGACAAGAAACAGACATGTGCATTAAATAAATTAAAATTGCTTTGACCAATTCCTTATCCCATTATCTTATGGAATTGTTTCCTCTGAAGGGGGCCTTTGTCTGAAGAGGACATCCTGACAACAATACAATGTTCAGTAAATAATTTTATTTTTTTTAAATGCATCTTCCCTAATTCTCAGTTCTGTTATTGATAGGTCTCTCTAAGCATCAGTGTGAGACTTTTGCTGTGTACAGCATGTTTTAGGATTGGACGATTAGCATTCAAATTTTGATTTCTTTTTAAAATTTCCAATGCCTTAACCCAGTAAGGCATTCTATTCTGAAACATAGTAAGAACATCTTTTGCCCTTTAGCTGGTGCAGGCCATAGCTGTCAATGTTTCCCTTTTCTTGCCAGGAATCCTATTCGGAATAAGGGAATTTCCCTTAAAAAAGGGAAAATGTTGACAGCTATGGTGCAGGGACATTAAGTTCCCAAACACCTGGGGGCTCTTGGATGTTGCGTAGACACAACTTGGGCAGGCCTGCATTTTAAGGTAGCGGCCTTATGTCTCATTGATTTTAAAGGGAACAAAAAATCTCATTTCAATACTGAGAAGAGGAACCTTCTGTGGAGATTTGTCTGCAGAGCTGCTCCATCGTTGACCCCAGTGGGGAAGAGGAGCACATGGCTGTGGGGGCAAAGGGGCTGGGATGGGGCAACTGCCCTTCAGAAAAGGTTTGCTTAAGACTGCAACTTTAACCACACTGGGGAACATCTGCACATGATCATCATTCACCCAGAGTCCTCATAATACGCTGGAAAGAAATGACGCCACTGGAATTGTTGCAATGTAAAAAAAAATACGATTTGGTGCTAATCTTCCCCTGATATTCAGATCACTGTGAAGTTAAATCAAAACCACTAATGAAATCTAATCAAGCTCCAAGAAATTAAGTTTAGTACATCTTTCGGAACCTATAGGCACGCACAGAGCTTTGGTTTTTAGATCAAAGAAGAAACATCTCAAGGTTAACTCCGTAAGGCAGAGCAACCTTTTAAAATACATAGTACATAATTGTTTGCTTTAGTTGCGCAGCTTCTCTTTGGAATGCAGCGCGTGGCAGCAGCAAAATTAAAAGGCAAAATCAAATTAAGAAAACATTCGCCGAGAGAAAGCAACATTTGAGCCTTAAGTTTCCAAGGATGTGGTTAGCCTCTTAAAAGTTTCAGTCCAGTAAGAGATTGCAGTGGTATACCCATTTCTATAGGAGCAAGCCCCACTGGGCTACTCCCGAGTAGGCATGTCTGCAAGTTGGGCTGATGCTGTTGCATTCCTGGCTGGGGGATGAATATGGGCAGCTGCTTCTGGGCACGACAGCTTCCCTTCACCTTCAGCTTTTGTGCACTTTTGAGTTACTGTGTTGCCTCACTGATGGCCAGCCATAAGGTAGTTGACTAATCACCAGTCTCTGCATTGACTATAGTCGTCCAGAGGCTCACTTGCAGATTCGACACATGGAGAATTAAATACAGTTTACAACCCAAAACATGATTGCTCGGTACCCAGCCTCACTGTATTGAATGGCACATCACCTGGCCATAAATAACAAGCTTCAGATTAAAGGTAAAGGGGCCCCTGACCATTAGGTCCAGTCACGGACAACTCTGGGGTTGGACGCTCATCTCGCTTTACTGGCCAAGGGAGCCGGCGTACAGCTTCCGGGTCATGTGGCCAGCATGACTAAGCCATTTTCTGGCAATCCAGAGCAGCGCACGGAAACGCCGTTTACCTTCCCACCAGAGCGGTACCTATTTATCTACTTGCACTGGCATGCTTTCGAACTGCTAGGTTGGCAGGAGCAGGGACCGAGCAAAGGGAGCTCACCCCGTTGTGGGGATTCGAACCACCGACCTTCTGATCAGCAAGCCCTAGGCTCTGTGGTTTAACCCATAGCGCCACCCACGTCCCTCTTAAGCTTCAGATTACCAGACTTTAAATTCCTTTTGTCTTCTAATGGAAGTTGCAGGCATCTGAACTTGTCTCAGCTACCACTGAGAGGGACTTGCCGCATGCCCCCCCTCCCCCAATGTCCTTCCTCTGCCTCAGCGCAACGCCATTACCGGCAAGGATCTTAAAAACAAGAATAGCTAAGAGGTGTTTTATCTTCAAGGCTGGAGATATTGAGTCTCTTTAAATACTTTTTAAAATGCCACCCACTTCTATGATGGTCGAAAATCCTCTAATTTTGTCCTCTACCAATGATGAAAACATTCAGGAGAGATGGTCCTTGACAACAGAGGCACATGAGGTATTAATAGCAGGACACCTAAATCTGCATTTATTTTTATTTTATTTTATTGCTTGGTGCAAAAGTGGGTGGGGGGGCCATAATTACATTCAAAGAGGAAACGGCTTGGGTTATACAGTTCAGATCTCACACACCTGCAGCAAATTAATTTGTTGTAGCACATTAATTATCTCACAGCTTCTATTTAGGCTGCAGCTGTTGCTATTATGTTAATATTTCCAGCACCACTGTCTACAACAGGTTATAGCAGTCTTGAGGAAAAATTATTGGGGCGGGTCCCCCTTTCCCCATCTTCCGGGCTGTGCATGCGTGGAAATAAACAAAAACATGTTTTGGTCAGGTATTTCACCTTCCATTTATTAACCGACTCGGGGAGGGATTGGGCAACATCAGAAAAGGATAACAATAGACAAAGATGGCGCGTGCAGAATTTGTGCAAGGGAGAAAAAATAGAAGGTGGGGAAGGGAGAAAGAAAGAAATCCCAAAGACTGCAACGCTGGGGGGGGAGTGAGTGTTCGGGTGGGGGGGGCGGGGAAAATGCTGCAGTTTTCATGAAATAATAAGGTGGAGGGAAAAAGGCATACAAAGAGTAGGTTTTTCATTGTCTGTAAAATATAAACACAGATGAATTCTGTCTTTGGTTTGTTCATGCTTTTCACTCTGCACAGCAGGGATGTTCTTAAGAACTTGCCCTCTGCGCAATTTCACTAAATAGGAACCGTGGACCTTGCATGATGTGATTATAATCACACCAGCCATTCTTTTATTTTTATTTTTACATATTTTTTTGTTTAAAAACCCAGCAAATCTTTATTGTTATTATTATTTAAAATATAGAGCTATGTTTGTATATAGGTACGTAAAGCCGTGCCTCTTTAAAATTTATTTTAACACCCCTACAGCGGCGTAAGAAGCATGAAGATATGACTGGCTCTGCAGCCCATCGACAAGTCTCCATGGAGTCAAAAACAATCTGAAAATTTGGAGCAGACAAGAACATGTCTGCTGCCTGCAGTCACCGCAATAGCTCACCATGTTGCCTACTAACCAAAAGATCAAAAATTATCGATTTCATGGCGCTGCGTGCTCGGGATAGAAAAGCTACTTTAAAATTTGCATTATTTAAGTAATGAAATAAGAGAAAAAGCCTGGTGTTTTAGGACGCTTTGGAGTGTAAAAGAGCTTTATGTTTTAATCTTATCAATGATTTACTATAATTCTATTATTTTAAACAGCTGGGGTCTGGAAATGATTTTTTCTTTTTTAACCGATGAATTTAGGATTTTGCCGCAGTGTACATCTGCAGTCCCAGAATCCTCTGGTAAGATAATCCCCCTTGCGAAAGGGAAACGCCTTTAACCTTTCCGTGAATAAAAAATTCTGCACCCATTTTGAAATTAAAGAAGGGAGGGGAAGACTGATGAGTTCCAAGGGACGGAGTGCTTTTGGCTCTTCGGTGAAGGAAAACGGGAAAGAAAATAAGACTGTAAGCGCTTTATATCCTTTTGGGTTTCTCGCGGTCGCCTCCATTGCTCACCATCTCCCATCATTGGAGCATGATTATAGCATAGAACTGTAACAATACTGCATTTGCTTAGGAACTGAAAGCCGAGATCTGTGCAGCACTGACATTGCAAAAATGGCACAACTGTTACCACAGAACAATCCTTTGCACATTTGCTCCGAAGTAAGGGCTACTGTGATAAGTGAATTTACTCCCTAGCAAGTGCATTTAGGATCACAGCCTTAGCAGTTGCAATATGGATGCAGGCAAAGCTTTTTTCGGGGGGGACGGACGCAGACCCCAAAACCTTTTCTGAATCTAAGTTTGGCCTCATCGAGGGGCAGCATTTCAATATGAGTAGGAAAATGAGAGTACCCCTAAACATTTTTTTTAAAGCACTGGATACAGGATAATGATAGAAACTTGCTTTGTTTGCACAGCCCAATGGACACTTACATGGCGTGTTTGTATTCTTGTTTGCAACTAGTCTGACAACTTCTTTTCAGAATAGTTTTAAGCTTTTAGGGCTGGAAGGAACATTAACAATTTAACTAAGCAAATACATACCCTTCAAATCTGAAATCCAGATTTTGCCTGTTTGGGGGTCTCTTGAAATAAAACTCTCATCCCCCTTGCCAAGTATTTTCAAATTAACCATTCATTACGTTGGCTTGGTTGATTGAAGGAACTGGCTGCAGTCTGTTAAGAAATAAATAGAGCTGCAGGAGAATATTTTCAAAGCAGCCTATCAACTCGTTATGCCCCGCTTCTCAGGCTTCTTATTCTTAATCAAGTGGCAGAATTTAAGGGGTTGCGTATTATTCATAATATTGGGACCAGGTAGGTGGAATTGGAGGAAAGAGGCGTTGCTGCTACAATTTCTTTCCATTCGATTTCAGACAATTCCTCCCCTACAAGTCTGGCTAAACACAGAAATCCCATATTGATTTAAAAGACAAGAGGAAGAATATAATTCAGAAAGGACTACAGTAGATACATATATATTTAATGATCATTTTGAGTCTGTGGGATGCTTGAAAGGGCACGAACTGGGATGAAGGCCACATACACTGATACACTGACACCAATTCCATTACTTCTGTGCAATCCTATTAATTTGAATGATCCTTGTGTTCCCTCGCTCCCCCATTTTGAAGTCAATAAAAATCAGAAATGCCTACCAACCTTTGTATTTACATGTTCAGGTTACTGTTTGGTAGGGGGCCGCCTCCCATTCATGCTTCCTTATCACATACTTTGATGACTAATGTCTCTCCTGCTAAATCACTAGGAGACTTTCAGTCACACAACCACACTGGAATTTGAAAATATAATGGTTAGGGTACCTATATAAATTGAAAGAAGGATGGTAACTAGTCCTATGTTGTACTTACCTTTGGGGGGGGGAACGTTCGTGCTCAAAATTTTTAATTTGTTTATGAATCTATTTTTTTCCCATGCATGCGTGTTTTAAATATAATGTTTACGTATGCTTCTTAAGTAACACTAAAAAGAATATTGTCATTACGTATAACATGAGCTAAAAAACAACAACCCGAAAACCTAAACAAAAGCTGCTCCTAGTGGTAATATTTATAAATCTAAGGTTTGGCCAGAATAATTACTCACCTACTGTGGCAAACGTCAAATATATTTATCAACTGCAAAGGTGACACTGCATTTATTACTCATAAGGCGGAAACACAATACAGAAATGCTAGATATTCCTCTTTTGCATTCATTTCTAACTTTATCCCATCGGAGAAGCTAGAGTATGCCATCTATGTAACAATTTTACTTTTGCAAGTGTGAAAAGATTTTGTATACTGAAGAGAGTATTGTTCTGCAGTTAGGTAGCATTTAAAATAAAGTTCTGCTTCAGGAAAAAAATAAGTACTTGTATGATTTTGAAATCTGTTTCTAGCATACACAATATTGTAAGTTAATTATACGTATCTTTCAAGGCTGCACATCAAAGGCTGAGGCCCACTGTTTTTATGTTTCTTTAAATGTAGTTTTGCTCCATCAGGGGCACTACTGTACTGTTTAATTCTTCAGTATGCTTCTGAATCAGGAATAGCTAGAATTTAATATTCTGAGTGTAAATAAGAGCCAATTATGATTATCTTAAGCATAACTTTCTGCATTTTATCTGTTTGCTGCATTTAAGCGGATTTCAACAAATAAAATGGCCCAACAAACTAAGAAAATTGCTTTTATTTTCATCTTGAAGCAAATTACAAAAGCCAGTTGTTTATTATGATAATTTCTTATTCTACAGATAGATTATAATGATATCAGACTGTAGCTTAACCCTGTTTTTGGTAGAGAAAGATAAATCTCTGCAGGGTCACCATAACAACCCTTTCAAACCATCATCTCTGATTCAAAAACTGCAACTTCCAAAACTATGAACATTGCTTGAAAATACCAGTGGCTAATTTCTATACACAGCTCTGTAAATCTATTAACTCCAGTCTCGCTTTTTAACAACAGAACCACAATAAATTGCCTTACATTGTGTATAAGTTGTATTGCCTTGAGGAGTTGAGCAATTCAATCATAAAACGCAGTTATTAGACATTAGTCTAGTAACCACCACTTAGAGCATTATGCCCAAAATTGGTCAGCCTGGATTCTAGAAAACAAACAGTTAAAAAAGCACAAAACACCCAAATAGAATTCTTTCCCCCCAAAAAAAGTGTAAATGAAACCAACAAGATTTCATATGCACATTGCCTACATGCAAAAATGCCCTAAAGAGCCTGCAATAAGATGCATATTGAATTGCTAAAATATACAAGGGGGTGGGGGTGGGGAATCGCAAGCCTCTTGAAATATATTTGAAATAAAAGTTTAGAAACCTACTCGCATCGTGCCCAATTCTTCCTCCCTGTGCCATGTTTCCAGGACCAGAGGATGAGATACAGACAGTATTCCTCCTGGCTCCAGCAGCAATACCCAGACTTCAATAGCCCCAGCTCTTCAGACCTCAGAGGGTGGGATGGCACACACAAAGGGGCTCTGAAAGGTAACGGGGACCATGAAATGCTTCAAGGGTAGTAGGCAATTTCTCCTGTTGTGATCAAATGCCCAGTGGAATTACTTGCAGACGACTCAATGGGGGTGTCCCGTAGCCCCCAACACTTCGGATTTTCTGCGCACATTGTGGGGGAACGGGCCTAGAGGCTGTGCCCTTATCCCCATTTTGCTGGGAACGAAAGAGGGCCTAAAGTGAGAAAACCTGTTTGTTTGCCTGTTTTAACTCTTGGCGTGAAAACAGCTTCTCAGGTAGAACGGCCTTTGAGATCACAGTCAATTCCCAATTCAAAAAATGCATCTTTACACACAACACCATTTTGATCCAAATGGAAGGAGAGAATTGAGGGATAAAGTTGTATATGTTTACAGGATCCGTCCTTACAGCATTATCAGACGTTCCTTATTTTAAAATAATGGCTGCAGACTCCAATAAACAGAAAATACACCCCTTAATTCAGGCACCAGTGGGCTTTTTTTGGGGTGGGGGTGGGGTGGGGAGATAGTGGCCATTATTTTTATCTATCTGTCTACAAATGCACGCACAAACACACAAATACATATGCCTTACTTTTCTGCAGCTAATTTAATCATTAAATTAAGCAGTTTACCCTGGGATAATTTTAAATCCACATAGCATTATGCCAATTCAGTGCCACACTTTGAACCCAGGGCTAAGAACTTTGTATGCACTTTGAGCTAATATTTTTACTCCTGAGTAAAAGCTTGTAGGGTACCATCTAATCTAAGTGAGTAGATATATTCATGCTCCCAGCTACTCTGGAATAAAAACATATATTTTAGTTATGGATTCTTAAATGTTAATCAAGGTTATGCCACTGTATCTCAAAAGCAAGAGTCTCATCTCAAAAGTAAATGATTTCAGGAGGGCTTCTCATTGTGACTTACCTCTGAGCATGTCTAGCATTGGGCTATAAATCACAAAATTTCAAAAACTGTGTATCTCTATCTAATAATTTACATTTTAACCATCTCACGTGTCAAATATATGCAGTTAGGCAATTTGTTTTGACACAGGCACTGAAATCCTCATAGCTTGAATACAAACAGCAAAACTCACTTGAAATACTCCTCTTAGGATTTCATTTCATGGTGGAATCACCCAGGCCATCTTTGTTCATAAACTGAAAAACAAGATTCTTTATAATGGGATCTTGTTATTTTCTTACCAACAGTGTCAAAAGTTTCTAGCTGTAGCAACAGATTCTTAAACTAATTTAACAATACATTATCGATCATTCATATCTTAATAATTAAGAACTACCCATTATTAAAAAAAAACAAAACCATGGCACGCTAGTTTCAAATCCTCAGCAATGCATTTCATTGAAACCATTGTACATTTTGGATTGGGCTTCCAGAAGTTTAGAACTTTTTCACCTTTGAATTAATTATGATTTGGAAGATGCTGGTTTTCGATACTTAAACAAGTTCCTGGGAGAACAGCTTCAAGGAGGAAGTGACTTGGGAAAGTTTGCTGCATAATACCCTGGGTATAAAGAACAGATGTTATGTTAGGTACTCAAAACCAACAAAGTGCTAGCAGATACAGGTAATAATAATAATAAACTTTTATTTACGGTATATCCTGCCCTCTCCAGCCGAAGCTGGACTCAGAGCGGCTAACAACAGTAAAATGATACAACATTCTAAGATCATTTCATTGTAAAATCACCCACAAATCACTGAAGCTGGCAAGATACACAGGGCAGCCAGTTTCTTTGCTTATTGCTCCTGCTGAGTTTGACGGGACTTACTCCCAGGTAAGCATCCAAGACACACAGGACTACAGTGGGTAGAACGTGAGACTCTTAATCTCAGGGTCGTGGGCCACGTAGGGTGGAAGATTGCTGCATTTCAGGGGGTTGGACTAGATGACCCCTGCAGTGCCTTCTAACTCTCAGAAGAAAGCCCCCCTGTATTCAGGGAGGGTGGGAAATTGCTTCCAAGTAGTATGCATGGGGGCAGTTGTTGTTGTTTAGTCGTTTAGTTGTGTCCGACTCTTCGTGACCCCATGGACCAGAGCACACCAGGCACTTCTGTCTTCCACTGCCTCCCGCAGTTTGGTCAAACTCATGTTGGTAGCTTCGAGAACACTGTCCAACCATCTTGTCCTCTGTCGTCCCCTTCTCCTTGTTTCCCAACATCAGGGTCTTTTCCAGGGAGTCTTCTATTCTCATGAGGTGGCCAAAGTATTGGAGCCTCAGCTTCAGGATCTGTCCTTCCAGTGAGCACTCAGGGCTGATTTCCTTCAGAATGGAGAGGTTTGATCTTCTTGCAGTCCATGGGACTCTCAAGAGTCTCCTCCAGCACCATAATTCAAAAGCATCAATTCTTCTGCGGTCAGCCTTCTTTATAATCCAGCTCTCACTTCCATACATCACTAGTGGGAAAATGATGGCAGTTAGGGATCAATAATTTGGGGGGGGGGATTTAGGTCCCCCCACCAAAAAAAATAATTCCTGCAAAGTCTTACCACCCGATGAGGTCGGTGGGGAGGTCTTGCCCCACGTGGCCTTTGGAGGAGACGCCAGGCTGGGACTCCGACTCCTCCTCCCAGTTCTGGGAAGATGGAGAAGAGGCGGAGCGAAGGCAGAAACAAAAGCTCGCGAAAAGCGAGGCTGGTTTGGTTGCTCCGATTCCTCAGCTATCGAGAGGGTAAGGCAGTTTACGGTTAGAGGACAGGCTGAAGGAAGGGGCTGCTTTGTAAGACTCTCCCTGCCTCCCAAAATCCACATGGGGATCGTCCCGCATCGTTTACGTCCCGTACTGAAACCTGCCCAAGTTTTAAGCAAGACCTAATCGCTCCTCCTCCACGTTCCGGAGTCACTTCGGCTCCGTCGTCAGTATATTCACGTCGGGTCTTATTCAGGATTGCGCCGGAGCAAGTCGAGTCTCTCGCCCGGCCAAGGAAATGTTTTGTAAGTTGATGCGCAACATTTGTGAGCGTGAGGGCGTCCCGATGTTTGCAACATCGAGGCAGATCCGAGTTGGGGAAGGAGTTTGGAGGAGGCACAAAGCAGCCGAGTGCTTCGATGAATAGGCGTGCGTCTGATCAGTTCAGGCTCTTAAGAACTCGCCCATATTAATATTCGGCGCAGCCTAGAAAGGAAACTTAAGATGGGACAACTCTCTTAAGACAAAATCACGGCCCCCGCCAGATAAGAAGGCCCCTTTGCAAGTGGTTGCGGGTGCAACACAAAACACCCCGCAGTCGTCGATGGGGCGGGGAGTGCCACCCTCTGCACGTTACCTTGGAAAGCAAGATTTGCTCCCACGAAAGCGTGCAAAGGATCGCAGCCACCGGACCTAAAACTTGGGAGCATCTGTGTTGGTAGGGGAAATCTGGCATAGGGAAAATACACTAGGGCGACTTGTGTGGGGAGACACACCACCCTATAGGTCCAGTTACAGATAGGTAGCCGTGTTGGTCTGCCATAGTCAAAACAAAATAAAAAAATTCCTTCCAGTAGCACCTTAAAGACCAACTAAGTTAGTTCTAGGTATGAGCTTTCGTGTGCATGCACGTGTATCTGAAGAAGTGTGCATGCACACGAAAGCTCATACCAAGAACTGACTTAGTTGGTCTTTAAGGTGCTACTGGAAGGAATTTTTTTTATTTTGTTTTGACCACCCTATAGGGTTGCTTTTGCGCCGTCGAGGCACTTCCAGGTACCGTCTTCGAAGCTCCTCGGGCTTGTTTTCGCTCACCAGAAACCACGGGGGGGGGGGGTGAGAGAAGAAAGTGGGGTGTTTGCTTTGGCCCACATCTCCGCGGCGCGTTTGTTTGGAGAAGAACTGCAGAGCAGGCTCTTCCCACCGCCTCCGCCCGTCCCCACAATCTCCTCCCCGGCCCTCCGTCGTAGTAACTTTTAAGTTTTAAGGAGTGGCTGCCGCTGCTGCTGCGGGGAGGGGAAGCCAGAGCAGCAGCCGGAGGAGGACAATTCCCAGCCCGACGCCGAGCCCCGGGATCCCGGCTCTGCAGACCAGGCTTCCTTCGGGAAGGGCGAAAGCGAGCAGTAAGTTGACGCGACGCCGGAAGCCCGGAGCAGAAGGGGAGCCTCGATTCCCACGGATCGGGGCGGTCTGGATAACCATTTAAAGTCACTTTCGCTGGATGCAAATATGGGGGGGGGGAGGGATAACGTTTCCCCCCCCACTCAAAAGTATTTGCAATGGATAGAAGGGGGGGAGCATGCATGCAACGTTTGCAAGGGGTTTGTGTCGGGGGGGGGAAGCAGCCTGCAGGCAGCTCCCCCCCCCCCTAAAAAAGCAGCAACTTCTCTCCCAGGTTGCGGGAACGCGCCTCATTCCCAGCCTCTCCAAGATCAGAGTGGGGGGGGAGAGGGTGCCTCTCCTTCTGCACACACCTCCCCCTCCTCGAGGGCCTCATCACACCTCGCCGGATCCCTGCCCCCGTCCTGCCTCCTCCCTCCCCCCGCGCTCCCACAATCCCTCATCCTTCCCGAGTCCCCGCTAGGCCGCTTTGCCTAGCAGCCCCTTCTCTTCGCCAGCGACTTCGCCCGTCTCCCTCCGCCGCCGCGCTCTCTGTGTGTATGTATGTATATGTATGTGTGAGTGCGCGCGCGCGCGCTGGCTGAGGGGAAGCCGGCCGGGCACTATTTCTCCTCCCGCCCTCCCTTTCCCTGCCCCTTGCGCGCGCGCGCGCGCTGCTGCTTCTGGGTGGGTTTCGCCTGCGTGTGGAATGCTGCGCGCGGCGAGGCGGCGTCGGCGGCAGGATACCATGCGAGCGTGTCCGCCGCCCTCGCTTATAAGAAGCTCCTGGCGAGCGGCGCCATTTTAAGCTTCCCTCACGCTCGCTCGCTCGCTCTCACCTGCCCGCTCGCTCTCGGTACTCGGTGGCCGGCGGAGGAGGAGGAGGAGGAGGAGGCGAGGACGGGCGAAAGGAGCGCTCGCGGAGGCGCCTGCGTGGCCCGCGCTGCGGCGGTTCGCGAAGGGGGGCGAAGGCGGCGGCGGCGGCGGCCGGGGGAGCAGGAGCCGCGAGGAGAGGAGGACCTTGCGCTCTCTCTCGCCTCACCCGCCAGTGTTAGTACCGTGTCGGGGCTCCCGGCTGTTCCCTCCTCACACGAAACTTGGCCTTGGTCCCAGCAGCGCTACTACTTCTGAGGGGGGGGGGGGGAGGGAAGAGAGTATAATGGTGTGTTGTTGCTGAGGGGGGGGGTGAGGGAGGCTGCATTTTTGCCTCATAAATTGATTGGATTGGGGGGGGAATAGATACTCCTGTCTTTAAAAAGAAAAAAAAAGTGGGACGACGACGAGGTTTTATTCTCGGGGGGGGGGGGGAGGAAGGGGGCTCGCGCGTAAAGAAATAAAGGGCAGAGAGCAAAGGAAACCTGGAAGACATTTCTGTAATTTCGACGTTGCGTTGAGAGGTGGATAGACACCCCCCCCCCAAGATTTAAAATGGGGGCGCCGTTGGGATCAGGTTGCGGGAATGTTTTTTCTCTCCCCCCCCCAACTTCCTGTGTTAAGGGCGGAGCGCAACTTCTCGGGGGTTTTAACTCGCAGCTTGGGCCGCAAGGTGGGACCTCTCTTCCCCGCCGGCTCGGGCGAGGTCGGGACCGCGAGCCGGGCAAGTAGGCGGCGTGCGCTAGGCTGGTTTTTCTTCGATATTTATGTTGTTCTGGGGCGAGCCGTGGCATGTACACCTCGAGGCGTGTAGTAGGGGTGGCTGGGGAGGCGAGAGAGAGAGAGAAAAGGGGCGAGCGCGCCGGAAGGTCCGAAACGTGCGACAAAAAGCGTCCGGGGGGATCGGGAAGGTGGCGGATTCCTGCAGACGATCCGGCCCGGAGCAAACGGCGTCTCCTGGTGGGCTTCTTTTCTCCGCCGAGGTCGTGGAGCGACTTGCTGGCGGGTTTTCGCCCCCGAGGCTCGCGTTAGGGGGATGGTGGAGGAAGCGGGTGTTTGGGAAGGTAGAGGGAGGGAGGGGGGGTGCGAAGTCTCGGGTTTGTTTGGATTGTGTGTAATTAACTCGGCCGCCTCGCTGCAGTCAGCAGCACCAGATATCTGTTGCATTGTGGGGTGGGTTTTTGTGGGTTTTTTTGGCCTTGCAGGGCAAAGAGGCTCTTTTGATTTGTCCGGCTCTGTGAAAAGTGGGGGGCGGCTCAGATTCCCGCCGCTTTGGATCCGAGTGAAAAAGCAAGGCGTGCCGGAGATTTGGGCGGCTTGCATAGGAGCTCTTTGCAAAACATCTTGGGTGGCACAAGGATCTTTGAGAAGGGTGGAGGCGACCTTGATAAGGAAGGGAAAGTGTGCGCTGCTGAATCTGGTGCGGGGGGACGATGAAGGCTGTAGGCTTTCCTAAATGTTCTATTCGGGTCTCCCCTCCTGAACATGCTAATTTCCCCTCCGGTTCCTGTTCTTACACCGAGGGCTGACTTAACCAAATCCTGACACTGCTAACTGCCGCTGCCATTTTTCTAGATAGCATTAGAAGAGAAAGTTGATACCCCGTCTCGGAGGTTTGAGAAGAAACAGGCTCAACAATATCTAGAACTTCCAAAACTATTGTACATGCTGGTGTTCTGTTGATTCTAGGTATTTGAGCAGGCATTGCTTTACCATCCTGCCTTTTCCTCTTTTTGCCTTCCAAATGTGTACAGTGAAGTGTGTGGTATGAGAAGTATGTAGAAAAGAGCTTGTTTAAAAAAACAAAACCCAGTGGGAGCTTAATAGCAGAGGTAAGCCCAAAATACATGACTGTCTTAAAGTTCCAGTTGGTTCAGGGCATACTAAACTACTGTGAAGCTTCAATGGTGTTTGGCATTTAACTCTTTTGGGTTAGGCTCCTCCATAAACATTATCCATGCTTTTAAATATTTCACACAAGTAAACCTAGAGACCTAGTAAAATTGGCTGAGGACCCTCAAAACATGACATACCAGAAAACAAGCTGGGACTTGAGAAGGAAGGTTAAAATGCACATTCATAACTTATCTCCTCTTGGTTTCACAAAGATTACATATGCTAACCAACTACATCCCTTGGTCTTAAACTAAGTGGCGTTATTACTTAAGTCTTTCAACAAACTATAATTTCTGTTTTGAATAGAATACAAATCCTAATTAAGAACTGCAACAGAAATGGGGAACTTGTGCCCCCTCCTACAGCTCCCATAATCCCTGATTATTAGTCATTCTGAGAGTTGGCAGCACCTGAAGGGTCACAGGTTCCTCATCCCTGAACTTCGTATATTATGACAAGACATAGTTTAGAAAATTCTAAAACTGCAGGCATTTGAACTTTGTGCGGCTTGGAGTAAATTTGTATAAAATTAGATTGTAAATACAAAGCTTTCACAAGTGTTTGGCATCTAATGCAACTTCTAAACCAGAGTGGGGGCATGCTTGTAACAAATTTGTAACTTGTATCCAGGTATTGAGGACTTAAGACCCTTATGACTGTGGGGCATATATTCCAGTTTAATGTTTCTGTTGAAGTTTAAATTTAAAATCTAGCATGTTGTGGAGCATCTCTGCCATCTGATCCAATTCAGGCCAAGCCATAACTTGTGTTAATGTTGTAGATGTGAAAATCTATATGAGGGGAACCTTTAAAATACATAAGTGTACCCTTGGCAGCTAAACCTAGAGTTACTGGTCTAAGACACGAGCTTGAACATTTCAAAAATTTAAAGAATAGTTATTCTGTGGCAGTAGTGTGAATGCTTTTGAGTGGCTAAAACTGTTCAGCATCTGGGTATTGAGGCTAATATTTTAAGAAGTGTATTCTGAGTGGAATGTCATGTGGTACTCTGTAACAACTGTGTTGACAGTCATTACCTGTATATAACTTCGAATTCTTGTATCTCTGCATTAATGGTCCATGAGATCTAATTTGTTTGGGAATGAAAGTTGAGTTGGGATTTTCTTGGCTACCATACTGAATTGTCCCCATTTTAAAAAACAGTATGAGCTTGTTATAAATTGAGCAAATATTAAGTGCCTAGTCACTGTGCCTAAAGACTATAGATGTTGCCATCTACGTTTCTGAAACTTCTAGCCCTCATACAAGCTTCTGTGGTCTAATGTTGACAACTTTTGATCCAATTTTGTATAACTTCAAAAGGAAAAAGGCTGCTTTGCTTCTGTAGAAATAACATATATGAAGAAATCACTGCAATTCCATATGGATAATTTGACTTCTGCATAACAAACCTATGTGGGTTTATGCATAACATAAGTGAGCTGTTTCATACGTAAAGTGATTCCTGCATTGGAAAAATGGGGAACTTAATTTATTTTGGTGAAACCCTAAATGCTGCAATCTTTACCTAAAGAATAATTGTTATTGTTTGTAGTGATCCAGGTGAGAGCAAGCAGTTATGGCACAGCTGGTATTTAAATCTAAATTTGCAGCTCTGCCCTGCTCTTTCCAACAGCCAATACTGCATGTACCAAAAGGGCGCCATATGGTACATCTGGGTTACACTTGCTGCTCTTTTCTGGGAGGATTAAAAAGTTAGGTGATGGATTTTAAGCATTAGTGTGGCATTTCAGCTTTTGAAGCAGATTGTGGTTAGCATGAACAAGTTTATAGTGGATAGAAGGATAGCTAGTATGGGGATCAGATGTGTATACTGCCATGTGAGTATGCTTTCTATAAAGTCATGCTTCCAGGCCTATATATTGAACCTTAATGAATATAGACATATATACAGTATTGTGAAAAGCTGGGCTAGACATTTAGTTAATAATAGTTGTCAGTAGAGCTTTGCAAACACAATGTTCAAATCAGATTCTTAAAAATGCTTGGTGTTGGGGGGGGATAATATTGCATATTGGTTCTTAGGCAGGGTAAGTCTTATGAACTAATTCATAACTTAATTGAGAAAGTAAAGTACTCCATAGGTCAGTAGTTTAATATGCAAGTAATATAAATATTTTTAAAAGCATGCATAGCTAATAAACAATTGTACTTCAAACAACTGATCTAAAATACCGTATTTTTTGCTCTATAAGACTCACTTTTTCCCTCCTAAAAAGTAAGGGGAAATGTGTGTGTGTCTTATGGAGCGAATGCAGGCTGCGCAGCTATCCCAGAAGCCAGAACAGCAAGAGGGATTGCTGCTTTCACTGTGCAGTGATCCCTCTTGCTGTTCTGGCTTCTGAGATTCAGAATATTTTTTTTCTTGTTTTTCTCCTCCAAAAACTAGGTGCGTCTTGTGGTCTGGTACGTCTTATAGAGCGAAAAATACAGTACTTGCAAGATGTGGCTTGACAAAATTAAATGCAAGATACTAAGGTGTCAGTAATTTTGTGTAAAAATTCTTGGATATTTGTTTCTAACAGGTGTTTAATCTAGGCCAATCCTAGCTTTCTATTGTTAAGTTGAGTTTTAACTTTAAACTTGTCTGTTAGGGTTTGTAACAGAAAAGTACAGCTATCCTGAGCTTGAATGCCTCATTATAGTTGGTAATTCCATTCCTAAACATCTTACCATAAAGTTGATGCATAGGTAGTTTAACCAGTTGTCAACAATAAATTGGAGATAAAAGCAGAATGGTGACATTAGAAGTACTTTTATGACAAAGTAATGAATATTTATGACACAAGTTGCGGGATATAATGTTCCACTAAAATGCTCTTGGTGTCTTTAGCAAGTAGTTGCATGTTAAACTGGGATGGTCAGTAATTAAAGGCTGTAGGTGGAACTGTAGTGTAAGAGCTTACTGGAACAGCAGATTCTGAGTGGAAGACCTAAAAGAGGAAGAGGAGAAACTTCATAGTAGAAGTGTTGGCAAATTTAAAGAACTTGCTATTCCAGATTTCCTGTTGATGTTATAGGAAGATACTAAAACATCCATTGGAACTTCAGCCTTGAAACATGTAGAGGTATTTCACTGCATGTCCATGTGTTGGTTGCATCATATTCTAGTTCTTTGCAGCATGACAATATTTTTGTATTGTCAGAAACATACTTACTGCATGCACATTCAGTTCTGCAGGCATACATAATTTGAGATGGTCTTAAATCAGGTGGGGATTATGAGAGTTGGAAATGTATAAGCTTGCTGAAGGCAATCATAGGGTTTTTTTTGTGGGGGTGGTGAGGGAATGAGTGTAGTATGCCCAGCCTGACTCAGCCAAGAATTGATCAGTGATGTGTGTTTAATTAGCAAGATGTTGGTAGAACTGTAACATGCCAAATGCCATGAGTTAGTTCTTAAATAGTGAAATAAAATGTTAGCATATAGATTCCAGAAAGTTATCTGAACAATGTTTCAAAATAATACAGCAGTGCTGAACATCCATAAGTTCTCTGGTCTGCATTGCAAAGTAGAGGGGAGTTTATGGTCTGTTAGTGAGGCATCATTGGTTATTTCTCCAGTTGGAATAGAAATCTTGATAGATAAAGCATTAACTGGTCTATTGGCTTCATTTAGCATCAAACTGCTTACACTCATGCAGCCATCTTTCCTTGAAGGGCCTCTTACTATAGCAGAACTGGCTCTCTAGCCTGTCATAAATTCAATATATCACAGAAAGTTTCTGCAGTAACTAGGCAGACCAAGAACTTAAGTAGCTGTCAACTGCCTAAGAACTTACCTGGCCAAGATTTTTTTCAACATCCCCTGAACTGTATTAAGTTATTGGACTTGGTTTCTCTTCCGCAAGAAGACACGGGCCTAGTTTGCACAATCGGATCCTAACTTGATAAGCATCATGCACCTACACATAAGCATTTCTGTTTCCACTTGGTGAGAACAGGAAAGCAAATCAGGAACCTACAGTTAATCATTGCTTCCCATTGCAGGATCTACTTTTAACATGAAATTTTCTGAAGAAAACCCCCAATGAATGTATGCTGCTTTATGAAAAACAAATCTAGAAACATGCACACTGCATAGTATACCTTCCGTCAAGCAAGTTTGATTTTTTTAACCCCCCTCCCCAAACCAGGCTTAGTGGCTTTCTTCTTTCACTTAGTTGAGTTTCTTTTAAGAATATATTAATCTGGGAATGATGATGATGATGATGATGATGATAATATTTATACATACATACATACATTACATACATACATACATACATACATACATACATACATACATACCCTGCCCATCTGGCTGTGTTTCCCCAGGCTGTGTGTATTGACAGAACTTAAGATGCATCCAACTCAAACTCTGACATAGTAGAAACTACTATGCTCAAACAGGTTTGCTTGATAGAACTTTGGTTCTTAAATGTTAATACTGGTATGCGTGAATGGCACAACATCAGAAGTAACCATGTGGATGATGTGGAAGTGACCATCTTCTCCTGTAATTTATTACCTGCAGGAAGGCTCGCTAACTTCTGTGGCCTGCTAAAGTTCTTCACCCTGTTATACTGCACTTCCTCTGTAGGAGGAAAACAATTTAGCTGATAACACTAGACAATTTGATAGTTCATTAGAGGAGAAGTTGTCCTTAAGTAATTGGAGTTGAAAATTATATACCCAACTTAAGTTGCAGCTAGCCTATTCAGACCCTCTGAGCAAATTGTCAGAATGGATACCTGCATGTGAGCACCCTCTCTAGTTGCAATAGTTTCATTTAAAAAACAGGTTTTATTTCTGGTCATTAAAAAAAATTTTTTTAAAGGTACTTTTGTAATTTTAATATTAAAATGTTGGACCTGTTTGGGCTAACGTGTTTCCATATGATGGGCTGGTGGTAGTTAGAATTGGGCAGTGTTTCTGTGAGAGGAATTTCCTTGGTGTCTTAGGTTTTGCTCTTTAAACAGTATACACTGCAGAGCTTGTTGAGTAATATTAAAGTAAATTAAAAGAAAAAGAATGCAAGTAAGGGCATAGTTTTGTTAGTGTTCACCAGTTTTTCACTTGGGAGAGAGCTAGAATAGTACAGCAGAGACTGCACACAGCTTCTAATAAAAGGTGAGGGGAGAAAATGCAGCCTTGAATTCTCTGGAGGATAGGAAAAAGGAGTGTTTAATCATTCTATTTTGCACTCGCATAATGTAGTGGAAGCAGTGTGCTTGCTGTTTAAAACTAAATAATGCTTCAACTAAAGCTCTAGCTTGCGAGAAGGAAAACTAATATTTCCAGTGCAAGCTAATTGTCTGGAAAGGACCCTTATTTTGGTTCTTCAGAAGTATTCAGAAAATATTTATTACTCCTACAACAGGAAGACAATTCTTTGTTAAGTTCCGTGTAAGTGTGGGGGGAATGAAACCTACTCCTAGACTACTAATATTGCAAATTTAAACATGGTGATGTTGAGGCTAGATAAACTTGCCTTCTTTGAAGCACTGTAATAGAAATTAGTGAGTCACTGGAGTAATAGTAAACTTTCACCTGCATATGATAGTAACTGAATATGTATAAAATTTCTTTCACTTCTCCAAATGGCAGAACAAATTTTCACCGAGGTCTTGGGGCTTTTAAGTTTCAAGATTCAACACAGCAACACTGCAGTTCATAGTGTTGAAAGAATTATGGAGGTGCCTAAGTCAAATTTATTTATCTGAATGCTGCCAGGTTTATTGTAAATTTTTCTAAAGCTTTTTTTATATGGCACATAGTTCTATTTTCAGAGAGTGAAGAAAAGGATTCTGGCGCAGTACCTCAGTCAGGTGTATAAACCGTGTCGGTCAGTGAATATTTGAAAAACACCTCTTTAGAGTAAGATACTCAGCTGATTCACTGGCATAAGCAGCATGCAGTCTTTCTTTCCTGTTAGTAGTGGATAGACCAGCCTAAGAACAGGTCTGTTGTTTTCACAGAACTTGTAAACAAGTATAAATAAAGACTTTAAAATAAAGTAGTAGTAGTAGTAGTCTTATTGAATGCCTTTTATATTGAGCTGCTTGTGAAGATTGTTTGGAAATTGCAGCTGGGACAGAATTCAGTGGTCAGGTTGCTAACTGGAGCAAGGTGGTTTCAGCACAATTCTGGCCCAGAAAAAAGTTTGATATATTAAGTCCTGCGTGTCTCAGGATTCCAATACATCATGGACCGCCTCTCCTCATATGGGCCAACCTGGACACTGTGATCATCTGAGGCCCTCCTTTTTCTGTCTCCTCCATGGGAGATCTGGAAGGTGGCAACACAAGAACAGACCTTTTCAGTGGTGGCTCCCGCTTGTGAAATGCTCTCTCCTAGAAGGCTTGCCTGGTGCCATCATACATATTTTGTGTACGTTTACAGAGCAACCCATACTGTTCCAAGTGTGATTGTACTAGTAGCATGCCCTAAACAGGTTGTAGATATAGTTCTGGAATTTGCTATCAACATTCGAGACATTCAGATTTCTACATAAAAGAAAAAAGTTGCAATTTTTTAGAGAAAAAGCTTTAATCCAATTAGCTTTCAGGGACCGAGCAGCAAAAGCAGCCTCCATTTGGCCAGTCTTGTAACTTTGAACATCTGTCTTTGGAAGTGTGTGCCTTTAGCACCTATTTAGCTTTGGCTGGAAAGGCATCAGTCCTAGAGAAGAATACTTACTTAGTTCATGCCCCATTCCGAGTCAGTAACAAAATTAAGAAGAAACTTGGAGGAATACATAGGTAACTAGATGGTTCTGAGTCAATTTAGGTGCCATTTGTTCTGGGATGGACTAGAAGCTAGAATTGTCCCTTGCTAACAGTGCTAGAGGGTGGGTGTTTTTTTAAACCTGTACTGCATTACATTTTGTGCCAGGTTGATCCTGAGCCTGAAAAGAGGCTTTTAAATAGCTTGTGACTGTTAGAATTTGCACCAAGCTTTAAAGATACTGCTTTTTATGTCAAATAACACAAGGCTGTATGTACATATAAGCAGCTGCTTAATTAGTGGACTTGTAATAGAAATGCAATACGTAGGGTTATTTGCGCATAGGATAGAAGTTCAAAATTTGAGCCTGCTGTAAATGTATTAAACCACAATACCACAAACCATCAGACTTCATTTCCCTTGCACCCTAGAATAGCAGTAGCTATTCTAAAGTGGACAGCGTTGCGAGTGTAGTTTTAATTTTCAAAACAGACATGTAAGCGGAAAAACCTGTTTGTTGTAACAGGTATCTGCCTTTGCCCCAGGAAATGGTTAAATGATAAAACTTGTTTTCTTAAAAATATGGTTGTCTAATTTTATGTTGACTCCTGAATTGAGAGTATTTCCAGAGCATATTTTGTATACTGCCTAGAGGTTTTTACAATCAAGTGGTATATAAGTTTTGTTTAATAAAACAATAAAATAGAGCTGCTGTAGTGTAGCGGATAAAGAGACTGAGTTATGAACTTGATAAGTTCCCACTTCTAAGTTGTCATCTTGTCTCTGTTATGAGCTCACTAGGTGGCCTTAAGCAAACTGCTCTCTTCTCAGTCCTAATCCTATGTGGAGGGAAACACAGATTATTCATTGTAAATTAAACACTTGAGCACCCTACAGAAGTTTGTTATTTGATGCTACTAGTATTGCCTATTCCATTAGCATTTTATAATTCCTTTCCTTTGGTGAAGCTGTGTAAACACATGCTTGCATTAATATTATGGGTTGTGCTAAGAGCCCAAAAGTGCACTTAGGTACAAGTTTTTAGATAATCTGGTTGATAGGTGCATATTGTTAGGCCTGTAGAACAAATTCATTTGCTCATCTGCAAAAACGTTTTCCACCAAAATTTAGGAAATCTGTGATTTACTCTTAAGAAAATAAGGTTGGAAGTACCGTATTTTTTGCATCATAGGACGCACCGGAGAATAGGACGCACCTTGTTTTAGAGGGAGAAAAACAAGTTTCAGGCGGCTACCTTGGAAGCCTGGAGAGCGAGAGGGGGTTGGTGCGCAACGACCCCTCTCGCTCTCCAGGCTTCAGGTTCCTTTCGACCTGCTCTTTGGGGCTGGTGGGGGGAAGCCCACCACCAGCCCCAAAGAGCAGGTCAGGGAGCAGCAGAAAGGCTGCTGCCATAGTCGCGCGTCACTTCTCCAGCTGGGAGAGAGTAAGCGGGGCTGCTTTAGCCCCGCGCGCGCGCTCTCCCAGCTGGAGAGGTGACGCGCAGCTATAGAGGCTCCTGCCATAGCCGCGCGTCACCTCTCCAGCCGGGAGAGGGTCGTGGGGCTATGGCGTCTTCGCTCCATAGGACACACACACATTTCCCCTTCATTTTTGCCTGCCATCCATCAGACTAGTGAGTCCAGTATTTGCATTAAAACACACCAAAAATACCCCTTGCAGTACTCCTATGTGCACTGGTTCTTCGATGCAAGTTGCTCTGCCTGTATGTCTTGTCTGGTAAAGCTTCATTAGTCTGCTTGTGTTCCATTATATGCCATCTGATATGGATTTCATTAATCAACTGTCTTGGGTTAAGAACCTGAAAGGTGCTAATATGAGCAGATTCCAGCAATTGATGTAACAGCATAAAAAGATTTGTTGAAGCTATGACTCCCACATTAGAGAGTAGCATCCTTCTTGCTATAAAATGAATACAAGTAAAACAAATGTAATTTCATTAATATATTTTCATGCATTGGGTTGCCAACATGGCGCCCAAGGCACACATGTGCCCAAAGGATTTCTCCTCCCTGCTGAAACTAAGCTTTATTATAGCCAGTAGAACAGGTTGTGGCATGTACTTGGTTGCTGTGTGTGTGGACCCCTTGACAGTTTCTGTACTTTGCAGATGTGCCCATGGGCCCTAAAAGGTTGGCTACTCCTGCATTCGAAGTGTTCCTAAATGTAACTGACTGCTTTGCACTGAAAGTGTTTAGGCTACTGCTTCAGTCAGGATAGCTGCCTTATCAACAACAAATTTTGTTGAGTCTTGTTAAAGTACCCAGGGCTCATCAGTTTTGATTCTTTTGAATATGCTATTAAGACTTGTAAACATTTTATTACTTGAGTTTGCAACTAGATTGAAAACAATTTGTTTTTCTGCTGGAGAGTCTTATTTATAAGGGATCATTAGAGGCATGTGCTTTTGTGACTGTAGGTTAGTGAAGTGGCTAATAAGCTGTTCATTGGAACAACTAAATTTCATCGGAGCACATTCGATTTTGAATTGTTGATTTCTGAAGCAAAACATGGATGTACATTCAGTAATAGCTAGTAAAACAGAAGGGGAAGAGACTTGTCTTAAAACCTGTTGGCTATGTTAGGGAGAAATGTGTGTGTGTTGTCTTGGAAGGAAGGAAGATCTGTTTTTCTCAGGGAAAGTGTTTACCCAAGAGGTATCAGAAGGAAATGTTTCACAATTGATGAATGACTATTATAGATAAAAGAGGAGGGAGGTTTTTTGTGTTTTTTTTTTGAGAACAGGTTATAACAATGTATAAAAGCCATAGCAAAAATTGGTACCTGAAGAGGTGGTGTGTAGGGAGAAGGGATGAATGTATTTTGAAATGATAGTTATCTGTTGGAACCATACATGCAGTTCTATAACGTATACAAAATTACTTTGTACTAACCTTACATCTGGGGTGGGGGCTGAAACAGTAAAAGACTGGAGCCTTAGAAAAACAAATGGATATTCATGCTAAGGAAATATGATTCCCAGACAAATCAAAACTTCTGCAAACTTGTCTAAACCTATGGCAGAAATAATGTCTGCATGATAGAACTAGATTTTAAATTCTTTTGAAATAGCTTTGTATTCATAGTTGTATTTATAGTGATTTTGCACAGTGCACAGGACATCTCCAGAGCTTCTATGTAGACACTTTGATCTCTGTTTAAACTTACAGGATAGCTGCAGTCCTCCTTCACTTGAACTACCAGACAGTTCCATGAAGGTGTGTTACACTATTAAACCACCGTTCTAGTATGTGTGAATACATCAATTATATTTCATTAACCTTGTTGGTTGGCATCCTGAAGGGTGAGCACTGAACAAGCCCAAATATAAGTAGGTCTGACCACTTCCTTCCAGATACCAGGTTTCCACACTTAATGAAGCAGTGAGGGATTTCTTTTGGAGGGGGATCTACCCAGCACAACAGATTAGGAAAAGAATTGTTTAGCATTTAATCGCAAGCTTGCAGAACTAGTTATGCAGCAAGTAAACTAGTATTGCTTGATATGAAGCAGGAAGACTACATAGTACATTCACCAACTAGAAAATATTCAACTCTAAAAATAAAGGCTGAAGTTCTACAGGTAACTCTCAACTTACGTGCATTTTAATTTGTGCTCATTCAGCTTTACGTGCAATGCTTAAAAAATTTAAAAGGGGCTCGTTATCCAGGAAGAAAAACTTTGGCAATCCCACCCACCACTGAACCCAATGTGTTTTGACCATGCACAGTTTTGGCCCTACCCGCTATTCCTGGAATGTAACCCCCACATAAGTTGAGAGTCACCTGTATTACAACTGAACTTTAAGTTAATGGTTGCATCTCCATAAATCTCACTCCTTTGGCTCCTGTTATACGGCATACTTCCACAAATGCCAGTACAGTGGTACCTCGGGTTAAGTACTTAATTCGTTCTGGAGGTCCGTACCTAACCTGGAACTGTTCTTAACCTGAAGCACCACTTTAGCTAATGGGGCCTCCTGCTGCCGCCGCACCGCCAGAGCACAATTTCTGTTCTCATCCTGAAGCAAAGTTCTTAACCTGAAGCACTATTTCTGTGTTAACGGAGTCTGTAAGCCGAAGCGTATGTAACCCGAGGTACCACTGTAGTTTTGCAAAAGGGATTGCAGGTGATAGTCTTAAATTGGTATTTGGGGGAGGGAAGGCAGCAAACAGAAGAAACACTGTTTGGCCTTTTCATCCAGGACAAAGTTGAGGGCATAATTGTATCTTGCTGGAAAGCTATGTTGGTAAGTGTGTATCCAGATGTATTGGAGTATATAGGCTTAACCCTTATGTGATCTTTATCACTGACTCTTGTCAGTTACTACTCTTAATTCAGAGCTGGGGAATCTTTTCCACCCTGAACCAGATTGCCTTCTGGTCACCATGTGCATGCCATTGGTGGGCCAAGCAATAAGCACAGATTTTATCTTTTTACGGTAGGCTAGTTTATACACACACATCTTTCTATCAAGACTAGACATGTAAAATTTTGAGATATTTTGAGGGTGGTGGGCGAGGGTGTGTATGCTTTTCTCACTTTTTTTTGTGGAGGGGAGAGGGAACTGAAAAAAATGCAATACTTTAAAAAAAGCATTCTACATATTGAAAGTCAATTTGTTACTGTAGGAAGATAACATGCATTATGTATATATTGGTTTACGATAGGATTATTGTGTCTCATGTATTAAAAGTACAGTTTTTTCAGAAAATAATTTCACATTGATTTTTTTTTTTAAATAAGTTTTTATTACAGCTTAGCTTGTAAGGAAGTTAGGTCCTCTGCTTTTGCTAGTTTGAGGAGCAGGCAAAGTAACAATAAAAACAGGAGCCATTAACATTGCAGTAAAACAAATCATTATTTTGAAAATTATCATGTCTCCTCCAATTCTCCCGCAGTTTCAGGCAAACATAAAACACTCATTTCCATAAAAATAGGGGGGAACAAACCTCAGTGAACACCACATGAAATTCAATGGGTCTCCTGTTCTAAGTTATCACTCTCTGTTTGTTCCTTCGTATTGCAGTTCTAAAAATGGATGATTTGCTCAGATTAAACTAAGCTAGTCCAGAGGACAGGACAGAAACAGGTCTACTACCTATGTCAACAAGAAGGTCACAAGCAAAGAAGGCAGTGAATCATTCTTCCTTCTCTTGTGACAATGACAATGCCCTCCAAGAGGCAGAAAGCATCTTGCTCTTACATTTTAGAGGTGTACTTTTTGTGTACAGTTTAGGATTTGTTTGTGCTCATTGTACAGAAATATCATGATCTGATACTGTACACAGACTTGCATAAATATTTTGTGCGCCTAAATATATGCATACCTTGTCTTAAAACATAATCCAGTTTTTCTATTTTTCATAAAAGTCTGTGGGGGGGGGGAAGCGTATTTCTCCTGATTTTATTTACTGGGCTTCGACGTTTATAATTCAGGTGAAGCATTATTTGAGTTCAAGGAAATACTACCAAATGTGAAGCAGAGCCCTTGAGGGCTGTGGCTTTGTGTGGCCTGGGCAGAGAGTTCTGAAGGCCAGGTAGAGAAGCCAGGAGGGCTACATTTAGTCCCTAGCCTGAGCTTCCCTATTGCTGCTCTATTTCAAAGATTTCCCTGACCTAGCAAAGATGCAACTCCTTCATTCAACTTCATGGAAACTAATCTTTAGATCATAGGTCATAGCCTAGCAGTTGCATTGTTCTCAAGGTCACCTTTGAGTTGCTGTCGCAAGGCCTCCATCACCCAATAACATTTGGGCTAGGAGTGTGGCAGTTACTTTCTCTGCTGTAGTTCATTAACAGCAGCTCAGTTTCCCTGCAAGGAAACACAATCTTCTAACAACAGTGTTAATGTTCACTGCACTTAAATGAGCAATAAGAAGATCCAGATGTGTAGTTTATGCCTGGGTTTGGTTTCCTTTGGAAGGAAGTAGCTGGGTGTGTATTGGTATTGTAATATTTGCATTTATTCCAAATGCTCAAGTTGAGCATAGGTTAAGGCACAGTTTAAACAGCTGAAGTCCACTGTTTCCACATCAGATTTCTAGAGAGGCAGTTCCTCCAATTGCTATTTGCTGACAGGGCCAAGCTCAGAGTATAGGATGGTCTACAAATATTAAATTATGCTAGTTTCTTTAGCAAAGCTATGTCTCATAACTTAGTGGAATCGTACCTTAGATCCTGCTATTGAAACCTAAAGCCAACAAATCCCTTAACTATATATTTTGTTGTATTTTAGGGTCTGAAGTGCAGTAGATCACAGTTCTGGGAGCACATCAAGGATCATGGCAACCCAAGGTGTGTCTTTTGCGTAGTCATCAAGTTACTGATGGTTCATTGTGATTATTTCAACTCTGATCTTGCTGGGTGTGGGCACAAATTCTCAAGCCTTAGCAAATAACAGCTCTATGTGTCCAGGGAATTAAGGCTACATGGAGTTGGCCTGTTCTGGTAGTTTCACTAAATTCTGATTTTAGGTTTACTTTGAACAGAAAGTGATAGAGTTGCAGGCTTCTGGGTGGGCTTGATACAACTCCAAAATCCCAGTCTTTCCTCCCTGCCCAACAGACATTTAGTTAGCCTCTTCCTGTTATAGGAAGAACAATACCGTTAATCAAATTTCAGGGTTTTTTTGTTTCTAGAATTTAATGTGTTTGTAAAACAAAAATAATGAATGGCAAGAAGAGATCAGTACATATTTGAATGCTTCTGGCTCATGGCCAGTAGGCATCAGATGGAAAACTTGAATTGTGGGCTGCAGATAAAAGCTCAGGTGAAGGAGTATGAAAGTATGAGCTTGAAGAGCTTGTTGAAACAAAAAGGTTTCCACAATAGTGGTGAAACAAACAGCAAGGAAGGGGTAATGTGAAATTCTCTTACATGGGATTTCCTCGGCTAAGGCTCTTCCTTGTCTCCTAACCAATCACTCTTCTGGTGTGTGATACAGAGAAGAGCCTCTCCAGCAGGTCTTAAATGGGGTGACTATATAAATACATAGTGTAGATAACTTGTATTTGTCCAAATCCAGGATTTTGCCAAAATGACCTGTAATGTTGGACCAAGCTCATCGTTAACCATCTCTTGCAGCTGACTTGATGGAGTTGGACATGGCAATGGAACCAGATAGAAAAGCAGCTGTCAGCCACTGGCAGCAACAATCATACCTGGATTCTGGTATCCACTCTGGTGCCACAACAACGGCTCCCTCTCTGAGTGGCAAGGGAAACCCTGAAGAGGAAGATGTTGATACCACCCAAGTTCTATATGAGTGGGAACAGGGATTCTCTCAGTCCTTCACTCAGGAACAGGTTGCTGGTAAGTACAGTCTTATTACCTAAATAACTGCCTACTTCCCTTGTCAGTCAAGTTGTTTAAAAAGGCTTGCTCCTGTTCCAGATATTGATGGACAGTATGCTATGACGAGAGCACAGAGGGTGCGTGCTGCCATGTTCCCAGAAACATTGGACGAAGGCATGCAGATCCCATCAACACAGTTTGATGCTGCTCACCCAACAAATGTGCAACGCCTGGCTGAACCATCCCAGATGTTAAAACATGCTGTGGTTAACTTGATAAACTACCAAGATGATGCAGAACTTGCAACTCGGGCCATCCCAGAACTGACCAAACTCTTGAACGATGAGGACCAGGTAATGTGCATGTAATTATTGGCATGTAAGTAATGAGTCTTTTTCCGTGAGCCCCACAAGGGACACTTCGAGTTGGACTGTGCGGTTTCACATTGAAATTGTGCCTCCAACGTTCATAGTTTTCTTGTGTTGAAAGCGTTTTAGTGATCTTATCATCATAACTTGAAAAGTTCATGAACATCAAAACAAGTAACTTTCAAATGCCTTTTGTAGGTGGTGGTGAACAAGGCTGCAGTTATGGTTCATCAGTTGTCCAAAAAGGAAGCCTCCCGCCATGCTATAATGCGCTCTCCTCAAATGGTTTCTGCCATTGTGCGTACTATGCAGAATACAAATGATGTGGAAACAGCCCGTTGTACTGCGGGTACACTACACAATCTTTCTCATCACCGTGAAGGCTTGTTGGCCATCTTCAAATCAGGAGGCATTCCTGCTCTTGTTAAGATGCTTGGGTATGTAGATTGTTGACATGGCACATCTTTCCAACATCTGTCAGCCTTGGACTGGAGCTTTGCTAACCTAAACTTTCTTCATAGTTCTCCTGTGGATTCTGTGCTCTTCTACGCCATTACTACTCTGCATAATCTTCTCTTGCATCAAGAAGGCGCCAAAATGGCTGTTCGTCTAGCTGGTGGTTTGCAGAAAATGGTTGCCTTGCTCAACAAGACAAATGTTAAGTTTTTGGCCATCACAACAGACTGCCTGCAAATTCTTGCATATGGCAACCAAGAAAGCAAGGTAACTATCAAAACATTTTAAAGTGTTTTGAGTATGCAAAGGACAAATAGTACAGTGGTGCCCTGCAAGACGAATGCCTCGCAAGACGGAAAACTCGCTAGACGAAAGAGTTTTCCGTTTTGGAGGTGCTTTGCAAAACGAATTTCCTATGGGCTTGCTTCGCAAGACGAAAATGTCTTGCGAGTTCCTGCGGGTTTTTTCCTTTCCCCCCCTTTTTTCTAAGCCGATAAGCCGCTAAAAGCCGCTAAACCGCTAATAGTGCTAATCCGCTAAGCCGTCAATGGGCTTGCTTCGCAAGACGAAAAAACCGCCAGACGAAGAGACTCTCGGAACGGATTCTTTTCATCTTGCGACGCACCACTGTACTGTATTTACTCAAATGTAACATGTATCTTTTTTGGCCAAATCACGTTGCAAAAATTAGGGTGTGCATTAGATTAGATGGTGCATTAGATTTGCGTAAATGTGGTAGTCTGGCAGCTGAGAAACACAAGCAGTAAACAGAGGAAGAAACACCTTCCATAGTTCTTTTAGTGATCAAGAATCCAATACGTCTATGCAGGCAGGGAATGACACAAATGTCAAAAGAGCCCACATGGCATAGTGGTTAGTGTTGGGCTGGGGAAACCCAGGCTCAAATTGCCACTCAGGTATCAAAAGCCCACTTGGTGACTTGCTGCATCTTCCAAGGGTCTTCTTTGTGGGGCACCCACAAGGTTTTACTGTTAGATGTGTTGTTCTTCCGTATTTCTTTAATTTTAGCTGCCCCTATCCATGGATTTTTAAATTAAATTTATTGCAAGGTTGGTTGTCCCTCACCCTGCCTGGTATCTATATAGATGAAAGGCAGGTTATAAATATTTTAAGTAAATAGTTACTAGGAGGAAAGGTAGGATGTAAATGAAATGAGTAATGACTGCTTTTTTAAAAAAACAAAACAAAACACTTTTTGCAGCTTATCATTCTGGCCAGTGGTGGACCCCAGGCTTTAGTAAACATAATGAGGACCTACACCTATGAGAAACTACTGTGGACCACAAGTAGAGTGCTAAAGGTGCTGTCAGTCTGCTCTAGTAACAAACCGGCAATTGTAGAGGCTGGTAAGTATCTCTTTTATGGCAACACTATCAGATTTTGTGTTGCCTCTGTGCCAAAGCCTATGGATATGGGAGGTGTTTCAAACTGATTGGTATGCTTCGGGTTTAGAAAATTATTGCTAGATAGTACTTTTAAGTAAAGTGCTGCATAGAAGTAAAACAAAAGTTAGATGATGCCATGCCACTTTAAAATGGCTTTCATTTCCCAATTACTGTATAATTAGAGACCTCATGACTTTCTAAACTGGTGGATGGGTTAATGTGTCTGAAACCTAAAGAGGTAATAAAATTAGAAGTACACTGTGATTCTGGCCACACGTGTGGGGGGGGGAGGGAGAGAGAGAGAGAGAGAGAGAGAGAGAATGTGTCCTCATTCAGTGGCTTAAAGCTTAGCTCTGAAATGAAACATAGTTGTCAGAAGAGTTAGATGGTTTAAAAGTGAGGAAAATTCAGAACAGCAATTGGGCACATGTGTGGTACTTTTAAGTGAAAGACAATGTCCCATGTAAGGACTTGAGTTTGGAAGAAGGATACATGATGATGTGAAACCTTATATACTTAACTGTTCTTTAGGTGGAATGCAGGCTTTGGGACTCCACCTTACAGATCCAAGCCAGCGGCTTGTCCAGAATTGTCTCTGGACTCTTAGAAATCTTTCGGATGCTGCAACAAAGCAGGTAAGGAACAACGACTTAAAAGGTTATCATAAACGCCAAAGCTATAAAGTGTTCCCAAGTGTCAAGCTAGGTTGATAAAAGTCACCATGAATAAACTGAGGAACACGCATGAGCCTGAACCGTCATGCTCCTTGCAGTAAACCATGGGTTGCATGTTGCCTGGCCCCTGAATTACAGAGCCATGAGACTAGTATTGAAGTATAGGGATGCTATGCTGATTAACACAAGCTAGTGGTATATTGCAACAACCATTTGTTAGTGGGGGCATGGAAGAGATGATCTAAGAAATAGCAATGTTGTGTCCAGGTGAGGAATTCTTATGACAGACTGAAATGAGTGAGGAATTTGAGGTGCCTGGCTTTCTTCCTCATTTTTACAATGTTTTTATTTAAAATTATATGCTGTCCTTTAATGAAGCATATTCCAGGCTAGTGTAAACTAAAAAATTAAATTCTGCCTATGGATATGTAAATACTTCCCCAGGATTGTTTTAAATGAAATGTGGGAAATATATAGAAACAGATGGAGAGATGCTTTCTAATGATTGCACTGCTGATTCAGCTAACGCTCTTGCCTATTCCCATATTTTGGATGAGCTGTTCATGTTTCTGTTTTTCAAAGTGCCAGTTCTACATGTTAAACTCTTAAGGGTTCACTTATTCCCGCCTCAATTTTAGCCTTGGAGAGGGTTAGTTACATGCCTAATGAGAATGTGGTAGGTGGAGCTGTGCTTTTTATCTGTACCCTTAGTTGGAGAACGAATTGCCATTGGGAAGAACGCTAGTCACCTCTGGGGAATCCTTTCACATTTAGTTGTGGGCTTGATCAAAAGGGATTTTTTTAAGGCTTCCCATTGTATAAGCAGATGCTACAGGAGGAAGAAAGTTTCTGGTAGTCAGTGTTGCTAGAGTGGATCTACCTTGGTCCTTTTCATTGTTGTGTACTTTGCTGAGAAGCCCTGTTAATCTGCGATCAGCCATCCCTTTAAATTTCCTATCTGGATTAATACAACCCACAGACAGGAAGGTGAGATAGTAAAAATAGCTCTTACAGAAACTTGGCATTAATAAAGGGTCAGGTACAAAGAAACTGGTGTTAATGCATGCTGTCTTCTTACAGGAAGGTATGGAGGGTCTACTGGGAACCCTTGTGCAGCTATTAGGGTCAGACGACATCAACGTTGTAACCTGTGCAGCTGGTATCCTGTCTAACCTTACTTGCAACAACTACAAGAATAAAATGATGGTGTGCCAAGTGGGTGGCATCGAGGCTCTTGTGCGTACAGTTCTCCGGGCTGGTGACAGGGAAGATATCACCGAGCCAGCTATCTGTGCTCTCCGCCACCTCACTAGTCGGCACCAAGAAGCTGAGATGGCTCAGAATGCAGTGCGTCTCCATTATGGACTTCCAGTGGTGGTTAAACTCCTGCATCCGCCATCTCACTGGCCTCTTATCAAGGTAACAGAATTCAAAGTATAATCCTGTCTTTGGGGGTGGGAGAAGACGGAGGGAATCCAAAACAATAGTTCCAGTTGGACTTTCAAATGCTGAAGCGAGGTTTTTGAGTGCCTTGCAGGATGTCTTAAACTTTCTAATGGTTTTCGTTGTAATTTCAGGCTACTGTTGGTCTGATCCGCAATCTTGCTCTCTGTCCAGCAAATCATGCTCCATTGCGTGAACAAGGTGCTATTCCAAGACTAGTCCAGCTGCTGGTTAGAGCACATCAAGACACTCAACGCCGTACCTCAATGGGTGGCACACAACAGCAGTTTGTGGTATGTGACTCTTAATGAACTAAGGAATAAGTTATCAGAAATAAGTGCAGCAGGATCTCCTTTGTCTAACCAAAAGCTTCAAATAATGCAACTACTTGTCTTGCTTTTCCTGCTATTGTGTTAAAATACTGTAGGCGGCTTACTGCAGAGGCTGATTCTGTAATGGCAGACAGGAAGAACTTACTGGTAGACGTCTGTAAGTGTTCACTAAACTTATTGCCGTACCTGCTATTCAGGGATACATTATTCCACTATAAAGGTGGTTTTAACTCTTTTATCTCTGCACTTGCAAAACTTGAGTGCTCACTGAAAAAACACGGCAAATATGCCAATGCAGACTAGGTATCAAAGGCATGTTTGATTTTGTCAGGATTTCTGTAACTAATACCTGTGTAGTAATTAATCCCTCCCCCCAATGTTTCTTGTGCAGGAGGGCGTTCGTATGGAAGAAATAGTTGAAGGCTGCACTGGAGCCCTTCATATCCTGGCTAGAGATGTCCACAATCGAATTGTAATTAGGGGTCTAAACACCATTCCACTATTTGTGCAGGTAGGTAAAAGTTTCTGAGCAAGAAAATACTTGGAAGAGTTGTGATCTTATGGAAGAGTGTGGGAAACAATGTTTAGAAACTGCCCAGTTATTATCTAGCTGCAGCCTTATCCGAGCACAGTATTGGCAGAGTTTTAGTCAATATACCATATATTTGCATAGAAATGAAGAATTTGGCATTGTGTGCAGAATTTGGCTTCCTGAGACCTTTTTTTTTAAAAAAAAAGGGGAAAATGTGACTGTATGGTGCCCAAGAGTCTCTAAAACTGAGGAGGGTCTTACTACATTTGTGTAATAATGTGCCCACTACCCAGGAAAATAGGGTCTGGATATTTACCTTTGCTCACTTTCAGGACCATCAGACTGGCTGTAATTTTCCAGAAAAAAATAAATAAAGGAAGGCATCAGGTCCAATTAGTTGAGGTGTCAGTGGCCTTGGAACCCAGCTTGTACCAGACAACACACATGCACTGACTTCATGATCTCATCCTCATTAGTGAAAGTTGAATTTCTCACCAGAAAGTAGTGTTTGATTACCTAGAGGCCTGCAGGAACCAAACTTTGGTCAAGGCCTAAGGAAGAGAGGTTTTTCTTGACAGCGCTTGTAGTTTGTGCTCAAACAACATACCTTATAATGTCTGTCCCGCTTGATGTTTTCCTTCTAGCTGTTGTATTCCCCCATCGAGAACATCCAGAGAGTGGCTGCAGGTGTACTGTGTGAATTGGCTCAGGACAAAGAAGCAGCAGAGGCAATTGAAGCAGAGGGAGCTACAGCACCCCTAACGGAACTTCTTCATTCTAGGAATGAGGGTGTGGGTAAGTGGAGGAAGAGAGAGTTGGGCTTGGTGGTATTTGGATTCCTCTGCTAAAACTCCCTTCTCCTTGAACAGCGACATACGCAGCTGCAGTGTTGTTTAGGATGTCCGAAGATAAACCACAAGATTATAAGAAACGGCTTTCGGTCGAACTGACGAGCTCCCTCTTCAGGACTGAACCAATGGCTTGGAATGAGGTCAGTCAAACAGCTAGATACACAGCTAACAGTATTCCTTTAATCATGGAGTTGAAGGGGACCCCCAGGGTCATCTAGTTCAACCCCCGCAATCCAAGAATCCTGTCCCTGGGTGGGCTCGAACTACCAACCTCCTGGTTAACAGCCAGACACGCTCGCCCATGGCACCATATGCCCGCAAACAATAACATTAAGCTTGGACTTTCGTAGTGGGTTTTGGAGCAGTTTTCAGATAAAAGCCATTAGTTGTGCTCCTGAACTGTTCTGTGGTGTGAGTGAGCCTTTGGATTCCTAAATGCTGTTCGGTGTTGCTAGGTCACTAATGGACACGGGTGGCACTGTGGGTTAAACCAGAGAGCCCTAGGGCTTGCTGATCAGAAGGTCGGCAGTTCGAATCCTCGCAATGGGGTGAGCTCCCGTTACTTGGTCCCTGCTCCTGCCAACCTAGCAGTTCGAAAGCACGTCAAAGTGCAAGTAGATAAATAGGCACCGCTCCGGCGGGAAGGTAAACAACGTTTCCCTGTGCTGCTCTGGTTTTGCCAGAAGCAGCTTAGTCATGCTGGCCACATGACCAGCTGTACGCTGGTTCCCTCAGTCAATAAAGCAAGATGAGCGCTGCAACCCCAGGGCCGTCCCCAACTGGACCTAACAGTCAGGGGTCACTTTACCTTTTTAAATGTCAAATTTACGGAAACCATATAATGTTCCTATTAAACACCTGACTGCCGCCTACACTAGAAGAAGTCTCCCAATATTAAAGTTTCTGTTAATGAGACTATTGCAGAAGAATCAGCCTTGGTACGGCAACTTGGTCTGCTTCATATGTGCTAGCTACATAGAAAAATAGCTGGAGCTGACTGCTGTGTACTTATATACGCCTGCACTGATTTGGTTATAACATTAAGTAACTCTTGGAACAAATTCATAGATGATGGGTGCTTCTGGAATTAATTTCCTGCCTCTGCTGAGAGACTTAATTCTTTGCATATTCCCTACAGACTGCAGATCTGGGACTTGATATTGGTGCCCAAGGAGAACCTCTTGGCTATCGCCCAGATGGTATGTATCAATTGCAGTAAAACCAAATATACTCAGAATGCCTTTCCGTGGAACAATGCCACTCAAAACACGTGTTGAGCAGCCTCTGTGTGAGAGCACCTCACCAAGTCATTCTAGATTAATTGCCTCATATTCAGATGCTACGAAAGTTCCCTGATGTAAAGCGTTTTTGTATATAAAAATGTGCTGGTTGTGTAAATATAGACACATCTGTTTTATGGGTAGGTAAAAGCAAGCTATAAGCGTTTCTAGTTGCATATTTAAAAGTCTGCATTTCAGTTGTGTGCATTGTAATAGTATTGCTGTTCTGGGTTTTCAGCAGTATGCAGACTAATGGCTTGGCTGGAACTTGCTTTATGCTTCTGACAGTAGCATGCTAATGACTTGCCATTTTGTCCATACAACTTCCGGGCTAGAAAATGTGACTTCGGTGTGGCTGGGTTAGGGAATCTCACCCACTGATGTTTGAAGCTTCTGGTGCGCCTAACATGTTCACATGCTTTTCCCCCCTTCTCCCCTCTGCCATCCTTAACTTTCTTAGATCCTAGCTACCGTTCTTTCCACTCTGGAGGATACGGTCAGGATGCCTTGGGTATGGACCCAATGATGGAACATGACATGGGGGGCCACCACCCTGGTGCTGACTACCCAGTTGATGGGCTGCCCGATCTAGGACATGCCCAGGACCTTATGGATGGGCTGCCTCCAGGTGACAGTAATCAGTTGGCCTGGTTCGATACTGACCTGTAAATCGTCCTTTAGGTAAGAAGCTCCACCTACCTACCAATCTGAGAATTTGGCTGGCAGGGAGGGAACGGCTTTGGGTTGGTTCGTGTTGCTCACAGACGCGCGTTTCAAAATTGCAGTGTCTGCTTTCAACCTGACTCATGATTACGGTCTGTCAGAGTGATTTACTTAGGTGTGTCATGATGCAGTTCTAACCTGAGTAACCATTCCTGTTCTTTAACCCTGATTTATTTTTTTTCCTCCTACACAGCTGTATTGTCTGAATGATCTTGCATTGTGATTGGCCTGTAGAGTTGCTGAGAGGGCTCGAGGGGTGGGCTAGTATCTCAGAAAGTGCCTGACACACTAACCAAGCTGAGTTTCCTATGGGAACAACCGAAGTAAACTTTTTGTTCTGGTCCTTTTGGTCGAGGAGTAACAAATGGATTTGGAGAGTGACTCACGAAACGAAGAATGCACAAGAATGAATATCACAAGATGGAATTTATCAAACTCTAGCCTTGCTTGTTTAAAACTTTTTTTAATTTTTAAATCTCTTGTAATGGTACTGACCTTGCTTGCTTTTAAAGTAGTTTTCTTTTTTGCAGTAACTGTAGGGTTTCTAAGTCTCTGTGTTTTTAAGTTATAGTGAACCTGCTACAGCAATTTCTGATTTTTAAGGATCGAGTAATGGTGTAGAACACTAATTCATAATCACTCTAATCGTATTCTGAAAAGTGTAACATTGTGTAGCCTTTTTGTATAAAAATTAGACAAATAGAAATGGTCCAATTAGTTTCCTTTTTAATATGCTTAAAATAAGCAGGTGGATCTATTTCATGTTTTTGATCAAAAACTTATCTGGAGATGTCTGGGTAGGGGCCAGTAAGAACTGTTGTATGGAACCTTGTATTGGACAGTTTACCAGTTGCCTTTTATCCAAAGTTATTGTAGCCTGCTGTGATACAGATGCTTCATGAGAACAGTTATACAAATGGTTCAAAATTAAAGTAAACTTTTAAATTCACTTTGCTGTGTTATTTCAGTTATTCTCTGAATGAAATTTGGTAAAATGCAAAATGGTAGTATGCCCTATGAACTTCCATCTTTTGACATTTTCATGTAATGCCATTTGCAGTGCAATCCTATGCCCTGGTAAATACCACGTGCTCAAAGGGTTTTTACTCCCTACTAAGTTTGTCCAGGATTATAGATGCATGATAGGATCTTAACATTTCTAATCTCAGATAAAATTTAACTGAGAAGGTTTATAGATGCAGAAAGGTATTGGTAGAATCATAAAAAGCAACATTTCAGAAATTGCCACTTTGAAGAACTATTGGGGTCGGCCATATTCCTCTTTGAGTATATTCCAGGTTTGTTACAAAATCCAGAAAACATCCATCTAATACAGTATCTATGGCAAGGGATACAGAGAAGTGTTTTGTGATAGTTGCCTCAGGCAACTTCCCATTTTTAAAGGTCAAAAAATAGCATCTTGGATTCACTTTGTAACCAGTGAGTAATGTTTCCTTATGTGTTGGCAAATTAGGAAACATCTCTCATTAATTTCATATATTGAGACTAGGATTACAATACCTACTTAAAAGGCCTTCAGTAGGTGTGCCAAAAGGTCAGTAGACAGTGCCTATCTGATATAACAAGCCACTTGCCCACAGTTGCTCCCAAATTTCCTGGGGGGAAAAGAGCTTTTAAATTGACTTGTGTTTGAGCAAAGATTACTAATGGAAACACATGCAAATTTAAAATTATACAGGATTTGGCTTAACTGGTGGTGATTGTACATTGTTATGCTGCCAGGATATCTGTTGGCTGCCTACTTTTACTGCATTACCAACACACCATTAACTTGCTTCATTTTCTAAATGGCTTGATTAAACGGTTAGGGGAAATGTGTAGGCAGCAGGGCTCCTAGGTAAGCAGTTTTTTTAAAGCTGTACCCATCTTCTAATACTCATAGCGCCCCTCTAGTATGACTAATGAAAGCGAAGTTTGAAGCTAGGCAACTGCAGGTGTGCATTATTCCTGTTCCTCCCCCACTTGCAATAGTCACTTATATTTGGAACAGCAAAAGACATAAGACTCTCTTCAACAATCTCATATTTTGTGCTCTCAGCAGAAAGGTAGGAGAACTAACACTGTTAGGTGAGAAAAGATGGTTCTGCAATTAATGGGGCTCATTATATTACACACATAAAACAGGTGGGTTTTTAAATATTTCGGTTGAACCTAGATATAATTCAGAGCCATGAAAACTGATTCCAGTTACTCATCACAGCCTTTAGGAAAAAAAACAAATGATAGCATAAATAAAAATTCTCATTACTCTCACTTAAGCTGTTTCTAAAGCAACAACTGTCTTAGCTGAATGAGCCTTGATAGTGTTCAATTTTCTTGAGGATTTCATTTGCCAAGGAAGCAATCGCCATATCAGCGTGGAAGCTAAAAATGAGAAGAGGGAAACCAGTTTAGCATCATACAGCAAGAGGAATGACAGAGAACTAAGAGCAGGTTTCATTCCATATACCATCTTGACCCACAGCTGCCACATTATCTGTTAAAGAAATTTTCCTGCCTTTAAAAAGCCATTGTCCCTCTGCAAAATTGTTTCGGTGCTCTAAAATCTAGGCAGAATGATTTGCTCTTTTCCTGGTGAGCTCATGTAGCATAATAAGCATAATATAGTTACAGCATTTGGCCAAACAGCCTAGAGTGATTCTTATGTCAGTTGCAACACAGATTAATTGGTAGCTAACCCAGGGAAAGTACCTGGTTCTCGTGGAAGAGAAAAGAGAATTTGGGGTGTGTAGGGCGACAGAGAGATGAATGTTGGCAGCACCTGAGCAGAGTCATAAAATGCATGTAGGGAAGCAGGAAAAAAAGACAATTGAGGCATAGTAGGCAAACCCTAACGCTTTTGATACTCATGTGGAAAACTAGCAGAAAATGGATGTAGTAACAATGACAAAAATGGAAAAAAGGCATCAAAAGTGGGATGGAACTGGTGTTTAGGGTAAGGATTAGGAGAAAGCATTTGGTTCCCCATAGGCTTCTTCAGCAGCTCTGCCTGGAAATCATCCCCTAAAATGTAAACAATCAATGTACTTTGTACAAACCTAATATCCACATAATGTAATCTGCGGGCAACCCAGTCAGATGAATGCAGTACAAAAAATAAAATTAGATTATTATTCTTAATGCTGAGATGGAAAACCTGTGGCCCTCCAGTTGTTGCTACAACCCCCACAATGCTTAACCATTGGCAATAGTTCCTGGGACCAGTAGGAATTAAGAGTCCGACAGTTGCCCACCCCCTGACCTACATAATCCACACAAATTATGTCGTTTGAAAATGTGTTGCCAATAACTTGAGTCAATAACTACTCATGTAATAGAGGAATGCAGGCAAATGGCTTAGCTGAAAAGGCAAGTCGGCTTAGATCAAAGTTGGGGTGCTGCCTGCTTTTTAGATTCATGGTCTTCAGGCATAAGCAGGAATCAAACCATACTTGCACAACATTTTTAAAAACAGCAAGAGGCTATTAACACCTCTAGAGCACAGATGAAGGGCACTATAAAAAACAAGGGAAGAGACTACAACCCAATGAAGTACATGCATGTATGTGCGGGGGGGGGGGGCAAGGCAGAAGGTAAAAAAGGTACCAAAAGCACTTCAAAAAGATATTTCTACAGAGAAAAAGAACTGCCTATCTGCAGTAGAGACAGGGCAGCTCGGGGGGGGGGGGCAAGAAGACTTGAAAGAGCCCTGCTTATCTAAACCAAAGAGGTTTTGCTTCATAAGGCCTTGATACAGAATCCTAAAAAGCCAATGCTCATTGGAATTAAGTGCTCACTGAAAAAAATTATTGGCTACTTAGCCACAAGAGAAACTAGAATTACTAGTCATGGGGAAGCACAGCCTATCAGGAGGTGCAGCGCCACACGTCTTGCTAGTTTTGTGTACCAGATGAGCAATGCAACGGGGAATGACTCAAAGTGGTGCCGTGCCCAAGGCTGCCAATAAGTTCATGACAAAGCAGAGATTTTCTTTAATCAATGTATTAAATCTATATCCCACCCTAAGGCAAACACAGTGGGTAATATGCTTTAAAGACTGGTAGAAATTATAAAGATGTTTTTAATAATGAGATGCAGTAAACTGAGATTCTCATTTTACAGACAGGAAACTGGGGCAAAGAGAATGTGACACGCCTAAGTCATGACTCCACTAAGATCTGAGCACATGTCCACTGCCAATACCCAGTTAACAGCCATTTCTCTGAAAATCGAGAGTAAACATTTTGTTGAAACTAAGGGAAATGAGATATACATAACCACAATTAGGTTATTAGGGTTAGGGATTAGGGATGGAGGAGGAATCAATCTGAAACAGCTTCTGTCCAAGCCACTTCCTGTTTCCTCCCCACAAATGGGCAACAAAAATACATACAGTACGGATAAAAGAGTCAAGGCCCACGTGTTAGTATAGCACAATTTCAGAAGTATTAGTACAAGTATTTGCATGGAGGTTTTCAGATAATATCCCTAATTGGAATCCACACACTTAAATCTTCTGGAATATGTCATTCAGCTGATCCTACGGCAACGACCCCGGCAGAATCAGACTTAGGTGTCCTCCCACAAGGAAGGGAACATTTAGCTCAGCCAAGCAGGCGCCAGGACTTGGCTCCTGCTCTACTGTGGGCTCAGCAGCTGCCATGCCTTACTGCAGTAACAGTGGCTGACAGTAACTATTGTGGCAAAGAGTGGCTGACTTAACTAGCAGCAATCCTAAAAGCAAGCGTTGGCGGTTGTGTGCTGCCATGAGGATTTAGGATTTAGCTGCTATGGAATAAGACACTGCTTGCATTAGCAGATCTGGATGACTGGGAACTATCAGCGGACATCCAGGTCTTCACATATTTACTTTGCAAGAAGACACACCATTCTGTGTACCTCAAAGGATTTAAAGACCCCCTACTGCCATTGGTCTCAAAGAAGGCACAGGCAGCATGCAGGACTCTCAGACTAGTATGGGGGTGTGCGGTGCAATGTTGGAAGGGAAAGAAAGGAAAGGAAATGTGCCACATAGCTCTGGTCTGCCACATCAGAGGATCCAAAGAAAAGTAGCTGAGAGAGAAAGCTAGAAAGCTTTGAATGAAAGGAATTTTGATGGTAGTATTGTGTAGGAGGGGGTGGGCTGGTAATACAAGAAGCTTGTAGTGCGGGAGGTGATTGCAGACAGATGAAAGGGGAGGAATGTACACACAGCCTGGAAATTCCAGGAAGCCTAAGGGGAACTCACCTGGCAGTCTGGACCAATCTTTCTAGTGTGCGAACAAGCATTTCTCCATCATTCTTCAGGCTTTCAGAGTGCTTCTCATTTGAAGTTATCTGCAATCAAAAGAACAGCTATCAAAGGTTTAGAAAGACATTCTTCTCTGTCAGGTGCGGAGGAGAAACAACTTAGTTAAGTGAAACTCGGGATTAACAAGCCAAACAGCCAATTATCCTGGCACAATGGGAGAACAACCTTCTTCCTATTGCTCCACCACAGTCATAGAAGCCATAGAATTCTCTGCCTCTTTGCAGAGTTGCTGCTCAGCCCACAGCTGAACTAGCAATGTTACTGGGAAGAGCAATATGACAGGAGAATTCAAACCTTAAATTCTTGAATGTCTCCAGGGCAGGATAAAGGTGGTTGGAGACCGGATGCAATTCCCAAAACAATAGCAACACAACATTTGCATATTGGTGGTGGTGGTGGTGGTGATGATAATAATAAATAGTGGTTGTTGTTTGCATTTGTCTGTCTCAAGAGACAATGGAGTGTGACTCCAGTCAAACCACTGCATTAGCAGCACCAAAGTGACCTCCTTGGGGCGCAAACATGGGCAGTGTGTCTGGTGGTCTTGGGCTGCCCAGAAGAAAATAACCCCCTCTCTGCCTCGCTGATGTGGTCCAAAGGAAAGCAGAAATGTTTGGCACCAGCTTGGCTGCAGGACTTGCCAAAATGAGGAATGCAAGGAAACAATCCAACCATCTTAGGGACAATTTATGTAGCGTTTACGCCTTAGCCTTTTCTTTTCCTGAAGATATCCTGCAAGGAAGTGGAGGTTTCAAGATGTGCTACTTTCCCTGGTTGATGAGCCCCACCTGCCCCTAAATAATAATATTATTTTTATTATTATTATTATTATTATTATTATTATTATTATTATTATTATTATTTCTATCCTGCCTTTTTCCCTTAATACCAGTTACAGATAGGTAGCCGTGTTGGTCTGCCATAGTCAAAACAAAATAAAAAAATTCCTTCCAGTAGCACCTTAAAGACCAACTAAGTTAGTTCTTGGTATGAGCTTTCGTGTGCATGCACACTTCTTCAGATACACTGAAACAGAAGTCACCAGACCCTTCTATATAGTGAGAAGGTGGGGAGGGGTATTACTCAGAAGGGTGGTGGGATTGGGTGATTGGCAGATAGCTGTGATGAGCCTGTTGACGACTCTTAACGACTGCAATAGGTCTTACAGGAAAAAGCAAGGGGTGAGAAGGTGAAAAATGGCTTTGTCATGTATAATGAGATAAGAATCCAATGTCTTTGTTCAGACCAGGTCTCTCCATGGTTTTAAGTTTGGTAATAAGTTGCAATTCAGCAGCTTCTCTTTCCAGTCTATTTCTGAAATTTCTGAAATTCTCACCCCTATTTCTGAAATTCTCACCCCTTGCTTTTTCCTGTAAGACCTATTGCAGTCGTTAAGAGTCGTCAACAGGCTCATCACAGCTATCTGCCAATCACCCAATCCCACCACCCTTCTGAGTAATACCCCTCCCCACCTTCTCACTATATAGAAGGGTCTGGTGACTTCTGTTTCAGTGTATCTGAAGAAGTGTGCATGCACACAAAAGCTCATACCTAGAACTAACTTAGTTGGTCTTTAAGGTGCTACTGGAAGGCACTTAATACAACATACAACAGCTTGCATTAATTAGCCTCTTTATTTCATAAAAGTGACCCAAAGCAACTTATAAAAATAGGGTCCCCCTTCCCCCAACCTCAGAAAGGAAAACACAAATAACGTACTACAGAATCACTTGTGGTATCTTAAAGACTAATAAATTTACTTTGATATATGCTTACATGGACTACGAAAAAAGCTTTCAGCCTGTAGAGCTTCACAGCTGAGCAAAACAAACACCTCTGCTCCCCACCCCCAACCGCTAAATGGAAAGAAAATATTTGAGCATGTATAGCTTCATATTTTAAACTTGGGGATCACTGCTTTTGCTCACCAGTTCTCAGCCTAACCTACTTCACGTGCCTATTGTGAAGATGCAGAGGAAGGCATGAAATGGCTACAGAAGAGGACTTCCTTGTTGCATCCGAGGCATCTCTGTATTACAAAGGGCTGTGCTTTTCTGCCTGCCCCCCTGCAAATTGCTACAGCTCCAGGTAAAGGTAAAGGTAAAGGTAAAGGTAAAGGTAAAGGTAAAGGGACCCCTGATCATTAGGTCCAGTCGTGACCAACTCGGGTTGCGGCGCTCATCTCGCTTTATTGGCCGGGTCATGTGGCCAGCATGACTAAGCCGCTTCTGGCGAACCAGAGCAGTGCACGGAAATGCCGTTTACCTTCCTGCCGGAGTGGTACCTTTTTATCTACTTGCACTTTGACATGCTTTTGAACTGCTAGGTTGGCAGGAGCAGGGACTGAGCAACGGGAGCTCACCCCGTCACGGGGATTCAAACCGCCGACCTTCTGATCGGCAAGGCCTAGGCTCTGTGGTTTAACCCACAGCGCCACCCACATCCTTGGAGCTACAGCTCCAAGGCTTCAACAAATCCCCATGTGGCCTAACTGCTGCGTGTTTAAGATGCCTAAGTCCAGGGCTCTTTTTTCAGCTGGAGCCCACCAGAACTCAGTTCCGACACCTCTCTGGTGGCTGCCATTGCCATTATAAAAGAGAACAAGGGAGGCGTTCACGGTGAGTTTCGGGACCTCTTTTTCTAGAAAAATAGCACCAAGTCCCACAGGGGATTGATGCCTGAGAGAAAGTATCTTAGTCGTGTCGTCACTGGCGATAGGATACCACAGAAAAAGAGGGAAACAGCAGCTCTTTAGGATCACAGGGATCCCTATAGCCTGGTGTTCAAACTTGTCAAAATGGCCAAGAAAAACCGATGGGAAATTAAACTTCAGGGCACAATTTTGATGGTGGGAAAATAAAGGAAGATGTCAAACACTGGACTATCACATGATTACCATCTCATGCCATTAAAATGAATGAGGGATATGCAGAAGCCTTGGCAAGTTGGGACTGGTGATAGCTGACCTGTAAATCTTGTACATCAGTTGCATATTCCTTTTATTTCTTAATATGTTATGTTATATGTTATATATTGTAAACCACCTTGTGATCCTCGGATGAAGGGCAGTATAGAAATTTAATAAATAACTAAAAGAAAAATTTGGGTCTACGTTATTAACGTGTTACAGTGATGTGATTGTTTCAATGTTCTTAGGAAGCAAATCACATTACCTGAAAGTGTACTTAGCAACTTTCACTGTAATCAATGAACTGACACAAAAGCCAGCCCCTTTCATAGTCCAGAGAAGTTTCCCCAAATTACAGTAGCGAGTTGTCAAAAAATGAATAGTATTATTAATGGAAAGCAAAGCAAACACAAACACTTCACCTTGAATTGAATTATAACACATAATGGAGCTTCTACATGCATGAAGGTATACGTCTTCCACACAATGCACATCTGTGTTAGTGTATCTACTGCGCACAAATGCTCTCTCAATAGTGCACTTGAATAAGGCATCTACATCATATGTATGAGTACCCTGTTTGCACTGAAGCTGTTGTGAATACAAGCACAAAATTATAAGAGTTCTTTGAGAGTGTGAACAAGCAAAGAGATACGAGGTGATCCAGATGGCATTGCATACTTAGGTTTTCAGAAGGCTTTTTGACAAAGTGCCATACCAGACACCTGAATAAGCTTAGCACTCATGGAATGAAATGATAGGTCCACTTGTGGATCAGTAATTGGTTAAAAGGCAGGAAGCAGAGATCAGGAATAAATAGACAGTTCTGCAGATGTAGAGATGTATAAAATGGAGTCCTCGGTGATTGGTACAGGGACATGTGCTTTTTAATTTATTCATAAATGATCTAGAGTTAGGGTAAGAGCAAAGCAGCCAAGTTTGCAGATGATACCAAGTTGCCTGGGAGTTAAAACAAAAAGGGATTGCAAAGAGCTTAAAAGCATCTCTCCAAACTGAATTGATGGGAAGTAAATTGGCAAATGCAATTCGGTGTAAGCAAGTGTAAAGTGACGCATATTGGGACCAAAAAAAAAATCATCTAAATGTCACATATACACTAATGAGGTCTGAACTGGCAGTGGCCAGGAGTTATAGTGGATACTCAATGAAGATGTTGACTGTGTGTGGCAGCTGTGAAAAAGCTGAATTCCATGTTAGGGATCATTAGGAAAAGGATTGAAAATAAAACTGATCTCATAATGCCATTATACATATCTAGTCACATGGAACACTGCAAACAGGTTTGGTTGCCTCACCTTAGAAAGGATGTTGCAGTGATGGAAAGGGTTCAGGAAAGGGCGACCAAAATGATGAAGAGGATGGAGCGACTCCACCACAAAGAAAGGCTACAACCTTTTGGCCTTTTTAGTTGAGCACAAAGGTGAGTAAGAAGAAACATGGTACAGGTGTAATGTAATGTAAAAGTGATTATAAATGTTTTTCTCCCCCATTCGTAACACTAGAAGAACTCAGGGAGATGAAATGAAACTGAATGTTGGAACGTTCAGGACAAAGAAAAGGAAGTCCTGTATACAGCACATACTGTATTTTTTGCTCTATAAGACTCACTTTTTCCCTCCTAAAAAGTAAGGAGAAATGTGTGTGCGTCTTATGGAGCGAATGCAGGCTGCGCAGCTATCCCAGAAGCCAGAACAGCAAGAGGGATTGCTGCTTTCACTGTGCAGTGATCCCTCTTGCTGTTCTGGCTTCTGAGATTCAGAATATTTTTTTCCTTGTTTTTCTCCTCCAAAAACTAGGTGCGTTTTGTGGTTTGGTGCGTCTTATAGAGCGAAAAATATGGTATTTAATGGAAATCATTCCCACAAGAGGTAGTGATGGGCACTGGCTGGGTGGCTTCAGAAGATTAGATAAATTCAGGAGAGGTAATCTTACCACTGGCTACTAGCTACAATGGCTAGGTTCTACCTCTACTACCAAAGTCAGTAAACCAGTTTTAATACCAGTTGCTGGAAATCACAGGTGGGGAAAGGGTTGTTGCACTGAGGGCCTGCTTTCGGGCTTCCCATAGACATCTGGTTGGCCAAACTGTGAGAACTGCATACTGGACTGGGTATGTTATTAAGCAGCCTCTGGGTCTATCTTATGTTCTGCTTGGTTTCCAGATGAAAGCATCTTTTAATTATGTGCCTCAACAAGTATTTCATTTGTGCATATTCTCTTACATTTCATATAAAACTTGTAACATCATCTTACCGGTTCAGCTGGAAAGGATTCTAAGACTTTCCCCTAACTTGTATCAAGTTATTGTTATAAGGAATAAGCACATGTTGAACTCTTTACAATCACTAACTCTTCCCTTAATTAAATACTTAATTAAATCTTGATGTAGCGTGCATTCATTGCAACTGAATAAGAAATCCAAAACAACTTTTCTTTATGAAGCCAATAAAATGCATTGCAGCTTCCCTGGTTAATACAATTAAACAAAGATGAGTTATAAAGAACATCATTGATATGTAAATATCCAAGTTTCTCAAATATAGCATAAATGTGCAGGTGAAACAGCATTTTAGGAAGAAATTACATTTCACATACAATGAAGAAGAAAAAGAAATTCATGAACAGATCTATGCTATTGTTCTTCTAATCCGTGTGGAGTCAGAAGGTCTATTTACATGGCAGTTTTTGACTGAGTTAATTATTAGAACAAGATTAAGAAATAGTAATCCATATTTTCTAGTTTAAAAGGGAAGAAGAGGGTCTCTGCTTCTCAAGGTTTATGTGTTCATAGTACTGAATTAGTTCCCTCCCCCATTAGTCACAACTTGCAGTTTTCAATTTACAAGAACTTTCAAAATCAATTAACCTGAAGAATGAATTACTTTAATGCTTTTGAAAGAGATGGTTTCCTCCTCTCCTGCCCCACTGCAACTTCAATTAAGTTGGAAGTTTGCTGCCTGGTTTGGAAAACTCTTTGCTACTTGCAAGCTGCTACAAAAGATGCTAAACAGGAGCTTTTTCAACAAAGAGCTTATAGTTTTGCTTGGTCCAAATGCAACTGTAGCCCCCCTTTTAACTGCACTTTAGAGCAATTGTGCAACTGAATAACAATGTCATGTGAAATTAGATGGACTTAACTACTCTCAGGGATAATGACCATTTCCCACAGACCACTGAAGTCAGATTACACACACATGCAAATGCAGATAGCACGTCCATTATTTTACACATTCCTTGGACTTATTTAATTATGGCATTTATACCCCGCCCTTTAGCCAAAAAGGCTGTCAAAGCAGCTTTTGTTATGTCTTAATATGGACATCCTAAAAAGCTGAGTTAACTTTTCCTTTGAAAATTAAGGCCACTTTCTCAAGCGTTTTCAAAGTCCACACATTATTTCTGTGATTGTAACATACAAATTCTTATGTGCTCTCTTTTGTATTCTTAACAGGATCACACATTTTTAATGGATCACAGGACATAAGTGAACATACTATCGTTTACTGTGACTGTGTGAATATACAGTGGTACCTGATTTTTCAAGTGTCTAGGAAGCCGAACGTTTCGGTTTTTGAACACTGAAAACCCGGAAGTAATTGCTTCTGTTTTTGAATGCGTCTTGGAAATCGAACGGCTTCTGCTGTGTGTATTTCAAATTTTGCCATTGACTTTGCTGACCGTTCTTTGCGCACTCAGTTGTTGAATGGTTTGGAAGTTGAATAGTAAATACTCCACAGTCCACAAGTGAAGCAATCACATCCAGAATGTGGAATAACATGGAACCTAATTTCTAGCAATAGGGAAGGCAACCATTTTCTTATTAAGCATTTTGGTTTCTCTTTGGATGTAAAGGTAAAGGGACCCCTGACTGTTAGGTCCAGTCGCAGGCGACTCTGGGGTTCCTCTATAGGCTGAGGGAGCCGGCGTACAGCTTCCTGGTCATGTGACCAGCATGACTAAGCCACTTCTGGTGAATCAGAGCAGTGCATGGAAACGCCGCTTATCTTCCCATCGGAGGGGTACCTATTTATCTACTTGCACTTTGTGCTTTTGAACTGCTAGGTTGGCAGGAGCTGGGACCAAGCAATGGGAGCTCACCCCATTGTGGGATCCGAACCACCAACCTTCTGATCAGCAAGCCCAAGGCTCTGTGGTTTAACCCACAGTGCCACCTGCATCCAACAAAAAAATAAGAAGGCTTGCACATCCAAAACCATCAAGAAAGTACTCAAACCTACATCAGGCTTCCATTTGCAGATGTAACAAAAGGTACCAGGTTTAAGTCAAGGCTCAACTTTAACCTATTTTCAAGGCCAGAGTTCAGGAATCATAAAGAAGTGTCTCTCAAACATGTCCAAAGTGACTTTCCTTCACTAATGAATATCAGAAACTGAGCCCCCCGCCGAACATCTGTCTGTCATGGTCAGCCAGGAAATATAATATCGAAGTTTAAAATCAGTGTGTGTGGTTTGTGGGCAGGTTTGAGCCTCAGTGTGAAGTTCTATCTCCTTGCCTTCAGGAAATACTTCATATGCAACATGTTGTACGGAGAGGCAAAGATACAAATGCGTCTGTGTATGGCAAGAAGAAAGCAAGTTAGACAAGTTCAGTTGAGACTGTCAGTTGCTGACTCATACAAACAAGCCTGGGCAATGACAATGGGCCATTTAAACCTGAACCATGTACTTAAAAAGCCAGAGTATTCCAGGTGTTCTTTGGCATATATCATTATAGATGTGTATTCTCAGACAGATTATGGAGATTTGTAACATACAGATCTCAACAAAGGCATGTTAGAACAAGCAGATCATCTTCAGCAAGGAAAAGAAAAGAATCAAAGCCTAAATAGAAGAGCTCACATTTCAAACACTGAACTTATTTTCTCTTATTTATGAGAGGACTTATCTTTTTAGGAGTTCAAAGTAATTTGCACTTGTAACTTGGCAAGGCATGCACTGCCTGAAAGCGGCTCCTTCGAAAATCTCCTTTGAGAATTTCATTTGACCTCAGGGTCTACTGTGTGTTCTTCATTTGGAATGTATTTTATATTGATAGAGTAAAAATAAATAAATCACTATACATTAAATAATTCCATATTTTCAGTAGGCTAAATAATCAAAGGTTTGTGATACTTGAGTGTATGCATACATTTATTTATTTATATATATATATACACATACATAATGCATAGACACACAAACACACACACACACACACAGGAACCAGTATGGTGGTGAATTGTGCAAAGCAGGACTGGAGAGACCAGAGCTCAAATTCCCACTCAGTGATGAAGCTTGCTGGGTGATCTTGGGCCAGACACTTTCTCTTACCCTAACCTATCTCATAGGATTGTAAGACTATGTGAGCATGTGTATCATGTACATCATTCTGAACACCTTGGAGGAAGGGTGTGAATAAAAAAATGTATCTCCTCTCTTCTCTCTCACAGACACACTATTTAAGAGAAATGTTTTCAGAATGGAAATACCAGAAGTTCACTCTTTTTATAAATGAAACTCACTCTTTTTCCCTTTATAGAGAAAATACAACAGCTATTATCTATTCTTCACACACACTAATAGAGAAATTATATTAGAAATGTTCAAGGTTAATACTGTTGATAAGGGATGTCAATGATACTGTGTATGTTTGTATAAAATATGGGACTGTATGCCTCTTTTAATCATAACTGTGCTCAAAGTATATTAGAATGCAATATTGCAATGCATTACATTGTCAATTCCTTACAAAAGAAGCCCAAACTTTGACTTCACCAAAATCTAAAGACTGCTTCACTAGCTTAAAGAATGTCAATCCCCAAAGTTCCCAATAAAGGTAAAGGTAAAGGTAAAGGTACTCCTGCCCGTACGGGCCAGTCGTGTCCGACTCTAGGGCTGTGCGCTCATCTCACTTAAGAGGCCGGGAGCCAGCGCTGTCCGAAGACACTTCCGGGTCGCGTAGCCAGCGTGACAAAGCTGCTCTGGCGAGCCAGCACCAGCGCAGCACACGGAAACGCCGTTTACCTTCCCGCTATAAAGCGGTACCTATTTATCTACTTGCACTTAGGGGTGCTTTCGAACTGCTAGGTGGGCAGGAGCTGGGACCGAAAGACGGGAGCTCACTCCGCCGCGGGGATTCGAACCGCCGACCATATGATCGGCAAGTCCTAGGCACTGAGGTTTTACCCACAGCGCCACCCGCGTCCCTAAAAGTTCCCAATATCTTCCTCCAAATAGCATGATTGTGAGCTTTTCCTTTTGGCGCCAATCCCAAGACTAGAAACTACTACCAAAGTGTTCCTGATGATGACATTTGTTGAAACAGAGATGGGAGAGGCGAGTGCAACTCTGCTCATTCTCTTTGACCTCTTTGATTGAAGCATTTCAATTTTGAGCTTCCCAGGAGGTTTCAAAAGTCCAGTTCCACATGTGGACCAGCATCAAACCCACAGAGAAGAAAGAGTTGTTTAAGGGTTAAGGCTTCATGTGACAGGCAATGAGGCATTCTAGTGTGACAACAACTTAGGCAATTATGGCCATAACATCTGATAATATGAGATGCCATGATGTGATAACTAGAAAGTGTTGACTTCTGCAGAATAAATATGCAAGCCACAGATTTGAGAGAGATGAAGAAATGGCTTGATTATGTAAGGAACAGCATTCCCAAAGGCTGTGCAGTTCTGGTTGCCACACCTAAAAAAGCATTATTGTAAAGCTGGAATAGGTGCAAAAAAAGGGGCTACTAATTTGATCATGAGGCTGGAACAACTCATCCATGTAGAAACTACACATCATTAGAGATTCTTAGTTTAGAGAGAAGGTATGTAAGGGGTGTGTGGGTTAAGACAGAGATTATAAAACTATGCATGGCAGGAGGAAAGAAAAGATTTTCTTCCTTGATCATAAAATTAGAACCTGATATCATCCAATGAAGCTGCATGTTGGAAGATTCAGGACAGACAAAAAAGGGACACAAAGTACAGTTAAACTATGGTATTTGCTATCACAGGTTGTAAAGATGGTCCTCAACTTGTATGGGTTTAAAAGTAGCTTAGAAAATAAGGCTATCAATAGCTGTGTACTACCTCCAGTATCAAAAGGGATGCGGGTGGCACTGTGGGTTAAACCACAGAGCCTAGGGCTTGCTGATCAGAAGGTCAGCGGTTCGAATCCCCACGACGGGGTGAGCTCCCGTTGCTGGGTCCCTGCTCCTGCCAACCTAGCAATTCGAAAGCACGTCAAAGTGCAAGTAGATAAATAGGTAAACGGTGTTTCCGTGTGCTGCTCTGGTTTGCCAGAAGCAGCTTACTCATGCTGGCCACATGACCCGGAAGCTGTATGTCGGCTCCCTCGGCCAATAAAGCGAGATGAGCGCTGCAACCCCAGAGTCGGCCACAACTGAACCTAATGGTCAGGGGTCCCTTTACCTTTACCTTTACCTCCAGTATCAGAGGTGGTATTCCTCTGGATTTCAGTTGCTAAACAGCACAAGAGGGCAGAGTACTGTTGTACTCAAGATCGGCTTGTGGGGTTCCCACAGCCATCTGGTTGGCATGAGAACCGGATGCTGGACTAGATGGGCTTTTATTCTGAACCAACAGGGCTCTCTTTATATTATTGTCTAAGAACATTATGAAAACAACAGGATTTTTTTAAATCACTATGTCTCTCCAGCAGTCAAATATAGCTTACAGTAAAATCATTATGACAGTAGACAGGCAGTAAACAAGAAAAGATGGGGGAAGAAGAGGAACAGAACTTGTATCACATCCATAGTCCTTCTAGACTTAGATCGCTTGCATGAAAATGTAAAATATATTTTGTGATATTAGCATTCATCAGTGTGTCATAAAAACCCACAATTTTGATATTTATACACATTCACACACACAGGAAGTTGCCTTATACCAAGTCAAGACATTGGTCTGTCAAGATCAGCACTGGTATCAGTTCTCCAGTTTCAGCCAGGGCTCTCTGAGATTTCCAGAGATGCCAGACATTGAAACCAGGACCATCTGCAAGCATAACACTTGCTCTACCACTGAGATGCATCTCTTCACAAACATACAGACACTTGAACTACTGGAATTTAAAATTTGATTTCCTATGTACTGTGTACTAAACCTGCTATGAAAAACAAACAAAACGTAAGTGATATTTTTTTAAACCACTGTTAGCAGTATTTTGAATTATGATGCTGGAGGAGACTCTTGAGAGTCCCATGGACTGCAAGAAGATCAAACCTCTCCATTCTGAAGGAAATCAGCCCTGAGTGCTCACTGGAGGGACAGATCCTGAAGCTGAGACTCCAATACTTTGGCCACCTCATGAGAAGAGAAGATTTTCCCTGATGTTGGGAAAGATGGAGGGCACAAGGAGAAGGGGACGACAGAAGACGAGATGGTTGGACAGTGTTCTCGAAGCTGCCAGCATGAGTTTGACTAAACTGCGGGAGGCAATGGAAGACAGAAGTGCCTGGCGTGCTCTGGTCCAGGGGGTCATGAAGAGTCGGACACGACTAAATGACTAAACAACAACAACAACAAAGCAGTGATATTGTTTTTAATAATACAAATTTACACTTTTAATGCTAGAATGTACTATTACTGTATGAGTTGGAAAGAAAACCACTAAGGTTATTAATTATCAAACATGCAAGTACCAAACCCCAGTAAATGAGTATTCACACATCAGTCAATTTTTTATCATTATAATCTGTATGCCAAGAAAAGGAAACTAGATTTATAAATGACTAAGCATTATGTTGAGCTCTAATCTCCCAATTTCTAAAGAAAAGCTGAAGGAGGCGGTAATACTACGTACACAGATGGTGCTATGTAAATAATGAATAGAAGTGCCTTGGTACACTCAGATGGTCTTAGGCCTTGCAGGGAAGGAAAAACAAAGCAATGCGAAGTACTGAAATACCCAATCCAAGCTGTGACACCAGAAGAGTTGCTTTGGAAAATATTTTATGTGAATTGTGATATTTAGCAATAGGTGGCAAACACCATAAAGGATGAAACAGATATGTGCATTTATTAATATGGAATGGACCAGGGAGGTCCAACCAAGGTCGGGGAATGCAACCACTGAATCCCTGGCATGTGTCAATGGCACATTTACATAGCGCCATATATGCAGCAATTTTGTCTTCAGTGCAGTGGATAAAAGGTTTGGAATACAAATCCGTCTCTCTCTATCTATATATATATATATATAGTATGTGCATAAATATGTAGACTCTTCCTCTGCTGCCGCACATCCTACTTCCCCCCACCCCCAAACTTTATCCCAGTTTCAATCGGTGACTGACAACAGCAAATGTGTACAAAGGAAATTGAGTTTCTATGCTTGTATCCACCCCAGTGCTGGAAAGATATGTGCGTATGGGTGTACAAATTCCTGCAGCTGTCCCCAACATAATGCCTATTTGCTACTCTCTTGAATCGTTATTTCAAGACACAAGCAACTGTTAAGAGCAGATTTTAATTGCTGCAACTGTAGAAACAAAGAAAACATGTTAAATTAAAGGACGTACAACAGCAACTCTTCTAATGATGCGAAACAACACTGATCACTTCTTTCCCATCTACCTATATACGGAGTGGAGAATCTGTGGCCTTCCAGATGTTGTTGGACTACAACAATTGGTAACTTCAAGACTCCGTTATTGTAACGTGCTCCATTTGAGGCTACTCTTGGGCCTGGTCCAGGGACTCCAGCTCATGAAAAAGGCTGTAGCAAGACAACTGATGGGGAGAGACTATTGCCAGCACATAGTAACTCTGGTGCTTGAAAGTTTGCACTGGTTGCTCATATACTATCAGGTCAGGTTCAAGGTTCTTGTATTAATGTACAAGGCCCAAAACAACTTGGGTCCAGGATATCTCTAGGACTACCTAATCACTTATATTCCTGCTCGATTGTTGAAGTCTTTGGGGAAGTCACTGTTAGTAGTCCTGCATGGCTCTCATTCACTAGGAGCAAAGCAGCATCTAATGCCCCTAACATAACATAGAAGTCTCTGCTAGGCCTGTTATAACTTCTTTTTACCTTTGCAAAAGGGCCCCTTCTGCTTCCGGTGCAGCACCATTCATAAGTCTTAGGAATGGCTTAGAGCAATGTTTCTCAACCTGTGGATCCCCAGATGTTGTTGGACTACAACTACCATCATTCCTAGCCAGCATGACCAGTGGTCAGGGATGATGGGAGTTGTAGTCCAGCAACATCTGGGGACCCACAGGTTGAGAACTGCTGGCTTAGAAAGCAGGAGAAAGTATTTCTTTTATATTTTCTAAACTGAAAAAATGGCTTTCTTTGTCCTCTCCATCACAGAATTGGAGAATCCTCCACCAGTGCTTCTCTGGATAACAAAATACCGTGTTTTTGCAGCTCTCCCCTTAGAAATTTCAACAGTCTATTCAAAATTATTTTGGCTTCTCAAAAATTCTTCATATGCAGGGGCGGCTTGTCCTGCTTTGTTGCCTCAGTGCCACTGGAAATATGCTGTGGCAGCATAGATTATCTGATGTAAGGAGGAATTAACTAGTCAAAATCACTTCAGCCACCATAATACAAGTAACTTGCAACTTATGCGCATTTAACTCGTGTGCATTCAGCTTTACGTACTTGCAAAACAATTTGAAAAATTGAAAAGGGAAAGAAAGGGGGCAGGGTTTTAGCAAAAATAACTTTGGTAATCCCACCTGCCATTGAACCCAATGTGTTTTGACTATATGTGATTTTGGCTTTACACACTATCCCCAAGTCGCAACCCCTTGAAGAAACATTACACACAAAAGTTCTCTGCAACTGGCATTTACTAATTAAGTCTGTTCTTCTTAAAACAGGCATATGACAAAATCCTGGTTCCGTTTTCTATCACTAGCTCTTGTAAGACCAGGCCCTTGCTAATCCTATCACATATCAAATATTAATGGTGTCATATACATGTAATATCAGCATTAAATACCTAGTTACCTACTGGCAAACTGAACATAGGACATAGTTAAAATTGATGACTCTTGACTTTCACTCAAATTTCCCCAATATTATTAAAGAAAGCCTCTGAACAAGCAGTTAGTAATAGCATTGGGTTTTAAAAAAATGTTCAAAAGCTTAATATAATCTAAATAATTTACTGCCTTGTTTTTAATAGGCATTTCTAGAGATATATATCATCTCCCTCTCCCCTCCCCCTCCAAGTCTGTGATCCTTCTTCATGGAATTAAGATACCTGAAAGTACCTTTCTGTCAGGTTAGAAATAATCTTTCACATTAAAGAATAATTTTGTAAAAACAATTTTAAGTATTAACATCAATCAAATTTGGCTACAAGTTCAATTTCTGAAGGCTTTAGTCCCCTACATGAAATTTGGATTATTCTCTGGCAAACTATCAGACGTGTGAAAACAACATCTAAAATTACTAGTTCCTTTTAAAAAAATTACTTTCATGATCAAAGCTCACTTGAATTTATTGAAGAACCGAGTAGCAGCAGGAAAAGTCTCATCATGTCAGAGATGAAGTAAAAGCCAGGTGTTTAAGGAACAGCTGATACTAGATTCTTCTTTCCGCCCCATCCAGGTGCATCAGGGATATGGGCTCTTTCTTAGACCTTCAAATGAAGGATCTATATCCAGTTCAGAACATGTGTTATCACTGGTACATAGTTGGAAGGGACGCCAAGGGTCATCTAGTCCAAGCCCATGCAATGCAGGAATCTCAGCTAAAGCACCCATGACCATCCAACCTGTTTGAAAACCTCCAAGGAAGGAGAGTCCACCGCCTCACGTGGGAGTCTGTTCCACTGCTGAACAGTTCTTACTGTCAGAAAGTCTTTTCCTGATGTTTAGTCGGAATCCCCTTTTGCGCAACTTGAAGCCATTGGCTCGAGTCCTACCCTCCAGAGCAGGAGAAAACAAGCTTGTTCCCTCTTCCATGTGACAACCCTTAAGATATTGGAATATGGCTATCATGTCTCCTCTCAGTCTGCTCTTTTCCAGGCTAAACATACCCAGCGCCTTCAAGTATTCCTCATAGGACTTATGCACACATAGCCATGGTGGTCACTCTTCTCTGGACCTGTTGTAATTTGTCAGTGTCCTCCTTCAAATGTGCTACCCAGAATTGTGCACAGTATCCCAGACGCAGCCTGAATAGCAAATATTACTTTTTGTGATCTGGACTGTGTTTCTGTCAACTGCATTATTAAGCAGTAGCATCCCACTGCTGACCCATGTAACCAAGACACCTAAACCTAGTTTTTGAAGGACAGGGTGTGTGTGTGTGTGTGTATGTATATAAAATAATAATTCAAGTATTCATGCTTAATAAGATATTATTCCTACTTCCAGGAAGTAGGAATGTAAAGGAGTCTATTACTTTGCGAGGGCTTCCATAATATATAAAATAATTTCCACCATATGGAAGAGATTTGCCTGTGCTGATGTTGGAAGAAATTTATGAACATTTTTAGTTTGTTTTCCAGCTGCTATTGATTCACACTTATATTAAAAGATTCCTTTTGTCAGGGAACTTAGGGTGGGTACATTTTCTTGGGGCAAAGGGGACGGAATGCTCTTAAATCACATCATAGTTTTTAATTTTTTTAAAAAGCCCTACAAGTCCCACCTGGGAACTCTGGTTGATGACTGTTATAAAAGTCTACTAAATAAATAAAATACATTTGGGTGAGATTTTGTTGGCTCCTGATGCTGAACACATGGAATGGAATGGAAGAAGACCTGCTCTAACATGACTACATTCTGGGAATTCATCAATACTGCTCAGAGATTAATCTAGAAGTGAAGTCCATGTAAAGGACAGTACTCATGTGGTCCGCTTGAAAAGGAAAATTGCAGAAGTTATAAACAGAAGATAACCACAGTAAACAATAGTAGCAGAGGGAGGAAAGGAATGTTGCTTGTTATCAGGTGGGCTAAAACTTGGCTGTTCAGGGCTAAAGGCATATTTCAAATCAGGGAGTTTAAACCTCACTAATAAGGATGCAGAGCTGCTATCCACCAATTTGGGCAATGGATTTTGGCAAGCAATGAAGAGATCTAGACCAGAAGCACCTGGTGATTCAGTGGTCTGGTTTACATGACACAGTAAGCCAAATTATAATTCACCAGGACTATGCAAATGTACGAGCGCCCAGAAAGGAGTTTGCAGCTCCTTTGGTCCTCCTTTGTGTCAATAACCTAATGCACTTCAATTTAGCAGCTGTGACCTTCATGAAACATTTCCCACTGATATACACCTATTATCTGCCCTGAGGCAGGACTCAGTTAACAGAACACAGTTATTCAGAAGACACGGTGAATAACAGCTACAGGTAAGCAACCCTGTTTTATCCTTTTTTATGTAGTCTGATCTATGAGATCTAGTAAGCTGTCACAAATAGTTCATAGGAAAACAGAACTCAATGCTGTTCTTCCTATGGTGGCACTAGAACTCAACTGGCTATCAAGAGAACAGCATTCCCTACATACCTGAACCTGAAGACCAGTGTGTATATGTTTGCATCTGTCAGCATTGCAACCCATCTTGGAACTTTTCCAAAGCAAACTATAATTGGTTGGAATATGTTTGGAGCAGTAGTGCGGGGGTGCCAATGCAAAACACTTGACTGGACAAGTAGAATTGTCCATGGGTAAAGTAATGTGTGCTTTGGTCCTTTCCATCAAGTAACAGAGTTTGGAGGCAAATTATGCCTTACAGCAACTTATATTTGTGACGATGGGCTTGGTGTCAAGCTTGTTGACAGGAAGACTTTGCTATGTCATGAGGCTTGTGCAGTAGCTGAGATTGGCAGGACGACTCAAATGTTTGTCATTTTAGCCTCTTTCAGCTTTTGAGGGAACTGTATTTGTTAACTAAACACACACATACACACCCTTTGTCCAATACCAGTAACTTCAGTAACTTTCAGTGTTTAATCTAGGGAAGGGTTTGTACCAACACCTGACTGATGAGGAATTTGTCAGCAAATGGCAGAAAACCATGGCTAAAAAAGCCACCTCTATTGGTCTGTCTCCCCCCCAACTCTACTGAAGGCTTTTCACCAAAGCCAGACTAAATGTCTTTCCTTCTGCAGTGTTGGATGGCAGACTGCCAGGACAGACTTTTCTCGTGTGCTCAAGACATCGATTCCATAAAACATATTTTGTTGCATTGTGCAAAATATGAGCAAGCCAGGGCTGAACTGATACTACCCTTGCTGGTACCTTTCCCAGGAAAATCAGAGGCTCACTATGTCAGGTTCCTACTGGAAGACCGGACAAATGTTAGAACATTAGCAGTGGCAAAGTTTTTATCGGTGGATGCAAGATCAAACGAGCCCTATATTCTAAACAAAATGCTTGTTTAACTTGGAGGTAGGCTGTATGAATTGTGTATTGTTTTGTAATGATTTGTTGGGTCTCTGGACTGTAATAAAGATTGATGATGTATTTGTTAACCAAACACACACATACACACCCTTTGTCCAATACCAGTAACTTCAAAGCCATTTGGCTAATATAACCAGTCCTGCTATCTTAATGTTTTGACTGCTTCTCTATGAAAAACAGTTAGCTGTCAGAAGATCCTCTACAGCTTGATGAAATAAATCTAGAGATGAACAAAGGAATTGTAAGCCCAGTGTCCCAAGCACTTTGACCCAGTGCTTCGCCATCTCCATCTGGAAGCAGACGATGAATCTAATGTTTTGATCTGCCAGCTTTTAGCATACACCTGACATGAGCCGCTGGACACTGACCAGACTTGAGGATGTGTCACATTCTGTTTTACTGAACCAATGCTAGTATTTCAGAGTGAGAAACACAACTGATGTAAACGAGACAAACAATTATAGGTCAGCCAAACATTATTAGATGAACACTGGAGTTTCAAGATTCTGGTTGAAAAACAGCGAGAAAAATCCACAGCAAATGAAGTACAAAAATAACTCAGCCTTCAAGCCATGACAGGGAAATGTCCATGTCCTCAGCAATTTTAGATTTTCTGCTGAAGAGAAGTGACAGCACGATAACAGTTATAATAAAAATATAAGCCTCCTCCAGAATTCTAGAAAGAATAGCATGACCTCTATTCAGTGTGTATATTTGCAACTGACAGCAAGGACAATTTTAGCTTCAGGACTGTATTCTTATTCCATATTCTCTACCTGCTGTTAATGCTCATCTTACTTTTCCGTTCCCCCCTCTCTTTTAGGATGAGCAGAGCACAGTGCTCAAATATCTGCATCTATGAAAAGCAATCTGCATACAAAAGAAAAAAATATACTATGCACACCAAAGCTTAAGAAATGACTGTGTTTTGTCACAGCACGTGATGGTAAATTTGTCTTAAACCATTGGCCACCCATAGTAAAGTACAGATGATCACTACTACATTTGTAAAATAATAATAACAATATTTTTTATTTATACCCCGCCCTCCCCAGCCAAGGCCGGGCTCAGGGCGGCTAACAAGCAATAATAAAGACAAGTTGAATGAATACAACTTAAAAACAAGGTTAAAATAAAATATTGAAACATTAAAGTATTAAAACGCAGCCTCATCACAGGAGAAAGTAAAAGGAAAAAAGAAAGAGGGGGAGGGAATCAAACTGGCTCCAAGCGAAAGGTCAGCTGGAACAACTCTGTCTTACAGGCCCTGCAGAAAGAAATCAGATCCTGCAGGGCCCTGGTCTCATGAGGCAGAGCGTTCCACCAGGCCGGAGCCAGTGTTGAAAAGGCCCTGGCTCTGGTTGAAGCTAATCTAACTTCCTTGGGGCCCGGGACCTCTAGGGTGTTGCTATTTATGGACCTTAAGGTCCTCCGTGGGGCATACCGGGAGAGGCAGTCCCGTAGGTACGAGGGTCCTAAGCCGTGAAGGGCTTTAAAGGTCAAAACCAGCACCTTAAATCTGACCCTGTACTCCACGGGAGCCAGTGCAGCTTGAAAAGCACTGGGTGAATATGCTCCCACGGCTGCTGCATTCTGCACCCGCTAGAGTTTCTGGGTCAGCTTTAAGGGCAGCCCCGCGTAGAGCGAATTACAGTAGTCAAGCCTGGAGGTGACCGTCGCATGGATCACTGCGGCCAGGTCGGGGCGGGAAAGGTAAGGGACCAACTGCTTGATGCGGCGAAGGTGGAAAAATGTTGCCTTGGCTGCTGCTGTAACCAAGGCGATTCCAAAATCTGCCAAGAAATGCAATACTGGTAGACATTATATGATTTTGGACCTGCCCATCAAGAACTTTTGCACAAATCCCTTTTGGGAAATGAGCATGAACACCTTTGTGTTCTCATTAATTGCACTGAGGCTTGGCCAGGAAGTGCTTGGTAGAGTGTAGTTTTCATTAATAAAAGGTAAGGCACCATGCACCTCTCTCCTAACATTGTACAAGAGATGCTTAGCTGCTCCACAGAAAGAAACAGAGGAGTGGAGTGGAAAGAGCACTGGATGAAGACCAGAGAGACTGAAGTTCAAATCCCCACTCACCAAGGAAGCTCACAGTGTAACCTTGGCCCCGTTAGCATCACAGGTGCTTGTGAGGATAAAATGCAGAGGGTGAGACTCTTACATAACAACCAATAAACACCACACATTTTCTCTTAAATCAGGCAATGGGTACCCAGCTGCTATGAAATATTTTCCTTTTACAATATCAGTGAATACAGAACACCTTAGGAGCCATTTATTTATGGAGCATTTTAATGGCAGAGAATCAGGACAATACTTCTAGATTCAGGTAGGTAGCCGTGTTGGTCTGATGCAGTAGAAATATATTAAAATAAAATAAAAAAATTGCCCAGTAGCACCTTAGAGACCAACTAAGTTTGTTCTTGGTATGAGCTTTCATGTGCATGTGTGTATCGTGTGTATCTGAAGAAGTGTGCATGCACACAAAAGCTCATACCAAGAACAAACTTAGTTGGTCTCTAATTTTTTTTCTATATTTCTAGGACAATGCTTATTCCTTATATTTCATACTACATAATAGCTATTCTTGACTCCCAAGGTCTCATTCATAATTGGTCTTTGCAGATCTAATCATAACCATCATAATAATCATTTTTTAAAAATTATTTATTTTAAAATATAAACCACCATGGAAGATAAATATTATTTTGGGTTGGTGTGTTGCTCGGTTAGAAAAAAATCCCAAAGCAAAAGAAGCAAAATGCCTTTATTTGGGCCAACCGAAACATCACAGAATGAGTCACATACTTTGGTGAAACCAAACACTTGTGGTGAGAAGAGGAATAATTTGATGGGAATGGATATCCTAATCTGCAGACTGTAAATGTTTAATGGAGGACTTGTTTTGCAGCTGTAATTAGGTTAAATCATGCCTACTGCAAAAATATTTCAGGTTCTAGCATGGAATGCTGCACTAAAGCAGCAATGGATATTCTTTGTTGGAAAATATAAAAATCAATTGCTATTTGAATCTGCCAGTAGCATTAAGTGGAACACTCTGGTCCTTTGTAAAACACAGACCAGAGAGGATAATTAAAGAGAAAGCATACTAATCTTTTTAGCAGCAAAAAGGTAAAGATTTTAAGTGGTAAAAGTATCAACAGAAACCAAACTGATTAGGAGGGAAAGGCAAAGAACCTTGAAGGCAAAGAACTATCAATTCAATAGCAGGATTCAAGTGTCTTCCAGTGCTAGGAGCCAGGACAGCTACTGTATTTTTCGCCCTATAGGACACACTTTTTCCCCTCCAAAAATGAAGGGGAAATGTGTGTGCGTCCTATGGGGCGAATGCAGGCTTTCGCTGAAGCCTGGAGAGCAAGAGGGGTCGGTGCGCACCGACCCTTCTCGCTCCCCAGGCTTCAGGAAGCTCTCCGCGAAGTCGCGCCGGTCTCCCAAGGCTTCCGAAGAGCTGCTTGCATCCCGAAGCCCGGGGCGTGCTGAGAAGCGCGCTCCAGGCTTCGGGCAGATATCCGCAAACCTGGGGAGACCGGCACGACTTCCCGCCGGGCTCCCTAGGCTTGCGGATAGCAGCCTGTTCTGGGGGCTTCCCCCGTCCCAGCCTGGGGAAATCCCCCCCCTTTATTTCCCTCCCCCCCAAAAAACTAGGTGCGCCCTATGGGCCGGTGCACCCTATGGGGCGAAAAATGCGGTAATTTCTACGTTCTCAATTTTTAAAATGTAGCTAGCCATGTTGGGGTATTAGAAACAAGCCAAAATCAGTACTAGTGCAATAGTAATACAAAGAACACGCTGAGATGTTATTATCTTTATTTATTTATTTATTTGATTTCTTACCCACCCTTCACCATGAGGTCTCAGGACAGGTGGCAACAGGGAAAAAACCTATTAAAAACAGTTTTAAAACTAATTACGATGAAGAGATTAGGATAGGTCCCCAAATATCTATCTCAAGGGTCAAAAGGGTGTGCCTTCATCATATGATATAAACTACATAATGCAGATGCCAGACACATCACTGTGGAGAGGAAATTCCACAGCCAGAGAGAATGCCCTCTCCTAAGCTGCTAGGCCCTGAACTTCTGAGGGAGGTGGAAATACCAAGAGGACAATAATAGGTGCATATGGAGTGGAGGGAAAAAACAATCTGAAATTATGGCATGACTCTTAGCATATTAGGGAAATAAAGCAAAGGAGCGATGTGTAGCGTGCTCAGTGCTGTGCAGGGAGGAGGGAGCGCTGTACATCTTTGTCAACGGCTTTTCTTTCAGTATGCAAAGTAGCCAAAACGGAGCAAGCTATTTTTCTTATCTAAGTCATTTGTGCTTCTAAACAACAAATGAATAACCAACTTTATTATGATGGGAACATCAGGATAAATGACTTGAGTGAAGCTGCAACTCCCGAGGGGGAAATTTCATAACATTTAAGGGTTTTGATTTATAACAAAGCACCGCGCCATCCAGCCCTATAAACTGGTGCATTCCAATATGCTAAAATGCACCCAAAAACGATAAGGGCAGGGCAAAAATAAAAATGCCACAATAACAAGATGGATCTTCTCATCCAGAAATTAAGGACACTGAGTTCAATTATTTTTGCTCAGCATCTTATAGTGACGGAAAGAAATCAAAATTAACTTCTCTCTCTTCCCAGGGGAAAAATATAGAGTTTGCCACTTTTCCAGAATAGACGGTTTCTGATACTGCCCTTCACGGTTTACAGTGAATTATTCATGACTGCAATGCAAGCTCACAACCACCACCTCCTCCTGCCCCCCAAGGAACTAACAGGTCTGAGGTCACCAATGGCATATGTTAAGATGCAACATTTATTTTAGCTCCCCCCACCCCCAGTCTTTTAACACACTTAGGCTTTAGCTCTTCCCTAAATTGAATTATTATTGCAAAAAGCATTGTCCCCATAGCATCACATCATTGCAATGACGGGCCAGTCTTTTCTGACAATCCTTAATATACACGACAAAAATGACAGTATTGATGATGCTCGGTAAATCTCAGTGACTGCCATCTTTTCATCTCTGGCTACTTATCTGTGTCAATGGAAGAGTATTCCAGCAGTGATCAAAGGTATATTGAACTATGGCTTGTAGCAATATAGGACATACTGGCTTGCCTCAAGGTATGGTTGAGATCCAACTTAATATTCTGAGGCGTTGCTAAATTTCAATCAACTTGGCAATGGTCTCTGAAGTATTTTCAACAGGCTCTGCCACCCGTGTCCCTATCAAGTGAAATATGGCTGTAGTGGAGAAAGAGGGTGTGTGCATGCATGTGACCTGTGTATAATCCCAAAATTCAGTCCTATTGGTATCATATTTATCATTACTGCTTATGCCAATCGTGATGAATGCATTCTGAATTTACACAGATATGTCAGTAGTCTGCAAATGAACAGCATGGCATGTTCCACTAGGGTTTTTGTTTGTTTGTAGTGAGAACACATTTGTTTTACTACCCCGCCCCCCAATCCCCAAGGTTTAATGTGATGTTATTTGTTGTTCCAAATTGCTAATTTTAAGATGAAATGTTTGGGTCTGTTATTTTGTATTTCGGTGTCTGGTGTAAACCCCTTTTTCTAAAACTATAGATGGAACAGAGGTCTATATATTAAACTACAATATAAAACTTTTTAAATAAGGCTGATGTTAGTTAGTCCAGTGATGGTGTTAATAGAGTGAATGGAAAGGCAAAGGCAATATGGTACATGGTTCCTTTTTTGTTTTGTTTTTTTTGGAATGATTCTATTTCTATGCTGCTTTTTATTCAAATAAATCCCAAAGCGGCTTACAAACAAAAGATAAAAATAACATAGTGCATAATGGAACCTCACGAATACAGCATAAATCGTACAGAATACTTAACAAAGCATCAGTAAAACAATCACAAATCTCAAATAAAACAATTACCATCTATGTAACACTATTAACAAAACAACTAAAAAAATAAGCTAAACATCAGTTACACCAAAAATAATATTATAGGATTCACAATGTGCTACAGCATTCATAGCTATAGAACAATATTAACAACATGAACAAAATAGCAACAAAACAGACAAAGCCCTGTTGAATGCTCTCCCCACCACTATGACTGAAAAACTTTCATCCTTGGTACCGCTCTCTGCTGAGTAGCCTGCTATTCCTAGTACAGTGGTACCTCTGATTGCGAACGGGATTCTGAAGGCCCGTTCACAACATGAGCAGAACGCAACCCACGTCTGTGCACGCGCGGGTCGCAATTTGCCGCTTCTGCGCATGCGCTTGACATCATTTTGGGTGTCTGCGCATGTTCGAGCAGCAAAACCCGGAAGTAACCCTTTCTGGTACTTCCGGGTCGCCGCGGGATGCAACCTGAAAAGACGTATCATGAAGCAAACATAACACGAGGTATGACTGTACTTCTTTCATATGTTCATAAACAGTTGCCACCGATACCAAGTTAGACCATTAGTCCATCTATTTTTTTTTATATATAAATATTTATTAAAGTTTTTGAATACAAATGCACAAATAATAAACAACCTTACTTATATCATAACGTGATTCCATCACTTCTTTGGACTCCCTCACGTCTCCCGCTCCCATTTACATCGTTAAAAGGTTTTTCCAAGCAAATTATCAACTTGTTTACGATCTTATATCCACTCATTTAAATATAATCTAGCAATTCTCCAAAAAATTTATGTTTTCTTTAATCTCACTTATCATCAAATTCAAATCTGATTTAGTGGTGGCCAATTTTTTATAATCTAGCATCCTTCTTAACATTCAACCAAATTACAATGTTTTTGTAAATACGTCTTAAATTTCTTCCAGTCTTCCTCAATCCTCTCTTCTCCCAGGTCTCGGATTCTGCCAGTCATCTCGGCCAGTTGCATATAGTCCATCAGCTGCATCTGCCACTCTTCCAGTGTGGGTAGATCTTGAGTTTTCCAGTTTTTAGCGATGAGTATCCTTGCTGCCGTTGTTGCATACATAAAAAATGTTCGGTCCTTCTTTAGCACCTTCTGGCCGACAATACCCAGAAGGAAGGCCTCTGGTTTCTTAGTGAAGGTATACTTAAATACCTTTTTCAGCTCATTATATATCATTTCCCAGAAGGCCTTCACCTTAGGGCATGTCCACCAGAGGTGAAAAAATGTTCCTTCATTTTCTTTACATTTCCAACATTTATTATCAGACGAATGGTATATTTTGGCAAGTTTAACTGGGGTCATGTACCATCTATATATCATTTTCATTACATTTTCCTTCAGAGCATTACATGCGGTGAAGTTCAGCCCAATGGTCCACAACCTTTCCCAGTCCTCAAACATAATGTTATGCCCAATGTCCTGTGCCCACTTTATCATAGCCGATTTAACCATTTCGTCTTGTGTATTCCATTTTAACAGCAAGTTATACATTCTAGATAGTACCTTAGTCTTTGGTTCTAGCAATTCTGTTTCTAACTTCGATTTCTCCACCTGGAACCCTAACTTTTTGTCATTTTTAAAGACTTCTTTAATCTGAGCGTAATGTAACCAGTCTCGCACTTTATCCTTCATTTTCTCCAAACTCTGCAATTTCCAATTGTCTCCATCTTTTTCTAATATTTCCCAATATTTTGGCCATTTGGCCTCCATATTGGGTCTTTTTCGGGACCATTAGTCCATCTAACTCACAATTGCAATGGCAGAAGTCTTTCCTGTCATTGAAGACCTTTTAAGCTGGAGATGTCAAGGACAAAACTTGAGACCCAAATCATGTTGTTCTACCACTGAACTATGCCACCTGTCTTCAGGGGCATAGGAAGGAGGCTGCGGGGGGTGCGGCCCACCCGGGTGTCATCCTTGAGGGGGGTGACAAAATGGCACACTGCGGGGGGCAGCGCTTACCGCGGGGGCTGGCCTGCAGCGTGTGAGCCACATGTCTCTCCTGGGAGTGAAGCAGTGGCTCGGGGCCCCGAGTTGCCCAAAACGGCAGTGTGGGGCTTGTGTTCGCCAGGCGGACTCTGTGGGCAGCTCACCGTGGTGCCCCCTGGGCAGATCGCTCCCCCCCCCGCCGCTCCAGGTGCCAGAGCAGCTGCTACACCCCGCCTGCCCCATCATTCTAACATGCAGTCTAAGCTGCTGCAGAGAACTCTTCATACCTTACACAACTGCTGGTCTCAATATAATGAATTGCCTGGTGACAAGCCCAATTTCATACTGACAGGCTTTACATTTTACAACTCAAATAAGGTATTAATTGACCATTCCATGTTAGTTCTTTCAGTTTAAAATATATTGCTAAGTGGTAAGCAAAAAGTTAATGCCAGTTGAGCACATAATTTTAATGCCAAATAGCAGATCACCCAAATGTATGAAATATTAACAAAATTAGACATAGGTGACATAACAGGATTAAAAACATGTTGGGAGAAAGATTTGGGTTATGTTTGATCCCATAAAATGCAAAAGAACATGGAACAAGGGGGCTATGAAATTAATTTAAGAACTGGTAGTACCATACACCAGTGATCTTATCATCAAGAAATCCCAATATCTCTCCAAAACACCATTGTTGAGTAAAGCACATATATTTTCACTATCAGTGTCATTCAGTGGCAGCCTTTAGAGAGATAGTGTTCCTACAAATAAATTCAATAGCAAAACAAGAACTGATGCCACTCCTCTCATTAGTATTACTGATATAAGATGGGCAAAATGAAGACAGACTGGATAAAGAAGCGATTTTATATTTCTTATTATATTTTATACTTCTTAGTTCATTTCAACTACATGGCAGAAAAGTATTTTATATATAAATGATGAGACTGACATGTACAGGTTGTGAACCTCCAAGTCTAATGCAGCCTACTTGACATACTTGTTCTTCTAGCCTTAAGCAACCAGCACAGACAGAAGCTTTATGAAACCTCTAATGGCAGGTGAACTGTAGATGGTTTGGTGGATTAACATGATTTAATACAATGGTGCTCCAAATTTGATGCTTTGTATGTTACTATTGGGACGCGGGTGGCGCTGTGGGTAAAACCTCAGTGCCTAGGACTTGCTGATCGTAAGGTTGGCGGTTCGAATCCCCATGGCGGGGTGAGCTCCCATTGTTCAGTCCCAGCTCCTGCCCACCTAGCAGTTCGAAAGCACCCCTAAGTGCAAGTAGATAAATAGGTACCGCTTTATAGCGGGAAGGTAAACGGTGTTTCTGTGTTGGCTCACCAGTGCAGCTTCGTCATGCTGGCCACGTGACCTGGAAGTGTCTTCAGACGGCGCCGGCTCCCGGCCTCTTAAGTGAGATGAGTGCACAACCCTAGAGTCGGTCACGACTGGCCCGTACGGGCAGGGGTACCTTTACCTTTACGTTACTATTACACCTTTTTAAAATAAACAAAGTACTGTAATAACAACACTGTATAATGACTGGAGGCTTAAGAATATCATGAACAAACTAGATTTACAATAATAATTGTAAATAAATTGGCATGAGATGTTGCACAAAAAGAATGGGGAAATAATAAGAAATTTTAAAATGATGTTTTATCTCAGCATAGGGAAGCAGATCAAGACACTGTACGTCAGCTAATACACTGACAGCTTCACATATTTCAGAATTATCATAATTCATCCAAAAGTATAATCCTTACCTTCAAGGAGGTAGCTAAAATAGGAAAAGGAGAGCTTTTAATGTACTTTCTCACTGCATTACTCTGCTATTGATTATGGATGCAGCTCACCTGTGTCACCTAGATTAGAGAGATGGCTGGGCTTGTGTTGCTGGCTGTTCTGCCAGGCTCAGCTGCAACCAGAAAGAATAACCAGGTGATGCAACTGTAGGGTCCCCTCCCAGCACCTTAGTCAGGACCATCAACTTAAAGAAATATCCCTGTTGACAGAAGCTGCAGTGTTACTCTGTCTCATATTTTCATACCCTTTTCATATTTTCTTTTATTAAAATGAACTTAAGGGCCAGATTCTGACAAAAGCCTGTCCACGTTCATTAGCTTCAACATGGCCATTTAAAATTATGTGCACTTCAGAGCTGGCTTTGGGATTAACAGCATTTATCCTTCTCTGTTTTGGGACATCTTTAAATTATCTGATCCGTTAAATGTGTTCTGTGTTACATCTTATCTCCTCCTCCCCTCCCTGTTTCTTTTATGCTGCAGCCCTTCACACCCGTTTCGCACACAAGCTTCCACAGCTCCAATAGCACTCCTGCAGGCTCATTTGAAAAAATAGAAGATGTGTTAATTAGGGCACTAATGGTCAGAAAACAATCTTTCTCAATTTCCAGAAGAAATGAGACTGCTGCAAACCCAGCATTCATTTCCGAAGTGCTAGACTGCATGAAAAATTCAACAAATATGATTTTACACTGTACTTTTAGTTCAATGGAAAGGAATACTGGTATACTGGTATATAGTGGCTAATGAAGCTTTGAGCTTTTGAAATTATAGACATAATTTATGTATTTTGTTTTTTTGCATGGGACAATGAAATCTTTTAACCTTTGACCAAGTCACATGGTGATATGAATTCATCCTCAGATTATCTACTTATTTTCCACATATATTATTTTAAAACAGTTCCATTTAGACCATGCCTTATCTCAGTGATGGCCAAATTTGGCCCTCCAGCTGTTTTGGGTCTACAATTCCCATCATTCCTGACCACTGGTCCTGCTAGCTAGGGATGATGGGAGCTGGTAGTCCCAAAACAGCTGGAGGGCCAAGTTTGGCCATCACTGCCTTATCTGATGCTACAATGAAGTCAGTATATAGTAACTATGTTAAAACCAAAATACTAATTTGTACCAAGAACTCTAAATCTGCAAATTACTTGGAATGAGATCCAATGTAACAGTAGTCTACAAAGTTTGACAGCTGATACTTTACGAACAATAGGTAAAGGTAAAGGGACCCCTGACCATTAGGTCCAGTCGTGACTGACTCTGGGGTTGCTGCACTCATTTTGCTTTATTGGCCGAGGGAGCCAGCATACAGCTTCCAGGTCATGTGGCCAGCATGTCTAAGCTGCCTCTGGCGAACCAGAGCAGCACATGGAAATGCCGTTAACCTTCCCGTCGGAGCGGTACCTATTTATCTACTTGCACTTTGATGTGCTTTCGAACTGCTAGGTTGGCAGGAGCAGGGACTGAGCAACGGGAGCTCACCCCGTCGCAGGGATTTGAACCACAGACCTTTTGATCGGCAAGTCCTAGGCTCTGTGGTTTAACCCACAGCGCCACCCGCGTCCCTAACAATAGCACAAGCCTAACTGTCACCAAGTAACAGCAGTTGTGAAACACCTTTCGCAAGATTAGATCTGGCTGTTGTGCTATGCAGCTACAACTAGATGCCACCTTTAAACATATAGTCAAATTAAAAGAAATTATGCAAGAAGTTCTAGTTTAGAGACACAACTCGTGTACATCTTTGCGTCCTTTTTCAGTTGATGTCATGATGTTAGCAAGAGCAGTTGCAAACATTCTTAGATGAAACTGATTATGTAGACAGAGTTCAGTCTGGGCCGTTTCAGAGTCAAAATAGGTCTTGACTGCCCCTGGCATCTGTGCTGTGGGGGTGTCAAACTCTGTTGCTCAAGAGCCACAAAAACCTGAATCCAGCCCTGATTGTACGCTGCATCTTTTAAAACTCTGCATGGGTTGTGGGTGGTCAGATGTACACTTGGCTGTACAAGTGGCATGAAAGAGCTTAAACAGCTGTTTCCAAGAAAACTTTGGTGGCGTATTTTTTCCTGACATTCATCCAAGACCCCGCATTGTATAGTAATTACACTTCCTTTCAACCTCTACTAGTTCTCTCTCTCTTTTTAAGGCATATAATTTATTCTAAACATAGTAGACTATAAAAGCAGCAACACCTGATAACCCAACTTTTACATGTTTAAAATCTACAGTGAAGGTTTTCTCTATGGAGAAGTATACTTCTCAGGATAATTTCTGAGTCTTTTAATATATTTGAATAACAATAAAATCCACCAGTCACTTTAGGCCTTCTCATAAGCAGATGCCAGAGTGGTGAAACAAAAGAGGATCTTTGAAGAATTCACAAACTGTCATTCCATTAACTTACATTATTTTTCCATTTCTATATTTAGTCAAATTGGCTTAAAAATTGCCTAGACGTCTCTGTATATATTTGTAAATTGTTTTGAGCACTGCATTACTTCTGCATGTAATTTCCTCTTTGTTCTAGTCTAGTTCAGATCCTGAAGCTGGGGCTACAATACTTTGGCCACCTCATGAGAAGAGAAGACTCCCTGGAAAACACCCTGATGTTGGGAAAGATTGAGGGCACAAGGAGAAGGGGTCGAGATGGTTGGACAGTGTTCTCGAAGCTACTAACATGAGTTTGACCACACTGCGGGAGGCAGTGGAAGACAGGAGTTCCTGGCGTGCTCTGGTCCATGGGGTCACGAAGAGTCGGACATGACTAAACAACTAAACAAAGTTGGCATTATAGAGAGAGAAGAAATCAATTTGGCAACTAAAGAGTAGATGGAGATTAAAAAATGTTTTCCCCCTGGTCCTTTTCTTCTATCCAGCAATGTCTCCTAATATTAAACTACACATTATTGGGACAGCAGTGATCACTGGAGGAAAAACAATCTGAGCAAAAATGTTTGGTAGCCTTGAGGTACTGGGAACACAGAATCCTTCTGTATTCACAGAGGAATGTGTATGAAGAGAACAACAACAAAAAACGCTACTTGGAATGAATGGGACAGGTGTGGGTTTAGGGTATGTGTGTGTGTGTGTGTGTGAGAGACACACACACACACACACACACGAAAGAGAGATATAATAGAAAGAAGCAGAGGATGGGTTGGGTAAAGTACACAATGGCAGATGGCTGAAGTAAACTGTGGTTGTGCTAGAATGGCTCACAGATCTGTCAAACCTAGAGATTTTAACATAGCTATAAAAAGATTTTAAAACTTTACCAAATAAAAAGTCTACTGGCATATGGCCAATACAATAGACAATTATAATCAAACCCTAGAGTGTGGATTCAGAGCAGAATACAGTGTATCTTTATGACAAAAGTGAAGACTGAGAGTCACTACTGAGTACTTTCTTTTCTAAGGGGACAGTGCTTTTCAATAAAAAGCTTTTTTTTAGTTGAATAATTATAACCTAGAGGGAATATTTTCCACAGGGGATTGGAAACTGCTGTACTGCAGAAGAGCCTCAGACTAATCTTTTCAAAATGCAGAAGTTCGCAGCAGCATAATATATCAAAATTTTAATGAAGACAATTTTGAATGATTAACGTTTGTTTTTTAGAACATATGTTAGTGAAAAAAACATCATTTTATATACATATATCTAAGAATTTCACCTCTGAAACCACACACATGGATATGCCATTTTTCAGCTATATGCAACTTTATATGTATCAAAATGTATTTGGCATGTTTTCTGAAACACATTTGTTGTAAACAGTCTTCATCTTCAGGATATCAAGGTTAGGTGCAACCATCTCTTTGTATTTCAGAATACAGAATACATATGATATTATATGATGGGGCTCATCAACCTGGGAAGGTAGCCCATCTAGGAGAAGAAAAACTCTGATCCTAAACCTCTTTTGCCTTGTGGGATATCCTTGGGAGAAGAAAAGAATAAGGCGTAAACCCTACACAAATCCAGAGTGGAGTCTCCAAGTCGTTTGGATGATGATTTGTAGACCTCCTTCAGGCAACTCCTGCAGCCAAGCTGGCACCAAACACATCTGCTTTCCTTTGGAAAGCATCAAAGAGGCTGAGAGCAGGGTCTTGTCTTCTGAGCAGCCCAGGACCTTCTTACTCAGTGCCTAAGGTTGCACCCTGGGGAGGTCACTTTGGTGCTGCTTACGCAGGAATTTGACTTTATCGCAGGAGTCACACTCTATTGTCTCACAAGACAGATGGATGCCAACAACCAAGCTATCCTCAATATTCATTCCTTTTAACTTTAGTTCTCATATATTGCCTGCTAATAAAATAAACCCACTAATCTGTTTAACCTAGTCCACCTCAAACCTCTGATGCAACTATTTATATGCTGTTTTCTAGCAGAATGCCCACCAAAGCTCATGATCATTCTTTCGGTACATAATTTACTGGTGTTGAGATGCCAAATGAAAAACGTTGCTTTTATTTCTGCTGCTGTTTTAATCTGCCAAAGTTTTGATTTGTTATTTATTATTATTATTGAATGTTTTATTGTTTTTTAATGTGTTGTACGTCACCCTAGGAATTTCAGTTGAAAGGAAATACATAAGTCAAATGAATAAATTAATCAAGCACTTCTTTTTTAGTATTTTAAAAACTTCATTTGGCTTTCTTGCTACAGGGTAGCCTCGAGTACAACTTTTCCTATAGGATTAGAACACAAGAAGCCCTCTGAGAGCAGATCAAAGGCCTGGAAGAGATGCTAAACAAACTGACCCTTAATATATGATTCCCCAGAAGCTTAAAACAAAACAAAACAAAACAAAACAAAAATTGGGATTACATTGGCCACGTTCCTGTTCTTACATTTGGAGCTCAACCATGCTATTTCTTTGTAGAGAAAGAGGTGTCAGATCTCACAATGAACGCCTCCCTTGTTCTCTTATAATGCCAAGGTGCTGGAATTAAGTTCTGCTGAGTTCTGACTGGGGAAAAGAAAAGCTTTGGAGTTCAATCTTAGGGACCCACTTCACTCCTTGCTGAGGCCTCTGGGTTTCTATTACACCTCCCTTCTTCACAGCTTTTTTTAAATTTTCCCTTTCAGGCTTTTTTGTTTCCAGTCACTCTGGTCCCCTTTCCTTCCACCAATACAATAGTTGACTTTGCACATCTCAGCTTCCTCTTCTTTTCTGTTCTCTCATGCCTTTCAAACACCTGTCACTGCTGTCCAGTCAGGATGGAAGGAAGTGCACACAAGTAGAAACCCAAGCGCAAAAAAACAAGGCCTAACAAAGAATTGGAACAGTCTGGTGGCACTGCCCTGGTGACACCTTGGCACCACTGGGCACTACATTGGCAACTCAAAACTAAATGCTTGAATTACCATATTTTTCTGTGTACAGTGGTGCCTCAGGATGCGAATGGGATCTGTTCCGGAGCCCCGTTCGCATCCAGAAGCAAACGAACTAGCAATGGCACATCTGCGCATGCACGCGTGGCTTTTCGCCTCTTCTGCGCATGACGTCATTTTGAGCATCTGCGCATGCGTGAGTGGCGAAACCCGGAAGTAACACGCCCCATTACTTCCGGGTTGCCACGGAGAACAACTCGAATGCGCTCAACATGAAGCATATTCAGCCCGAGGTAAGACTGTATAAGACTGCGATTGGCGGTGAGCAGGTGGGTGATTGGCAGTGGCGACCTCCCCGCAAAAGTTCAACAACTCCCCTCTAAAAAACCCAATAACTTTGGCTAACGTCCCACTAAAAAGCTCAACAATTGAAGGGTGACCTCCCCCAAGGAAGCTCAACAACTCAAGAAACATTAATTTCTTAATTTTGGCAAGTGTTTTTTAGAGGTACCTCTTGCCCTACTTCCGCTTTAGTAGTTCAGTTTTTAGAGCAAGCTGCCATCTGGATGCAGCCTGATTCATTTATCTTCCTCCTCCATCATATTTTATTTCTTAATTAACATTTAAACTTATTATTAAATTGGCTTGCACTTTAAGTGAGGCTGTGCAGTACTTAAGAGATAATGGGCAGAAAGCAATATGATGTATGATTTAGTTTGTTCAGCCCACTATTCAGTTGTTGAGAATGCAAAAACGATGGTGCTGTTTTTCTTTGTGGAGTTCCACTTGGCTGAAAGGATGTTCTCCACTATTCTGTTATCTAAAAATTAGCATGCAGATTCATGATCAACAGCTATTAAAGATATGCAAACCCTTGTACGTGAGCCACTAACAAGCAACCAAGGATGCCTAGAATAAAAACTAAGAGAATGACTGACACTACACATAATGTGTTATGATTCTAAAAATTATTAAACATTGTATAAGCTTTAATTACCCACCAGCAGCAATCATACTATTATGATACCACAACATTCAATTCCCCTATGTAAACTATGTGGTTAATCAACAGATGCAACATTTTAATTAATGTCAACGAGGGATTGTAGTCAGTGTTGCTAGCCTTAGATGAAAACACAAAAGCAAGAACACAATACTTTAATAACAGAAGTGATTGATCCGTGTCTATAGTTAAACCCTATTTGGTATTTATGCCATGCTTGTTCAACCATATCAGACAATAACAAGGCATTATTATTGAGGAACATTGGGCTAAAACCTCCTCTTTAAAATTATTGAACAACCAAACATAGGCACATAATGCTGTTTAGTATTATAGAATCAGATTTTAAACAACTGCTGTTCAACTTTTGTTTGAACATGGGCACTGGTACAGCGGTAAATTCTGAAGTACAGCAGCTCATCACGAGAAGCACAACAAAAATGACATTTTGACCAAAGCAGACATTGTGGTTCTATTACCAAACCATCCTTTTTCTCACCATCACTCCACCCACACCCATCCTCCTGTTTTGCTTAGCATTCAACCTGAAGAGTTCTGGCAGACTCAAAAATTTGCTCGCTATTTTGTGACTTTAGATTTTTTTTTAAGTAAAAGTGGAAGTTTAATTCTAATATTCATACATGCTGATCTCACTCTTCCTCTGCTTAGCCTATTTGACCAGTTTCTCTCTGAGAAAAGATTACTAAGTATGCAGAGGATTGCATCTCCAGAGAAAGGTGTGTGAGAGAGCAGAAAACACACAGAGAAAAAACTTGGTTTCCCTGTCAGAGAGAGAGGAGGGTAGCCTTTAATGTTGGGGAATGTTAGGAAGAATTAATTTATTGGCACTCACAGTTGAAGGGGAATTGTTCTTTAAATTTAATTTGTAACGTATTTTTTTTTTTAAACCTGCAAATAATTATTTGTATAGATGGGCTATACATGTGTCACAATCTAGCCCAAAATGTTATGTTGGACAATCCTTTCCTACCCTAGTTTCAAAATATCAATGAGAATATGATGGATTGGGGACAGAAAAGTTCCGGCGTAATACTCAATTTATTATGTACAGAATTTTAGACTGCCATACTCCCACATTTGATTTATCTTCTGGTTGTTATGATGGTGGCTTCTTTCTCTTTTTTTTAGTAGTGCAAAAATATATAGCAATAGTGCCCACAGGCTCAGCTCATTATCAGGGCTAGTCATAGTAAAGACACATTCTTAAGAGACAGCTCCTGCCCCAAAGGGCTAGTATTCACCATGCTATCCCCAGTGTCTGTCATTGGAAGTAGACTGGTTTTACCACTATACATTCCCAGGCTTCCAATTTACATTTCTCATCCTACTTTATTTCTATTGCGTTGTACCTGTATGTTCTGCAGAATTTCCCACCTTACTTGCCACAACAAGTGTCTGCTTGCATATATTACAATTACCTTACATTTTATATGGGGCAGCCAGTGCTCAAATTAAAGTTTTGTATCTGCTTGTCGGTTTACATTTTTATACAAAATTGCAAAAGATTTCTGAGCCCCCTTTAAAAACGTATTTCACTGTTAAAAGATACACAATGTCATCACACTGCATACAGAAAAAGTAGCAGCAGTAATGACAACAGTAATGGAACAGCCTGAGGTTTCAAAAACCAGAATGTGAAGAAGAATGTGAAACAAAAAAGATGAGAATTATACATTCTATGATGAATACAGAAATGCAATTTCAATTGAACTTTAGAAAACAAGGGAAAGAAACAAGGTAAAAATTAAGAATTAGTGTCTCTCTTTTTGAAACACAATTCTATCTCATACAGGAAGCGAAGTCTGCCTTTCCAATGAAAGGCCCAAGTGTACACACCTGACCTGCAAGTGCTGCCATTTGACCCAAGGTTATATTTGACTGTAGCACAGTCCTCTCAGAGGTCTTTGGCACTTTAACTTATACGAAAGCTTTGCAATGCTAAGGAAGTAGCATGGTGTTGAACTATTTAACAGAAGGTAAAGGTACCCCTGACCATTAGGTCCAGTCGCGGATGACTCGGGTTGTGGTGCTCATCTCGCTTTATTGGCAGAGGGAGCCGGCGTACAGCTTCCGGGTCATGTGGCCAGCATGACTAAGCCACTTCTGGTGAACCAGAGCAGCGCACGGAAACGCCGTTTACCTTCCCGCCAGAGCCGCACCTATTTATCTACTTGCACTTTGACGTGCTTTCGAACTGCTAGGTGGGCAGGAGCAGGGACCGAGCAACGGGAGCTCATCCTGTCACGGGGATTCGAACCGCCAACGTTCCAATTGTCAAGCCCTAGGCTCAGTGGTTTATACCACAGCGCCACCAGTGTCCCTATTAACAGAAAGGTAGGGTAGCCATATTTGGAAGAGCAAGAAAGAGGACGCATTTGCTGACATCTACTTTTAACTACAGATTGCTATACGACTATCTATAGAAGTTGTGATATATTGCAAGTAGCAATGTTCTTAACTTTCATAATAATAATAATAATAATAATAATAATAATAATAATAATAATAATGTGCATACAATTCTTACATGAATAAAGCTTGGAAACACAGAACTGTAAGGCATCTGACATATTCAGCCTCAGGAAAATGGCCTGGAAACACAAATGTGTGTTGCTGGGAATATCAAACCCAGCAGCCTGTACTGACAGCAGCCAGCTAGATGCCTATGGGTAGCTCACAAACTGAGCCCAGCTCAATAGCACTCTCTCCACCAAGGCCAAAGGGAGCCTTATCCAACACTTACCTATGTGGGAGCAAGCTCCGCAGAACACAGTGGCACTTCCTGAGTAAGCAATGAGCAGAATTACAATGAAAGACTCTTTTGCATGTCTACTCGAAAGCAGGCTTCACTGACTTCATCGCCACTTGCTGCAGGGGGACTGACTGCCCTGGGCAGCAAGCAGAACTGCTGCGTCAAAGGACTCGAGGGTGGGAGTTTTCCCACTTCGCCATCAAGCCTGTCAGAAGGGCTGTGGCCTGCCAAAACCCTGCCTCCTCCTCTTTCTTTCTGCCGCCTCAGCCTGTTCCTTCCTGTACCCGTGCCACCCGCCTTCTCCTCCTCTGCCTGCACATGTCACAACACTGCTTTCGGCCGGTGATGGCAGAGCGCCTGGCTGAGGCTGCGACACCGTTCCCGGGGAGAGGTGGCGGCAACAGTGGAGTCTGTGAGGAGCAGCCGCTGCTCCCACGGCCCTGCCTTGCCGACTTCACCAGCAGCTGAGCGGCTGCCTTAGGTGCTCAAGTAGCGCCTGAAACAAACCGAGCAAGTGCTGCCCCGCCACCCGCCCTGGCTCCTTGGCTGCCACTCACCTGGGTGCTCTCCTTCAGGTGGTAGCATGTGGTCCAGGTCAAAGCCGATCAGCCAGGGAGGAGGGCAGTGCCATGGCAGAGGTGGCGCATGAGAAGCAGCAGTTGCGGCCGTGTCTGCCTTTCCACTGCTCCACAAAGGAAAGCCACCACTCTGCTCTGGAGGTGCCTTCCTGCGGGAACTGAGCCAACTCATACCGCCAGCTGCCAGTGTCCCAAAAAAGTGGTACCACACACCACCACCCCGGACATTTTGCAATATTTTTAAAATCCGCCCGGACAGAAATTTTAACCCTGAAAAAGAGGACTTGTTTGGGAAAAACCAGACATATGGCAACCCTAGTTAATGGCTGTTGTGGAAAAGTTTTATGTGAACAATCAATTAGCTGATAAAATGTGGATGGTCCCTTTGTTACAGGGGCAGCTGTGGGTGGGTGTAGATACAAATAGTTACAAAAGCTGTTGAGACGCAGAACAAGCAGATAGGAGGAGATGCAGAAGGTTGGGCAATCCAGTAGACTGATGGGCCTTCAGCTAGTATTTCAATAGGAACCCAATGACATTTAGAATCAGGCTAGACAAGATGCAGGAGATCTGTGGGATGCCCTTTGGTGTGTGTGTTTCAAGATTGAATCAGTCATAGGAGAACTGGATCAATGCCACAGGTTGCAGGGAAGGAAAGATTATCAGCAGCCATTTGTTCCACAGGCGAAAGCATACAAGTACCATGCATACCTGTTCACAGATTTTCTGCACCATAAATAGGTTTGGCCCTTAGAAAGAGCCCTAAGGAAAAACATGCTTATGAAAAACATATCAGTAATTATAATATTTACTTGCAATGTTATTATTTCAAATGGGGTGGACAAGCCTGTTTTATTTTCGACTTGTTTAAAACACTAGGGATTCATGAGCTCACCTAGATCATGACAGGAATTAACTGTCACATGATGGGAATTGAAAAGCGAGGCAAATGGAGGAAGAAGCAGGAAAACAAGTATATCAAGCACCTAGGCAAGCTTGAAAATGGGGTAAAGTAAAAGAGAGAATCTTCTCAACAGAAAAGATAAGTATATTTGGTTGCCTAAACTATTAGAAATTTCATTCTGATACCCTGCTGGCATTATGAAGGCAAAGAAAAAATAAAATATAGGTGGAAAGAAATTGGTTTCTTTCCTGAAGACTTTAATTTTTTCTCTGAAAGAATAACTGAAAAAACTGGGGAACAATGAAACCCCTTCATTTGCAATATTTTTCCTTTTGGAATGTACAGGATGAAGATTTTCATGAGATATTTTGAAAAGTGTGGGGTTTTTTGTTATTGTTTGTTATTATAGTATGTATTTGTGATTTTATTCTGTAAACCTTCCTCCTTAACCATGGTTTGGGCACCTGTCTTGCCCCAAAACCACAGAGCTGTGAGGAAAAAGTGGCTAGAAACTAAATCCACTTAGAAGGCTGAGTGGCTCTTGCTGGCACTTCTCCTGAAGTTGACCAGTCATCAAAACTCTGCCCGTCAACAAGATTATTCCCTGCCCTCTCCTCTATAAAAAGCACTTTCTAGCTTTATTCTGAAGCTCCTGTGTTGCAAGGTGAAGGAAATTTAAAGGGATCACTGTCCACTCTGTTCAGGCTTCATCTAGAAAGGAGCAATAGGAAAGCAGCAACACACAATTAAAAGGTGCCCAGCAAGTAGTTAATTGAGGTTATTTTTATTAAAATTGCAAAAGCTGCTTTGGGGCTATTCTGGAGTGCATTCTGGACTCAATAGCACACTAATACGTGCAAGATCAGGGCTTCAATGCACCATGGAGCTGCCATCCCCAATCTATTGAACCACTACAGCAGGAGCCTCCCGCTCTTATTAATTTCCCTGGTAATTCCACAGAGAAACAGACAGAGAGGAAAATATACTCCTTAGGAAAGCTGTCACTTATCCCCATGGGGTTAACACATAATCCTTAATATACCTTGATGCCACTGCACTCCTCACTGGTTCTCCCTAGCCATTAATGGCTCCCACTGCCTGAAGTAATGCACTTGAGCAATGTGTAGAACAGGGGTCAGCAACCTTTTCCAGTCGTGGGCCAGTCCACCATCCCTCAGATCATGTGGTGGGCCAGACTATTTTTTTCAGAGGGGGTGGGGTAGAAATGAACGAATTCCTATGCCCCACAAATAACCCAGAGATGCATTTTAAATAAAAGCACACATTCTACTCATGTAAAAACACCAGGCAGGCCCCACAAATAACCCAGAGATGCATTTTAAATAAAAGGACACATTCTACTCTTGTAAAAACACGCTGATTCCCGGACGGTCCGCAGGCCGGATTGAGAAGATGATTGGGCCACATCCAGCCTCTGGGCCTTAGGTTGCCTACCCCTGGTGTAGAAAAACTGTTTTTAACATTGGGGCAGGTGGAATAAAAGAAGGCCGAATATCACATTTTGGATTTTGTGTGGGGAAATTTCTACTCTAGCACAGTGCAAGGAAGACAGCGTAAGAGGTGGGGGGGCTGGTAGGGGGCAGGCAGAAAAGCCATGCTCTCATGAAACAAAGAAAGGCTTGTTTGATTGTCCATAGGATGACTCAAACACTAACAATAATTTATTACTTAAACTGTGGCTGACATATATAAACGTGAGCAGTGTGTGTTTAGCACAGTACAGCCTCAGATGCCACTCTGTCAGTAACCACAAACCTATCTACCCCAGGATTCAAGTATGCTTCGGGAGGAATCTTTAGCCCAAGAACACTGTAACACAATATATTACACTGAGGTGCGTTCCGATATCCTCAAGTGCTGTATTACGAGTCAATGCAAAACATTACAAGTGCCTACTTCTCCATAAACCACTGTGAACATAGTTACAGGGCTACTTAGTACCACTCAAAGGTAACATCCTATGGTCCTTTGTGGTACTTCAGGCCTGGGGTCTGAATGCAGCCCTCCAGGTCTCTCTCCCTAGGTGACACCCCTCACTTGCCTTGCTTTGCACCCCAAGTGTTAATGCCTCTTCCTTCCCTGGTTGCAGAATAGGGAGGGAGGTGGTGTAGAAACTAGTCTACCCTACAAATCTAAAATTTACATTCATTGCTCCACCCACTTTTGCCCTTGGAAAGCTACACAGGGGGAATGTGGACCTTGTGCAAAAGTTTTCCAACCCCTGTCCAATGGCTACGGGATTCTGAATTTCACTTCCATTCCTCATTCTATGTATTTCCCTCTTTTAATTAAGTAAAATGGTTTGTAGTACTGTTGAATGCGGTGCAATTTCCTCACCCTAAGTATTCCATGTCAGCACTACGTACTAGTACATATTACTTGCATCCAAAATATGACGCAATTGGAGAAGCTATGCTGGTGCAACGTAACTGCCCCACCTCATGTGGGCAGAACAAATCACTAATAAGAGTTTGCCAACATCTACAAAAACAGCAAGCTAGTTTTACGGCCTAACCTTGACACATTCCTCCATAAATATTTAATACTTCCCAAAGATCTATGATTCACAAGAGCTGCTGAAATCAGACCCCAGAAGCCTACAGTCACTGGTCACTGTGGAAAAACTTGACCATTTACAAACAAAAATCAAAAGTATTCACTCATGTTTAAGGTGTTATTTCTTGACCATCAAAAATCAGGGACTAGGTACTTGTTATGTGATTTTTAAGAACAAGCAAAACTTAAGTACCAATCATTTTTAGGAGTGGGGAGCCAGGTGAAACTTATGCTGGTCACTGTGGAATGTAAGATAAGGCATATGAATATTCAAGATGTTGCTGTTATTCCAATTCTTATACAGATCGTCAGCTTCATTTTGTAGAAGTTGAAGTGTGGAAAGTTGTCAGGTAGGTGCCTTAGGACAAAGGATGAGAGAAGAATCAGAAAAATGTGGAGTTTAACTATAGGATGGAAGAAAAAGTAAGATAAAAAAGATTTTTTAAAGTCTTCAGAAACAAAAATGGAAGTGGGGAGGGGAACAAGTTTAAGGGATTTTCCAGATGCCAACTTCCCTAGCAACTGTAGCCATAAATACAGCATGTAGTGTCGTGTAAAGGTTCCCATCATCATAGGTGTTTAGAACCCCATTGTCCTTGTGCTGAACATTCTCTGGCTAGGACCAGCAGGAATCTGCATCAAGATCGGCACAGTTGTCACCTAGTGTGTGTGTGTCGCATGCTGCTATGCTAACATGCCAGTGTGCAAATCATCCACAAAAGCACTACATTACTGGAGAAACATGTATCTGAAATGCCTTAACAGATTAGAAGTCGGCAACCATAAAAAATGTTCACTACAAAATACTTCACATAAAATAAATCACATATTTCTCTTTCTAGCAGTACATTTTAACTAATGCTTAGCTGGAGCAGGTGTAAACTTTTCACATAAGTGTTCATTTCATTTTGTGTGCACGCTTGATGTTATATCCAAATTGGACAACTATGGTCCATGTTAGGGCTGCAATCAAGAATAACCAACCAGTTTCTAACCATGGTTTATAATCCTGGTTTGGACGGCTAACACAAACTGTAATTTACTGGGTGTAATGACGAACTATGGAAATAATCCAACTGAGGCACACAATGGCAGGAGATGAGAGTGCATGAGTCTGTGGTCATGGTTTGGTAATACAAGGGAACTGACCCTGAGAACTTGTGGGCCCACTGTGATTGAAGAAGAGTCAAGCTATTTACTGAAATGCACTCCTTGTGCACTTACTATGGAAAAATTGCTTTCTCAACTACTGAATAAAATAACCTTTCAGAATGCAAAGCAGAAGATTTGCTTCCCCCTGGCAGATAGCCATATATATGCAACTCATTGAGTGGCCCTATTCACTACTGCAGCTGCCAAAATTCGAAATAATTTTGTGGAGGCAAATATGATTAAGTGTCAAAGTTATTTTGGAACAAAATAAAAGATTAAAAAGACCCCTTATAAGTTACTATTCCCCAAGAAAATGCACAGTTAGTCTTAAGATGTCCCTTATGTTTTGGATGCAAATTCATTCAGGATATAACACACATCTAGTTATTTTATACATTTTAAAAGTCACAACATTGGTTTGGATTATAAAAGGAACGCTATTACTTCAACCATGAATGTTTTAGAATGTGCATCTTAGTGCGCTTTGTGTGACACAAAGATGGCAGTATAGGTCAATGCAATTCTTTAACTGCAAAAAACATATCCGTCCTTTTAATGTGTTCTGTGCCTGTTGCTAGATAGTTAAGGAGGGTGCAAATTCCATTGCATGCAAGTTTACTACTACAGCCACGGAGCCCCCTAGTGGGATTCTGAGCTTCATTCAGAGCCACTGAAGCAGGTTAGAAAGTCTTTCTGACCAATGAAAATGAGTGATTAGCATGAAGGTGATTTTATTAGGAAGCTTTTATACTTTATTTTTAGTGGGGCTCATAATGCTCACCTGTTCTGAAGCTTACCAACTACTACCCAACTGATATAGAAAACTTTGTTTCGGTTATGTGTAGCATTAAGTTTTATTGGAGAAGAAATGATCTGAAACAATTTGAGAGAAATCATAAACCAAAACATCACCATTCAGGGGAAAGATGGTTGAACTACAGAAGCTGGGGAACGTATTTGAAGAGAGAAAGAATTTGCACAGGAGACAACTAGGAAGCAGTCAAGATACGCTCTGAATTTGTTTTGGAGGGTGGGAACCAGAACAAAAGTTTTGATTTCCTTAAAGAAAAGAGGGAAATAGGCAGTAGGCCATAGTCACATGATGTGAATGTATTCATTCAGGGTTAAGATTTAGATATTCAGTAGGCACAGCAGCATCAATTAGTGAAGTTTTTATTCCCCTGGATTGTACTAATTTGGGCTGCTGTTAAGGGGCTTCATATATGAATACTCCCTCATTTACAAAACTCATTGCACAAACAAAACTAGCATTGTAGGAAACAGAATTCACTCTATCCTTCTACCAGACACATTTTTAGGTGCCTCATAAATTAAAAATGATATAGCAACAAATTTAGAAATAAATAAATGTTGCAGTCAACAAGGCACAAAAGGACAGGAAAATAGGAGAATTATTCATATTTTAAAAAGTAAAAGGGAAAGAAAATCATCTCATCATTCCACAATGAAGAGAAGGGATTTCCCTTGATATTGGCATAATTAGATTTCCAATAATATCCGAGCAATTTCTGCCTCTCTTCAAAATAGGTTAATCTTTCAATGTCCTTCTTTAATTAGTATATTGCTTGTTACCAGGATCACAGTAGCTAAGGCTTCAATCCAAAGCACACTTACTGGAGAATAAACGCCAATGAACTCTGAGTAAATATGTTTGGATTGCTCTGCATACCCCATTATTCCAGTGATGGTGTTTTACTATTTTTCCAATATTTGGTGGCTAATTTGGCTGCCACTAACATAAAGAACAGATAGATTTTTGGCCTCTGAAACTATTCTTTTCAAATACGTAATGAGATAACCTTTAGGGTCAAGCACCAATTTAATCAGAAGTGTTTTATTTATCAGATACTTTAATTCTATCCAGAACTTTCTAGCTCTGCTTCATTCTCCATCAAGGAATAAAGTCTTTTCTTGGTAACATTTTAAAATCTTCCTTTTCTTGGTGATGTTTCCATGGTTCATAATACAGTCATACCTCCGGTTGCGAATGTGATCCGTGTGGGAGGCACGTTCCCAATGCACAGCGTTCATAGTCTGAAGCATCTGCCGTGATTCGGCACTTCTGCACATGACGTCATTTTGTGCTTCTGCGCCTGCGTAACCCGTTCCGGTACTTCCAGGTTCGGCGCGGTCCTCAACCCAAAAACGCGCAACCTGTAGCGTTCGTAACCCGAGGTATGACTGTAATTATTTCTGTACAGTGGTGCCTCGCAAGACGAAAAGAATCCGTTCCGCGAGTCTCTTCGTCTTGCGGTTTTTTCGTCTTGCGAAGCAAGCCCATTATCGGCTTAGCGGCTTAGCGCTATTAGCCAGCTGATAAGCGGCTTAGCTGTTTAGAAAAAGGGGGGCAGGAACTCGCAAGACATTTCCGTCTTGTGAAGCAAGCCCATAGGAAATTCGTTTTGCGAAGCACCTCCAAAACGGAAAACCCTTTCGTCTAGCGGGTTTTCCGTCTTGCGAGGCATTCGTCTTGCGGGGCACCACTGTATCTCAGGCATTAAAAAAAATCTGAGGGGGGAAAAGCAGCACTCAGGCACCTGTCCACGGGTTCCAAGTCTGAACCTTTTATCATTACAGAGAGATAGGAAACTGCCTTATACCCAGACAGAATATTTGTCTATCTAGTCCCTGGCTCTCCAGATCTGTTTTTCAAGTTTTTGACATTGAGGGTCAACCTGAGACATTTTGTTGCTGGAGCAACAAATGACACCCCCCAGTCCAAGTCAAGGAATATGCAATAAAGTTGGTTTTAATGGGGTATTTTATTTCCATAGGATCCATAAACCACAGTACTATGTCACCTGCTTCCTTTTCCCAGAGAGTTGAAGACATAAGCTCCCCAAACACAAACAAATAAGGGAGGGAGAGGCAACTATTTTCCATAAGCCTTAATGGTTCTGGTTTGCACATGTGATATGTAAATGAGGTCACTATATCTTAGGGCTTATGCACACCCACACCCTTTCTATGTTTATTCATAACTAAGTGACACTTATTTCACTGAAAAATGCTCTCGTTTTTGTGTTTCCTATAGGCATCTAGTTGATCACTGTGGAAAAGAAGCTGTTCTTCATACCATATATATTTTTGCCATGGGGCTAGCTAGTTCTGACTCTTCTGGAAATCAAGTGGCAAAATGGAATGCATGCACGCATAATTAACACCTGGAATTCAAGGACATAGATATTCAGCTTCTGTGGATAATGACAGTTAATTCCAAATCTAAAACATACCCTCAAAATCATGAAAGCATTTTGCAGAGGCAATTTAAAACTACTGTGCAAATCTGAGGAACTGTGTAAGAAAGCATTTAATAATGTATCAAATGTATTTCATGGTGGACCAAAGGACCTAATGAACACCAACAACACCCCTAATTTACAACCAATAATAAACTAGTAGTAGCAAAAGTAAAAGTCCAAGCACAGAATACATCAAAATATGAAAATAAAGAAAACAGTTGCCTAAGGTCAAGCACTCAATTGAATATATATTCTGGCAGGCTGTTCTAATCAAGAGGACTTCATATCCCAGAAAAAAGCAGTATGAAATATGAAACTGTAATTCACAACTCATGCATAGACCAATACATCATCATCACTATACAAATTATGGTTGTTATACATTTATAATAGTATTCATGTTAAAAATACATTTTAATAGTTTGCAAAGAAATGACAGCAGTGGGCACATACATAAATGATTAACTAGGTGATCCTTCATAATTCAAAATGTTTAGGTTTCATTCCTGAATATGTGAATTACAACATCATCTAAACCTAAAAAAGTCAATTACTGTGAAATACACTGAAAGCACAACCTCATTCCAAGTGCTATATTTAGACATCACTTGTAAACCTGAGGTTCAGATGAGCTGCCTTTTCAAAGCATGGATTCATCATGTGTTGTTGGTGCGCGCTCTCTCTCTCTCTCTCCTTTTTACTGCTCTCTCGCTATGTAAGAATTTAATTCAAGGGGGCGGTTCACTTTTATGGGAATCCTCAAGAGTAATTAGTAAGTATGCACATGTTAAACACTCTTAACATTACAAATCTAGATCTGCCATTCAACACAAACTCAAGATACCCAGATCTTCAAAAAGGATGCTTCATAATGGAATTCTGTTGTCAGACGCATCTCCTATCCCCAACCTAGCAGAACCGACAACAGAAACTAAGGACTGAGACCTATATAAAATTACAAAAGACACTTTCCATTCCACCCCCCCCCCTCAGCTCCTGGTCCAGATATATTGAAAAGTTATTGCTAGTCTTCTGATATTACAGTGAGTGGTGTTACCGGATCTCCTAGTGTGTCCTGTACAAACATGCATGCATCTTACATGTGTGTTCATAGAAAGATGTAATTTGAGTAATTAGCAAAGAACTGCTTGGGGTCTTTACTGGAGATAACTGTGCACACAGGCAGGATCACATGGGCTATGAATACATTGCTTACAATGTGGAACTTATCACTGAGCAATAAGAACCAAATATGGTGGTGATTGCTCAACAATGACCACACCATTGTTACAATTGTGATGTTTATTTACAAATGAATAATGGTACTTTGAAGTCAGGTCATGCCAACAAAGAACAACAATGGCTTTTGCAGCTTGAAACACTACTGTATGAAACTCAATCAGTTGTGTGGAAACAGTATATATATATTTGCTTAATGGACAATGGTGAAAATCTACCTTGGTGTCAATATGAGGAAAGACTTCTTTCACAGCATAGTTTCCTAACCCACCACCAGAATATAACCTTTAGAATGTGATTAGTTCTACTACTTTTTCATCAGAAACTGGCAATAGAGAAGTGTATCATATTATTACAGTGCCTGCAAATGTAATGGTTTAAGGTTGCTAAGCAACTCTTTAGCAGTAAAGGCCTTGGTATCTATGATCTCTCAAGAGTCTCAAATTTCATTAAAACATGCTTGTAACTATTATACAAAAACCTTGGGTGGAGTTTACATACAAATAAGGCTTCTCGACACTAGCAATGTGATTTTTTAAAAACTGCTGTGGCATTAATATTATCAACAGTGTTTTTGCAACAAAAACATAGGGTTCACAACTTGTTTCTTATATGTATAAATGTACCTTAGTGTTAAGCTAGCTTTTTATTTCTGAACCAAGCTTTAGGAAGAAAATAAACAGAACTTGGGAGGCCTGTGATCAATAAAGCAGATTCCAACTAAACATCAGAAAGAACTTTCTGACAGTAAAAGCTGTTTGACAGTGGAACAGACTCCCATGAGAGGTGGCGGACTCTCCTTTTGTGGAAGTTTTTAAGTGGAGGCTGGATGGCCCATCTGTCATGTATAATCTAGCTGAAATTCCTGCATTGCAGGGGGGTTGGACTAGATGACCCTCGGGGTGCCTTCCAACTCTACAATTCTATAATTCTATGATCCAATCCAATATGATTCAATCTTGGCCTGACTGCAGTGGCTGCCAATTACAGTAGTTTCAAGGCCCAATTCAAAGGGCTGGTAATGACCTATAAAGCCTTACACGACTCAGTATTGCAATACCTTATGGACTGCCTCTCCCGATCTGAACCCACCTGGACCCTGTGCTTGTCATCCAAAAGGTTTGGAAGGTGGCAACACGAGAACTGGTCTTTTCTGTGGTGGCTCCCCATCTGTGGAATGCTCTCCCCAGAGTGGGTTGTCTGGCATCTTCATTAGATATCTTTAGGCGCCTGGCAAAAATATTCCTCTTTATTCAGACCAATGTCTACAGCAGAATTTTATAGGTTGTGGATGTTATACTTGGGCCTTGTCCGTCTGTGTATATTACAGGTCTTTCAAATGAGGTTAGTGGTCTTGTGGCTGCCTTACTGGTAATTGGGTTAGCCAAAAAAGCGTGGATTTGGTTGAGCAGCAGCCAATGGGTTTCTATTTAATTATTCTTTTTCTGCCACTTTTGTATCTGGTTGAGTGGGATCGGGAGTGATTGGAATAGAAACAATTCTCCCTGCAGCCCTTCAGTTGAATATAACATTCAGTGTAACTTTGCCATGTGCATTCCATATGCATCTCTGAGTGGTGTAAGACTCCAGGGGTTCCAGGCACTTACCCAGGGTTCCCTTTCCTTGGAATCAGGAACAGTAGACGCTATGGTGTCTTTATGATATATGCTTTATTTACACATATATACAACCTGAGCCTACAATGTAGGGGTTCATAGCATCAATACCCCAAAATGGGTCTTGCTTCTCTATAGTCACAGCCTTGGATTCAAACAGAAATCAAGCATGTCTCTCCCTCTCAGGCTTCTTTCTACTGCAGTCTGCTTCTTCTAGCCCAGCTCTCCCACACAACTCAACTTTGGCTTTTCCCCTTCTTACTACTAACCAGTTGGGGACGCGGGTGGCGCTGTGGGTTAAACCACAGAGCCTAGGACTTGCCGATCAGAAGGTCGGCGGTTTGAATCCCCGCAACGGGGTGAGCTCCCATTGCTTGGTCCCTGCTCCTGCCAACCTAGCAGATCGAAAGCACGTCAAAGTACAAGTAGATAAATAGGTACCGCTCCGGCGGGAAGGTAAACAGCGTTTCCATGTGCTGCTCTGGTTCGCCAGAAGCGGCTTAGTCATGCTGGCCACATGACCCGGAAGCTGTACACCGGCTCCCTTGGCCAATAAAGCGAGATGAGCACCGCAACCCCAGAGTCGGTCACGACTGGACCTAATGGTCAGGGGTCCCTTTACCTTACCAACCAGTTGAGGGAGGCAGGTCCCACCCATTTGTCTTCCAGCACAGAGCCACTTCCTTTGTTACCCTCAGGACCTAAATTTAGGGGACTATTACCAAGAAGCTGGCCTGGCTACTTCAATCCTCCATTGGATTTTAACCCTTGCTGGATCCAGGAATTAGAAGGATTTCAAGCATACAGCCTAACATGTGTCCTCACCCCCCACCACAACTTACAACAATACTATTATGTTGAAGAAAAGGTCTCATGACACCTTAACAGACTGTATTCACAAACTATCCTATTTTGCCCTCCCAGACAGATTAGCAATAGTAAAAATGATAATCCTACCAAAACTGATGTATCTACTCTATAGTTGCACAGCTCCAGAGTATAAATGCCGGCCAATGTATTATGGTTGTTTCTCATGGGTTTTGCATCTGTACTATTCACATACCTAGCTGCAGTTCTCACAAACCATGCAGAAGCTGCTGACTGAATGTCTTCAATAAAACCAAGATGACAAATTCAGAGAGCAGATATCCCTATTAGGGCAGAATACTCTTCCTTGGTTGCTATTGTTGAGGAAGAGCTAATTACCTGAAAATACAGCTAAAGGATCTTCCCATGAGACTTCAAGGTGAGAAGTAAGATAAGCAGTGTGCATATCATGTGAATTGCCATGTATTCCTGTTCAATCTATTTCCAAGAAACTAATTTGCCACTTAAGCGGGAGAAGTGTGAGAGGAATGAAAAGTCATTATATGCCAGCAAGTTTCCATTCACTAACAAGTGATAGTGTATTTTTTGTTGATAATTAATGCATCTTATAACCACTCTACCATTAGTGCTTTTCTTTCTTGATGAGAACAATCAATAATCTGTAGTTCTGCAATGCAACAGAATTACTAAAAAGATGGGAAACCAAGTGTTTCACATTGCAGAATAGAGAAATGTCTATGACCTACTCAAGGAAAAATAATTCTTCTCATGCTTATTTTTGCTATAGAAACTCATGTTCATGTTTTAAAAGTCAGTTTCTGACATGTCTTACTTATGCAAAGTAAAAGCTAAGGTGCAATTTAACGGATGAAACTCTTTCCTCACTAGTTGAATCTTGTTTAAATACATCTCCTGACTACCAGGTTTTTCCTCAAGTAACTATGTACACATCCCAATGATTGTTTTTGTACAGCATTCTCCCACACTCGTGCCACTGCACCATAGATGAAACAAGCCAGAGTCCAGCTTGTTGTGTCCTCTGGCTTGTTCCCCCAAGTAAGCCAGGAATGCCAAGTCAAGAACATACCTTGGTGTTTGGAAGAAACATACCATTTAACATTGGACAACAGAATGTCAAACTCTGACTTGCTTCATGAATGGCACAGCACTAGCAGTGGGAAAAGCACTGAAGGAACTTTTGGGCAGCTTGCATCAGTACGTTGATCATTCACATTAAACCATAGCTTATTTTAAATATAATATGATGCCTAAACCGCATTTATTTTAAATTCAGACCGTGTTGGTCGGACGCAGTAGAAATATATATATATATATATATATTTGCTTTCGTAGATTTTCACGGGTACAGGAATGCAGGTTTTGGTGTCCTCGGGTGTCTTCCCGTGTAAAAGTTGGGGTGTCTAGGCGACGTTTCGACGAGGTCTCACTCGTCATCTTCAGGCTGGTGCTTTCGGCTTCTTGTTACTGGAACAGAGCAGGATCTCAGTGTTTGAGTTCCTATAAATACTGTAGAGGGGGTGTGGTGTATAGCCTCCAATGTTCTGGGCAGAGAGGAAGTTCCCAGGCTAGTGTGCCTTTTCTTCTTTTGTTCCTTAATTACTTGAGAGATATCTTGAGTGATTTCTTGAGTGATATCCTGAGTACCACTTAGGTGGGTCATTAGGCGTGGATTAGTTGTTAAAGTCTTTGTGTCTTGACCTCTTGAACTTTGTGAACCTCCGGATGCTGCACCCCCCTGCAATCCCTACACAGATCTGGCTGACACAAGCCACAAAACCACAGCTCGCCCCTATACACGAAGCCAAGCCAGAGCACAACTAAGTACAGTACAGCCATCTTCTCAGGAAAACTCTTCACAAAGTTCAAGAGGTCAAGACACAAAGACTTTAACAACTAATCCACACCTAATGACCCACCTAAGTGGTACTCAGGATATCACTCAAGAAATCACTCAAGATATCTCTCAAGTAATTAAGGAACAAAAGAAGAAAAGGCACACTAGCCTGGGAACTTCCTCTCTGCCCAGAACATTGGAGGCTATACACCACACCCCCTCTACAGTATTTATAGGAACTCAAACACTGAGATCCTGCTCTGTTCCAGTAACAAGAAGCCGAAAGCACCAGCCTGAAGATGACGAGTGAGACCTCGTCGAAACGTCGCCTAGACACCCCAACTTTTACACGGGAAGACACCCGAGGACACCAAAACCTGCATATATATATATATATATATATATACACACACACACACACACACACACACACACATTCCAGGTTCCTATGCAATATTTTTCTTTACAGCATTGGACTTTCCTTTCGCTGGACCATAAAGAAGGCTGACTGCCGAAGAATTGATGCTTTTGAATTATGGTGCTGGAGGAGACTCTTGAGAGTCCCATGGACTGCAAGAAGATCCAACCTCTCCATTCTGAAGGAAATCAGCCCTGAGTGCTCACTGGAAGGACAGGTCCTGAAGCTGAGGCTCCAAGACTTTGGCCACCTCATGAGAAGGGAAGGAGAAGGGGACGGCAAAGGATGAGATGGTTGGACAGTGTTCTCGAAGCTACAAACATGAGTTTGACTAAACTGTGGGAGGCAGTGGAAGACAGAAGTGCCTGGCGTGCTCTGGTCCATGGGGTCATGAAGAGTCGGACACGACTGAACAACTAAACAACAACAACAAATATATATATATATATAGTCCTACGCCAAAGGATAAATGGACATAAATCTGACATCAGGAATCACAAAACAGAGAAACCAGTAGAACAATTCAATCTCCCAGGACATTCTATACAAGATCTCAAAGTAGCTGTCTTATTACAAAAGAATTTCAGAAAGAAACTGAAAAGAGAAGTTGCTGAATTACAACTTATTACCAAACTTAAAACCATGGAGAGACCTGGTCTGAATAGAGACATTGGATTATTATCTCACTATACGTGATAAAGCTATTTTTGGCCCTCTCATCCCTTGCTTTTTCCTGTAAGACCAATTGCAGTCATTAACAGTCGTCAACAGGTTTACTACACCTATCAGCCAATCACCCATTCCCACCACCCTTCTGAGTAATACCCCTCCCCACCCTCTCACTATATATAAAGGTCTGGTGACTTCTGTTCAATGTATCTGAAGAAGTGTGCATGCACACAAAAGCTCATACCAAGAACAAACTTAATTGGTCTCTACAGTGCTGTGGCGATCACACAGGGTCCCCGGACGTTTCACCATCTATTGATCCCTGTGCCACCACTTTATTTCTTGCTGCCACCACCCAGGCCCTACCTGGTACAATACTGAGTCCAGTCAGGGTTAAACTGGAACATAAACTTCTGTTTATTTATTGCAGTTTAAGAAGTGTGTGGTTTCATAAATGGTATCGGTCAATTACATTCATGGGGTGCCTATTCAGACCTATAACTTCCGCTACCTGCTCTCACTCACTAAACTACCTCTCAGATATTTACTTGTCTTCCTAGCTCCTAACTGTTCCTGACTCAGCTTATTTCGCTACACTAAAGCTACCACAGACTCTATTCCAATTCACTCCCACTCCAACCAACTCCCCAACTCCCAACAAACTCCCCCCTTTGCCCCTCCCAGAGCTATAGTCCCTCTGACTCCACCCCCCTGGGTTCTGATTGGGTAACCTGTTAAATATTTCACCTCCAGCACTCTCATATGTTAACGTCACAGGTGCTACTAGAATTTTTTATTATTTTTTTATATACCTTCATTTTAAAGTCATATTTTCTATCCTGACTTATTTGCATTGGGTCCGATTGTTATAGGATTGTGATCTTTGTTTTATATTTTGCTGAGATGGACAACAAGCAAATCATGGTTTGATTTAGAGCAGCTTGTCAATGAATCTAAACACAATAGCAAAGAATTTTGATTGCTAGCTATTGGAAAGAAGACAGCATCCCAACAAAAAGAGAATGGTTGGGGAAACTTTGCGAGTACCTGGAACTAGCAAAACTGATGGATATAATACGGAGAAAATCCAAAACTATGGTTATGAAGCAATGGGAGTTCTGAAATGATTATTTACAAAACCAGGGCTCAACTACAAAAGTCTGGTTGTGTTTAGAATAATCTTGTGCGTAATATAAAAAATACAAAGTGAGACATTAAGGAAATCCAAAGGGAAAATAGGAAGAACAGAGGTTCTGACGAACGGATTATTAAAAAAGCGTAAGGTAAATGGTGGAAGTCTTTTTTAAAAACAACAACAACAACAACAACAACAACAACAACAACAATTTATTTAAGGTAGATAAGGACAAGATGAAATTATACAATTGAATATAAATATAGATGGGAAACGGCTATGTATTGTGAGTACTTATCTACTTTTAAAAATTTTCACTTATGATCTTTTTCTTTTACTTCTTTATTCTTTCTTTGTTCTTTTTTTCTTTTTTCTGATATCTTATCTTTCATTTCACTGCTTTATTGTGAATAGCATTTTATAGAGGTATAAATAACTGTAAATATGAAAAGAGACAAAATATTCTCTAATTTTTTTCCCCTTGGTTAGATGTATTTTCTTTTTCTTATGTATTTTCTTTTGTTGTGAATATGTATGTTTTCTAATTTGTACTTAATAAAAATATTTTAAAAATCTGAAAAAAAACATAATAGCAAACCAAAGCACAAATTGCAGTGTGAAAACCTGTTTCAAACCATGGTTTCAGAACCTTAAACTATGATTTCTGGGCTCAGATTCAGATATTAAAACAAGCTATGTTTTCATGTTGTGTCTGAATCTAGCCCATTTCTAGTATTTGCTCCCTAAAGGGACCCACCAGAGCACAATTTTGTACAGTTTCAGAAGTCACATAAAGGTGATGATGTCCACATAAGCATTTGAGAATCTACACTAGTTTTATGTAAAACGTATTTCATTATTTTGTGACAGTATATTTTAAGCTATTTATATTGTTTTTGTTAACCAACTTGTGCCTCTTAAATTACAAAGTAAGCCTTTGTATCAAATAGTTATACTTGTATAAGCAGAAAAATCACCTCCTAAAAATCTACCTTTCAAATAAATATTTACTTTATTTGTACGCCTTAGTTTGCAGATTAGGTAATGGGCATTAGACATACTTCATGAAAATTGTAGATGTGAAGTAGGTGACTTACCAGTCTTTTAATGATTCTCAGCAGAAGCTTCTGATCTTTCACTTCCTTTTTGAACTGTAGTACTTCAGCAAAGCTGTCCATATTTTCTGGAGCCATACTATCCACGTTGGCCCCACCATAGAGTTGCACTAACAAAGACAAGCACTGTGATGCGTTCACATATATTTCATTGTCGTCACTTGGAAGCTAAAAATGAAAATAGTAAATGAAATGCAAACTTTGCTGAAGTCAGTATCCTTGGTTTCAGATGAAGTAGCAGAATTCACTTTCTAGCTTTAAACAATTTCTGCTTACCCTAATTTTACTTTAATAAAGTGGCAATTATAATACAGTGCTTTAGAGCCCAATTATTTTACTACTTGTTTCATAACATAGATATGGATACACATGGAACGCTTCCAATTGCTTAATCACATACCCTGTCCATCCCCTTCCTTCTGAGTTGAACTTCTTTGATTTAATTCTGTATCATCACGGGCATTAACCACAGTTAAGGCTAAGGGTTCCTTCGTAAACATAATCTGAAAACTTTGGTCACAATAGGATGATGTCCTTCCTCTGGACATGACAGGCTTTGCCTCCTCATCCAGGGAAAGATGTCGTCCTACCTTCCAGATCCAACTGGCAGATCCAAACAACCCCTCTGTCCCATTACCTGCACTTACTAAACTTATGAAACTGCATTGCAAACCAAATACACATGCATAATACAGGCAACAACTGATTAATGTGTGTCTGAATGACATGATACAGTGCATGGTGAACCAGGAAGTGACTTGAAAATGTCACTAAACACATCACTAAAAGGGTGGAACACACTTATATTCCCTTCGCAAACACGTGCAGGGGGCAGGAACGGAACCCCCGTGTGAGAAAACACATACACACACACTTCTTCTTCTTCTTTGACGATCACTCATAGCCGAGTAAGATTGTCTTCCATAAACATGGTTTTAACAATGAGTCCGTAAATGACTGTGGAGGCCAATTCTGGACCCACATGTCCTTCCACAGTGGGGACATTGGTTCCCGGGTGGGAGTTGATCATGGTGTGGATTTGCCAAGTGTGCCTTCCCCTTAGCATGTTTCTCCCTTGCGTTCTGAGTTCGAGTGTCTTCAAAGTCCATGACACCTTTGGTAAAGGCTGTTCTCCAACTGGAGCGCTCGCAGGCTAGTGTTTCCCAGTTGTTGGTGTTTATACTACATTTTTTAGATTTGCCTTGAGACAGTCTTTAAACCTCTGTTGTTGACCATCAGCATTACACTTTCCAGTTTTAAGTTCGGAATAGAGTAGTTGCTTTGGAAAAAGATCATCAGGCATCTGCACAACATGACCAGTCCAACAAAGTTGATGTTGAAGAATCATTGCTTCAACACTGGTGATCTTTGCTTCATCCAGTACACTGATATTAGTTCGCCTGTCTTCCCACCCAAGTGATATGTAAGATTTTTCAGCGACACCGTTGATGGAATCTTTCGAGAAGTTGGAGATGGCATTTGTAAGTGGTCCTTGTTTCACAAGCACACAGTAAGGTTGGTAGTACTATAGCTTTGTAAACAAGCATTTTGGTTTCCCTGTGAATGTCCCGGTCCTCAAACACTCTGCACTTCAATCGGGAGAAAGCAGCACTTGCAGAGTTCAGGCGATGCTGGATTTCGGCATCAATGTTGACCCTTGTGGAAAGATAACTGCCTAGGTAGAAGTGATCGACATTTTCCAACGTTACACCATTGAGTTGGATTTGTGGCGCTGCAGAGGGGCTATTTTGTATTTGTTGGTGCAGCACTTTGGTTTTTTGGATGTTGAGCAACAGGCCAAGTTTTTTGTAAGCTTCTGCGAAGATATTTAGAATGGTTTGGAGGTCATCCTCTGAGCATGCGCACACTACGTTGTCATCAGCATACTGAAGCTCTATGACAGAAGTTACTGTAACCTTACTCTTTGCTTTCAGCTTGCTCAGATTGAAGAGCTTTCCATCTGTTCAATATATGATTTCTACCCTGTCGAGTGGTGAAAATCATGTCCACCATCCCCCTAGAAGGCCCTAGAAGGCCGAAAACCATTTTGGGATTCCCATTTTGGATTCAGGAAGGGTCACCTCAGAGACGGTTTGCTAAGATCCTTGCAAGAATTTTGCCAGCCGCAGCTAGTAGAGAGATGCCTCAATAGTTTCCGCAATCACACACACACACACACACACACACACGTACTATGAGACCTGCTGCCAGCAGTAAAAGATGCTCACACCCAGCCGTAGTGAGATTTGGTAGAAAGCAGCAGTCTCACTTGATCTAGTTTGTGTGAGACTTGCTGATGTTGCTGCTGCTGCAGGAGAGTGCAATAGAACTAAGAAAAATGGCTGACCACTTTACAACGGTCACTCAGAGCTCTCCTTCTCTAACCCCACCAGGGACCAAAATACAAAGGGAAGAAACAGGGGAATAATTGCTCTCCTTGAATACCTTCCCTGCCCTCACCCCAAAGAAAATTCCAACTGTAGGAGAGGACAGGGTGCACAGACAACGTTGACACATCTTCTTTTAAGAGAAGACACACAAGGAAACTAACAAGTAAAGAAATGACAACACTCTCACAAAGTCTCAGTCTCACTAAGATTTTTTCCCACCTTAGAGGCAAAAAGACCTATCCCAATGGAGGCAGGTAATATCTAGAGGGTAGGATGATTCCTCCCTCAAAAAGAGAAGGCAAACCTTCAAGACCTTGCTTGTCACATCCATACATAGGATGTCATCCTATTTATAGACTGTCCTCCAACACAATCATGTTAATGTTCTCTCACTCTCAGGGCACTTCCAGACAGGTCTTTTATCCTTGTAAGGAAACGTGCCAATAGATAAGCTTACAAGTTAACATGAGCCTAAGGAGGTTTCCTCTGAGTTCAATAGGAGTCACTTATTGCAGGGTTGTCCAACAGGTCGATCATGATCTATTGGTCAATCGTGGGGTGTCACTGGTCGATCCTGGTCCATCTTTGAACCCCCATGAAAACATCCCCCCAAAAACCTTTGACTTCCTAAAAAAAGCTTAACAAACAGCTTTGGGTAGATCATGCAGACTCTTGGAAGTTGAACGCCGCTGACTTAGTGTAATCTTCCCCCTGTACCCCCCCCCAATTGTGAGTTATTTGCTCTATGACACCACTTTATACTTTTGTTTTAAAGGCTGATTGCTGTGCTAAACCTTTGCTCCTTTCCACAACAAAATCCACAGGAATGACAGCATCAACAGGGAGTGTTGCTGTCACAAAGAAGTGAATTCACTTTGACATACTGCCAGGGCACCTTACTAGTGCTATAGCATAAGAAAAGGGGGAGCATAAAGAAAAAATAATTCCACAGAGCATGTGTGTATAGCACCTGAACAAAATTAATAATATGGGAGCTATATTATTACAGTAAAATAATTATAATTTCCTCTTATATACTGCACTGGAAATATATACTGTATATATATACTGTATATACAGCATGGTCTGTAGGTACATTTTGAAATAACCCCTTTGGGGAAAAAACAGGTTTGGGACTGATTGATGCCTGGAAACCTCATTGATTTCTATAACAGAAAAAGAGCAGAACATACATTGATGTAAATACAGAATGGGAGATAATTCTCCCCTCTGACTAAAACAGAAATTTAGTAATTGTCATATGATCCTTTTGTTTTGGCCTCAGTTACACAGCATTCATGAATTGCAAACTCTTGCAAGAAAGGTGTATGAGTACTTGAGCTGAAGCAGCAGTTTTTGCACGGATAGAGTTGATAATGCATCTAATAGCCAGAGGGAAGTCTATTTCAGCACATTAATGAAGTTATGCACAAAGAGAGCTTATTAGAACAGATAGATGTTTGTTACATCAGAAATATGACAACAGAACAAACTGTAACAGATGGGCTGCTGGAAGTTATGAGAATGATCATTCAACAAATATTAGGCAAAACAGAAAACCAATTTTTCATCAGTATTATGAAATTTGTTAAATTTTTTATTTCATCTCACTTATTAGAAGACACATAAGGTTGTATCCAACATTAGTCAGACTCAGCATAGACACATTGAAATTAATTTCAGTGGATCTACTCTGAATAGAACTTAGGTGGCTACAACCCATAAAGACTGAAATATCTTAACAATATTGTTTATTGGCTTCCAAAGATCTCCCTCCTCTAAAAACCCCCCACAAAACTTTATTAGCATCACTTTCTCAAAAAATCTTTCTGAAATTATGCAATGTTCATACAAATTTATATTGGAGACCTGCATCTGAACATTTACTTGTTATGCCTCCATATTTATTTAGGAAACATTCAAATTTCATCCTTGATTTCTAATTGTCTTTCTGTATTCAAAACACCACAAATGCATTACCTATTTCCTTTTAATTGGAAATGCATTACCTATTTCCTTTTTTTAAAAAAAAAAATATGGGTCTGAATGCGTGTGCACATGCATGTTTTAATCTTGTAGCTTTCTATTCCTCTGCATTTTTTCTTTTCCACGCAGCTCACATACATGATGAAATATTTTGCAAACTTGCCTGTCCTGATCTAAATTGAGTGTAGAGATATTCGCCCATTGCTAGTTACAACCATTACCCAAGGGGAGAGCAGAATAATCCGCCTAACTCCAACATTAGTGGCCAACATAGTTCCTGTGACTCTCACTCCATAAACTGTGCTCTGATCCAGCTGCAATTGGTGGTATTTGTTTTGTGGGATTCCCTGCCTCATGTGCATTTTGATTTGTTTTATGGTTGAGAGTATGAATTAGAACACACATCTCCAACTGCACTGTAATGCTCTTATGGTGTGGGGATATTTAAAGTGCAGTCAAACCAACAATTCATGTTTTTCTAGATAGGCATGTGATAGGAGCTGAGGCTTGCAGAGTTTTCCTGTAAACCTGCCAAAGAGCTCTGTGAAAGACACTCTCACTGTGCCCTGACGGGGAGGGCATGGCTATATATTCCCCTACCTGCCTGGGCAACCCATCTTATTCTTTCCATTTCTTTCTGCTCTGCCGGCAATGTGAGAACACCTGCTAAGTCTGAGCACTATGCCTAGACTACATCTTAAGCTAGACTTAAGTATGTCTTTGTAACTGAATTACCATTTAAATCCTGCCTGAACAAAGCTGCTGTATCTGTTACTCCTCAACAAATATATTCTAAGTAAAAACAAAACAAAAAATTCCTTCCAGTAGCACCTTAAAGACCAACTAAGTCAGTTCTTGGTATAAGCTTTCGTGTGCATGCACACTTCTTCAGATACGAAAGCTCATACCAAGAACTGACTTAGTTGGTCTTTAAGGTGCTACTGGAAGGAATTTTTTTTGTTTTGACTATGGCAGACCAACACGGCTACCTATCTGTAACTGATTCTAAGTAAAAGTTATTGCAAGACTGAGGTCCAGTGCCGAGGGCCTTCTGGTGGTTCCCTCGCTGCAAGAAGCCAAATTACAGGGAACCAGGCAGAGGGCCTTCTTGGTAGTGGCACCCACCCTGTGGAACGCCCTTCCACCAGATGTCAAAGAGAAAAACAACTACCAGACTTTTAGAAGACATCTGAAGGCAGCCCTGTTTAGGGAAGCTTTTAATGTTTAACAGACTATTGTATTTTAATATTTTGTTGGAAGCCGCCCAGTGTGGCTGGGGAAACCCAGCCAGATGGGCAGGGCATAAATAAGTTGTTGTTGTTTTAAGTGGAAGAAAAGGGGGAAATACCAGAAGAAACCAGTGTGCCCTAAAGCATCCTGGGTTGCTTAAACTAAAAGGCTAAAACAAGCCTAAGTTGCCCTTTTAAGCTGCAAAAGGATGGCACTCTGTTGAACTCACAAACATAAGGAAGGAGGGATAATATCTAGCAAATATATCCTCTCCTAGCATGTATTCATATCCCAACATATTAGATAGTGTTGTTTTTTTATTAAAAAAAATAATATTACATGGCAATGTACATCAATTTACCACCTAACGCACCATTTGGTTACCTCAGCTGTCTGCCTCCTATTCTTATCCTTCTCTCATGGCTCTGTTTCTCAGTTGTCTGTCTAATGTATCTTGCTTTTTTTAGAGCCTTCTCTGCTAGAGGCCTGTTAATTGGCTCCCATCTCTCATATTTGATTTCCCAACTCTAAGCCACCACACTAAATACTCATATCTGGCCATTATCTCTCCTGCTCAATTTCTAGGTCAACTTCCCATTCAACTTCCCAGCCAACAGTTTTTCTTCTTGCACAACATCCCTGTTTCTGCTTCCACTTCCTGAATTGTATGACATTCCAGGTGCTCCTAGACCTTGAGTGAGTTTTTTCACAACCAAATTTCCCTCACGTAATCAAAACTGACCTGGTATGAAATGTAATGTAATAGTTATCTATAAATAATAGATAAAAGTTACTTATAAATAATTGAAGAATGTAAACAGTTGTGAATAAAAAGAATGGTTGAAATTAGTTATCTGACATTAGCAGGTACGGAAGAACGAGTGTGGAAAATTAATAGTTAGTCTTATTAAACTTCAAAGGATCATTTTAAAATAAGTTAAATCATCATTGTTTTATGTTATTTAAAGCTAAAGCTAACAAAACCTTTAAGCATGCAGGCACAAATTTTGCACTGAAATATTTAATAATAAATTGTTATCTCTGAGTTTATTATTTTGGTTAGTTTTTCCAGAAATGCATCAAGGACATTATTCTGTGCATTATTTAAAGAAACTGAGTTTTGCTAAGTTTTAATACTTAACATTTTAAAAAATAAGCAAGTTAGTCTTGAAAAAAGATGTCCAACTTGTGGCTGACACAAAGTTTATTTTGTAAGTACCCTTATCCATGTCAAGGTTTCCATAGGCTTGCAGTGTCCCTGGGCTTGTGTTAACTATGGATAATGACTAAATGGTTGGAGGTGCAGACAGCAATCAATCCTTTACCTGAAGTAAAGATAAAACTATTGATACATCTATATTGATCCTGAGAATGAAAGTTACAAGCTCAGGAAAAGATATAGGTAAGGGGCAGTAAGGGCATTCTTCTTAGTTAGGGCCAAGAGAAAGGGAGCAAATGGATAATACAAGAAAAGAAGACTACACATTTGAGGAACATTTGAAAAGGGAAATTTAATCTTGTTCCTCAGTACTGGCAACTTTTTCAAAGTGGAAATGTATTTTCTGAATTATTATTTTTTAATCATCCTGTAACCTGATCTAAACCTTTCACATGGGGGTGGTGATGATCTAAATAAACTATAATTCATTCCAATCATTCTAACTCAAAATAATAAAGCTCTTACCAATGGAATAAGCAAGCTAATTAGATCGGTCAGGGGTTTGTTGATAAGCAGAAGGTCCTCAGCGGTTTGAGTGTCCCCTCCTGTGCCAGATTTCTGTGCCTTCATGAGAAAAAAGTATAATTAACCACAATATTAGAAAGAACACATCAAAAATATCACTACCACAGTCATTTCAGGATCAAGGGTTCCCTTGAAAAGCATTAATTTTTTAAAATAAATCTGTTTTTATTTGATTGGTATGTCCTTGAGTGAGTCAACTTTAGAAAGGGAAGAGTTGTTTGAGTATACATCATAAGTCATTTATGACTTATGATGTAAGTAACTTGGAACAGGGTTTTCATTGTGGCAGCCCCATTTGTGGAACAGCCCAGGACCTCCACACACACTGCCTAGGATTGTACCTCATGGAGATCACTTTGGTGTTGCAAACACAGAGGTGTGACTTCATCCTGGAGGTACAATCCATTGTCGCTTGAGCCTGATGGATGTCAACAGTACTTATCTAGAAATGCACTATTTTTCTGTCTCTGAAACATGCAAAATATATGAGGGTTCAAATCGTCTTGGATAAAGGGACTGGTAAAAATCAAAGAACCCATTATGGGTACTTACTACTTAAGCCAGAAAAACTTAAGCTTCAATTAACTCCCATGTAATTAATTAACCATTGTCAGTGGAACTGTGTAGACCATGGGAAGGCAAACTAAGGCCTGGGGGCTGGATCTGGCACAATCTAAATCCGGCCTGCAGACAGTCTGGGAATCAGCGTGTTTTTATATGAGTTGAATGTGTCCTTTTATTTAAAATGCATCTCTGGGTTATTTGTGGGGCATAGGAATTCATTCACCCCCCCAAAAAAAATATAGTCTGACCCCCCCACAACGTCTGAAGGACAGTGGACCGGACCCCTGTTGAAAAAGTTTGCTGACCCCTGGTGTAGACATTCACTTATTAGATTAATCTATTCAACTTCATATATATATATATATATATATATATATATATATATATATATATAGTGTGTGTGTGTGTGTGTATATATTGTGTATATATATATATATATATCAACAAGAACAATAGAAAATATACAATAGAAAAAATGACCCTTATTCTACCAGAAAACAGATTATATACCTGTAGTGTCAGGCGGACAATATTTGCAGTGTAGATCAGCATATGGTGCAAAATATCAAGCAAGGACAGAAGCAACGTATTTGCTGTCTTGATGTTGCTTTTATCATCTGCATCCAAGCAAAGAGCTGCAGTTTCTATTAGAAGATTACAGATGTGATGGACCAGACCTAAACAGACAAGCGTACAGAATGAACAAACACAGTATTTGCAAAAAAAATAAGTATATAGAAGAAAAACGATATTAACCAGAATAATGTATTTCCATATAATCAATGATATTTGCTATGCCATTTTCCTTTATATAAAACTCAGGCTTTAAGGCGGGGGCAGGGGCAGGGGAACAAGCAGCCTAGAATCAAATTGACAATTGAGAGAGTGGATTCCAACGAGGAAGTCATTCACACAGGAGTGATGACAGTAGGGCAGGGGGACAGTAAAGAATCATATTCATCTGTGCAATCGTGATTGTAACATAAAAAGAGAAGAGAAGATGCATTGGTTTGTAGCTGAGAGCTGAATGCATGCACCTGAAAGAGTAGGGCAGGATACAATCATGGCTTTATGAATTTTAAAAGACACTCTATTTTTTTGATACACATTAACTAGTAGTTTTCAGTGGCCTGGTAACAATTTTGATTCAATTTATTTTCAGGTTGATATATTGAAAGTAATATAAAAATATGTAAGTTGTTGGCATATATATATATATATCTGCAGACATACTCATAGAACGTTGACCACCCATTTGGCAAAATATGGACCTACAAAAAAATGCTTAGTTAGAATCTTCTCTCTTGTAACTTGAAGCCATGGGTTCAGGTCCATTGTCTGGAGCAGGAAAAAACAGGCTTGCTCCTTTCTCTATGTGACAGCGCTTTAGATATTTGAAGATGGCTATCATATCTCCTTTCAGTCTCCTCTCTTCCAGGCTAAACATATCCAACTCCCTCAACTGTTCCTCATAAGGCTTGGTTTCCAGACCCTTCATAATCTTGGTCGTCCCCTCTACATATGTTCCAACTTGTCAATATCCTTCTTAAATTGTGGCACTCAGAACTGGACACAGTATTCCAGGTGTGATCTGACCAAGGCAGAATAGAGTCGTACTATTACTTCCCTTGATTGAGACACTAGCCCAGGCATAGGCAAACTTGGCCCTTCAGATGTTTTGGGACTACAACTCCAATCATCCCTAGCTAACAGGACCAGTAGTCAGGGATGATGGGGGTTGTAGTCCCCAAACATCTGGAGGGCTGAGTTTGCCTATGCCTGGACTAGCCTTCTGCTGATGCAGTTTAGAACAGCATTAGCTTTTTTTGTTGCTGTATCACACCGTTGATTGATTAAGTGTGTTCTACTGAGACCCCAAGATCCTTTCACATGTAATACTAGTTCCACTGAAATCAATGGACATGACTAACATGGTGCATTCATTTCAATAGGTCTACCTTGAGAAGAACTAATTTGGCTATGCTATCCTATGCTTGATTTTGCAATGCCTTCTCCATTATCTGGAACCATTGCTGATGTAAAGTACACATTCATTAAGCCAAGACCAACCACATACTAAAAACCCCCTCTATTGGTCTATTCACTGTAGTGAAACAGACATTTTGTGCTAGTATGAATGAGATTTTTAAAAATGGGAAAATATGCTGTTAAATAACTGCATATTTTTTAGTTGCAAATGCACTATCCCTGTTAACTACTATAAATTTGGAAAATAAATTTGCCTTGCTCTTCTTTTTACAATAAACTTGCTCTATGTACTCATCTTGAAAAAAGTTTAGGATCATAGTAAGTATTAGAAATGGAATAATTGTTTATCTTTATGTTAGAAGCTCACTGTGATTAAACAAAACATTTATAGGAAACCCAGTGGCTGCAGGTAGCATAATGAAGGTAAGTTGGGTTAACTTTACACAATGACATGCGATATGTCAACTTTAAGTTAGTAAAACTTTTTAGTAATAAAAATCAAGATGCCAGATGAGGAGGAAGCATTGTAAGACCATACGATTACAGTGGTGCCTCGCAAGACGAAAAGAATCCGTTCCGCGAGTCTCTTCGTCTTGCGGTTTTTTCGTCTTGCAAAGCAATCCCATTAGCGGCTTAGCGGATTAGCGCTATTAGCAGCTTAGGGGCTTAGCGGATCAGCTGATAAGCGGCTTAGCGGCTTTGAAAAAGGGGGGGAAAGGAAAAACCCCCGCAGGAACTCGCAAGACATTTTCGTCTTGCGAAGCAAGCCCATAGGAAATTCGTTTTGCGAAGCACCTCCAAAACGGAAAACCCTTTTGTCTAGCGGGTTTTCCGTCTTGCGAGGCATTCGTCTTGCGGGGCACCACTGTACTGAAAAATAAATCAGAATCACTCTGCTCCCTTGGGCTCCACAGTGTGGAGGAATAACCCCAAGAAAGAATTATGCTGAAGAGCTTGAACATTTTTCTTTTTCTTAGACTGACTCCTTCAATCCAGCAATCTGAGAGTTAACTAGCTTACTGAATTTCCCGTAAGCAGATACTCCTGCAAACTTGTGACCTTCTAAAAGAAAACATAACACTAAAAACCAACTTCAGTTATGGACACAGCTGCAGTCAGTGTCTTCTGGCTGCTACAAGCATTAATTTTGGCTTGGCAAGGCCCACTACTGATTGCAAAGGCAAACCAGGGCTTCCCAGAACAACAAGAAAGAGGAGGATTTTTTTTCCTGCAAAGATGAGTTTTCTTGCCAACATGGGGCAATTGAGATATTTGACTCTAGCAAATGATTCAATACGTTGCCATTAGAAACTGAAGAAGCCTCAAAAACCAAGCCTATCTTTATTTTACTGGACTGTGAGCAGAGCACCTGCTGAAGCATTAATAAGAATTCTCTGAGCTGGGCGGCAACATTATGCATATAAAACTTCCAGCAGAGAATCCATTGTGAGGCTCAAAATCAAATAAAATCCATATGCAGCTTAGCCCTTTTATACTACCACCAGAAAACAGATAAGGCCCAGAAGACAAACAGGCATTTTAGCAAGTGACTTATGAATCATATGGGAATAAAGATAATAAAGCTGAAGATTATAAAGTTTGGTATCTAGAAGGCAAACTATTAACATTCAGAACATAAGCAAGGGGATCCCAAGTCATTAAATCAGCACATACTAATTTCACTATATATTTTTCAGGCAAAATTCAGCCTGCTCTAAGTTACTAGGTTTTGCAAGGATTACATTCTTTTTAAAGAATGCAATATATAATCAGAATCTCACTACAATCAGAGCTAAGTGCTCACAGGAAAAGACCATTAAGGACTCGCTGAGTACATAAATTTAGACAAAGCACTGCAAAATGATTCATTAATTTATTAAAAACTCTACTGATACGTTCCAATATTTTACCATACTTGTTTCATAAAGAAGTTAAATAAGAAACATTACTTGAAGCCATTGTGAACTGGAAGGACATTCATAATCCATTCTTAAATATTTCTGTTATATAAATTTTATTATTTCCACAATGGGCTCATTTTTTATTTTTTTACATATCTGACACCCCCCCCCTACTTAAATCAAAATCTCAGTATTTAAATAAGACTGTTATTTGATTTCATTCTCTATGTAGACTGTTTCTGTTAGCATTTAGAGTATGCAGCACAAATAACAGACTGTACATAGATATAGTTAGGTGATGTCACCACTGCCTACAAAAAGAAACTGCAAAAACATAATTACATATCTGCACTACTCAAAACCCAAAACCTGTCATCAGTCAGTTTCTTTCTACAAAGCGAACATTCAGTAAGCCGAAGTAAACAATCCAGCCGAAAGTGGTGCCTATCAAATAGAAATCTGCAAATGTGGACAGATGACCCTTTGCACTATGGTTTGCTCCCTATGCAAAGCCACTACAATTATGCTCTCTCACCACATCAAGTTGTGGTGCGCAACCCTGCTTGTCACTCTTGCTATGGCAGGAGTGATGCCTTCTTTTCCAGCTCAGAGTTGGGCAGCTGGGAATTATCCTCTACAGCTGTGCTGAGCTTCAGAGGATGCAACAAAACTTCAGGGAAGATCCCTGCCCCACTCTGCAGCTCAAAGCTGGAGAAAAGGGCTCTTTGGTTTGCTGCTGTGCTTCGCAGCTGAGAAACTGAATGTTTCAGGCGTGCCAAGCTGAATAAAATATTGGAGGGCCCAGATGAGCCCCGCCTCACAAAATCGTTCACAAGACGCAGTGCATGCACACCATAATAATAATAATAATAATAATAATAATAATAATAATAATAATAATAATAATATATTATTATTATTATTATTATTATTATTATTATTAATACCCCGCCCATCTGGCTGGGTTTCCCCAGCCACTCTGGGCGGTTTCCAGCAGAACACCAAAATACAATAACCTATTAAACATTAAAAGCTTCCCTAAACAATGCCCATAAACTTTGGGGGGACCCAGCCCCCTCAAATATTTTAGGGGGGGCAGACATCTTAGTCCCTAGGAGTTGGCTCCTATGCACTGCTTCAGCAATACAAAGTCTAAATAACATGTTTTTGCCCAGCTTTGACATTAATACAGTATTTTTCTTACACTGAAGTTGAGACACATATTTGTGCAAGTAGGCAGAAATTGGCAAGACACAGATGCTTATGGTACTATGATACTGTTGCTGTTTTTTCAGTGCCAGCGATTTTCAGAAGCAGACATGTCCCTTTTGGCACGCTATAATGATTTTGCCTGCTACTTTTAGTGGGCTTGGAATTATTTTTATGTTTTCCTCTGGCAAAACAATAGAACCTTGACTCGTGCAATGAAACAGGCTGGCAATTATACTGGAGCAGATGATGAAGAAGAGTCAGACCTTTATAACTTGCTTAATTAATTTATAGAATCTACTAAATTAATTAGGAGAACTGCTGGTTATTTATTTATTTAGAGATTTTGATGCTGCCCTTCACAAAAAATAAATAAAAAATGTTCAGATAGTGATTTATAAAACACTGCCACCTGATGGCTACCACTTTAAAACAACTTTACACTGATTCTTGAGGTCTCATGCTGTGATTCAACATGGCACTGGTTCCACTTCAGAACTCTTAGTCTGATTTTACAACACATATTTTTTTAATTCCAATTTTAATGGGGTATCTTTATTTGTATGATGGGTAAATATTTTTTGCCCTCGACGCTTTTGTAATTAAAGTACTGTAATGAAAATATATTTAGAATCCGCCTCCGACCTACAAATTTAGTTGCTGAAATTCATCTACCAAGAATTAAAAGGAAAGGCCTGTACTAAGATCTTCAACCTAATATTTCAGTTACTAGTGAAATATGAAAATAATTAAAACCTAGTAAAGCTTACTGAGGAATTTTATGATGCAGCATATTTTATCTTTTAATTGCTTGTTTTCTGCTGTAGTATGCAAATTAGCAGTGCCTGCAAATCAGCACTGGGGACTTGTAGGACTCGTAGTGAACTGTTCAAAGCAGATAGGTTGTACTTAAGGAGGCCAATAGAGATAATGGCAATCTTTATGAATTGTCACGTGGCTTGAATCTTTCAAAGGTGGGAAATGTAATGCTTGTCAGGTACACTTGTTTCTTCAGTGAAGCATGCTTTTACAATGGTGCTACAAAGAATACTACAAATTTGGGCCTCTTGAAATGTACCCCTCCTTTCCCAGTGTTTGTCTAATTGGAAACAGCCTACAAATGGAAAAGAGGCTCTGTGAGTATTAAAAACTAACAATAAACAGAGAACTGGTATCTTTCTAGTTCTAATCCTTTTTTAGCATGTTATTTATTTTAATACATTTTTATCCTGCCCTTCCCCCAACAAACTCAGAGGGCGCTATTTGGTTCTTTTCATATCCATTTTATCCTTCGAACAATCATGTGAGATATGTTAGGTTGCATTCATTGACGAGTGGTAGAGCCAAAGTCTGCTAGGGAACTCACTCACTCAGCCAATGCCTACAGAAATCAGCTGGTGGGTGGTAAAAGCTGAAGTCTCAGCTGTTTCCTAGTCTGTCCCAGCCTGGTCCCTGGGATGCATAATTTACCCCTACTCCCACAGGGCCAGGAGGAGTTTGGAAGAGCTTGTTTTTGCTTTCATTTAACTGTGGTTTGTTGTACTGTCTAGTACAACCAACTGTGGTTATACTATGGGTAATTTTCATTCAATTATCTTCAAACCATGGCTCATCAAGCTGGTCTGTTTAAAGTAACCATAGGTAGTGGGGACGTGGGTGGCGCTGTGGGTAAAACCACAGTGCCTAGGACTTGCCGATCATATGGTCGGCGGTTCGAATCCCCACGGCGGGGTGAGCTCCCGTCTTTCGGTCCCAGCTCCTGCCCACCTAGCAGCTCGAAAGCACCCTTAAAATGCAAGTAAATAAATAGGTACCGCTTTATAGCGGGAAGGTAAACGGCGTTTCCGTGTGCTGCGCTGGTGCTGGCTCGCCAGAGCAGCGATGTCACACTGGCCATGTGACCCGGAAGTGTCTGCGGACGGCGCCAGCTCCCGGCCTCTAGAGTGAGATGAGCGCACAACCCTAGAGTCGGTCAAGACTGGCCCGTACGGGCAGGGGTACCTTTACCTTTACCTTTTTAGGTAGTGTTACCCATAGTTCCTTTGCAGATGGAGTCCATTTATAAGTTTTCTAATCTGCACCTTTTGCAAAATTACATAGATACATTTAATTATTACTTACATGGTTCATAATTGCTGGTACTCCATTTACCACTTTATCAATAGGGTCTTTTGTGAATGATGGAGTTGCTACTCCCAAATGATGTACTAACTCTTTCATTATATTTTGGAGGGAGAATAATTAGATTGGGATAGAAGTGTTGGAGTTTTATATTACTCTTCCATTATATATGAACATTTTACTATTAGTATAGTAAAGCCAGCCATACTTGATTGAAATCTTGTGTTACAATCTAACTCAATGGAAAAAATAATAATTAATTTCAGTAGGTGGTTGTGAGGCTTCATGAATTCCTATCTCCTTCAGTGCAACTAATGCATGGCCACTCAGAAATCCAACTGTATTCAATAGGACTTACTCCTAGGTAAGCATATATAAGATTGCAGGCTTGGGTGTTTTGGTCATTGAACTTGTGCAGACAAACCCATGCTCCCTCCCACAGCTTCAACTTTGGTGCTGGAGAGAAAAGCAGGCATGGTCCTTGGAGTTAGGCTCACTTTGGAGAGCTCAGTGAAACTCTGGCAATAACCTCTGTCTTTCTTCATCCCCTCCATCTGCAAGGTGTACTTGGATTAGCTACCTCCTGTCTTCCTTCCTGAGCTAGAGTAAAAGACTGGGGGTTGTTCTGGTGGTGGTAAGCAGACGTGTTTTGTTTTTGCAGCACCGAAACAAGCCTTCCAAGCCATCCACTTCGAAGACAGCAGAATAAGACTTCTGCAGTGTAACGACTTTGCTTAGACAGGTTCTTTTCTCTATGGCATAAAGCAGCTGTCCTGTGCATTTTAGTTGCTCATGAATCTAGGAATTCACAGAATGGTGAGATATTGTTAGAATAATAACAAAGATCAGGCAAGAATACACACAGAGTTCGCATGTGGCGTTTATAAGCAACAACAACAAATCACTTTTTTTAAAGCATGGGAGGCCCGCAATTTTTTTTGTTATTGCTTATAAATGCCACATGCGAACTCTGTGTGTATTCTTGCCTGATTTTTGTTATGAATTGGAGTGCTGGAACCAAAGAAGTGCCATTACGCAGTACTTCTTTGGTTCCAGTACTCCAATTCATTCCCTAACCCCCCACCACATTTTCCTCCCCTACTCCAACACTGAGTCAAAATTCTGTGTCCACCGAGCATGCATAGTCCTCATTGAGCTGTTTTGGGTTTGTCTACATTTTTTGTTGTTGTTCTTTTAAATATAGGTGTGGGGGAAAAACAAATGCCTAAACCCAGCTACATTTAAATCTTAGTTTTCTCCACTGATTTTGAGAGACAGCTCTCTTCTGTCACAGGGACATTTAAAAAATAGCTCCTTAGTGTCAACCAGTACATGAAGCTGCAACAGAGCTCAGCTGGAAGAGCATGAGACGCTTAATCTCAGAGTCACGGGTTAGAGCCCCATATTGGGCTTAAGATTCCTGCATTCCAGGAATGACCCTTGTGGTCCCTTCCAGCTCTACAACTCTATGATTCTGTGACAAATTGTATGGTATAAGGGTTCTCTTAATCATTCTAATACCTGTGTCCCTTCCTCTTTTATCGTTTTCCCCATTCCATTACCCTTAAATTGTACAATTTTCCCCTCTTGGCCAGACAGCACTTGGTGTCCATTGTGCTGTTTTGGGGGCACCGCCCCTTAAGAGGTTTTCCCTAAATAATTTTGTATTAACAAGAGTACTGGCCTAAAAATAATACCACAAACTAATATTGAGTGCAGAAAATTATCTAATGTTAATCACAACATAGCACTTAATAATACTTACACAATTTCATATTTAGGAAAAGATAGAAGTCTAACGTGACCTCTATGTGTATTCCTTTTGATGGGGAAACGCTTAGTAGAAGGTGTTTTTATTATAATATTTTTAAAATCATGCTTCTTGTACATTCACTGATGGACAAAACGACAGTGCCTCAGCTGTGCTTTATTATTCTTCAAAGTGGCTCTACCCAACTTTTATTATCTTGATGGGCCAAAGTGCAGCCTTTGTCTAAAAGGCTAGCTTGGAATGCCACATCCACCTTCTTGAGGGCCAAAACAAACACAATGTGGGAGATTTGTGATTATAATACTCTGCATTTGAAAAATAAATTAATAGCAATTGGAGGTAGAAGAATTTAGCTTGGGATAGTAGTATCGAAGTTTTATATTGCTCTTTCTGCCAAGGTGCCGTTGTCTAGATTAACACGCCCCTTCAAACACACACACAGTTTGTTCTATGGACAGGGGAAAAACATAAATTTCTGACCTGTTAATTATTCACAGAGGCATCGGGAGGGCAATAACCTTCTTCTACTCAGGGAGACACTTGTAAACACAGTTATCATACAGGTACTTCTATGTCCCCTCCTCACGTTACTTTTGAGGAGGGAGAATTTTATTTGTGGAAATTTCAGTGGGGTGGGGTGGGGGGAAAGAGTTAAGCCTCTCATTATATACATTCTCAATTTATTATATTGCAGCATATTTATTCATGATCAGGTTTTAGAAATCAAAGGGCACAAAGCAGTGTTTTATCTGAAATCCAGAATAACTCGTAATCTGGTTTTACTTTATTTACCATTATAATGGTGAACCCAAGAACATATTGAGCAAAAAGAGAGCAAAGTACTCCCAAGAAGCTACAGCACGGATGAGGAACCTCAGGACCTCCAAACCATCTCTTTGTGGGCCATCTCTTTTCTCTTCCCAGGCAACACCTTCTCCCCATACAACTGCCCCTGCTTTGTGCCCTCCTCAGTGGCTTTTGCCTGGCTGTAACATGTTTTTGATCTGTTATAATGGCCCTTGCTTGCCTGGAATGAGAGTTTCTGGGCCCAATTCAAGATGCTTATGCTAGTTTTTAAAGTCCTAAATGACTTAGGTTCCAAACATCTGAAAAACTGTCTCCTTCCCTACAAACCCTCTCAGGGTGATAAGATAAGCAGAGGGGGCCCTCATGGTAGCTCTGTCTCTCTCTCAGAGATTTTGGGTGGAGGTGGCCCAGGAGAGCAGCCCCAAAGTTTTGGAATTCCCTTCCCTAGAGGTGCGCCTGGCTATACACTATACAGCTTTTGGCAAATGCTGAAGACTCACCTCTATACCCCTGTTCTTTGACACATGAGATGTGCTTTCGGGTCTCACCTCTTCCTGTTATTGTAATCTGTTTTAAAGGTTTGTTTTAAATTTTAAATTGTTGTAACCTGCCCTTGGTTCTGCTGCTAAAGGGCAGGTAATAAATTTGATGATGATGTGTCTGAATTTTGTGTAGCTGGAGTGTACAGAGCAAGAGTCACACCTGCTGCCCCATCCACTTTTTGCCTGACCATCCCTTTCACTGGTATCCTGCCCACATAAGGATGCGCATAAGGGAATGCAGCCCTCAGACTGGAAAAAAGGTCCCCACCTTTGAGGTACAGAGTACATTTCACTCACTACTGAGTAGCAGCACACAGGGATTAGCAGGGAGAGGTTCCCAGATCAGAGGGTGGTGTTCCCACACATAAAAAAAGGTAAAGGGACCCCTGACCGTTAGGTCCAGTCATGACCGACTCTGGGGTTGCGGCGCTCATCTCGCTTTACTGGCCGAGGGAGCCGGCGTACAGCTTCCAGGTCATGGGGCCAGCATGACTAAGCCGCTTCTGGCGAACCAGAGCAGCACACGGAAATGCCGTTTACCTTCCCATTTACCTTCCCACCTATTTATCTACTTGCACTTTGAGGTGCTTTCGAACTGCTAGGTTGGCAGGAGCAGGGACCGAGCAATGGGAGCTCACCCCATCGTGGGGATTCGAACCACCAACCTTCTGATCAGCAAGTCCTAGGCTCTGTGGTTCCCCCACATAGCTGAGCCCTAACATTTCTTTTCTGAGGACATATGCATTGAGCACAACCAAATTCAAATAAGATATATGCAAGAATGTGATAAAAAGTCCTCTCCTTACTGAAGTGAACTGTCCTTCTAAAGGATGGTTTGAGTTCAATGCTTTACAAAACGTGCTAATTCCAGTAGAGCCAATTAAATATCACAGAATAAAGATATTAGGTGGAATGGCAGAATGGTAATTAACAGTACTTAATTCTTACTATGTTTAGCAGTTTTCATCTTCAAAGTTTTATGCAAGCCTTAATTGCTCTCTGACACATGGATCTTGGATTTAGAGTATATTTTGGACAAAAATCACCATAAAAGCTGTCTATCAGGTATTACAAGGGATTGTTCTAGATAACTTTTGAACCACGTTTTGAATTTACTCTCCAGCAACTTCTGAGAGTTTTTATAATTATATCTGACACATTACACAGTGGCACTGTCAACATTAGATTCCAATGTATAACCTTTAACTACACTTCTACAAAAATATTCCCATTATTTATTCTTTCAAAAACTCATAATGGTTACTCTCCAACTGGCATGTGCAGCAGCCACATACAAAGCAAAACCATGTGTACAGAAGTTTATCTGCATGCACACATACGCTACTGTATCATCCACTGAACCAGGCATGGTAAAACTTGGCCCTCCCCCTGTTTTGGGACTACAATTCCCATCATCCCTGACCACTGGTCCTGTTAGCTAGGGATGATGGGAGTTGTAGTCCCAAAACAGTTGGAGGGCCAAGTTTGGCCATGCCTGCACTTAACAGAATACTAGCTCCTCTCCACAATTTTAGAACTGATCTTTTTTCCAGAACTACTGAAGATTCCAGAAATTAATATTTGAGCCTTCTGCATGAAAAGCACATTCTGTGCATTGAGGTACAGCCCTCCCCCTAAAGACACTGTCCACTTATATGCCTGGTCCAGGATTGTGGTACAAGAGACACAGTCAGAAACTTCATATCGCCTATGTGATATTTACATGTTCAGATTGTGCCCAAGCCATGATGAAGGATCAAACAGTCAAGAGCTCAACTATTAAAACTTTTTTTAAAATCTCAACATAGTATTAAAAATAGTATTAACATCTGAAAAGCAGGAATTACTGGAAAAGCAAAACAATTTAGTTGCTCCCAGTTAGATAACTACAAAAGCGACCTATTTAATGGCCCTCTGTGTTATTCTATGTCTCTCCATTGCAACTTTTGAACTCCTTTGTTTAAGGAAAAAACCCTATGATTCTGGACCAAACGGCATATTAATCAGGCACTTTATTGCACTGATACTGCTTCTTCCTTAAATCCATTCACAATGTGGCCCATAAAATATTACATTCTTAATGTAAGATATTAAAAATAGTATACATTATTTCAAGGGAAGGCTGTGCTTAACGGTTGGAAATGGAAAGTATGGGAAATCATGAGGGATTCAAGATCTATTCAACAATGACAGTGTAACGTAGGAGTTGGGTAAGGGCTGACAGAAGAGAAAATAAAGTTGACTCTGGAGACTGGACTTGTAATAAAATTACCTATACATACAGGAAGGGTCCTGCAAGCATTTAAGCATGCTGTACTCTCTTTGGGGCTTATCAGGATCTCAGAACCTTTTGAAAATTGCCCATTATATATTAAAAATATAAAAGGCTGACACATGACCTTTTTTGATTAAAAGCGTTAATGCTGGATTGCTGCTCTCAGTGGAGTCACTTTAAGGATGCAAGATTTAACAGACTTTAAGAATACGACAGGCACAAAGACATTTGAAATCTAATTAATCTCTTGACATTTGACTAAAAGTCAAAGCAGTGGACTACAAGATGGAACAGAGGACCTCACCCGTGAAGGTTGACTACTATTATCTTTCTTTCATGAGGTGTAAATGAGTTATTAAGTGTCTTCTACCAAGGTTTATTGCAGACCTAATCCTCTTTTTAATAACTGCCCATGCATTAAGGGCCTATTGTTTTCTCTTAATACAATCTTGGATGTAACAACTGCTGCAAGCTCTCATTCGTGATTTCACTAAAGATCTTTGCCATGTATTTACAGCTGTGACGGGTCATTTCTATTGAAAATTGCCTTTGGAAGCTTTAACACAGTAATGTGTGTAAGGTGCTTGTTTACACAACCGCTTTCCAAGTCACATGATGGTTATGACAATTTAGGTGATACTCTGGAAATTCAATTTTATTTTAGTATCCAATATTCAGCAGGTACAGCAACTCTAAAATAGAGGGACAGCCTATAATTCATGGTTTATTGTGCAGCAATTTCTGAAGATAAAAAGTAACACATTAGAGTTAACTTCTCTCCATTGCTTTAATATCAATGACACCAACAGGCTATTCCTGCATTGATTTACATCTTTCACCTTCCAAAATAACAACTGATTAAAAGATTAATACCACTATTTATTATTAAGAGGAATTTTATCTCTTTTCCCTTTTTTGATTTGCATTTAAACTTCACTGTTTTCAAAATATTTTGTTTAAAACTTTGTTTTTAAAGTATTAGTTGATTTAAAAAAGTGAATAATTAGAGTAAATTCATAGGCTTGACCCCACGTACAATGCTCATTATTGTTGTTATTATTGGTTTCTATTGATTTGTTGGTTGGTTTGTTGCTCGTATAGGATATTTTGTTTTTTAATGTTTGATGCTTTGCTGTGTTTTATATATGTTGAAAGTCACCCAGAGTGGCTGAGGAAACACAGTAAGATGGGTGGGATATTAAATATATATATTGTTGTTGTGATGATGATGATGATTAAGGATTGTAGGCTTGTTGATAAGGTTGCTACTTCACATAACAATCACTAAGCAACATATCTTAACTTCTATTGTGTGCACAAAATTCAGAGAAACATTTCACATGTGGTACAAGTGGAGTCACTGTAGCAATGGTATCAAGTACCCTTAAATAATATCCCAATTCAAAATTGCCTTTGTCAATAAGCAAGGAGTAGACAAACATTTTTTTTTCTGAACAAAACAAATTCCTTCCAGTAGCACCTTAAAGACCAACTAAGTCAGTTCTTGGTATGAGCTTTCGTGTGCATGCACACTTCTTCAGATACACTTCCTCAGATTTTTTTTCTGAGTGACTTGAGATTTCAATCTTATGCACACTTACTGAGAAATACCTCCCATTGAACTCAGTGCAACTTAATTCTGAGTTAATATGCTTAGAATTGTATTGCATGCAATTAAAATATATTCCAACTATCTCCATCAATCTTTTTTGTGCCAATTAGCAACATGCTTATTAATTTTTGATGCTGTTTTGGGCTTGGTGTGTTACTGTCATGCAGATGGAAAACGGCATTGTAGACTGGTAGCTTTTGTTTAATAAATTGTAAGTTATCTTACATATCTTTCTATAGGATAAGAAAGCATTTATTTTTTGGGCTCTGATGATATGCAATTTTATTTAAATCTCTTCAAAGGCAGTTTATTAATTAAATAATTAGATAACTAAAATTCCTAAACAGAATCACAGTGGTACTATTTAAAATGATTTCTTTTATTTTCTCCAAGTGTTTTGGTAACCTTTGACTTCTTGGCTTTGACTAATTTCAGATGAGACAGTGTGCTTTTGGACATTGCTGTATACAGTTCTCAGCGCTGATTCACAAAGTTTTAAAAAAACTTTTCCCTGTTCTTCAAACATCAAGAGTAGCTCAAGATGAAAAAAGTGCAATTTGAACAGCATGGGAAAAGCATAAAGTCCTGTGTCCCCCTTGTTATAGCTGTAAGAGCAGTTGAACAGACAAACATTAAAAGTTTAGAAAGTCAAGAAACAAGATGCATCATGCAATGTGTGTAACAGGTAAACCGGATGTCATGCTATAATATCCTTCATCTAACGCACACAAATTCTTAGACAAAAAAAGAGAAAACTAACTAGGCTCTTTGATTTGCTTTTCAAATGTAGTTTCTTGGCAGCAAGACAGAGCAGCACATCAGACAAAATCTGAGGGTTAAACCAACAAAACTTTATCTACGTAAAAAAAAGAAACCAAACACTCTAGAGACATATGAATAACATCCCTGTGAGGGTTCCACCTGGCAACCCCGAGGTCACTGGCTGAGATTGCTTTTAAACTGTTAGAATTTTTATGATGTCTTAAAACTCTTTGAGTGGGACATTATGTAGACGATGCTGTTTAAATGGGAACACAAACAGCTTCAGATACACACATTAAACTCAAGTGCAGAGAAGTCCAAAGAAAACTTGGAGGAAAACCTGGGAGTGTTTTTTGGGTTTTTTTAATGGGCTATGAGTTTAGTTCTATTCATATACTGCAGTCACTATTTTACACTTGACTCTTACTGGTGGATCTTGTGTTTCTAGTACAGTGGGGCCCCGCAAGACGAACGCCTCGCAAGACGGAAAACCCGCTAGACGAAAGGGTTTTCCGTTTTGGAGGTGCTTCGCAAAACGAATTTCCCTATGGGCTTGCTTCGCAAGACGAAATGTCTTGCGAGTTCCTGCGGGTTTTTTCCCCTTTCCCCCCCCCCCTTTTCCTAAGCCGCTAAACCGCTAATAGCGCTAATCCGCTAAGCTGTCAATGGGCTTGCTTCGCAAGACAAAAAAAACGCTATATGAAGAGCCTCACGGAACGGATTAATTTCGTCTTGCGAGGCACCACTGTAAAAAGGAAAATAGTTCCCACAAACCTAGAGTCTCTTCTCCTTAAGATAGGGCAGTTGTAGGGAATTTTTTAAGTTATTGACTCTATAACTGTTGACAGCATTCTAAATTCTGGAATTAAGGAGAAATCACCAGTGATGGAAGCCATTCTGAGATGGTTATTCTTCCTAAGTCACATTCTGAAGAAACACGCTGCCAAATATTTGTGTACAATAGGTGTACAGTGAAACAGTGTTAAAATACATACCTTGATCATAAAGTAATGTCATGTTTGCTTTCCTACAGGAAACCAGGTTATTCAAGACTGCCACTGCATTTTGCATTGTATTCCCCAGAAGTGCACCTTGATGTTCCTGCAATGAAAACGTATCTGTATAAGAATTTTCCTTCCAAGAGTACAAAAGGTTAAGTCACATTGAAAAGGAAGCCCAGTGGGTGATGAAGGCTCTAGGAACACCTAATGCTGAAAATAGCTGATACTACGTACCTATCTTATATAATGTTTATTCTAGATATGCAACAGATTAACCTTGAATATAATGAAACTTGCTATTGCACATATTACAGTTCAAAGAATGGCAATCAAGCAAAATTCCAATATACAGCCCTGATGCATATTTCCAGATCTGACTTTGTGGTTACAATCACTGATATGAAGAAAATGTATAGATGTAATCAAATGATACTTGCCACCTGTAACCATTAATTTAAACAGCAGCGCTTTATTTTCTAACTGTAACAAAAGTAATCAATCAAAATATACGGGAGCAGCCCAAGCCATTTTTGTAGAAGAGGGCGTAAATCCAAAAGATGTCCCAAAGTGATGACAAAATACAATAAACTAAATAAGCAGGCAATGTACTTCCTCCTATATGATAACTCAAAATCTGTTGCCAATCCTAAAAAAAAGTATTAGATATTTTCTGTTATTTTCAGTTGATGAAGCAAGTGCTTTGTGCTTGGATACCAGGCAATCTACAATCCAAGTTGCCTCAGGGAAAAAGAGGGGGGCAAATGGGGGAATTGCTGTCAAAAGGAACAAAGGAATCTATACACTTCACAGCCATTCCTGAACCCTTCCAGGGAGTTATCTTTATCCAGTTGTTCAAAGCCCACTCCCCAATGACTTCCTGAGGACCCCCACGAGAGAAGAGGCTCTTGATGGTTCTCTGACAGTTTCCCCACTTTTTAGGTTCATGTATGTGTCCCACACTCAGTCTTGCCCAGTTACCTAGCATAATATTAGCAAATCAAACTTTAAAATAGTCCACCGGCAGTTTAGAACTCAACTAATTTTACTGATACTTTGAAGCGTGTATCACAACACTGACTATGCCCATTTACTGATATGATTTATTTATTTAAATGTTTATACCGCTGTATCACAAAGGTGCACAACACTTTATAAAACAGATCTTTACAGATCTAAAATTTGCCAAAGGGGGACAACAGAAGAAGCTGGAAGGGGTGGTGAACATCAGAAGAAAACATAAATTTGTTACCTCTGAATATGTGTTCAGAGCTATTGAATACCTGTGGGACAATACCTCCTATTGGAGCTCACTGACAAAGCCATCCAAACCTGCTTCTTCTGCTAGGAGAAACCACCCACCACTCCCCAGGCAAAACTAGAAGTATCAGGCAGCCCCTCAAAAATCAACAACATATAAAACAAACCTCAGACTACTACACATTATGCACTGAACCATACATTATCAACTGTAGGCAAACAGAAGCCCGAGAGACAAGGTGTGGAAGTGAATCTAAAACACCCCCTCTACATTCCCACATAGACGGTGGCAGCAGAAGCTATAAGGATCTAGATCACCCAGCAGTATGTGAAACTCTCCTGGAACCCAGGACAAGAAGAATGCCCTTCAGAAGCCTCTCTGAACAGAAATTGACAGGTAAGAAAGTTATGCTTTCCCCAGAGGTTCTTAGAGGGAAATGAACACCACTGAGACACAGCAAGACAGTACCAATACAGGGATGGTGTGTCTAGGGACTACAGACCCTCTACAAAAACCTTCTGCTGCAGCTTTCTATCAAATGCTGTGTCTATTAACATGGTTGAATCTATACCCCTTGGCAAAGGGGTGCATAGACTCTCACATGATGGTTTTACAAATACCTAGAATGGGTAAATGACCTGTAAAGGCTTGCGAAGCAGCTACTCTTCTAAGGGAGTACCCTGTAATGCTAGTGTCAGTCAGGTCTTGCTAATGCCTCCCTTTAGCCACCTGGAGTCAAGACATATGGAACACATTCGACCAGTCCTTAAATAATTCTCATGGCTCCCAGTCCATTTCAGTGCACAATTCAGGGCAATGGTTTTACCCTTTAAGGCTCTAAACAGCTTGGGACCTAGGTAATCTAAGGTGCTCTCAAGAATCAGTTTGAACATTAAGACCATCTTCATAGGCCTTTCCCAAGGTTTCCATGCCTTCAGCTGTGAAACGGGCAGTGACAAAAAATCAGGCCTTTTCAAGTGTGGCACCCTAACTTTGGGAACATCGCTCTTACATTGAGGCTGGTTTGGCACAAGTCTGATGAAATTTCAGTGCCATGTGAAGTCATTTTTATTCACCCAGGTTTTCAAAATAATTTAATCATGTGTTTATTTTTACCTGCTGCTGCTTTGATGTATTTTAACTGCACTTTATATTAATTTGTATATTTATTTTTACTTATTTGGAAGCCCAGGTTGAAAAAGCAGGTATAAACATTTAAAATAAAAAAGGTGAATAATCTGGCAGATTTATTTCTGAAAGCTAACCCTCATAATTGTCAAACAAAAGTATTTGTTACTTGGAAAGCATTTCATGATGGGCCCCATATGGTTATGATCCCATCTTCTGGAAGAAAGAAGGGGTGGGAATAGTTTGAAGCCTTCAAACTGAAGCTTCCCAAGAGTAGAATAGGTGACGAGTCCTAACTTGTCTCTACTAACCTCCCCTGCACTCCTTCAAGTCATAAGACAGAAATACAAATAAAATTAGTGAGTAATCTGTGTGTCCATCATTTGCCCACTCTGATACGCTTCTGTCTATTACCAACTGCAAACAGGGGCATGTTCAAATCAGAACAGGAATCAGCGTGCTTTTACATGAGTAGAATGTGTCCGTTTATTTAAAATGCATCTCTGGGTTATTTGTGGGGCCTGCCTGGTGTTTTTACATGAGTAGAATGTGTGCTTTTATTTAAAATGCATCTCTGGGTTATTTGTGGGGCATAGGAATTTGTTCACCCCCCCCCCAAAAAAAATAGTCCGGCCCACCACATGGTCTGAGGGACGGTGGACCGGCTCACAGCTGAAAAATGTTGCTGACCCCTGCCTTAAATACTTTCAATTTGGTGTAATAAATATGTCAGTCTGTGTCCAATGCACCATATAGTTGATAAAAAGATAAAATCCAACTTTATAATGTATCAGTATAAAACAGAAAAATATGTGCAGTTCTCCAATTCTTTCACAAGGTTGACAACATTTAAAGATACCACATTTCTCTGAGCAGAAATCAATCAACGGTTACACAGCTGTCTAATGAAATAATGTTGTATAGATGCTGTTTAAAATATTAAGATTGCATTAAGATTGCATAAACAGCCCTGTCTGAAAGTAGACATGGCGTAGCGCTCTTTATACTTGTTCCATCAGTGCCTGCTATGTATGGTTTAGACCAATATGCCATGGAGAGAAACATAGTTTTATTCTACCAGTGCACAATGAAGCATGTTTGTGGACATTGAGCCAGCAGCGGAGTGCTGAAAACAACCTGGTGCAGCACAGAAAGTCTGAGGACAGTGGCAACTGAGCCACCGCATGAAATCTGAGATGACACAGTACTGTGAAAGTACTGCCACATCAGTTTCTGCATGTCTGAATCGGCCCCAAGTATCATGAAGTCGTAGGTATTTCTCATATGTACATATAGAGTTGCTTGTGGCTGTTACATTGGATTCTAAGGCTTGTGTAGAAAGTATTTAAGTTCTACACAATCCATCAATGAGCAGAGCTGATCTAATTTGTGTGTACGACACCACAGACTGTGGACATTTAATGAACAGTGCTCTTGACAGCTTTAATAAAACATAGCATTTGCCAGCAGAGATAATTAGAACTGAAACAGCAAAATTCTAGTGTTTGGCAACACAGATGAAACAAGTTCATTAAAATGTACAGCTTCAGCAAATGAAAGGCAAGAAAGCACTGGACCCTGAAGAATCAGCCTTCTCAAAACTAATTGCTTCAGTGCTTCAACAGGCCAGCTATGAAATACCAAGGGTATAACAAGGAAAGGGAAGTAAATAAATAAAGTGGAATTCAGGGGGAACCCCCCCCCCCACCAAAACTAATACTTTTTAGGGCACTAGCCTTTTTATTTACATTTTAAGCAGCACAGAATGATGGAATAAATTATTTTTAAGATTTGGAAACAAATAGGGATCCCCGCCCCAGGAAACCTGGGGCGTTAATGAATCAGATCTTAACATTTGTCAGTACTATTGAGTTTTGAAACAATTTCAGCTCCTAAGAGAATAGATTCGTATTTATCTTTCAACTTTGACAGATCAATACACACTGTAAGGGTTAATTTCAGGTATATAATTTAACTAAATCATAGGGTGCCATGACATTTCGCACAGTAATGTTATTCCAATTAATGAAATTACACTGGTTAAATTGCAGTTACTAGGGGCATCTCTCTCTCTGAGCTTCTACATGACCTTTGTTGGCATACAAGATAATCATTGGTAGTGTGTGTGGGGGGGTGAAGTCCTCAAACGTCTTCTACAGATACAGTAATCTAGAAATGATGTGGGGGTGGTGGTTATGTCTTACATATTAAAAGGTTGTTTGGTGTAGCATTTGTGTGAAAACTAATAAAGCAAGCATCAATGTCTCTACTGGTTGTCTATGGAAAAAATAAGCAGCAGCAATGTTTTATGCTGAATTTGGTATACGTTATTCCTACCAGCACCCAGAAAGCCAAAATCACAGTCTAAAGATAGGTGGCTATTCTATTGTATAAATTTTTATTTGTATTATTTATATATGTTATTTATATATTATATATTATATATCAATGTAATAAATTAATATTATATTTTTAATTAAAATTGTAGAATGAATCTACGTTTGGTTTGTGACAAAGAGCTAAAACGTCACTTCCATGACTAATTATCCTTTTCTCCCCAGTAATGTATAAGACTTCAGACTCTTGTTTTATTGCAGGTGTCTTCTTCTTCCCAAAATCCGCTCTGGAGGGTTAGGGGGAGGAGAGGGGAGATAGTTCCGTCTGGCAAGTAGAAATACTTGCGCTGATGGAGCTACCATATTAGTGCAATGTTGAATTACACCAACAGTTTCTAGCAAAGTCTGAGAAATAAATTATTTTGTAGCCATGATGAAAGAGAGTAATGTAACTGTATGTTAGTTTCCCCACAGTGAAATAGTATAATAGAATCATAGAACTGTGGAGTTAGAAGGTACCATGAGCATAATCTATTTCTAAAAAAAATATTTATTTGTATACTGCCTTATACCCGTAGACTAATCTAGTTCAACCCCCTGCAATGCAGAAATCTTTTGCCCAATGGAGGTTCAAATCCACAACCCTAAGTCTCATGCTCTACCAACTGAGCCATCTCAGTCAATGGTTGTTTATTTTACCCAGATTGTAGCTCTGTTCTATGTATAAGATGAGCTCAGGTTTTGCTGCCTATCTAGAACCAAAATACAGTGGTGCCTCGCAAGACGAAATTAATTCGTTCCGCGAGTCTTTTCGTCTTTTGGTTTTTTCGTCTTGCGAAGCACCCCTATTAGCGGCTTAGCGGATTAGCGCTATTAGCGACTTAGCAGCTATTAGCGGCTTAGAAAAAGGGGGGAGGGAAAAAACTCACAAGAACTCGCAAGACGAAAACGTCTTGCGAAGCAAGCCCATAGGGAAATTCGTCTTGCGAAGCACCTCAAAAGACGGAAAACTCTTTCGTCTTGCGCGTTTTTCGTCTTGCGAGGCATTCGTCTTGCGGGGCACCACTGTATATGACTAATTGTTTGGATTCCAAAACTGTATTGTTTATTATTGTTTTTGATTTTATGATGCAAGTTACGGTAATATTGGGGAAAGATGGTTGCTTCACATCATAAGGGATTTATAAATGTTTGATTTCAACAATGTGATTATATAATTGATTAATAATGGAAATACTTAACTAGGCCCACATCATGTGGAAAGGCTCTGGTCCTCTGCTAAGATGTAAGCAATGAAGCATGAGGGAGTAAAGTTACTCACCACTGGAAACCTACAACCATGTTACAAACTCATGGGCAACTTAGCAAGAACATCTGTTGGAAGTCAGAGGATTTGGAGTCAAGTGCAACATGGATCTTATAAATTGGCAAGGTAACTTTCATTTTCTAAAGTTATATACTCAATAGCTATTGCAAATCAGTAAAACAAGTAAGGAATCAATGCAAGTAATTGGCTTTTGTTTGGGAGTAGACAACAATATTTGCTTTGATTACTTGGGAAGCACGGTAAGCCAGATCTAATTTGAGAGAAAATGTGCACTGGTGATTGAGACTCCCCTTGCTAATGAAACAAACCACCACCTGAAGCCTTCACATAAATGTTGAACTTTGTGTTATTCAATGAAATTCATTTTCCCTATAAGCATTTGCTTATATAAACAGAAGACTGCACTTAAGGATGTTTTCAACTTAAGACCTGCAACCATGTTTTCAAGAGGACATATCAATATTGCATTATTAGTCATTTTTATTTCCAGCACAACATGTATTTCAGTGCCTCATGGAAAAGTAACTCCGTGAGACTGGTAAAGAGCCTAAATTAGGTGTAAGGAATGATAATGCACCTTAATGATTGTGATAGCATGAAAATTAAATCTAATCATGTTCCATTAAGCATGCTCTCACTTCCATTTTTACAAAATTATTTTATTATGGTTCCTCTACTGTCTATTGAAATAAGCTTTTACAGCAATTTAATTTTCTACTATAAACAACCCTCATTTTTCACAATGCATCCCCCTGAGATTAGAGAAGGATAATTTACATTTCTCCAGTCTTGCAGCTATACTAAGGTAACAATTTGCAGAGGCGAAGATTTTGTTTTCCTATTTGCAGTAGAGATCATTAAGATATAATTAGACTCTTATTCATGAGTATGAGCATCCTTGCTATGGAGATGCCAGTCATCCAATCAGCGTCCTCTGCACCTGTGTCGAATATGAAGGGCAGCAAGAATAATCCCCACTTCAGTCTCAGGGGAGTTCTGCATTAAATGAACTGCACTAGACATCTCTTTCTCCCTCTTTTGTTATTAATGGAATCTTATTCATGCCTCCAGTGTTTTCTCAGACTCCATTATTATCGATCAAAATTGCTAGACTATTTGCTTTCAGCAATATGCTGCAGCACTGCTACCCAGATGTGAGTCCTAACGACAACTACGTGTGGTGAATTTTAATCACACCCTGTCTGAAACTGATCACAAGCAACTTATGCTATACAGAAAAAGGCAAACCAGTCTACTTACAAAATAACCCGTGGCTCTTTCAGAAACAGTATAAATATATGTAGGTCTTGTTTTTAAAACTCAATACTAACCCTGCCCCCCCCCACCGCCCGCTACAAAAAAAGTTCTAGATTTAAAATGTATGACTTTAATTAGAATTTAAACCAGCATTTTAATACTTTTGCTGCTATGCTGAGGGAAAATAATGGTAAAAATAATGTAATAGAACTTTCATTCCTGAAATCAGAGGCTTGGATCCAATGCTATCCTAGTGTGAGAAAAAAGCCACATCTGCTTGTGCAAGCAGGAGATTGCCCATTTCTTTTGATTTGTCCCCCAGCTGCCTGTCACAGCTGGGGCTTGAACAGTAAAGATGTGGCAGGAGAAAGAAGAATGGGATATGCCAGCAGCTAGCCCAGAAGTGCAAGTCAGAAGAACCCCAGGGCTAACCAGGAGGCAGGATCAAGAAGCAAGTGGAAAGTCAGGACTGAAGAGCAAGTCAAATCTTAAGGACAAACAAGGAGACAGAAGATGAGTAAGGGAACTACTACAGAAAAGATCAATTATCTTGTTACTATCCTCTAGGCCTGTTTCAGAAATGGCAGACAGAAAAGGGCTTCCAGTGATGATCTCAGGGTCCAGTCATGTGGTAAAAGGTGGTCTTTTAGTCATAGGTGTCCTGAGCCATATAAGGCTTTAAAGATCAAATCCAGCTCTTTGAGCTGAGCCCAGAAACAAACTTGCAGCTTCTGCAGCAGGCCAACACTTCCAGAAATCTATTTTACAATGAATTTATGTTTGAAGATGATGGTGGAAGATACTCCTAACCTCTCGAGATGATGCTTCCCTAAAAAAAACCTGCTACCACAGTGCTCAACACTCATCTATCTGTGATATTTCTCCACTGGTTGATAAAATGTAGTGCCCCGGCCACCACCGCATTCTCACATATTTACAGATTGATAGCAAGCTGTGATGTGTTTTCCTGGCCCCTCTGAGAATGCAGGATTTTGAGAAGATCAGGGCAAAGGTCTTCTAGCTGCCCTGCCCTGACTATCTCATCTTGGCCTGTAACCCAAATACTTTCGAGACTTGGAAAAGGGACATGGAACGGCAAGTGGACTGGTTCCATTTCCCCTTGCAGTCCTCTCTCCTGGCAGTGGAAAGAGCTTTCTTCCCATCCTGTATTTCCAGAAGATGTTCTCCCAGTGGTTCTTCAAATAGTTTGACACCTGAAAAGGGAAGGGTGGTCACCAGGTGCCTGGGATCCACCTTCCACTCCCACAACCAACTGTCCTAACATGCCAAAGTGGTAGCAGCCATAGACCTGGCCTTGAACTGCAGCGTATCCAGAGACGCAACAGGCATATGAGAGGCTTTCATAAGTCCATCCTTAACTGATTTACGGATATCCTGCTGTGATCCCAACCCCTCGGCTCACATATATCTGGCCCTAGCAAAGACTTAAGTGGTGACTGAAGACTTGAAGGCATCAGCCTCAAAATTCCTGCACAATGTGCCCACCACTAATTTATCATAGGAATCATTTGCACCCCTCTTTCCCCCTCATAAGGAGTGACAACAGAAGAAACCAGGGCAACCACAGGCTACTGCAGTGCTGGAAATTGAACTGCTGCATAATTTTATTGGGGAAGGTATAATGCTTCCCAGCCAATCTGAGCTTCAGTTTCAGCTTATCAGGACTGATCTACTACACCTTCCAAACACTATCAAAGGCTAGTGGAAAGGGCACTGTGACGGGTTTAGATGAAGCTGAAGGAAATACCTTTTCTACCCCAGAAGCCAAAGACTCATTAGAAGATTCAGGCTGCACTAGGATTTCCTCATTAAGCTGTAAAATCTGTCTAGCTTTTGCCAACAAGGCAGGACAAACATCTGAAGAAAAAAGCTTGCCCTGAGAGCTAGTGGACTCTAGCTCCTCCTCACATAACTGTCCCACTTCATTGCGTTCCATAGCAACCGATTGCTCAGATTCAGAAAGTGCATCCCCATCTGCTCTAGTTTGCTCTGTTGGTGCCACAATTCCTCCTAAATTGGATTCTATGTAATTGCCTTAGCTCCCGCCACAACCCACATGTTGCCCTTCAACTGGAGAGAAACCAGGAGAGGATACTGAGGAAAGAGATCCCACAGAACTGCAGTGGAAGGAGATCTGTGGCATCTCCTCCTTTTGTGGCTTTTAGATTTAAGCTTCTGTTTCTTTTTGCATTTCTTGCTTGTGAAAGAACTCTCTCAAGCGCCAAACTAATAGATTTAGAAGGAAGAGAATCCTTTATCTTCTTCAGAGAACAACTCTCTTATCCACTGCAGGAATTTGGAGAAATGACCTCCCCAGGAAAAGGAGCACCAGTGAGGGCAAGCCACTCACCCCTTCAGTGGTGTGACTGCCGCCTTTGGAATTCAGATGTGCTGTGTACAGAATCAGACCGTCCATATTCAGAAGTGCTGTTTTCAGAAATTGCTCTGTTTTGGGCACTGGTATATGAAACACAGGACGCGGGTGGCGCTGTGGGTAAAACCTCAGTGCCTAGGACTTGCCGATCGTATGGTCGGCAGTTCGAATCCCCGCGGCGGGGTGAGCTCCTGTCGTTCGGTCCCAGCTCCTGCCCACCTAGCAGTTCGAAAGCACCCTTAAGTGCAAGTAGATAAATAGGGACCACTTTATAGCGGGAAGGTAAACGGCATTTCCGTGTGCTGCGCTGGTGCTGGCTCGCCAGCTGCAGCTTCGTCACGCTGGCCACATGACCCGGAAGTGTCTTCGGACGGTGCCGGCTCACGGCCTCTAGAGCGAGATGAGCACACAACCCTAGAGTCGGACACGACTGGCCCGTACGGGCAGGGGTACCTTTACCTTTACCTTTATATGAAACACAGAGGAGGCTACCAAAGAGAACATATGCCTGTCAAAACCAAGCTCTTTCCAACAGAGTGAGAAGCAGCCCTCTGATAAGCGCTTCACAAAATTCTATGGCAAAGGAGCTGTGATGAGCTTGAGGGAAATCACCCCACTTGAGGTAGAATTGTGGAAAGATTTGCTGTGATGAAAGACCAGCGCTCTACAGAGGTCTCAAGGAAAACCGCTAAATGTGAAATAAAGTCACCACAATCCTGCTGGGTTTCACCGAGGTAGCAAGACTAATCATTACTAGCAGAAATAATGATGATAATGATGCAGGGTGATGAGGTCTAACCCTTCCCTCCCCAACCACCACCCTGACAAACAATGCCCATAGTCAGCCTTACAAAAGGCAGAGTTGAAAGCTTAATTTCTAACAGTACTTGAAGTGTGTGGAGGATTTTTGTTGGGATCGTGGTTGGAGAGGGAAGAGTTAAATATTCCCTCCCTGTGCACAATTGTCCCAATGAACATTTTCCTCCTTCTCTCAATTTGTTTGAAACCACAGGTGCTAGGTTTCATAGTTAGGCTCTTTGTATATTGAAATGCTAAGGTTCAAGGCATCTTTTGCATCTTAGAAAATAGTATTAGAATTTACTTCTCCAGTTTAGTGAAATTAAACCAGAAATAAATTTAATCTGTGGACAGATGCCTTCTTCACATAAATGACGAGGAAGGCATCTAGTCATCTGTGCAAATGCACCTTTTCTGTATGTACATAGGTACTTGGTATGTACCTGACCTTTCGAAAATGAAATCTCCCTCTAAATTATTGAATCCTCTATGCAATATATTTAGAGTGGTGCATACCATTTGGATTCTACCAGACTTCAAAATAAAGATAATTAACTGAAGTATAACGCAGAAATGTGTTCGGATAATGGCAGCACCATTAACCTGGAAACATTATCCCAGGTATAAATTAATTACAAAAGGTTTAATAAGATTGAGAGGTTTATAATTAGCTCATAACTTCTCCCGTATTGAAACATCTATCCACACAACAAATGTTAATTTTTTGAGAACACAGTATCAAATGATCATCATAGCAGCTATCAGACTAAGTTATGAACTAGGAAGTTCCCTGTTTAAATCTGCTATCTGCCACAAATTAAGTAGATCATCTTAGGCAAGGCACTATCTCCCAGTCTCAGTCATCCTCAGCTGTAATATGAAGACTAGTAATACTGACTTACTATAAGGCTGTGGTGTGGAACCTTTAGCCTGCAGGCCTGTGTAGGCCTGGTCTAAATCCCAATTAGACCCACATAATCACACCTGCCTTTCCCATACCCTGACATCATGTGTGGGGCAGGTACAGATGTGGCTACAAAGGATCAATTTGGAGCTTAAGGTGAGTGACAGAGAGTGCATTGGGATTAGCTGCACTAGGGAGTTCCCCACTGGGTGGAGTATAAGAGACCAGACAGTATTAAAGGTACTTTGGGCCGAAGGGTATGAACACAAGAATCCTGAACCTTAAATTGGCAAATGGTGCAGCTCTAAGCAGCAAAGTAACATGTTGCCAGTAACCTGCAGCTTTGGACCGGATCCAAGGGGCAACCCCACATAAAACACGATGCGAAATCAATGTTTGAGAACCCAATATGCATGGACCACTATGGTCAGGCTATCATGGTTCAGAAATGGTTGCAGCTGGTGTACCAGTTGGAGCTGATAAAAAGCACTGCTGGCCACAGAGGTCACTCTAGTGACAGAGATCAATCAAGGAATACTCCCAGACTGCGTACCTTACAAGGGAGTGAAGTCCCATTTAGAACAGGTAATTTGACCCACAAGGCCTCAGTATTTCAGAATGCAAGCTCAGTTTATTGACCCTTATCCAGTCCAACCCACCAGTATGCACAAGCTCCCGAATCAGATGTAATGGAGAAGTAAGAGTTGGGTAGCATCAGTGTACTGAGGACACCTTGCTTCCAAACACCCAAGGACTGCTCCCAACAGCTTCACAGAGATGTTGAACTGCACTGCTGACAAAATAGTGTGGTGCCCCATAGTGAAAACACCATGGAGCTGAAGAGCCTTCTTCCAAGACTACTTTCTGGACACAATCCTGCAGCTAGGAGCAGAACTGCTGCAACACAGTGCTACTGATACCCACCCCACAGATTCAGTCCAGGAGGGTATCATGTTCAATGGTACTGAAGACCACTGGGGGATCATGCAGAAGGAGCAGGGTTGCACTCCATCAGGGCAAACAAAGCTATACATACAATGTATAACAGAAATGATGTCACTGGGCTTATTGTGAACCTTTCAAAATTCAGTGAACTTTTGTGGTAACCACAAATAAAGCTTTGCCCATAAAACACATATTAAGAAAAAGTGAGGTGCTGTTATTTCCAGTTATTCTGATCTTGGGTGTGGCTGGCCATCGTTCAGGCTATGATGATAAATATAGAAAAAAATGAGCTTTTTAAAGAACATTTAATTTACCTTGTTACAACCTTTTCATAGACAGAGCTTTAAATTAGAGATTTGAAAGAATTTCCCCCAAGGATGTAGTTTAATTTGAAAATATAATTAACTTTGGAATAATTATTGCTACTACTTCACTCCTTCCAACTTCCCTAGAGAAAAAGCAAACTTTTGCTTGGTACCCATGAAATGAGAAAGTCATTGTAATTTTACAGCGTTTAAGGAGTACCAAGGAAGACATAATAGAATTCTATTGCTCAAGGAACAGAAAGGCAAATTTACAACAAAACACTCAAGCGGATTTTGTAAAGAAATAAATATTCTGCTAATCTTTAAATTATTTTCCAAAAGCCAAAACCTCCAATTAAATTTTTGCTTGCTGTGCTGTTATCAGTTACTCCAATTCTGAAAGTTTTGCATACTATAGCACCTTAGTAATTTAGCTAGTCTGTCCACTCCCTACCCTGCAATTCGAATAAATAATGTTGCCAATTAGTTCTAGCGAAACATGTTGGAAACATACTCTTTTTGTCAGATGTTACAACTAAGCTGCTCATTCATTAGAAGGAGCATGGTTCTCTGGATAGAACAATTCATATGTATACAATCAATCCTCTGCCCTCAGTTTATTCTTCCTTCTCATTGGAACCACCACCAGCATAGCTGCCAACCAGGACTTCTAGGTAGTGCAAGTCCCCATAAGCAGTGATGCTGCTGGTAACACATGCAGCAAGCAAGCGGAAGTATTTTTCCCATGCAATAGGTACACAGCTAATATGAATTTCCTGGCTCACCACAACTTACAGGGATGTTCTAAGTTACATCTGGAGGGCCCCAGCTAACACTGCCAATAACATCTGGACGGTTCCTCACCCCTGCTCCAAGCCATATATATTACATTGTGCAGCAAGAGGTCAGTCTGCAAAGTTAGGTGTGATGTTACTCTCCAGAGGGATTGGGACAGGACTGGTAGGGTTAAATGCAGGGTGGCCAATGAGAGGCAGAGCCAACTAATTCTAGTTTTGTTCCCATTCGTGTGCCAGGCAGTGGAACAGCTTCCACTGCCTGGCACATAGTTTGCAGGAAAACTGTAGGATTTTTGCTTTATTTTCACACGAAAAGTCCCTAAGATGGTTGGATGGTGCTTGTATGCCTCCTTCCAGCAATACCTGCAGCCAAGCTGGTGCGCTGCTCTGCTTTCCTTTGAACCACATCAGCAAGGCCGAGAGGCGGGTCTTGCTGTCTGGGTACCCAGGACCTCCATACACACTGCTCAGATTTGTGCCCCAAGGAGGTCACTTTTGTTGTTGTTTAGTCGTTTAGTCATGTCCGACTCTTCATGACCCCATGGATCAGAGCACGTCAGGCACTCCTGTCTTCCACTGCCTCCCGCAGTTTAGTCAAACTCATGCTGGTAGCTTCAAGAACACTGCCCAACCATCTTGTCCTCTGTCATCCCCTTCTCCTTGTGCCCTCCATCTTTCCCAACATCAGGGTCTTTTCCAGGGAGTCTTCTCTTCTCGTGAGGTGGCCAAAGTATTGGAGCCTCAGCTTCACGATCTGTCCTTCCAGTGAGCACTCAGGGCTGATTTCCTTGAGAATGGATAGGTTTGATCTTCTTGCAGTCCATGGGACTCTCAAGAGTCTCCTCCAGCACCATAATTCAAAAGCAGGTCACTTCGGTGCTGCTAATGCAGCTGTTTGGCTTCATTTCCAGAGGTGCATTTCATTTTCTCTTGAGACAGATGCCAACAGCAACAACTCCTGAGCCACATGGCAACTTTGGGCTCTCAGGCTTTCACTTCATTCTGGGCCTGTAGCTCAGGCTTGACCCTTTATGCATCTATGATTTTGAGGGCAGAGGGGTGGTTTGACTGCTCCCTCTGCCTGCTTCCCTAAATCTTCAGCCAATGGGTGGTACAGTTTGTTCTCAAAGGAGTCGGAGTCTGGCTCCAAGTCAGGGTTAGGCATGACAATCTACAGTATATTGAGAATATGAAAGAACTTTCTCTAGTATATATCACAACAAAATCAGTCTAATAAGACTGCACAGCCTTTTTGAAATAATGACATGCCCACTGAAGTAGCATATTAACAAGCAGACCATCATAATTAAATAATGCTTTAAGGTTATGTTAAAATCAAATTCTGTAAAATATATTCTCACCAGAATTACTTGAAAAATAGCTGGAACAAGATGAATTTCTTCAACAAGGCTGTAAAAAAACCCCAGAAACCCAAATTAAACCATTGAACATGAAACAGTGTGACAAAGTCTTTGTTGCTAAAATCTGTGACCCAGAACCTCAGCCCCTGACTACCTCTTCATTTAAATAAGTTCTACCACAGCTATTAAAACATAAGAAATCCAATACTGCTTTAAAAATTACTTCTTGGTCTACCTTACAGATGTGAAGCAAGTGAGTGGAACAGTAAGTAAATTAATATTTTTTTAAAGGCAGATATTAAAATGCATTAAGTCCATCAAATGGGCAATGGAGGCAGTAAAATAATTTGAAGTAATAGGCTACAGTGGATATACTTAAATTAACACACATACACCGAAGCAGCTTTTTATGTATGCTTCATTAGCTATTTTATCTTCTCTGCTTTAATATATCCAAGTATATTAGAATCACATACTGTGTATCTGAGAAGTGATTAACCACCAGGTTTCAGATAAAGGGCATTCAACTTTATGACAACAGAGAGCTACAGAAGCCATTAAAAAACTGTTTAAATATGGGAACTTGACCAATTGGCCTTAAACTTCTACCACCTCAAATGTGCTTCCAAGTTCCCTTCTTTTGCCATGTTACTCCTTAGGGACTTATTTTGCCTCATTTGTCCCTAGTTTTCTGACTCTGCTGTGCTCTCCTACAATTCAGGAGATGAATTTTACCTGAGTTCAGAGAAAAATAATCAAAAATCAACATTTTTTATTGAGAGATTCATTTTTCCCAAGTGTCTCGTGAAACTGGGGAGGGGGGGCAGATGTAACTGTTCCTTGTTGATATATTCAATAAAGTCTCACCAAATCTCCCATGTAGATTTCAAAGTACTCATATCTCCAAACTTAATATTGACTAAGGTGTTGTACATAGCTGTAACAAGCCCTTTCCCCATGGGGCCTATATTCAAAATATACTCTCTAATTATGTAAGAGTATGTGTAGCATGTATGAGGACCACAGAATTGTTGATGAAATTGAAACCACCCTATGGCCATTCATTCCTTGAGTCACCATTTGTAGCTGTTCTTTGGTGGGTGGGTCATTTATTTTTTTTGTCCCCCAAACCCTCTCAATCTATAATAACCCTTAGATCCAAATTTATATTTCTACTTAGAATTAACAGTTTGAGTCTTTCTGTAAGAATAGTTATCTTCTTAAGTAAGTGACAGTACAATCCTAAAGATGATCATGCAGAAATAAGTCCCACCATATTCAATGATGTAGTAAATGTGTTTATGATTGAGAAAATACAGGAAAATGTAATCTGATGGCCAGAATACTAGTTCTTTGAGTTCAAGAGGGTTTTAGACTCATTTTTCTAAACAGCAGGAACTTACACTACATGGCTCACAACAGTTAAAACTGAAGGAAGTTTCAAAAGTAGTTTATAATATGACATAGCAAGGGTCAGCTGATCTAAGGTGAGGATTCTGGCTCACAGAAGTAGTGAACGTACAATTGGATTACCTTGTAAAAACAGGGCTATACTCTGTAAGGGCAACTAACAGCTTTAGAGCATAAGCAGGTACTGGGTCAGGTGCCATTAGAATTTGCTCAAACCTAGAACAAAAGAAAGAACAACCTTGTGAAACACAAATGTAACTATTTCACCCATCATTTTCTGCAGGAAAATATGCTAGCAGTTGATCAAGTGAACTTCCCCTTAATCTGTCCACTCATACATCCTTCTACTGACTTATCTACTGGTATAATTTTTTTGAAGGGAAAGCTATGTGTTTTGAACAGCAGAAAAATCAATTTTCTGCTAGTCTTTTGTAACAGGATGACCCTATTAGCAGTAGCAGGATTTGCCTTGGCAGCTTCTAAAGTTCAAGCCAATTTTCTATCTGCTCAGCAGTAGGTTTTATTATTAATTTGAGTATATTTTTTGTAATTATCGTTTGCTTTTTTGTCCTCTTTTTTACTCATAGTTGATGTATGCTTGAAACCACTCTGCGACACTTTTCAGTTGAAGGAAAATTGGACTAATTAGGACAACCCATATATATTATAGTTGAAGAAGCAAAATAACTTGTGTTTTTTTTTTAAATCAAACTCAGAGGATTAGAGGAAACCTTGTTTCTCTTTAGGAAGAGCCAGGCAGATTGTAAAATGGTTATGCAAACTTGGGTGTCCTGCAGCTGTGTTGTTTCTACAATAAATATAGTGAAGGACTGTATAAAATCTCTTATACTGAGACATCTGGCAGAAAAATGTGCGACACTGTTTATTAATCCGACTGCAGTTCAGAAATGTGCAGCCAAAACAGATTGGTTATAGAATTAGTTTTGATTAGAAAAACTGTTCTGTACTTACTGAGGCAGCAATGAGTCTTTAATGAGAGACAGAAGTTTGTTGTTTGAGTTAAGGTTCTCTTTCTCTTCAGCCATGACCTCGTGGCTCACAAGCAGTGATGTGGTTTCTGAGAGCAACCGCAAGCTGAAGAGTCTCCACTCCACTAAAGAAGAAGAAAGGAATCAATGTGCCAAGAATGTGTCCGCACTGATGCTTAATTAAAGCAAAATGGGTATTTCAGTTGATGTGGCCATATATTTACCATTTTGACTGGAGACCAAAGAAACTAAGGGTGGGAGGATGTAATCCATAACCTAAAGGAAGGCATGATAAAGATCTGGCTTCAATTATACAGACATAATGATATTTCATGTATACAGCAATCCACGTTTATTTCCCAATTATAATAAATTACAATTCATAAATAGAGAAACCAACTTCACTCAGGTAAATTGTTTCAGTATTACAAATAAGAATATGTTGGTATTTTTTAAAAAAATGCACCAATTCTTAACTGAACACCATAGATTTTCAAGATAATTGGCATTGAATTTTAGGAAAGAAAATACTAACTTCAGTGGCACAATGTTGCTTATTTAAGATACAGGCTTGAAGTCTCTGCATCATTCAATAAGGCATTCAGCTCACAAAGTTTGGAAATGAAGTACCTCAGCTAGAACTCAGTCCACCTGCCAGAAACATGGTGGTCCTTAAAGCAACAGTTGTAGCAGTGGGTCAGGGGAGCAATTCACCCCCCATCTCTTGTGGCAGAATTGGCTTGGAAGCATAAGTGGGCAAAGTAGGGGATGGATTCCTTGCTTCTGCTATATATTCTGATCGAGGATCTTTGTGGCCATTTTCTACCCAAAGTCCCAGTTTAAGAGCTTCTGGGCCACAAAGGTCCTCAGCTCCCCTAAAGGGCTTGACACATTGGTCCATGCTCTGGTGGGCTCAAAACCTCAGTCCAATGCCCTACTGGTGAGCCCAGCAACTGCGCCCTACCTCATGCATGACTTAAGTGCTTTGGAACTAAACTACAGTTGTAGCCTAAATAAACCAACACAAACCTCTTGTTGTGTATTGCTCCTTGGACCCCAGGACTTTCCTGTGCATGGTAGCACAAAATGACGGCAAATAAATGACTGTAATGACTACTGATGTTTACTTGAGCAGGACTAATTTGTACTTAATTTATAAGTACCGTATTTTTCGCATAGGGCGCACCGGACGATAGGGCGCACCTAGTTTTGGGAGGCGGAAAACAAGAAACAAATTATTCTGAACCCCAGAAGCCAGAACAGCAAGAGGGATCTGGCTTCTGGGATACCGTGTGGCTGTTCTGGCTTCTGGGGTAACCGCGCTAAGCCTCTTCAGGGCAGCGGGATGAAGGCTCCCCCTGCCCAAAGAGGCTGCGCAAGGCTAAAGCAGAAGCCAGGACAGACACGTCGCTGAAGGAGCACTGCGCCTTCTCTCTCTCTGCCCAGCGCCCCTCCTTCACAGGAGAGGTGCTGCGCAGAGAGGGAGAAGGGGCATCGCCCTTCAGCGAACCTGGAGAAGGAACAGAAGGAGACCCTTCTGCCGCCCCAAGCCTCACGCGCCCGGCAGGACCTCCCGCTGGGCGCGCAAGGCTTGCAGATACTCGCCCAAGTACGGGGAGCCCTCCGGAGGGCTCCCTGTGCTTTGGGCAACAGGCTGCCGCCCCAAGCCTTGCGCGCCTGGCGGGACCTCCTGCCGGGAGCACAAGGCTTGCAGACACTCGCCCGAAGCACGGGGAGCCCTCCGGAGGGCTCCCTGTGCTTCGGGCAACAGGCTGCCGCCTCAAGCCTCGCGCGCCCGGCGGGAGCTCCTGCCGGGCGCGCAAGGCTTGCAGACACTCGCCCGAAGCATGGGGAGCCCTCCGGAGGGCTCCCTGTGCTTCGGGCAACAGGCTGCCGCCCCAAGCCTCGTGCACTCGGCGGGACCTCCCGCCGGGCGTGCAAGGCTTGTGGACACTTGCTGGGGCTGCAGGCTGCTGCCCGCAAGCCTCGTGAGCTCGCGGGAACTCCCGCCGGGCTTGCAAGGCTTGCGGATAGCTTCCTGAAGCCTGGAGAGCGAGAGGGGTCGGTGCGCACCGATGCCTCTCGCTCTCCAGGCTTCAGCGAAAGCCTGCATTCGCACCATAGGACGCACACACATTTCCCCTTCATTTTTGGAGGGGGAAAAGTGCGTCCTATGGAGCGAAAAATACGGTAATTTTCCTTGACATGGTTTTGTAGTGTGAAAAAAAATCTAAATAATCAACTCTAATTACATAATACTGAATATGCTCATACGTACATGAAATGCCTATAGATTAACTCAATTACTGGCTGCAGACCTTATCATTCTGGTCCATTAGTTTGAAGAGAACATCACGTCCATATATTTAATTCCCATTTCCTTAATTTCCTATTGCAAGCAATTTTGCTCCTCTCTACAAACTATTATTCACCACCCAAGGTAGCTTAAAAACTATTTTACTTCATGAAAACAAAGAACTCTGTTGACACTAACTAGCTTAACCTCTGGGACTAATCTTAGACACACATTTCTAGTCAGAGAAAAGGATATCCTATTAAGAAGTTTTATATTTGAAGTATTGATCTGGAACCTTGAACATGTCTAGCTTCAATTTAACAAGAAAGCATTAAGCTCCTTTGGGTGCTCAGCATTTATATTCATGGATTTCAAGTCATGCTCAACCACCACCAATTAGAAGACATCCCTGGAGTGAAAGTATTTCTTTTAAAAAAACCCAACATTATATATATATATCATGCAAATGAATTACTGCACAATGCCGCTAAGACTTATATTCCAATAATTACAGTTACACACCTTTTGAGTGATAGAGCACTACTGCAGTTCATGCCACTAACTAACACATGGAAAGGTCATGAACAAGTCATTATGGACCTCTGTATCACCTCTCTAATATACATTTGTAGAAGACTGTCACCATGTGGTAGTTTGTGTGACTGCCGAGAGATGGTGCTTGCCCTATGAACTATAGTGTGACACTGTGAGGAAGAGGAAGCTGATAAGGACAGGAGGTGGTGGTGAGATGACAGCAGGAGGAGGAGGACAAGGAGGAGGAGGGATGGGGGCCGAAGGAGGTGAGGAAGCTGAGGAAGAAAAGGAAGAGCAGGAGGCTGAGGAGTTGTTGACTGAGGGGGAGGCCGATAGGAGGGAACAAGGACTTGATGAGATGGGAAGAGCAACAGGGACAGCCCCATTTGTCTAACTATGCTGCCCACCCCCTCAGCCATGTAGAATTGTGGGTACTTTCTTTCTTCAATTCCCCTGTTCTTGGGTAGAGAGACAGAGGATCTCTCTCTCTCTGTGTGTGTGTTAGGGAGGGAGATGCTCTTGGGTAGAGAAAGGGAGATAAGGCTATAGTGACCCTCTAAGGGATGTGGGTGGCGCTGTGGGTTAAACCACAGAGCCTAGGACTTGCCGATCAGAAGTTTGGCGGTTCGAATCCCCGCAATAGGGTGAGCTCCCATTGATCGGTCCCCGCTCCTGCCAACCTAGCAGTTCGAAAGCATGTCAAAGTGCAAGTAGATAAATAGGTACCGCTCCGGTGGGAAGGTAAACGGCGTTTCTGTGCACTGCTCTGGTTCGCCAGAAGCGGCTTAGTCATGGTGGCCACATGACCTGAAAGCTGTACGCCGGCTCCCTCAGCCAATAAAGCGAGATGAGCGCCGCAACCCCAGAGTCGGTCACGACTGGACCTAATGGTCAGGGGTCCCTCTACCCTTT